>NC_134273.1:3870546-4549696 GCF_031893055.1 Leptodactylus fuscus | reverse complement strand
TTGTTTCCTCTGCAGCTGCTAGTTCAGAGATCAGAGGTTGTTCCTTCTGCAGCTGCTAGTTCAGAGCTCAGTGGGTGTTCCTTCTGGAGTTGCAGGTTCCTAGTTCAGTGGTTGTTTCCTCTGGAGCTGCTATTCCAGAGTTTGATGGGTTTTCCTCTGGGGCTGCAGCCTAACAGCTTAGTGAGTGTTCCCTATGAGCTAGTGAAACCTTTACCAGGGGTGAAATGAAGCCTATCCAAACTGCAGGCAAAACAATACATAAATATATATAGTTATATGATTATTTGTATACGTGTCCTTACACATGTCTCACACCTGTATGATATTTTGGATTTAGGAAACTAAAAGACAAGTTGTGGCCTCCATTACCGAACCTACATAGAGTCCTGGACACATTTCTGACTGAGATCCAGAAACATTATCAGGTAACTCCAAATAACAAGATCCCATTACAATGAATACAAAACAAAATCTAGAGTCAAGGTCTGTATTTTCCCACGTCCCGCACCCCGAACAATAGTAAATAGTCATTACCTTCTGAAAAGTTGGGTTAAATCCCATCTAGCAGTTTCTACTACTGAGTGATTTGGCCGCCATTACTGCCAATACGGAATATGTATTGTCTCTATTCTACAGTTTTGTCCAGGCCGCAGCCATATTGTTTTTTTTACTATAAGTACTTCTGCCATCATCCCTCCCTTAGGTTACTATTGCACTACACATCCCAGCATTCCTTGTAGGCCAGCTAGTTATAAAAGTAACCTTGTAATGATGTTGATTGCCAGGAAGTGTTAGGGGAGGATAAGCGCTCATATTCCTAATAGCAGCCCAAACAGCTTGTGTGTGGTGGGGAGGGGGATGGAGGGGTCTTTAGCTGATTATTATTGCCTCGGGGTGAGGTCCTGCACCAAGTTTTGTCTCCAAAGGTCCTGCAATGTTAGCAAAGTGAATGGTAGCACCAGGTGACCCGGTCACTAAGAAATGATCACCATGAGAGCTAAAATGGCTGACAATAGTGACTGAAGGTTGGAGGACAAACCTCTGAGCTTACAAAGAGGAGGCTGTGGGTTCACTTTAGGAAATCCTCTGTCCAGTTCCTTGAGTGACTGTTGCGTTGTCTCTTCTTGCAGCCCGACTCTACCGTGTATGAGAAGCCCCTGGAGGAAGCCGTGCAGCCCTCCTGCTTAGAAATCGTCTATGAACTGACCCCAACCAATGAAAGTCAACAAGTATTGCGGGATTATGTTCAGCTCGCCCCACCAAGCTACCAGAATGAGGAATACTGGCCGGATCTGGAGCCTCTGGAGCTGAACTCCAACTGCAGTGCCAATAATCAGCTGCCCCGTGTCCTGACTAATCAGACCTACGTGCCCAGTGTCTGGAACCAGGGCTGAAAATACACTGGCATGATGAGAAGAAAGGGCCCACCTGGAAACATTGTATAGAAATGTAACACGTTACTTAGTTACATAGTATGGATGAATAAAGAGAAATGTCCATCAAGTTCCGGCAGGAGATGGGAAACGTCCTGACAGTCTGTATGTTTCCATCACTGCTATTTTACTCTATAGCAGATAAATATGTGGTTCTCCGTGTCAGAGGTCACTACAGCAAGCAGGGATGTAACGTTGTAATATAATATATATATATATATATATATTGAGGATGTAATTGTTATAAAGTATTACTCACTAGGAGTCTATAACACAGGGCAAAAAAAGTATGTGAACCCAGCAATACCCAAGACAAAGGGCGTGAATGTAACAAATATGAATACATTAAATATTTTTTCTATTCTAATTATTTTGTGCCTTCCTCTTTTCTATCTGTATTTCTATCTCCGCTGAGGGTTGTCCACCCTGGACAGAGACTTTAAGGGTCCCCGAGTCCAGCTTTCTGGATGTGACTGTAATGAAGATCTATGCAAGTGATGACTACAGCCAAAGGAGAATTATTGGCCACAACTGTACAATAGGGCACCGGCTCCACTAGCCTGGACATAAGATGAGATCTAGCTGGGTGTGGAGGTATACAGGTCCTGTAGGGGTCCTGCAGCTCATTCGCTCATAGATGTTACAGCCAAGCTTGTAGATCCTGCACACGGATAGGTCTATAAATGCTCAATCCCTGTGGTGTGTCACTACTAAGGGCGACTGACAGTCCTGTGTCATCCCCCTCCCTATCACGATTTCTGGCAGATCTCCGCATCCAGAGCTGAGGTTGATACTTACACTCATGTGAATATCCAAACTGATGCCAAAATCTAAACACGACTGACAAGTTTATGAGGCTGCGGCCGGGGAGTCAGAAGGTATATGGGGCAGTGAAGTGGAAGAAAATCGAGTCCGGTGAGGAGGAGGAAATGGAAGCCATTAATCATTACTACAAGTAGTGAGTAAAAAATATGCAAAACTATTCTCCTGGATGGAATTAGGAGAACAGAGTGCACTCTGTACACCACCCTATAGAGGGCAGCATCCTTAACATCATGAACTACTCAGTCCTAATTCCATCCAGGAGAATAGATTTGCATATTTTTTACCCATAATCCCTAGTGGAGCAGGAATGACTTGTAAGTCTCCGTACTGCCTATGTAGGCACACGCTCTCCCTAATGTGGACGAGTGTCCCCATACTACAAGTAGTGAGGTCAGTTGGGGTGTAATGAGGGCTCAGCCAGCTGCCTGTCATACCTGTGAGTGTCCAGCAGGCGGCAGCGAGGACTTAGTTCTATCCTTTTATTACATCCCATTCTTACTTGTCATCTCTTACATTCAGGGCACTGACATCTCACATCTTATTCTCATAGAATTGTGACCTGTTATAAGACAATAGACAGATACTCGCAGAGGAGAGATGAGTTTGTTCCTCAGCCGTTGGAGATTTTGTCCAGGATTAGGATGGTTCCTTTTTTCACAAAACAGCGTCACCCATGTGACAGAATATTCCCATCTGGGACATTCCTGAAATACTTGGCTTGCAGCGGGTCCCAAGGGTGTGACTTCCTTCTATTGGACAATTACAGCCCCCCCCCCCCCCCCATCTGGATACTATGGAAATCCAGATCTGTTACCTACTGACAAGCAATAATAAAATAGAATATAAACTTTACTGGCCAACAAATAGCAAAAAAAAAAAAAAAAAAATCTAAGAATCCTAAACAGAAAGAGGTGGCAACATGTCTGACCCAGGATCAGATAGATCTCTGGGTAATTAGGACGGAGGAACCAATTCTGCACTGACCCCTCCCCCCTCCAAGTATTAAGATGATATTAAGGAAGTGACTTGTCTTCAACATCATCTTCTGAATTAATATCTTATTAAGGTGACATATTTATAGGAGTGACATGTCCTGAATGTCCTGAGCATAGAAATAAATCTATGGAGATGTAGCAGAGCCGGTTTATTATCAGGGGGTTTTCTAGTTTTATGTAAATAAAAGTTCTACAACTTGTTACAATGTATCAGCAAAGACAATGCTCTGTGAGCTGAAAAACATATCAGAATGAAAGATCTCTGTCCTGTAATATTATATATTCTTATAATTCATAATTATTATTATTAGTAACATTTATTACTATTAGTAGCAGCAGCATATTATTATTACTATGATTAGTAGTATATTATTACTATCATTAGTAGTAGTAGTAGTAATAGGAATAGTAGTAGTAGTAATAGGAATAGTAGTAGTAGTAATAGTAGAAGTAGTAATAGGAATAGTAGTAGTAGTAGTAGAAGTAGTAATAATAATAATAGGAATAGTAGTAGTAGTAATAGTAGTAGTAATAGGAATAGTAGTAGTAGTAGTAATAGTAATAGTAGTAATAATAGGAATAGTAGTAGTAGTAGAAGTAGTAGTAATAGGAATAGTAGTAGTAGTAATAGCAGTAGTAGGAATAGTAGTAGTATTAGTAATAGTAGTAGTAGTAATAGGAATAGTAGTAGTAGTAGTAATAGTAGTAGTAGTAATAGTAGTAATAATAGGAATAGTAGTAGTAGTAATAGTAGAAGTAGTAGTAATAGGAATAGTAGTAGTATTAGTAATAGTAGTAGTAGTAATAGGAATAGTAGTAGTAGTAATAGGAGTAGTAGTAGTAGTAATAGTAGTAGGAATAGTAGTAGTAGTAATAGTAGTAGTAGTAATAGGAATAGTAGTAGTAGTATAGTAGTAGTAATAGGAATAGTAGTAATAGGAATAGTAGTAATAGGAATAGTAGTAGTAGTAGTAGTAGGAATAGTAGTAGTAATAGGAATAGTAGTAGTAGTAATAGTAGTTGTAGTAGTAGTAATAGGAATAGTAGTAGTAGTAATAGTAGTAATAGTAGTAGTAGTAGGAATAGTAGTAATAGCAGTAGTAGTAATAGGAATAGTAGTAGTAGGAATAGTAGTAGTAGTAATAGTAGTAGGAATAGTAGTAGTAATAATAGTAGTAGTAGTAATAGTAGTAGTAATAGTAGTAGTAATAGGAATAGTAGTAGTAGTAATAGTAGTAGTAGTAATAGGAATAGTAGTAGTAGTAGTAGTAGTAATAATAGTAGTAGTAGGAATAGTAGTAATAGCAGTAGTAGTAATAGGAATAGTAGTAGTAGGAATAGTAGTAGGAATAGTAGTAGTAATAATAGTAGTAGTAGTAATAGTAGTAGTAATAGCAGTAGTAGGAATAGGAATAGTAGTAGGAGTAGTAGTAGTAATAGGAATAGTAGTAGTAGTAATAGTAGTTGTAGTAGTAGTAATAGGAATAGCAGTAGTAATAGGAATAGTAGTAGTAGTAGTAGTACTTGTACTTATAGTCGGGGCTCGGGTGAATCCCCCACTGGGCCAGTCCGACCCTGGGGGCAGAAGAGCAGTTTTAACGAAGTAACTGCCCCCTGGGTAGAACAGTATAGATGAATTATCTACTGAACCCATGCCATTTGTCCAGCCCAAGATTTGATAAACATTTCTGGATGATGATGGTGACCAATGAAACAGAGACATTTCCTTATAAGAGTAAGGTCTATGCACTGGACGTAAGAGCTGCAACTTTGTATATTTATGTGATTTTACATCTTCTCTTCACACAGATATATGAAATCCAATCAAAAGATTTTGACAATATAAGGGTGCATGCACACTACGTAACGCCGGGCGTGTATGAGAGCCGTACACGCCGGCGTTACAGCAGGGCTGCCGAACACTTCCCATTCACTTCAATGGGAGCGCTCGTAACAGCGGCGTTTACGAGCGCTCCCATTGAAGTGAATGGGAAGTGTTCGGCAGTCTGCTGTAATGCCGGCGTGTACGGCTCTCATACACGCCCGGCGTTACGTAGTGTGCATGCACCCTAACAGTGAATGCTCATAGCTTTAGGTGAGTGCAGCCATCAGTATAACACTTCTGAACATGTTCAGGTAATAAAGAGCTTTCTGGCCTCTCTGTTACCTAACCGGGATCTCCAGAATAGGTCTTGCTAAGGGGAATGAAGGTATTTAGTGAATGGTCATCATACCCGGGCCCAGAACTGTTAGAAATGACAATTAATAGGTAGGGACTAGAGATGAGCAAACACCGTTCGATCGAATAGGTATTCGATCGAACATCAGGCCGTTTGGTGTATTCGTTCCCAATCGAATACAAGGCCGCATACGCAGTAAAAAATCATATTCCCTCCCACCTTCTCTGGCGCGTTTTTCGCACCAATAACTGTGCAGGGCAGGTGGGACGGGAACTACGACAACGGAGGCAGTGGAAAAAATTGGCTGCCGAAAACATGTGACCTCTCATTTATAAGAACGGCCGCCGCCATATTCGCCAGATTTGCGGTCAGAGATAGGGAGAGAAACATATCTGCTGAGGGCTAGATAGGCATTAGCTTCAGGTTTTGGGGGTACACACACTGGATATCTGGATTGAGCGTACATAGCTGGACCTAATTGCTCTGTATCCCTGTTTTGGGGTTACACAGCCTGAAAAGCTGGTTTGCACATATATAGCAAGAACTAGCTGCTCTGTATTCCTGCCTGGTTTGCACGTATATATCCGGTTCTAACTGCTCTGTATTCCTGCTCAGGAATCCGCATTAACCATAAGGGCAGCACCGCAGGGTTTCCCTGATTTACCTTTTTAATTATGTTGTCTCATTCATCGGTACAACCTCACAACTATAATCATGACACGTATAGATCCTCATAAACTTGACTGTTTCCATTACAAGGTTCTTTTTCTTCCCGGATCATACAGATAATGGTGTTTCAATATAAAAGAGTCCTGATACATGTTTGTATTGTTATAACATCTGACACATGCTTCACACTTAGTTACAATGTATCGCTTCTCTTTTTTTGCATGTGCATGTATATATATATTCGTTCTCTCAAATGAAAGAATCCTTTGCCATACACAGTGCATGTGAAAGTTCCTAGACAGGTGGTGTATAATTTGCAGTTAGGTAGGCCTTCCATCCTAAGTACATACGGGAGGGGTCTTTATCTGTTCAACTTGTTTTTATATATATAAGCATGATATGTATGTTCCGTTCTTATGCCATGACTAAGGGGCTTTTTACGCTCCGAAACGCATAGGCAATGTGATAGTACCATCCTGCATGCTGGACTTACTGCTTATTTTTACTTGGAGCATGTCTCTCATGTAATAAAACCTACGTTTTATTTTTAAACCATATTGGATGCCTGGGCGCTGGATTTGTTCATATTTTTTCTACTCATTGTTCCTCCCAAGCCGGAAGGGATTATCCGTGCACCCTATGACTTGGATCTGATTCACACATCAGGTATTTCCACTACAAGATTTCTTCACAAAAACACGGGACCTCAGAATTGTAAGGGCCCCTTCACATGGAGGATACGCTGGCTGATTCTGATTCCCTAAGTTTTATTTTTTATTTCCTTTATACCAGTACTTTATATCTGACGGTATTGTAGCTGCTCACATTTTTTCACTTTTTTCAAGGACTATAGTGCACACCTCTAGAACTAGTGCAAGGACTATAGTGAACACCTCTAGAACTAGTGCAAGGATTACAGTACACACCTCTACAACTAGTGCAAGGACTATAGTGCACACCTCTAGAACTAGCGCAAGGATTACAGTACACACCTCTACAACTAGTGCAAGGACTATAGTGCACACCTCTAGAACTAGCGCAAGGATTACAGTACACACCTCTACAACTAGTGCAAGGACTATAGTGCACACCTCTAGAACTAGCGCAAGGATTACAGTACACACCTCTAGAACTAGTGCAAGGACTATAGTGCACACCTCTACAACTAGCGCAAGGATTACAGTACACACTTCTACAACTAGTGCAAGGACTACAGTGCACACCTCTACAACTAGTGCAAGGACTGTAGTGTACACCTCTAGAACCATCACAAGGACTATAGTGCACACCTCTAGAACTAGTGCAAGGACTGTAGTGTACACCTCTAGAACCATCACAAGGACTATAGTGCACACCTCTACAACTAGCGCAAGGATTACAGTACACACCTCTACAACTAGTGCAAGGACTATAGTGCACACCTCTAGAACTAGCGCAAGGATTACAGTACACACCTCTACAACTAGTGCAAGGACTATAGTGCACACCTCTACAACTAGTGCAAGGACTGTAGTGTACACCTCTAGAACCATCACAAGGACTATAGTGCACACCTCTAGAACTAGTGCAAGGACTGTAGTGTACACCTCTAGAACCATCACAAGGACTATAGTGCACACCTCTACAACTAGCGCAAGGATTACAGTACACACCTCTACAACTAGTGCAAGGACTATAGTGCACACCTCTAGAACTAGCGCAAGGATTACAGTACACACCTCTACAACTAGTGCAAGGACTATAGTGCACACCTCTAGAACTAGCGCAAGGATTACAGTACACACCTCTACAACTAGTGCAAGGACTATAGTGCACACCTCTAGAACTAGTGCAAGGACTATAGTGCACACCTCTACAACTAGCGCAAGGATTACAGTACACACTTCTACAACTAGTGCAAGGACTATAGTGCACACCTCTACAACTAGTGCAAGGACTGTAGTGTACACCTCTAGAACCATCACAAGGACTATAGTGCACACCTCTAGAACTAGTGCAAGGACTGTAGTGTACACCTCTAGAACCATCACAAGGACTATAGTGCACACCTCTACAACTAGCGCAAGGATTACAGTACACACCTCTACAACTAGCGCAAGGATTACAGTACACACCTCTACAACTAGTGCAAGGACTATAGTGCACACCTCTAGAACTAGCGCAAGGATTACAGTACACACCTCTACAACTAGTGCAAGGACTATAGTGCACACCTCTAGAACTAGTGCAAGGACTATAGTGCACACCTCTACAACTAGCGCAAGGATTACAGTACACACCTCTACAACTAGTGCAAGGACTATAGTGCACACCTCTAGAACTAGTGCAAGGACTATAGTGCACACCTCTAGAACTAGTGCAAGGATTACAGTACACACCTCTACAACTAGTGCAAGGACTATAGTGCACACCTCTAGAACTAGTGCAAGGATTACAGTACACACCTCTACAACTAGTGCAAGGACTATAGTGCACACCTCTAGAACTAGCGCAAGGATTACAGTACACACCTCTACAACTAGTACAAGGACTATAGTGCACACCTCTAGAACTAGTGCAAGGACTATAGTGCACACCTCTACAACTAGCGCAAGGATTACAGTACACACCTCTACAACTAGTGCAAGGACTATAGTGCACACCTCTAGAACTAGTGCAAGGATTACAGTACACACCTCTACAACTAGTGCAAGGACTGTAGTGCACACCTCTAGAACTATCACAAGGACTATAGTGCACACCTCTACAACTAGCGCAAGGATTACAGTACACACCTCTACAACTAGCGCAAGGATTACAGTACACACCTCTACAACTAGTGCAAGGACTATAGTGCACACCTCTATAACTAGTGCAAGGACTATAGTGTACACCTCTAGAACCATCACAAGGACTATAGTGCACACCTCTAGAACTAGTGCAAGGATTACAGTACACACCTTTACAACTAGTGCAAGGACTATAGTGCACACCTCTACAACTAGTGCAAGGGTGCAAGGACTATAGTGCACACCTCTACAACTAGTGCAAGGACTATAGTGCACACCTCTAGAACCATCACAAGGACTATAGTGCACACCTCTAGAACTAGTGCAAGGATTACAGTACACACCTCTACAACTAGTGCAAGGACTATAGTGCACACCTCTACAACTAGTGCAAGGACTATAGTGCACACCTCTACAACTAGTGCAAGGGTGCAAGGACTATAGTGCACACCTCTACAACTAGTGCAAGGACTATAGTGCACACCTCTAGAACCATCACAAGGACTATAGTGCACACCTCTAGAACTAGCGCAAGGATTACAGTACACACCTCTACAACTAGTGCAAGGACTATAGTGCACACCTCTAGAACTAGTGCAAGGACTATAGTGCACACCTCTACAACTAGCGCAAGGATTACAGTACACACCTCTGCAACTAGTGCAAGGACTATAGTGCACACCTCTACAACTAGTGCAAGGACTATAGTGCACACCTCTAGAACCATCACAAGGACTATAGTGCACACCTCTAGAACCATCACAAGGACTATAGTGCACACCTCTAGAACTAGTGCAAGGACTGTAGTGTACAGCTATAGGACCAGTGCATGGACTACAGTACACACCTCCTCAACCAGCACAAAGTCTATAGTACACACCTCCAGAACCAGTACAAGGATTAAGTGTAGGGATACAGTCGTGGTCCTTTTTAGAACGTGAAGTTAGGGTCCCAGCCCGTCTTGTAGACTGAATAGATGAATTTCACACTGGATTGTGTCAACAAACCACCATTTATTTTGGTGATTTGTTGACACAATCCAGTGTGAAGTTCATCTATTCAGTACAAGGATTAGAATACACAAATCCAGAACCAGTACAAGGATTACAGTTCACACCTCTAGATCCTGTACAAGGCGCACCTCCAGTCACCCAGAAAGATCATTTAAGGATCTACAGATGAGATATTAATTTACTTAAAAAGAAATGACTCACAGACCCGTGAGTGCCGGTGATAATTGTAGAGGAATATTAATAACCTGGGAACATGTCTACATATAACTAACAGTTCATATAACTAACATATAGAAACAAATAGGATTTAAAAAAACAAAAAAACTAATTGAGATACTCAACATACACGTACTTTATAAAAATTCAATATATCTTTTATTAATGAAGCGTTACATGTCTAAAATACCATAACATATAACACACAGAAAACTATTATTCAAAACAGTACAAAAATGGGAAGAAGGCCGGTGATACGTGCCGAAACGTACGTCGGGTGGGTCAGATCCATACTGCGGGCTCCTGTGCATCACCTACTATGGGTAAGAGATGTCATTTCCTCCCCTAGATACACTGTTTTTTTTGGACAGACTTTTAGTTGGAGAACGTTTCTCATATAGTATTTACTTGCATTGAGCAGCATTGTATTGTGTTTATCTCCCTGCTATCATTGCATACATTCTGTAGGACAGGGACAGTGGAGATTGTGTCCCCCTTCCTTCTCCTGTTTCCCATTTTATTTTTGATATGCTTTAATATGTGATTGGAAGGATTTGGGACATTCACATATATATATACATATAAAAACCACTATATTTCCAGTGCTGCTCTTTCTCTGTATATGTCTGTTCTGGTGGTTGATAAGCACAGTGTATTGCCTCAGTGGGTTGTCCCATTTTTGTACTGTTTTGAATAATAGTTTTCTGTGTGTTATATGTTATGTGTATTTTTAGACATGTAATGCTTCATTAATAAAAGATATATTGAATTTTTATAAAGTACGTGTATGTTGAGTATCTCAATTTGTTTTTTGTTTTTTTAAATCCTATTTGTTTCTATTTGCTATTTTTTGAATTGAGATATGTCTTTTATAATTGGGCTGATTTATGAGAGTCGGTTACTCTGGATTTGATGATATTTAGACTCGTGTGCTATGCTTCTTTTATATAACTAACCTAACCTGGGAACATGTCTACATATAACTAACAGTTCATATAACTATCATAACCTGGGAACATGTCTACATATAACTAACAGGTCATATAACTAACCTAACCTGGGAACATGTCTACATATAACTAACAGTTCATATAACTAACATAACCTGGGAACATGTCTACATATAACTAACAGGTCATATAACTAACCTAACCTGGGAACATGTCTACATATAACTAACAGTATTGTATTGTGACCAAACAGTATTATAATACATAATAATCTTGTGATCCCCTTGAGCTTTCTTCTAGTATGAAATAGCAGCTTTTGCCAAGTATCTTCAGGTTACTATGCTGCTGATGACTCCCAGGTATTTGTGTCCATTGGGGTTTATATACTGCTGAACCAATGGTATTATTGTTCCGTGAGTTCCCTGTAGATCAGTAATCCATGGACACAAAGTAAGGAGGTGATCTGGTGGTGATCTGCTCAGGAAGACTGTGTGGTCCTGACACCTCTACTAGTCCTACATACTCTAATAAGACATGTTTAACCCTTAAGTACTATCCTGGTGTCTATCATACACATATCATTACGTCTTTGAAGAAGAGAATACAGAGCATAAGGGAATTCAGGTCTGAGGGCACAGAGAGTGTTAGGACTCTGCACAAGCAGTTTGCCAGGTTTACACCGAAGTTCTCTATAGTTGAAAAATCTGGAACTTTACTATCACATTATGGGTTACATTTAGATTCTTTGACATATGAATTGATGGTTGGAAGGCTATTCGTCTCCTACTTTTCGTTGTCTTGTCCGGGCCGCCGTTCACCTAAAATCCCGGTTCTTGTCGGTATGTAAATTAGTTCTTTCACAGCACTGGGGGCGGGCCCCAGCACTCAAACAGCACTGGGGGCGTCCCCAATGCTGACAGAGAACTCTCCAGCGCCGCCTCCATCTTCATCTGCAGCGAGGTCTTCACCTCGTCTTCTTCCGGTGACGGCTTGTAACCTCTATGCCTCAGGCAAGCCGACTGCGCATGCCCACCGGCCACGAGAAAATGGCCGCTTCCAATACTATGTAAGCGGCCATTTTTCTTGTGGCCACGAACATGTGCACTCGGCTTGCCCGAGGACTAGAAGTTATAAGCCGCCACCGGAAGAAAACACGGTGAAGACCTCGCTGCAGATGAAGATGGAGGCGGCGCTGGAGAGTTCTCTGGCAGCATTGGGGACGCCCCCAGTGCTGTTTGAGCGCTGGGGCCCGCCCCCAGTGCTGCGCAAGAACTCATTTACATACCGACAAGAACCGGGATTTTAGGCGAACAGCGGCGCGGAGAAGACAATGAAAGGTAGGAGACGAATAGCCTTTCTTAAGGCTATTCTGAAGTGTTAGTTAGAAAAAAAAGTGATTAAATGATAGGATCCCTTTAACAGTCTGTTGTTCACAACCACTATGTGTTCACTGGCTGGATAAACCCTACAACCAGGGGCCACCCAAAGGTCCAGGTCACCGCTCAGGCCGGGGCTCCCTCTACGTATCACCAAAGAGGAATCATTAGACTGATGATTGATGTGACCTGAGGCTCATTATACCCGGCTATTATGTGTCTTAGTACATTCTAGCTGGATAATGGAGGAGATTATACCAGGATGGAGCTGAGGATTAGGTGGCCTGTTCCTGTGACTTTTCCATTGGGTCACCCTTTTATTCATCACGGCCTAATGCCAAGCTAAGTAAACACACACAAGGCACCGAAATCACTGTCTGCTATAAAGTCCTTCCTCTAGAGTTAAATAATATTAGAGAACTAGGATTTGTGCTTTGGGTATTTATAGCAGGGATCAGGGCCGGCTCCAGGTTTTTATGGGCCCTTGGGTGACAGAGCCTCAGTGGGCCCCCTTGTAAAGGAGGCGGGGGAGTCAAGACACTGTGCGTCGCAGATGAAGCGAGTGACGTCACGCAGGAGTGTGGCGTCACCAACGCCATACATCCCAACTTTTAAAGAATAGAAAAAGGGGCAAAATGTGAGGCGCGCCGTGGCAAATTTAGTTCCACCCACTTTTATGTTGACTCCGCCCATTCTCATTCATTTTTCATGTGCTTCCACACAGTATAATCCTCCTACAGTCACCCGTAATTTATATGCCCCCCCTCCATCTCTCCCCCCGTTTCATATACACCCTTCCTCTGCCCCAGTTTCATGTCCCCCCTCCATCTCTGTCCCCAGTTTCATGCCGTTCTCCCCCTTCATCTGCCCACAGTTTCATGTCCCCCGTCTCTGCCCCAGAGTCATACTGTTCTCCCCCCCTTCATCTTCCCCAGTGTCATGCCGTTCCCCCCCTTCATCTTCCCCAGTGTCATGCCGTTCCCCCCCTTCATTTGCCCCCCAGTTTCATTGGGCCCCCTCCATCTCTGTCCCCAGTGTCATGCCATTCCCCCCTCCCCTTCATTTGCCCCCCAGTTTCATTGGGCCCCCTCCATCTCTGTCCCCAGTGTCATGCCATTCCCCCCCCTCATCTTCCCCAGTGTTATGCCGTTCTCTCCCCACCCCCTTCATCTTCCCTAGTGTCATGCCGTTCCCCCCCTCCATTTGCCCCCCAGTTTCATTGGGCCCCCTCCATCTCTGTCCCCAGTGTCATGCTGTTCTCCCCCCCCCCCCCCTCATCTTCCCCAGTGTCATGCCGTTCCCCCCCCCCCCTTCATTTGCCCCCCAGTTTCATGGGCCCCCTTCATTATGTTCCACCTTAATTTTTAATACAAAACAAACACACTCACCTTCCATCACTCCCCGCCGCTCCTTTCTTCACTCTCATTCCATTCACATAGTTGTAGGCGCGATGTGACGTCATCATATCGCATCTACACACGCCGAAGCCGGGCCGCAGCTTTAAAGCAGGAGCTGAGCTCACAGCTCCTGCTTTAATCACCTATGCATTCAGCTAATTGGCATCCATCGGACGCCGATGAGCTGAAATCGGGACGGGCAAGAGCTGGGGCGGGCAAGTGCCGGGGGGCCCCCAGAGGCTCTGAGGGCCCCGGCACTTGCCCGACTATGCCGTGCGCTGACGCCGGCCCTGGCAGGGATCTTCGTATTATATCTGGCATAGCTATAAGGTAGCGATACCAACCTACTGCTCTCTGGCTATGGCAATACTACAACTCCCAGAATGCCTTTGCACTCATTGCTAAATGCTAAGTGTTTAAAAGGCATCTGAGCCAAAAACATTTACTGCATAGAGGGTCTACTGAACCAGTGGGGTCCTGACTGCTGTGATCCCCCCCAAGTGTCAGAATTGGAGCCCCCCACCCCCTATGCTGTCACTGTTCCCATTACTCATGTACAGTTCAGATGGAGTAGCAGAGCGCACACACACACACACACACACACACACACACACACGGACCCCTCCCCCCACACACACCATGGGGATTGTGGCCCTTATTTCTAGCAGCTGTTGGGGCACAGCAGTCAAAACCACAAGCTATGTCTCTGCAACCAAATGCACACCTCCCAACCGTCCAGATTTCCGTGGGACATTCATGAATTCGGTGTCCTGTCATGCGGTTCTGGTCGCCGATGAGTTGAACACATGTACGATTAAAGCAGGAGCTGTCACAGCTCAGCTGCTGTCTTACCGGTGTGTGTAGGCGCGATGTGATGACGTCATATCGGGCCTACAACTATGTGAGTGGAGTGAGAGATCGGAGAGACTGGCGGGGGAGCATTGGAAGGTGAGTATTAGTAATTGTTTGTGTTGAACGTTGAGGGGAACGTAATGTAGGGGGCCATGAAACTGGGGGCAGATGAAGGGGGGGCGGCATGACACTGGGGCAGATGAAGGGAGGGCGGCATGACACTGGGGCAGAGGAAGGGGGGGCGGCATGACACTGGGGCAGAGGAAGGGGGGGGCGGCATGACACTGGGGCAGATGAAGGGGGGGCGGCATGACACTGGGGCAGATGAAGGGGGGGCGGCATGACACTGCGGCAGATGAAGGGGGGGGCGGCATGACACTGGGGCAGATGAAGGGGGGGCGGCATGACACTGGGGCAGATGAAGGGGGGGCGGCATGACACTGGGGCAGAGGAAGGGGGGCGGCATGACACTGGGGCAGATGAAGGGGGGCGGCATGACACTGGGGCAGATGAAGGGGGGGCGGCATGACACTGGGGCAGAGGAAGGGGGGGCGGCATGACACTGGGGCAGATGAAGGGGGGCGGCATGACACTGGGGCAGATGAAGGGGGGGCGGCATGACACTGGGGCAGAGGAAGGGGGGGCGGCATGACACTGGGGCAGATGAAGGGGGGGCGGCATGACACTGGGGCAGATAAAGGGGGGGCAGTATGACACTGGGGAAGATGAAGGGGGGGAACGGCATGAAACTGTGGTCAGAGATGGGGGGACATGAATCTGGGGGCAGAGAAGGGGGGACATGAAACTGGGGGCAGAGTTGGGGGGACATGAAACTGGGGCAGAAATGGGGGGGGAATATAATTTACAGGTGACTGTAGCAGGATTATACTGTGTGGGGGCACACAGTAAAATGAATGAGAATGGGTAGAATCAACATAAAAGTGGGCGGAGCTAAGTTTGTCCCTCTTTCGGCTCTTCAAAAGTTGGGAGGTATGCCAAATGTACGTTAAAGTCTAACGCTTCTCAAACCTTAAACTGAAACATTGAACCCCAATATCCCTTACAAGTAAAATATATAGTGGTCCAGGATGCTGAGGTTAGAGAAGCTGTTTTGCAGGGTCCTAACACTGAAGCGCATTGTATACAGCCCCCCTTGCAGCAGGTAATGTGGAGGAAACAAGGTGGTCACCATTCAGTTCTACCTACCGGGAATCCTGTGGCCTATTCTTTCCTGTAGTAAACAGCCACCATTATCTCAGCTCCCGAGATCCCTGACAGCACGACTTCTGAGCTAACAAGAAACAAAATCCCTCCCTAAGTCCTCATTCACATATGAGATATCTGTTGCTTATGTTCGGTGTAATAGAAAGCCTGTGCATGAGATGTGCTGTGTGCAAACGCCCTTTGAGATTTTAGAAAACAAACAAGGCTTGCTCTCTAATAAAAGCAGCGTCTGTCCATAGATCGTGTCTGACATTACAGCTCAGCTTTATTCAAGTGACTTGTACAGAGCTGCAATACCACACACAACCTGGGGATAGATGTGGGGCTATTTTTGAGAGAAAATTACAATGTTTTCCTAGCCTTATGCAAACCCTTTAATCTCCAGGGTTAATCTTCTGGAGCTCATTAGTGATGACGAGAAACTTCTCACAAAACCTGAAAAGGAAGTATCTGATACCCCGAGGCCGTCACGTTATAAGAAAACTATGTTGATAATTAAATCCTCGTCATTGCGCTGTAATTGAGTTTTACTTGATATATGCGGCCTGTCTGATTAAAGGTGTTGGGTGGTTTTCATGTTATTAATGAGTCTAATAATTCCAGGCATCGCTCGCATGTTTCCTTAATGGACGTCTCTTATTGATTAAATTAACTAAGTGATTGGAGTGATTGGAGTTTTTGCAAGAAGTTGCCTACAAACCTACACAGACTCATTCCCCCCCTACCCACTATATATATATATATATATATATATATATATATATATATATATATATATATATATAAACTATGAGGGTTTGGGGTAACAGGGGCTGAGGGACACTGATAAGTAAGAAGACAAAGGAGCCTGAAACATGGAAGCTGACAACTTGTCCCTCCAGACACCTTCTGTATGTCGGGCAATGCCGTACTATCTATATCTTATCAGTGCGGGCAGACTGCGTGCTAAGGACTAATCTCATGTTCTGTCTCCGATGGAGTTATACATATGTATATGTGTTCCTTACATAAATGACCAGAAACATATTTTGACTCTTGATACACAAATTACCTTCCACCGGTGACCTCCTTACCGGCCGCGTGTCAGAGGGAGCCGACAATGGCTGTATAAACAGTTCATTAGCTATTGTAATGAGTATAAATCATCTTCATGATTGAAGTCATCTATCAAGTGCTAAGTAGGTGCCATTCCTGTTCCTATGATCCTGCGCCGCCCTGACTTCGAAACAATGAGGAATATTAAGGATCTCTCCTGACACATAAACAGCGTCCGTGATCCACATCAGACTGCAGCCAGCGGCTCTCCAGCTATAGCGAGACTACAAGTCCCTATATAAATAACATTTATTATTATTATTAAGTCCCAGGCAGGGACGGTTTTATACAAATGGGGGCCCTGGGCAAAATTAAAAGCGGGGCCCTAAATCCTGATATACCAACAACACCGTCACAATCAGTCATTTCACAAGTCAGGGCTGCACTTCCAGGGACAGTGATATAGTCCTGAAAGATTAGGGAATATAGTTGTGAAACTGCTACGTGTGTTCCGCTATGTGTATGCACCACTGTGTATGTACCACTATGTATGTACCGCTGTGTGTGTACCACTATGTATGTACCACTATGTATGTACCGCTGTGTGTGTACTGCTATGTGTGTTCCGCTATGTGTGTACCACTATGTATGTACCGCTGTGTGTGTACTGCTATGTGTGTTCCGCTATGTGTGTACCACTATGTATGTACCGCTGTGTGTGTACCGCTATGTGTGTTCCGCTATGTGTGTACCACTATGTATGTACCGCTGTGTGTGTTCCGCTATGTGTGTTCCGCTATGTGTGTACCACTGTGTGTGTACCACTATGTATGTACCGCTGTGTGTGTACCGCTGTGTGTGTACCGCTGTGTGTGTACCGCTGTGTGTGTACCGCTATGTGTGTTCCGCTATGTGTGTACCACTATGTATGTACCACTATGTGTGTTCCGCTATGTGTGTACCACTATGTATGTACCGCTGTGTGTGTACCGCTGTGTGTGTACCGCTATGTATGTACCGCTATGTGTGTACCGCTATGTGTGTACCGCTGTGTGTGTACTGCTGTGTGTGTACCGCTGTGTATGTACTGCTATGTGTGTGTTCCGCTATGTGTGTACCGCTGTGTGTGTACCGCTATGTGTGTACCGCTATGTGTGTACGTACCGCTGTGTGTGTACCACTATGTATGTACCGCTGTGTATGTACTGCTATGTGTGTGTTCCGCTATGTATGTACCACTATGTGTGTACCGCTGTGTGTGTACCGCTGTGTGTGTACCGCTGTGTGTGTACCGCTGTGTGTGTACCGCTGTGTGTGTTCCGCTATGTGTGTTCCGCTATGTGTGTTCCGCTATGTGTGTACCACTGTGTGTGTACCACTATGTATGTACCACTATGTGTGTACCGCTGTGTGTGTACCGCTGTGTGTGTTCCGCTGTGTGTGTTCCGCTGTGTGTGTTCCGCTGTGTGTGTACCGCTGTGTGTGTTCCGCTATGTGTGTTCCGCTATGTGTGTACCACTGTGTGTGTACCACTATGTATGTACCGCTGTGTGTGTTCCGCTATGTGTGTTCCGCTATGTGTGTTCCGCTATGTGTGTTCCGCTATGTGTGTACCGCTGTGTGTGTACCGCTGTGTGTGTACCGCTATGTATGTACCGCTATGTGTGTACCGCTATGTGTGTACCGCTGTGTGTGTACCGCTGTGTGTGTACCGCTGTGTGTGTACTGCTGTGTGTGTACCGCTGTGTATGTACTGCTATGTGTGTGTTCCGCTATGTGTGTACCGCTGTGTGTGTACCGCTATGTGTGTACCGCTATGTGTGTACGTACCGCTGTGTGTGTACCACTATGTATGTACCGCTGTGTATGTACTGCTATGTGTGTGTTCCGCTATGTATGTACCACTATGTGTGTACCACTGTGTGTGTACCACTATGTGTGTACCGCTGTGTGTGTACCGCTGTGTGTGTACCGCTGTGTGTGTTCCGCTATGTGTGTTCCGCTATGTGTGTTCCGCTATGTGTGTACCACTGTGTGTGTACCACTATGTATGTACCACTATGTGTGTACCGCTGTGTGTGTTCCGCTGTGTGTGTACCGCTGTGTGTGTTCCGCTATGTGTGTTCCGCTATGTGTGTACCACTGTGTGTGTACCACTATGTATGTACCGCTGTGTGTGTTCCGCTATGTGTGTTCCGCTATGTGTGTTCCGCTATGTGTGTACCACTGTGTGTGTACTGCTGTGTGTGTACCGCTGTGTGTGTACCGCTGTGTGTGTACCGCTATGTGTGTTCCGCTATGTGTGTACCACTATGTATGTACCACTATGTGTGTTCCGCTATGTGTGTACCACTATGTATGTACCGCTGTGTGTGTACCGCTGTGTGTGTACCGCTATGTATGTACCGCTATGTGTGTACCGCTATGTGTGTACCGCTGTGTGTGTACTGCTGTGTGTGTACCGCTGTGTATGTACCGCTGTGTATGTACTGCTATGTGTGTGTTCCGCTATGTGTGTACCGCTGTGTGTGTACCGCTATGTGTGTACCGCTATGTGTGTACCGCTGTGTGTGTACTGCTGTGTATGTACTGCTATGTGTGTGTTCCGCTATGTATGTACCACTATGTGTGTACCACTATGTATGTACCGCTGTGTGTGTACCGCTATGTGTGTTCCGCTATGTGTGTACCACTATGTATGTACCGCTATGTGTGTACCGCTGTGTGTGTACCGCTATGTGTGTACCGCTATGTGTGTTCCGCTATGTGTGTTCCGCTATGTGTGTACCACTATGTATGTACCGCTGTGTGTGTACCGCTGTGTGTGTACCGCTATGTATGTACCGCTATGTGTGTACCGCTATGTGTGTACCGCTGTGTGTGTACTGCTGTGTGTGTACCGCTGTGTGTGTACTGCTGTGTGTGTACCGCTGTGTATGTACTGCTATGTGTGTGTTCCGCTATGTGTGTACCGCTGTGTGTGTACCGCTATGTGTGTACCGCTATGTGTGTACGTACCGCTATGTGTGTACCACTATGTATGTACCGCTGTGTATGTACTGCTATGTGTGTGTTCCGCTATGTATGTACCACTATGTGTGTACCACTGTGTGTGTACCACTATGTGTGTACCGCTGTGTGTGTACCGCTGTGTGTGTACCGCTGTGTGTGTTCCGCTATGTGTGTTCCGCTATGTGTGTTCCGCTATGTGTGTACCACTGTGTGTGTACCACTATGTATGTACCACTATGTGTGTACCGCTGTGTGTGTTCCGCTGTGTGTGTACCGCTGTGTGTGTTCCGCTATGTGTGTTCCGCTATGTGTGTACCACTGTGTGTGTACCACTATGTATGTACCGCTGTGTGTGTTCCGCTATGTGTGTTCCGCTATGTGTGTTCCGCTATGTGTGTACCACTGTGTGTGTACTGCTGTGTGTGTACCGCTGTGTGTGTACCGCTGTGTGTGTACCGCTATGTGTGTTCCGCTATGTGTGTACCACTATGTATGTACCACTATGTGTGTACCACTATGTATGTACCACTATGTGTGTTCCGCTATGTGTGTACCACTATGTATGTACCGCTGTGTGTGTACCGCTGTGTGTGTACCGCTATGTATGTACCGCTATGTGTGTACTGCTGTGTGTGTACCGCTGTGTGTGTACCGCTGTGTGTGTACCGCTATGTGTGTTCCGCTATGTGTGTACCACTATGTATGTACCACTATGTGTGTACCACTATGTATGTACCACTATGTGTGTTCCGCTATGTGTGTACCACTATGTATGTACCGCTGTGTGTGTACCGCTGTGTGTGTACCGCTATGTATGTACCGCTATGTGTGTACCGCTATGTGTGTACCGCTGTGTGTGTACTGCTGTGTGTGTACCGCTGTGTATGTACCGCTGTGTATGTACTGCTATGTGTGTGTTCCGCTATGTGTGTACCGCTGTGTGTGTACCGCTATGTGTGTACCGCTATGTGTGTACCACTATGTATGTACCGCTGTGTATGTACTGCTATGTGTGTGTTCCGCTATGTATGTACCACTATGTGTGTACCACTATGTATGTACCGCTGTGTGTGTACCGCTATGTGTGTTCCGCTATGTGTGTACCACTATGTATGTACCGCTATGTGTGTACCGCTGTGTGTGTACCGCTATGTGTGTACCGCTATGTGTGTACCACTATGTATGTACCGCTGTGTATGTACTGCTATGTGTGTGTTCCGCTATGTATGTACCACTATGTGTGTACCACTATGTATGTACCGCTGTGTGTGTTCCGCTATGTATGTACCGCTGTGTGTGTACCACTATGTATGTACCGCTGTGTGTGTACCGCTATGTATGTACCGCTGTGTGTGTTCCGCTATGTATGTACCGCTATGTGTGTACCGCTATGTATGTACCGCTGTGTGTGTGTACCACTATACTGCGGAGAATTATTACCACTATACAGACAATTACCAGACAATACACATCGTATATAGGCCACTAATACCTCTCACACAGTGATGGCCTCCATGAGATAGTCGTGCACTGCACACACTTCTATACTAGGAAACATCAGATCAGGAAAAGGGGGTTTCCGGCCTATTTTTTATACTGATAATCTATGCACAGGACGGCTCATCAGTATGTCACTATGTCATCTGTCAGGGTTCGACACCCGAACCCCACACAGATCAGCTTTATTAGCAGCTTCCAGGTGACAGACTCTGCTTGTGCACAGGAAGCCCTAGTGCTCTTATTCAATCAATAGGAACAGCACTGCAATTACCCAGAAACACCACTATACAGTGGATGGCGCTGCTGTGCCCCTCCAATTACTTAAATAGTAACGGTCCTGTCCAGCTATAAGAACATGGAGGCGGCTAGAACAATCAGACCCCAACAGATCAGACTGAGGTCCTGTCCAAAAATCAGTTCACGTCTGAAAACTCCTTTAAAATAGTGATACCCTTTTCTGCCCCCAGTAATAACAACCCCCCCTTTTACCCATACACAATACAGATGAGCACCTTTGTATCGCCTTATGAGCTATCATACTGCCCCCTTATAAATCAATCCCCCTACAAATAAAAGTTTCTTTTTATAAATAATAATAACCGCCCCCCCCCTTATCAGTAATAGTTCCTTATTATAAATAGCCCCACTTATAAATAATAGGTTACCCAGCCTCATTAATAATAGTCCCCCCTCCCCTTATATATAATAGTCCTTCCTTTTATATACAGTCCTATGAAAAAGTATACCGGCACCCATAGAAATCAATGGGATCTGTTTTTTACGCCGCTCACTCTGAATGAGTTTACGAGTAAACTTTGTGTGAAGGCTCCCTTAATAATAAAGTTGAGGGAACAATTATTAATGGGGGGTAATAGTTCTCCTAGCTTTATGAATAATAGATCCTCTTATAAATAGCCCCCTTATTAATAGGAATTATATATATAATAGTTCCCCAAGTCTTATATTAATTCATCTGGTTTTGACATTAGATCACATGATCGGAGCCAGCCCCTGGGACATATTGCTCTCCACTAGGGTTGAGTGATCGGGATCAGAAAAGATCGGATTCCGATCGGCGATCGAGTAAATTTCATGATCACGATTCCGACCCGATCTTTTCCAGCGGGATCGAGGTCGGAGATTATTTCAAGATTGGCTCAACCTTCAAGTGACTTTTCCCATAGAGAAGCATTGACTAGGTTGCGGATCGGGATCGGTAAAAGATCGGATCCCGATGGGCGATCGAGCAAATTTCGCGATTGGGATCGGCTGCAAAATTATTGGAAATTAGATTTTGAAATCGATCCGGAAATCTCAAGATCAGCTCAACCCTACTCTCCACCCTCCATCCTTACCTGTGCTATGGGGTACAGGCTTTATTATAGTCTGCCAGCCCCCACAGCACAGATAAATACCAATGAAAACCAGGGTGAAGTAAGGAGGAAGAGGACAAAGTCTGGCTCTGAACACGTGACCCAGGGTCACAACCGGGTTCTGAATGAAGAATCCACTGGCCAAAATGATCTAAATAAAAGCCTCAGAAAAAACCCTTTAACCCTATTGAGGTGCTGTGACATGAGCTGAATAAAGCACTGCGCACAAGGCATCCCCGAAATACTGAGCAACCAAAAGACATTTATAGGAAGGAATAATCCAAACTTCCTCCTCAACGTTGTGCAAACCTTATTATTAGCTACAGGGAACATTTGGTGGAGGTGACTGCTGCTAAAGGGGTCTCCAGATTATTCACTGCCCTGTGGAAAGTACAAATATATTTGATAGGTGGCAGCGCCAGTAGAGGATTCCAATTGGGGATATTATACAGCAAAATCAATTACAATACGTTATCTACAGCAAGAGACATTCCTTACAGTGTTCTTCAAAGGTCACCTGAAATGTATTCAATGTCCTCCCAAGACTTCCAAGACAAGTCATCAATATTCTTATGCAAAATGTATGCAAATGTCATAAATGTATGAGACATGACACAGTGCAGAGAGATTGTACCCAGCCTCTAATGACATGACCTGGTTCTCTCCGGGAACACAAGTGGCAGCTGATACAGTCACGGAATATGGAGATTGTGCAACGCAGCAGCAAACTAACCACAGACAGCACAAGAGGAGGATTTATTGGCTTGTACAACACTACAAAACACAAGTACTTACATATAGAACATGGGCTGATCTGATAAAAGCTCAAGGGTGTCTGAACAGCTCAGGGGTAAATGACACTGGCAGCTAAAGGGCCCCAATGTACAGCCAGGGCCCCTCACCAACCATATGACTCTTATTATTCTTCTTATCTGGCTCCTTGGGTACCAGTCCCTCTAAAATCAATACAATAAAAGTCTATGGATGGGGAGGAAAAGGAGAACTGCTCAAAGCAGAGAGACATCTGTATTCTAGAGAGACAGCTTTGTCCTCAGTCCAGTCTCTAAACACTCAGAACATATCTACATGTTTCATCTATCTATCTATCTATCTATCTATCTATCTATCTATCTATCTATCTCCTATCTATCTATCTATCTCCTATCTTTCTATCTATCTATCTCCTATCTATCTATCTATCTATCTATCTCCTATCTATCTATCTATCTCCTATCTATCTATCTATCTCCTATCTTTCTATCTATCTATCTCCTATCTATCTATCTATCTATCTATCTATCTATCTATCTATCTATCTGATAGATAGGAGATAGATAGATAGATAGATAGATAGATAGATAGATAGGAGATAGATAGATAGATAGATAGATAGATAGATAGATAGATAGACAGACAGACAGACAGATAGATAGATAGATAGATAGATAGATAGATAGATGATAGATAGATAGATAGATAGATAGATAGATGATAGATAGA
Source organism: Leptodactylus fuscus (assembly GCF_031893055.1). Lineage (NCBI taxonomy): Eukaryota > Metazoa > Chordata > Amphibia > Anura > Leptodactylidae > Leptodactylus > Leptodactylus fuscus. The sequence continues at coordinate 4,525,378 of NC_134273.1, read as the reverse complement.
TAGATAGATAGATAGATAGGAGATAGATAGATAGATAGATAGATAGATAGATAGATAGATGATAGATAGATAGATAGATAATCTATCTATCTCCTATCTATCTATCTCCTATCTATCTATCTCCTATCTTTCTTTCTATCTATCTATCTATCTATCTATCTATCTATCTATCTATCTATCTCCTATCTATCTTTCTATCTATCTCCTATCTATCTATCTATCTATCTATCTCCTATCTATCTATCTATCTATCTATCTATCTATCTATCTGATAGATAGGAGATAGATAGATAGATAGATAGATAGATAGATAGATAGATAGGAGATAGATAGATAGATAGATAGATAGATAGATAGATAAGAGATAGATGGGAGATAGATAGATAGATAGATAGATAGATAGATAGATAGATAGATAGATAGATAGGAGATAGATAGATAGATAGATAGATAGATAGATAGATAGGAGATAGATAGATAGATAGATAGATAGATAGATAGATAGATAGATAAGAGATAGATGGGAGATAGATAGATAGGAGATAGATAGATAGATAGATAGATAGATAGATAGGAGATAGATAGATAGATAGATGATAGATAGATAGATAGATAGATAGATAGATAGGAGATAGATAGTAGATAGATAGATAGATAGATAGATAGATAGATAGATAGATAGATAGGAGATAGATAGATAGATAGATAGATAGATAGATAGGAGATAGATAGATAATCTATCTCCTATCTATCTATCTCCTATCTATCTATCTCCTATCTTTCTTTCTATCTATCTATCTATCTATCTCCTATCTATCTTTCTATCTATCTCCTATCTATCTATCTATCTATCTATCTATCTATCTCCTATCTATCTATCTATCTATCTATCTATCTGATAGATAGGAGATAGATAGATAGATAGATAGGAGATAGATAGATAGATAGGAGATAGATAGATGATTGATAGATAGATAGATAGATAGATAGATAGATAGATGATAGATAGATAGATAGATAGGAGATAGATAGATGATAGATAGATAGATAGATAGATAGATAGATAGATAGATAGATAGGAGATAGATAGATAGATAGATAGATAGATAGATAGATAGATAGGAGATAGATAGATGATTGATAGATAGATGATAGATAGATAGATAGATAGATAGATAGGAGATAGATAGATAGATAGATAGATAGATAGGAGATAGATAATCTATCTATCTATCTCCTATCTATCTATCTCCTATCTATCTATCTATCTATCTATCTATCTCCTATCTATCTATCAATCATCTATCTATCTCCTATCTATCTATCTATCTATCTATCTATCTATCTATCTATCTATCAATCATCTATCTATCTCCAATCTATCTATCAATCATCTATCTATCTCCTATCTATCTATCTATCTATCTATCTATCTCCTATCTATCTATCAATCATCTATCTATCTCCTATCTATCTATCTATCTATCTATCTATCTATCTATCTATCTATCTATCTATCTCCTATCTATCTATCTATCTATCTATCTATCATCTATCTATCTCCTATCTATCTATCTATCTATCTATCTATCTATCTATCTCCTATCTATCTATCTATCTATCTCCTATCTATCTATCTCCTATCTATCTATCTATCTCCTATCTATCTATCTATCTATCTATCTATCTATCTATCTATCTATCATCTATCTATCTTCCCGTGGCGAAATATATTATGTCCCATAGTGGCCCCTGCACACAGTATTATCCCCCATAGTGGCCCCTGCACACAGTATTATCCCCCATAGTGGCCCCTGCACACAGTATTATGTCCCATAGTGGCCTCTGCACACAGTATTATTCCCCATAGTGGCCCCTGCACACAGTATTATGTCCCATAGTGGCCCCTGCACACAGTATTATGTCCCATAGTGGCCCCTCAACACAGTATTATGTCCCTTGGTGGCCCCTGCACACAGTATTATGCCCCTTGGTGGCCCCTGCACACAGTATTATGCCCCATAGTGGCCCCTGCACACAGTATTATGTCTTTTAGTGGCCCCTGCACACAGTATTATGTCCCTTAGTGGCCCCTGCACGCAGTATTATGTCCCTCAGTGGCCCCTGCACACAGTATTATGTCCCTCAGTGGCCCCTGCACACAGTATTATGCTCCACTGTGGACTACCTGCCCACACGTAACCTCAGATCCTCCAATGACCTCCTACTCCGCTCTTCTCTCATCCGCTCCTCACACAACCGTCTCCAAGATTTCTCCCGTGCATCCCCCATACTCTGGAACTCCCTACCAAGACACATAAGACTGACCCCCACAATCACAGGCTTCAAGAAGGCCCTGAAGGCTCCCCTATTCAGGAAGGCCTACAACCTCCCAATAACACTATCACCACACCACCATCTGTACAGTCTCCCTTCTGTTACTACCCCCCCCTTCCTTCATAGACTGTAAGCCCTCACGGGCAGGGCCCTCCACCCCACTGTGCCAGTCAGTCATTGCTATTATTATAACTACCTGTATATTTTGTGTATTGTATGTCACCCCCAAATGTAAGGCACCATGGCATTAATATAATAATGTACAGCACCCTGGAATTAATATAATAATGTACAGCAGCATGGAATTAATATAATAATGTACAGCACCCTGGAATTAATGGTGCTATATAAATAAGCAATAATATAATAATGTACAGCACCCTGGAATTAATATAATACTGTACAGCACCCTGGAATTAATGGTGCTATAGAAATAAGCAATAATATAATAATGTACAGCACCCTGGAATTAATATAATAATGTAAAGCACCATGGAATTAATATAATAATGTACAGCACCCTGGAATTAATGGTGCTATAGAAATAAGCAATAATATAATAATGTACAGCACCCTGGAATTAATATAATAATGTACAGCACCATGGAATTAATGGTGCTATAGAAATAAGCAATAATATAATAATGTACAGCACCCTGGAATTAATATAATAATCTACAGCACCCTGGAATTAATGGTGCTATAGAAATAAGCAATAATATAATAATTAATAAATGTAACAGGTGCTTATTACATTGCAGCACAGACTTTCCCTGCTGTTCCATGAATACCCAGTTTTGGGCTCCCATTAACCTCAGTGACCCGGCCCAGGGCTTCCCTCTTCCTGGATTGCTGCAGCTTGCACCATGATAACTGTGCCATCCGCAGGTCCCAGGATTGTGACATGAGCCGGGCCCCGCCTAGGATTGTCTCAGTTTCTTTCTCTCATTCCTCACATACTTGTATCACATTTTACAATGGTGATGACGGTGTTAATTGTTGTGCCCTGCTATCCCTGCACCCCAGTGTCATGTGTGAGCAGGGAAAGGGGATGTTATTCTGTGCAGGTACCTGACAGGTCAGCGACTGGCCCTGCCTCCTCTATATAAGCCATTCTCACCTGTTGGCCTGACATTAACCTTTCTGAGCTTGGAGGATTGTGCAGGGACGACGCACTCAGGTGAGGATGAGGATGGACAACTTCATAATGTCACATTAGATGTCAATAGGTTTTGGAGAATATTTCCTTCTTAGATATTCTGCGAGAAACTTCTACAATGGGCGAGAAAATGAATAATATTTCAATATCCAAACTCAGAAGTCCATCGCATATGGGTAATAAGGGGAGGGGGAGGGGTAACATTTTTGGCTCTTAGGAGGATTCGTGATTTTAGAGAATTCATCACTTTTATTTTAATGGATTCTGAATGTTTATCGGCCTAAATATGAAGAGTGAAAAGGATACAGACACCGAATAAGCAGGGAAGGCTTGTAAAACTGTGATTATAGGAAAGTAATGTATGTACATAGAGTATGTACCAGCAGAATAGTGAGCGCAGCTCTGGAGTATAATACAGGATAAGTAATGTAATGTATGTACACAGTGACTGTACCAGCAGAATAGTGAGCGCAGCTCTGGAGTATAATACAGGATAAGTAATGTAATGTATGTACACAGTGACTGCACCAGCAGAATAGTGAGCGCAGCTCTGGAGTATAATACAGGATAAGTAATGTAATGTATGTACACAGTGACTGCACCAGCAGAATAGTGAGCGCAGCTCTGGAGTATAATACAGGATAAGTAATGTAATGTATGTACACAGTGACTGTACCAGCAGAATAGTGAGCGCAGCTCTGGAGTATAATACAGGATAAGTCATGTAATGTATGTACACAGTGACTGTACCAGCAGAATAGTGAGTGCAGCTCTGGAGTATAATACAGGATAAGTAATGTAATGTATGTACACAGTGACTGTACCAGCAGAATAGTGAGCACAGCTCTGGAGTATAATACAGGATAAGTAATGTAATGTATGTACACAGTGACTGCACCAGCAGAATAGTGAGCGCAGCTCTGGAGTATAATACAGGATAAGTAATGTAATGTATGTACACAGTGACTGTACCAGCAGAATAGTGAGCGCAGCTCTGGAGTATAATACAGGATAAGTAATGTAATGTATGTACACAGTGACTGTACCAGCAGAATAGTGAGCGCAGCTCTGGAGTATAATACAGGATAAGTAATGTAATGTATGTACACAGTGACTGTACCAGCAGAATAGTGAGCGCAGCTCTGGAGTATAATACAGGATAAGTAATGTATGTACATAGTGACTGCACCAGCAGAATAGTGAGCGCAGCTCTGGAGTATAATACAGGATAAGTAATGTAATGTATGTACACAGTGACTGTACCAGCAGAATAGTGAGCGCAGCTCTGGAGTATAATACAGGATAAGTCATGTAATGTATGTACACAGTGACTGTACCAGCAGAATAGTGAGCGCAGCTCTGGAGTATAATACAGGATAAGTAATGTAATGTATGTACACAGTGACTGTACCAGCAGAATAGTGAGCGCAGCTCTGGAGTATAATACAGGATAAGTCATGTAATGTATGTACACAGTGACTGTACCAGCAGAATAGTGAGCGCAGCTCTGGAGTATAATACAGGATAAGTAATGTAATGTATGTACACAGTGACTGTACCAGCAGAATAGTGAGCGCAGCTCTGGAGTATAATACAGGATAAGTAATGTAATGTATGTACACAGTGACTGCACCAGCAGAATAGTGAGCGCAGCTCTGGAGTATAATACAGGATAAGTAATGTAATGTATGTACACAGTGACTGCACCAGCAGAATAGAGAGCGCAGCTCTGGAGTATAATACAGGATAAGTAATGTAATGTATGTACACAGTGACTGTACCAGCAGAATAGTGAGCGCAGCTCTGGAGTATAATACAGGATAAGTAATGTAATGTATGTACACAGTGACTGTACCAGCAGAATAGTGAGCGCAGCTCTGGAGTATAATACAGGATAAGTAATGTATGTACATAGTGACTGCACCAGCAGAATAGTGAGCGCAGCTCTGGAGTATAATACAGGATAAGTAATGTAATGTATGTACACAGTGACTGCACCAGCAGAATAGTGAGCACAGCTCTGGAGTATAATACAGGATAAGTAATGTAATGTATGTACACAGTGACTGTACCAGCAGAATAGTGAGTGCAGCTCTGGAGTATAATACAGGATAAGTAATGTAATGTATGTACACAGTGACTGTACCAGCAGAATAGTGAGCGCAGCTCTGGAGTATAATACAGGATAAGTAATGTAATGTATGTACACAGTGACTGTACCAGCAGAATAGTGAGCGCAGCTCTGGAGTATAATACAGGATAAGTAATGTAATGTATGTACACAGTGACTGCACCAGCAGAATAGTGAGCGCAGCTCTGGAGTATAATACAGGATAAGTAATGTAATGTATGTACACAGTGACTGTACCAGCAGAATAGTGAGCGCAGCTCTGGAGTATAATACAGGATAAGTAATGTATGTACACAGTGACTGTACCAGCAGAATAGTGAGCGCAGCTCTGGAGTATAATACAGGATAAGTAATGTAATGTATGTACACAGTGACTGCACCAGCAGAATAGTGAGCGCAGCTCTGGAGTATAATACAGGATAAGTAATGTTATGTATGTACACAGTGACTGCACCAGCAGAATAGTGAGCACAGCTCTGGAGTATAATACAGGATAAGTAATGTAATGTATGTACACAGTGACTGTACCAGCAGAATAGTGAGCGCAGCTCTTGAGTATAATACAGGATAAGTAATGTATGTACATAGTGACTGCACCAGCAGAATAGTGAGCGCAGCTCTGGAGTATAATACAGGATAAGTAATGTAATGTATGTACACAGTGACTGCACCAGCAGAATAGTGAGCACAGCTCTGGAGTATAATACAGGATAAGTAATGTAATGTATGTACACAGTGACTGTACCAGCAGAATAGTGAGTGCAGCTCTGGAGTATAATACAGGATAAGTAATGTAATGTATGTACACAGTGACTGTACCAGCAGAATAGTGAGCGCAGCTCTGGAGTATAATACAGGATAAGTAATGTAATGTATGTACACAGTGACTGTACCAGCAGAATAGTGAGCGCAGCTCTGGAGTATAATACAGGATAAGTAATGTAATGTATGTACACAGTGACTGCACCAGCAGAATAGTGAGCGCAGCTCTGGAGTATAATACAGGATAAGTAATGTAATGTATGTACACAGTGACTGTACCAGCAGAATAGTGAGCGCAGCTCTGGAGTATAATACAGGATAAGTAATGTATGTACACAGTGACTGTACCAGCAGAATAGTGAGCGCAGCTCTGGAGTATAATACAGGATAAGTAATGTAATGTATGTACACAGTGACTGCACCAGCAGAATAGTGAGCGCAGCTCTGGAGTATAATACAGGATAAGTAATGTAATGTATGTACACAGTGACTGCACCAGCAGAATAGTGAGCGCAGCTCTGGAGTATAATACAGGATAAGTAATGTAATATATGTACACAGTGACTGCACCAGCAGAATAGTGAGCGCAGCTCTGGAGTATAATACAGGATAAGTAATCTAATGTATGTACACAGTGACTGCACCAGCAGAATAGTGAGCGCAGCTCTGGAGTATAATACAGGATAAGTAATGTAATGTATGTACACAGTGACTGTACCAGCAGAATAGTGAGCGCAGCTCTGGAGTATAATACAGGATAAGTGATGTAATGTATGTACACAGTGACTGTACCAGCAGAATAGTGAGCGCAGCTCTGGAGTATAATACAGGATAAGTAATATAATGTATGTACACAGTGACTGCACCAGCAGAATAGTGAGCACAGCTCTGGAGTATAATACAGGATAAGTAATGTAATGTATGTACACAGTGACTGTACCAGCAGAATAGTGAGCGCAGCTCTGGAGTATAATACAGGAGAAGTAATGTAATGTATGTACATAGTGACTGTACCAGCAGAATAGTGAGCGCAGCTCTGGAGTATAATACAGGAGAAGTAATGTAATGTATGTACATAGTGACTGTACCAGCAGAATAGTGAGCGCAGCTCCACTGGGTTTCCATAAGGCAGCATTTGTGATTGTCACAAGGTATGATGGAATACGGACCTTTTGTTATTTATAGAGAAACAATGAGGGTGTGGAAATGCCACAATTTACTGGCCACTAATGCTGAATTAAATCATATTTCATGATTATTCCTTTACAGATACTACAAGCACAGAAGGATAAAGTCTGAGACTCTGATCTCAGAATGAAGCGGAAGACACTCTGGAAGCTATGGCTTCTGACAGGTAAGTGGAGGAATCTCTACATTGGTGTTGGATCCCAAGGTAGAAAATTTGCTATTTTAAGGTCCCACATCCAACACTTTTTTCACTTGTGACACATGAGCCGCATAGACCAGACCTTAATATTTAAAGACTAAAAAACTTTTTTCAAATAGCATTTTATTAAAAATTCTGCAGTCTTTACTCCCCTTCTCGGAGAGGTCGGTCCGATTGCTGGTTCTGTCAGCGCTAATAGATGGATACTTGACAATTCTGTAATAACTTTCTTTGTAGAATTCACCTCACTTACATCACAGACAATATTACAATAGAAGATAACACCTCTATAGCTAACACCACTGAACCATCATCACATCACTATAGACCACAGATGGTGTCACAGCTTATCCACGTCCACTATGAGCGAATAGTATTTGATGAAATACCTCGACCCCATAGGAATGCGTGTAAGCGGCCGAACACCAAGGGGTCAAGCACATCGAATATTCACTGCGCTTAACCCCTTGTTGTTCGGCCGCTTACACGCATTCCTATGGGGTCGAGGTATTCGATCAAATACGACTCGCTCATCTCTATTTATTGATCATTAAACAGAAATGACATTTATTGATTTGCAAAAGTGGTAGGAGAATTAGGAAATAGCTGGACGCTGCTTCACCCAGCGGTAAACCAAACTATTTTATTCCACAAAATTTAAGGTGTCAAACAAAAATGGGCAATGCGTTTCGAGGCCATATCGGCGTCATCAGGCTACTAAAATAACATAGAAATCAGTCATTACGGTCGCAGTCATAAAAACAGTCCAGTAACGATAAAGAAAAATAAATATAATAAAGAAATAAAGATATTAGAAAATATATAAAAACAATAAATTAAATAAATTGAAATAGTATTACAATATAGTGGTAATAAGCCTGATAACAAATGTATAACTAGGTGACCATAAAAATGATAAGGTTATGGGGGGTGGGAGAGACCACCATGTAGGTGTGTGGAGACTTATTAAGCCATTTGTGCTCCACTGTGAGGGATCATGGGAAGAATATGCAAATCTGTGACAATATCCCCTTAACCTGGTCTAGAAGCCAGTCACCTCTGCCAAGTCAGTCTTCTCTGCGCCGGGCTGAAGAGATCCAATCAGATCGAAACAGCTGTCCTCGGCTGAGAGACTGACTTGGTAAAATCCCACATCATTGCAGCAAAGGCCTCTGGGAAGGTCGGGCATGATGTTAAAGGGAGCGCCCCCTAGTGGGCTGCATGACTGAGGCACTGTCTCCCTATATTAACATCATGGGAGACAGATTTGCATATTCTTCCCATAAAAATGATAGTAATACGAAACACTTGATAAATAATGGACCTAAGTAACAGGATAAAAGAGTGACATCCTTGTCATAGTTATACTCAGTGATTAATGTAACTGTAATAAAAACAAATGACTCAGGGATCAGAATAATAATACTAATTAGTGGTAAATAAGTGGCAAAGGAAACAGAATGTAGTAGGATAAGTGTCCAATAGGGGAGCAAATGTAACATGATGTGATATCAATACAGGTGACTAGCTAAGGATACCTGATCAATGATCTAGATACGTGTACAAGACATGAAGGCAGTGGCGTAACTAGGAATGGCGGGGTCTCGTGGCGAACTTTTGACATGCACCCCCCCCCGACTGACACCGAAGACCTCGACCTACCCCCTCCTACGCATTCCTGCGCACTCTATTATGCCCCATAGTGGCCCCTGCACACAGTATTGACCCCCATAGTGGCCCCTGCACACAGTATTATCCCCCATAGTGGCCCCTGCACACAGTATTATCCCCCATAGTGGCCCCTGCACACAGTATTATCCCCCATAGTGGCCCCTGCACACAGTATTATGCCCCATAGTGGCCCCTGCACACAGTATTATCCCCCATAGTGGCCCTTGCACACAGTATTATCCCCCATAGTGGCCCCTGCACACAGTATTATGTCCCATAGTGGCCCCTGCACACAGTATTATCCCCCATAGTGGCCCCTGCACACAGTATTATCCCCCATAGTGGCCCCTGCACACAGTATTATCCCCCATAGTGGCCCCTGCACACAGTATTATCCCCCATAGTGGCCCCTGCACACAGTATTATGCCCCATAGTGGCCCCTGCACACAGTATTATCCCCCATAGTGGCCCCTGCACACAGTATTATCCCCCATAGTGGCCCCTGCACACAGTATTATGTCCCATAGTGGCCCCTGCACACAGTATTATGTCCCATAGTGGCCCCTGCACACAGTATTATGTCCCATAGTGGCCCCTGCACACAGTATTATCCCCCATAGTGGCCCCTGCACACAGTATTATCCCCCATAGTGGCCCCTGCACACAGTATTATGCCCCATAGTGGCCCCTGCACACAGTATTATCCCCCATAGTGGCCCCTGCACACAGTATTATGCCCCATAGTGGCCCCTGCACACAGTATTATCCCCAATAGTGGCCCCTGCACACAGTATTATGTCCCATAGTGGTCCCTGCACACAGTATTATCCCTCATAGTGGCCCCTGCACACAGTATTATGTCCCATAGTGGCCCCTGCACACAGTATTATGTCCCATAGTGGCCCCTGCACACAGTATTATCCCCCATAGTGCCCCCTGCACACAGTATTATGTCCCATAGTGGCCCCTGCACACAGTATTATCCCCCATAGTGGCCCCTGCACACAGTATTATCCCCCATAGTGGCCCCTGCACACAGTATTATGTCCCATAGTGGCCCCTGCACACAGTATTATGTCCCATAGTGGCCCCTGCACACAGTATTATCCCCCATAGTGGCCCCTGCACACAGTATTATGCCCCATAGTGGCCCCTGCACACAGTATTATGCCCCATAGTGGCCCCTGCACACAGTATTATGTCCCATAGTGGCCCCTGCACACAGTATTATCCCCCATAGTGGCCCCTGCACACAGTATTATCCCTCATAGTGGCCCCTGCACACAGTATTATGTCCCATAGTGGCCCCTGCACACAGTATTATGTCCCATAGTGGCCCCTGCACACAGTATTATGTCCCATAGTGGCCCCTGCACACAGTATTATGTCTCATAGTGGCCCCTGCACACAGTATTATGTCCCATAGTGGCCCCTGCACACAGTATTATGTCCCATAGTGGCCCCTGCACACAGTATTATGTCCCATAGTGGCCCCTGCACACAGTATTATCCCCCATAGTGGCCCCTGCACACAGTATTATCCCCCATAGTGGCCCCTGCACACAGTATTATGTCCCATAGTGGCCCCTGCACACAGTATTATCCCCCATAGTGGCCCCTGCACACAGTATTATCCCCCATAGTGGCCCCTGCACACAGTATTATCCCCCATAGTAACCCCTGCACACAGTATTATCCCCCATAGTGGCCCCTGCACACAGTATTATGTCCCATAGTGGCCCCTGCACACAGTATTATCCCCCATAGTAGCCCCTGCACACAGTATTAGCCCCCTACACACAGTATTATCCCCCATAGTGGCCCCTGCACACAGTATTATGTCCCTTAGTGGCCCCTACACACAGTATTATGCCCCATAGTGGCCCCTACACACAGTATTATGTCCCATAGTGGCCCCTGCACACAGTATTATACCCCATAGTGGCCCCTGCACACAGTATTATGTCCCATAGTGGCCCCTACACACAGTATTATGTCCCACTGTGGACACCCATAAACAATTATTATACTCTGAGATCTTTTCAGACCCCAGAGTATAATAATCGGTGACCCAGGGGGAGTAAAACATTAAAAAAACTTTGTTACTCACCTATCTCCCATCTCCTACGCTGTCGGCCTCCGAAGTAGTCGATCTTCAATGACTTCAGACGCCACATGACCCACGAAGCAGGCCGGGGTCATGAGACGTCAGACGACTAGGCCGAAGTCTGCACGGATTGTGGAGAGGTAAGTAACAGTGTTTTTTATGTTTCTTACCTCTCCTGGGCCGCCAATCATTATACTCAGGGGTCCAAAAAGACCCCCGAGTATAATGATAGCAGCGGTAGCGGCTGTCACCGGGCCCCTAACGTCCTGGGCCCTGTGGCAGCTGCCTCTGCTGCTATGGCGGTAGTTATGCCACTGCATAAAGGTGTATGGACCAAAAGACAAAAGGCTGGGTAGGGCTATCTTGCTTGTTCCGACAGCTCTGACGATTATGCACGCAGCACTAAACTGACTGAATGCACTTGATAAAGGGAATCTTAATCCCAAAACGCATAGTGCCTTTTATCTACCAATAGACAAGATTTGTGTGAACCTACCAATCAGAAAGTGTCATTCCATTCACCCTATAAGAGTGCGGCTGAAGGTTGCCCTACCCAGCCTTTTGGTTCATCTTACGTTCCATCAACATACAAGGACAAAGACGCTGTCTGGGTCTTATATGAGCCTATGTGTGGTTGTGGCTACTCACAACCAGTGAAGGTAAGAGGCCAATTAGGAAAGGTATCAGAGACAGGGGCAAAACAAAACAGAAACTCACAAATACCAAAGAGTGACAGGCAGCCAGAAATGCAGGACAGGGGGTGAGTAGGAATGAACAGACTGTCACACAGAACACAACTCACACCAATTCAGCTCCAGAAGCCGTACAACTCCAACTAAACTGGGCCAAGAATCCTAGCTGGAAACCACGAAAACCAGCGAGGACTGAAGCCGGCAGTCAGCCAAATACAGACCCCGGAAAGACCAGATAGGTTGATGACAATTGCATACACCTGAAGCTCACATCTACTGAGACACAAAGCAAGCTCAAGTAGATGATGAAGCCAAGACCCAACCACCGACCCAACAGCTCAGTAGCAAAGAGAACCAACAGTACACCGGCTCAAATCCCCAGACAAACACCACAAAAAACACAACCACAGTCAGCCATTTTATAGATCTCAGACCCTGACATTTAGGAGCCTGATGAAGACGCCGATACATCGTCAAAACACGTTGCCCATTTTTATTTGGTGCACCCCCCTGAAACTCCTAGGAAATAAACCTTTCCTGGGTCACTGGGTAATGTTTTTGCTACAGCTAAAAAAAAAACCAAACCCCCAAAACAACATCACAAAATAATGGCAGCCCACTAGATCATTTAGGGCTAGTTCACACGTGAGTATAAGGGGAGGTTTTTGACAGCGGATTTCGCGTCCAAAACCTCCCCTTATAATGGTGGTCTATGGAGACCGCCGGGCTTCTGTTCTCCGCTAGCGGCGAGCTGCTGCTAGCGGAGAAAAGAAAGGACATGTCCTTTCTTCAGGCGGAAGCCGCGCTGTCTCAGTCGCGCGGCTTCCACCCCCCGCAGCTCCCTCCTATGTCGGCTCATTAATTTGAGCCGACAGCAGAGGGTTAAGCCGCGACAGCGATGGTCGCGGCGGGCGGGTTTTGACAAGAGAGAGACGCGGCTCGCCGCGTCTCTCTCTGTGTCAAAACCCGCGCGGGCAGTTCACGTGTGAACTAGCCCATATAAGGGGCAGCTCCTTCTTCTAATCCTCTGATCACTGGTGGGTTGGGACATTTGTCAGGAACTTTCTATAGAGCCAGGAATGATCTATTCTATGGCAAGCACCCCAATGTTAGCAGATATTGTAGTTGCCCTCTTGTCTGTCCATCTATCAGATTGGTGACCTAAAGGTTTGATATACATGGAGATGATCTAGATGTAATACTAAATATAATATATCTGACACATAATCTGTCTTTTTTCCAGCTTTGTTCTTAGGAGCTGCTGTACAAACAATTGGTAAGTTGCTCTAATCTAAATGTATCTGAGCTGTGAGCTACGTTCTGCACTGGTATCATCCAGTATCATCCTCTTATTGCCTGTTACAGCAGCCATTTTCACCCAGGCTTCATGAACATGCATAGGTCCTGCCCCATCTCCTTTTTACTTCCCTTCCCTTGTTTCCTACTGTTACAGTAAATGCGTAGACCGCAGTGTTCAGGAGAACCAGATACCTCACTAATACTGTCTAGTCCTTTTACCACTAGCCTTTCTATCAGGGGCCATGTACATAACCAAACTATGGATTTATGATGCATGGTCCTGGTGCACCATGTCTGTAGCAGACTTTTGAGTAGGTGGAGGAAGGTCAAGGCTGATCTCCTGAGAATTTTTTTTTTTATACTATTCCAGCAGTTTGAAGCTAAGCATGAAATTGACAGTATTCCCAGCATTGTTTTGGGAGTATTTTCGATATTTAGTGATTGATTCTTACATTTGTTCATACAGATGGACAAACCACCACAAAGTCTTCAACTACAACTACACCTCCAAAACCCACAAAGTCTCCTACTACTCCAGCAACAACTACTGCAATGTCAACAACCCCTAGACCCACGACAACTACAGGATCATCAACAACAACCACAGGATCAGCAACAACCACCACAGGATCAGCAACAACAACCACAGGATCAGCAACAACAACCACAGGATCAGCAACAACAACCACAGGTCCTGCAACAACAACAACCACACGATCAGCAACAACAACCACAGGATCACCAACAACAACTACAGGATCATCAACAACAACCACAGGATCAGCAACAACCACCACAGGATCAGCAACAACAACCACAGGATCAGCAACAACAACTACAGCACCAGCAACAACAACGACAGGATCGGCAACAACAACCAAAGGACCAGCAACAACAACCACAGGATCACCAACAACAACCACAAGATCAGCAACAACCACCACAGGATCAGCAACAACAACCACAGGATCAGCAACAACAACCACAGGTCCTGCAACAACAACAACCACACGATCAGCAACAACAACCACAGGATCAACAACAACAACCACAGGATCAGCAACAACATCCACAGGATCAGCAACAACAACCACAGGATCAGCAACAACAACTACAGCACCAGCAACAACAACTACAGCACCAGCAACAACAACGACAGGATCAGCAACAACAACCACAGGATCAGCAACAACAACTACAGCACCAGCAACAACAACTACAGCACCAGCAACAACAACGACAGGATCGGCAACAACAACCAAAAGACCAGCAACAACAACCACAGGATCAGCAACAACAACCACAGGATCAGCAACAACAACCACAGGATCAGCAACAACAACCACAGGATCAGCAACAACAACCACAGGGCCTGCAACAACAACAACCAAAGGATCAGCAACAACAACCACAGGACTAGCAACAACAACCACAGGATCAGCAACAACAACCACTGGACCAGCAACAACAACCACAGGACCAGCAACAACAACCACAGGACCAGCAACAACAACTACAGGATCAGCAACAACAACCACAGGGCCTGCAAAAACAACCACAGGATCAGCAACAACAACCACAGGATCAGCAACAACCACAGGACCAGCAACAACAACCACAGGATCACCAACAACAACCACTGGATCAGCAACAACAACCACAGGGCCTGCAACAACAACCACAGGACCAGCAACAACAACCACAGGATCAGCAACAACAACCACAGGATCAGCAACAACAACCACAGGACCAGCAACAACAACCACAGGATCAGCAACAACCACAGGGCCTGCAAAAAAAACCACAGGATCAGCAACAACAACCACAGGATCAGCAACAACAACCACAGGACCAGGAACAACAACCACAGGATCAGCAACAACCACTGGATCAGCAACAACAACCACAGGATCAGCAACAACAACCACAGGATCAGCAACAACAACCACAGGATCAGCAACAACAACCACTGGATCAGCAACAACAACCACTGGATCAGCAACCACAACCACAGGATCAGCAACATCAACCACTGGATCAGCAACAACAACCACAGGACCAGCAACAACAACCACAGGACCAGCAACAACAACCACAGGATCAGCAACAACAACCACAGGGCCTGCAAAAACAACCACAGGATCAGCAACCACAACCACAGGATCAGCAACCACAACCACAGGATCAGCAACATCAACCACAGGATCAGCAACAACAACCACTGGATCAGCAACAACAACCACAGGATCAGCAACAACAACCACAGGGCCTGCAACAACAATCACAGGATCAGCAACCACAACCACAGGATCAGCAACAACAACCACACCTCCAGCAACAACAACCACAGGATCAGCAACAACAACCACAGGACCAGCAACAACAACCACAGGACCAGCAACAACAACCACAGGATCAGCAACAACAACCACAGGATCAGCAAAAACAACCACTGGATCAGCAACAACAACCACAGGATCAGCAACAACAACCACAGGACCAGCAACAACAACCACAGGATCAGCAACAACAACCACAGGGCCAGCAACAACAACCACAGGATCAGCAACAACAACCACAGGATCAGCAACAACAACTACTAGATCAGCAACAACAACCACAGGATCAGCAACAACAACCACTGGACCAACAACAACCACAGGATCAGCAACAACAACCACAGGATCAGCAACAACCACAGGATCAGCAACAACAACCACAGGACTAGCAACAACAACCACAGGATCAGCAACAACAACCACAGGGCCTGCAACAACAACAACAACCACAGGATCAGCAACAACAACCACAGGATCAGCAACAACAACCACAGGATTAGCAACAACAACCACAGGACCAGCAACAACAACCACAGGACCAGCAACAACAACCACAGGACCAGCAACAACAACCACAGGATCAGCAACAACAACCACAGGATCAGCAACAACAACCACAAGACCAGCAACAACAACCACAGGATCAGCAACAACAACCAAAGGATCAGCAACAACAACCACAGGATCAGCAACAACAACCACAGGGCCTGCAACAACAACCACTGGATCAGCAACAACAACCACAGGATCAGCAACAACAACCACAGGACCAGTAACAACAACCACAGGATCAGCAACAACAACCACAGGACCAGCAACAACAACCACAGGACCAGCAACAACAACCACAGGATCAACAGCAACAACCACAGGGCCTGCAACAACAACCACTGGATCAGCAACAACAACCACAGGATCAGCAACAACAACCACAGGATCAGCAACAACAACCACAGGACCAGCAACAACAACCACAGGATCAGCAACGACAACCACAGGATCAGCAACAACAACCACAGGGCCTGCAACAACAACCACTGGATCAGCAACAACAACTACAGTATCAGAAACAACAACCACAGGACCAGCAACAACAACCACAGGATCAGCAACAACAACCACAGGATCAGCAACAACAACCACAGGACCAGCAACAACAACCACAGGACCAGCAACAACAACCATAGGATCAGCAACGACAACCACAGGATCAGCAACAACAACCACAGGTCCTGCAACAACAACCACAGGATCAGCAACAACAACCACAGGGCCTGCAAAAACAACCACAGGATCAGCAACAACAACCACAGGATCAGCAACAACAACCACAGGACCAGCAACAACAACCACAGGATCAGCAACAACAACCACAGGATCAGCAACAACAACCACAGGGCCTGCAACAACAACCACTGGATCAGCAACAACAACCACAGTATCAGCAACAACAACCACAGGACCAGCAACAACAACCACAGGACCAGCAACAACAACCACAGGACCAGCAACAACAACCACAGGATCAGCAACAACAACCACAGGATCAGCAACAACAACCACAGGGCCTGCAACAACAACCACTGGATCAGCAACAACAACCACAGTATCAGCAACAACAACCACAGGACCAGCAACAACAACCACAGGACCAGCAACAACAACCACAGGACCAGCAACGACAACCACAGGATCAGCAACGACAACCACAGGGCCTGCAACAACAACCACAGGATCAGCAACAACCACCACAGGGCCTGCAAAAACAACCACAGGATCAGCAACAACAACCACAGGATCAGCAACAACAACCACAGAACCAGCAACAACAACCACAGGATCAGCAACAACAACCACAAGATCAGCAACAACAACCACAAAGTTTACAACTACAACTACAACTCAATGTAATAAAAACGCAAAGTGCGTCCAAGCTAAATACCGCATAATTAATAGACCGTATAGCAGTCAACTAAAGGACCCTTCTAGCAATGAATACAAGAAAATGGCTTCTGAAGTGCAAACAAATGTGAGTAACAATTAACCAATTGCCACATTTAAAGATCTCTATCCCTCCATCCTAATCTATAGTATCTATCTATCTATCTATCTATCTATCTATCTATATCCTATCTATCTATCTATCTATCTATCTATCTATCTATCTCCTATCTATCTATCTATCTATCTCCTATCTATCTATCTATCTATCTATCTATCTATCATCTATCTATCTATCTATCTATCTATCTCCTATCTATCTATCTATCTATCTATCTATCTATCTATCTATCTATCATCTATCTATCTATCTATCTATCTATCTATCTCCTATCTATCTATCTATCTCCTATCTATCTATCTATCTATCTATCTATCTATCTATCTCCTATCTATCTATCTATCTATCTATCTCCTATCTATCTATCTATCTATCTATCATCTATCTATCTATCTATCTATCTATCTATCTCCTATCTATCTATCTATCTATCTATCTATCTATCTATCTATCTATCTATCTATCTATGACAACACCAACCAAAGGTTTTTCCAGTGTTGTAAGGCTCACTGGAGGTGAGTAACGATAACCATGTTACTCTCACCTCTTCTGGGCATCACTGTGGTGTCCTGCAGTGTCCTCCTCAGTCCCTCAGCATCCTTCTCGAATGGAAGTCATCGCTAAGGTGGATGATGTGAAGATGCCCAGGAGAGGTGAAGCAAGATTTGTAAAAGTCGTTATTTTTATTCACCTTCCCTGGGCCTCCACGCACCCAACCCCTATATACAGTATATATATATATATATATATATATATATATATATATATATATATATATATATATATATATCCCACAGTGTCCCCTGCAGCCTATATTATGCCCCACACTGGCACAATAGGCATAATAGAGGTTATAGGGGCCACAGTGGACCCTTCAAGCTCTATTATTATACTCATGGGTCTTTTCAGACCCCCCGATTATAATAATCGGAGCCCCAGGGGAGATGAGAGAACATAATAAACACTGTTACTCACCTCTCCGGGATCCGATGTTAAAGAAGACCATTCATGGGTTTGGGCAAAGGCAGTTCTATATACCGCTGAATTCAGCGCACTATCGGCTTTCCAGCGGTATATAGAACTGCCTTTGCCCAAACCCATGAAAGATCCTCCTTAAAGGGATTCTACTACTAAAGCAACATTTTTTCTAATTACCACGTGTTAAGAAAGTCTATTCATCTCTTACCTTTAGACGTGGTCTCCGCCGCGCCGTTCCTTAGAAATACCGGTTTTAACGGTATGCAAATGAGTTCTCCACAGCAATGAGGGCGGGCCCCAGCGCTCAAACGGCAATGGGAGCATCTCCACTACTGCCCGAGAATTCTCTCCAGCGCCGCCTCCATCTTCAGCTGCAACCGCCTCTTCTATCTTTCGTCTCGGTCCAACTTCTGACGCCTGCGCAGTACGCTCCTGTATTGAACTACAAGAGCAAGAGCGGCCTCCCAAAAATAGCGGACAGAAGAGGCGGGGTTGCCGCTGAAGATGGAGGCGGTGCTGGAGAGAGCTCTCGGGCAGCAGTGGAGACGCTCCCATTGCTGTTTGAGGGCTGGGCCCCGCCCTCATTGCTGCGGAGAACTCATTTGCATACCGGTTAAAACCGGTATTTCTAAGGAACGCCGCGGCGGAGACCACGTCTAAAGGTAAGAGACAAATAGCCTTTCTTAAGGCGTCGTAATTAGAAAAATATGTTGCTTTAGTGGTAGAATCCCTTTAATTCTAGCAGGCTTCGGGCCTATATGGTACTGCTAGCACAGGCTTTGGGCCTATATGGTAATATACCAGACCATGTGACGACTGGGCATTACCGTATGGGCCTGAAGCCAGCTAGGAGTAACATCGGATCCCGGAGAGGTGAGTAACAGTGTTTATTATGTTCTCTCACCTCCTCTGGGGTCTGAAAACTACACTATGAGGTTCTACCCCAGTGTTTTGCAGTGCGAAATCTGCAGCACTACAACCCCATGTGGACACAGCCTAAAACCTAAAACCAGATAAGAGATAAAGTAGAATATCGGACCTGGAGTATTTCTAATTCCTCTCCATTATCTGCAGATATGTTCATTACTGAAAAGCAAACTTCGAGGTATGCAACGTTGTGAAAATCTGAAATTCAGGTAAGTGCATATCTATGGTATAATTCATTCACAAATATAGAGAGAGCTGTGAGGTATCCAGCAGTGACAACCCTTTCCACTAGCACGGTCCAACGCCATGGTCACATCCGAGCGCTGAAAGGGTTGTCCAGTTTCAGGGTCCATTCACACGGAGTAAATGCGCGCTCATTTTGGCAAAATACACATGTAAAAATAAGACTCCCATTTAGAGATGAGCGAACAGTAAAATATTCCATATTCATTTTGAGTAGACCCTCAATATTCGACTATTCAACGGAATATGGAACCCCATTATAGTCTATGGGGAAAATGCTTCATTTCAGGGGATCCCACCATTCACCTCAGGAGGGACACCAAGTCCACTATGACACCTCAGCAAATGATGCCAACACCTCTGCAATGCAACTGGGACAGCAGGGGGCGCATGTCTGGGGGCATCTAACACACCAAAGACCCTCTATTACCCCACTATCACAGACTAACAACTACACACTATACACACTCAATACAACCTCTATCAAAGTGGAAATATACTTGGAAACCTTCTTTACTCCCCAATTGTATGGACAGAAACACAAAATTTAAGCTAAAGAAATATTAGCAAGCCCCCCTTTAAATCACGTTGCCCATGATAACCACAGATGACATAGGCAAAGGGAAATCCAACAGCCCAAAAAATACTTTTCTGGCCCTTGAGGTGAGCCCTTCCAAATGAAGTTAGAGGCCCTGAAGCTGAGCTCCCGGCAGAGATTGAGGCCCTGGAGGTGAATTGAGCCTTTAACTAGCAGAGTTTTAGTTTTTGGCCCTTTGGGTGAGTTGATCCTTCTAAGTATTGTGAAATGAGTGCAGGGGCGGCTAGAATTGGTGGAGGTGGTAAAAGGTACTCTTTAGAGATGAGCGAGTAGTATTCGATGGAATACTACGGTATTCAAAATACTCGTACTCGGTCGAATACCACGCGGTAAACGCAGTAAAGATTCGATTCCCCTCCCACCTTCCCTGGCGCTTTTTCTTACACCAATAACTGTGCAGGGGAGGTGGGACAGGAACTAGGGCAACGTAGGCATCGAAAAAAAACATATACAGTCATTGGCTGCCGAAATCAGGTGACCTCCACTCTATAAGAATAGCGGGTGTCAGTTTCAGTTCAGGTGCGACTGGTCGAATTTTGGTTTCCCTGAAACGAACATGTTTTTCCCATAGACTATAATGGGAGTTGATATTCGATTGAATAGTGGAATATTCGAAAATTGCACTACTCGCTCATCTCTAGTACTCTTTAAGGTCCAAAATCATATCACGTTTTGCCTTAAACAGAATACCCCATAAAATATACAAGGAACAACACTACTGCACCCATCTTGTGTGTCAACATACATGACACATGACTGGCCCCCTCACCCTCGCTATATGCCTTCACACAAACTACTGACATGTCCAGTCAGATAGCTACATGATCACATGACATCATACATTATCTGACATGCAGTGCGCACATTACATACATGTTAAGACCTCTGCTTTTCCTGCAGTAATGGCTCCGTGATCAATACAATGGAAATACCCTTTGATGAAGCATCACAAGCAAATGCTACAGCCGTGAAGGAAGAATTACAAAATAATCCACAAACTGGAGACCTTCAACTGGATCCTGAGAGTGTGGAAACGAGAGGTGAGCACAGAGCCGTCCCCAAAATCTAGACACTCCTGATGTAATGATATATATATAATGTATTATAATGTATATACATATATGTATAATGTTCCACAGGGCCACTGTGGAACATTATACAGGGGGGCCCTGTGGAGAGTATATTATAGTGTATGGGGCCACTGTGGAACATTATACAGGAGGGCCCTGTGGAGAGTATATTATAGTGTATGGGGCCACTGTGGAACATTATACAGGAGGGCCCTGTGGAGAGTATATTATAGTGTATGGGGCCACTGTGGAACATTATACAGGAGGGCCCTGTGGAGAGTATATTATAGTGTATGGGGCCACTGTGGAACATTATACAGGGGGGCCCTGTGGAGAGTATATTATAGTGTATGGGGCCACTGTGGAACATTATACAGGAGGGCCCTGTGGAGAGTATATTATAGTGTATGGGGCCACTGTGGAACATTATACAGGAGGGCCCTGTGGAGAGTATAGTATAGTGTATGGGGCCACTGTGGAACATTATACAGGAGGGCCCTGTGGAGAGTATATTATAGTGTATGGGGCCACTGTGGAACATTATACAGGGGGGCCCTGTGGAGAGTATATTATAGTGTATGGGGCCACTGTGGAACATTATACAGGAGGGCCCTGTGGAGAGTATAGTATAGTGTGTGGGGCCACTGTGGAACATTATACAGGGGTACTAAGGAGAAATATAGTAAGGGGCCTTTTGGGGAGCATATTATACTGTGTGGGGCACAATGGAGCATTATACTGGGGGGGGCAATGTGGGGAGCCTATTATAATGTGTAGGGCTACTGTGCAGCATATTATATTGAGTGGGACTTCTTGGAAGCATATTATACTCTATGTGGCCACTGTGGAGCATTATACTGGAGGAACCCCTCTGAGGAGTGTATTATACTGTGTGGAGGTCATTGTGCGACATTTTATATTGTGCGGAGGGGGCTATTGTGAAGGGAAATTATATATACAGGGGGTTATTATTAGGGTGAACTATAATTTACAAGGAAGGAACTATTTGTAAGAGGCCTATAAAAAGGGGGAAACTATTACCAGTGTATATATATGGCATCTATTATAAGGGGAGAGCTATTATTTATAAGAGGGGAACTATTTTTAAGGGGGTCTAATTGTTATTTGGGCTTATTTATAAAGGGGTCGATTAGTCATAATGGAGACTTATTTATAAGGTTAACTTTTATTTGAGAGGTCTATTATTATTAAGGGGGAATGATTTATAACGGAGCCGTAATGTTTTAGCGGGGTGATTGTTACTGATAAGGGGGAACTATTAGGGTATGTTCACACCGAGTTTTTTTGGAGCCGATTTTGACGCAGAATCCGCCTCAAAAAACGTCCCCCATTGACTTCAATGGTAGTCGTTCGTTGGCTAGTAGTGGAATAAAGAGCTGTCCTATCTCGCCGTGGATTCTTTGGGCCTAATCTGGAGCGGAAGTGTTCACATGCAGAATGCAAATTCCACTGTGTGAACATACCCTTACAGATACAGGGCACTATTTATAAGTAGGGAGTATAATTAATAAGGGGGTTATTGCTGATAAGGTTGTAATATTATTTATAAGCAGGGGCTATTATTTATAAGGAGGCGCTATAATAACTGATGACTGGGTGCAAAAATCTATTAGGTGGTACAAAAGTGCTCATTTGAATTGTGTATGAGAAAATAGGGCTTGCTATTACTGTTTTGGGAGCAGAAAGGAGGAATTTGTATAGGGGTTGCCACTGGAAGGCAATGGTGTTATCTGTATATCAGAATTTGGAGCCCGCTTTTAATTTTGTCCAGGGCCACACTTTGTCTATAACCGGCCCTGCATATCAGTCATGTCTTGGCAACCAGTATATAGCTTTAATCCTCATTACAAGCATGTGCAAATACTACGATCCCCTGGCAAAATATGTTTAGTATTTGATCGCTGCAAAACCTACATACGTGTCTTACATTGCGGTCACAGACATGTGCAGTCCTAGTATATACACGCTGGGGCTGAGATATTAGTACATGCAGGCTGACTGTGGGTGATCCACCCTAAACACAGGCAGGATTTTTGTTACACAAATACATGCACTTATTAAGTTTCTTTATATTTGAATGCACCATAGATAGGGGTTTTAAAGAAACAGCTGATGATGTCATAGATTTGTTGTCACAGTTGATTTGATTGGCTTATTCTAATATATTATGGAGTGTTGCATGTGTCATCACTGACGCTTGATAAAGACCCCGCGGGGGGCAATATGTGGTGTGTGATGCTTATTGTTTGAATCAAGAAAATTCCTATGATGATTTATATTGCTGACATATTGGACTGCTTTTCTTCTTCGTAAGTAACCACAAATGGGAGACTGGGTTCCAAAGTGCAACTAAGAGACTGGTTTTATCCCTATTATCTTGAATGTTATCACAGAACTTTTTTCACATATATAAATAGTGGAGAGGAAAAGTGAGTGAGCAAGGAAATGGAAGAGTGAGAGAAGGTGGAAGAGAAGTGATATGTTCTTACATTGCAGATTTGCAGCTTGATATGCTGTGGATCTTCTAATGGATGTAGTGCTTTCCTTGTGAACTTCATGGCATGACATCTCATATCCGAGGCAGATAAATCCACAAATGTGTCAACTACCATATGCATTGCCCATTGAAATCTAACAGTCAATGGGTGGGTTGAACATGGATTTTGGCATGAAATGCACTGGGGAGAAAAAACAAGGAAAATGTAGGAGTGAGAGAGAGAGAAAAAAGAGAGAGAGAAGGTCAGGGAAGGAAAGGAAAAAGTAAAAGAGGAGGAGGAGGAGAAAAAGTCCCTTCTCTAGGGCTACACGAGACTTTGGCCGTGACTCCAGTTGCACGACCAAAAGATCGCTGTGGGACTTCTTCATTCAGATTGCGACTGCCGCTTATGATTGCAAAAAAAGTCAAACTTTGCTCAACTTTTTTTTCGGTGGTCATATTACCCTTGGGCCGCAATGAAACTCCATTCAGAAACATGAGTGAAGGAGTCATGGTGATCTTTGGTCGGGCAACTACAGTCGCAACCACATTTGCCGCATGGCCCTAGCTATATACTACATTCAGACTAATATCCAGCACCTATCAGTGAATTAAGTAAGCAGGACATGTGCTGGCACCTCTCCATTCACTGCAGACAAGGCACC
This sequence comes from Leptodactylus fuscus, assembly GCF_031893055.1. Classification (NCBI taxonomy): domain Eukaryota; kingdom Metazoa; phylum Chordata; class Amphibia; order Anura; family Leptodactylidae; genus Leptodactylus; species Leptodactylus fuscus. Next base: position 4,500,453 of record NC_134273.1, on the reverse strand, counting down.
AGGCAGGATAGGGTCTAGAGATCCCCATTTTGGAGATGATACCAGGTACTAATGATCAGTCCCATGTCTAGCAGACATTTACACCATAACCTGTGAATATGTTATGGATTTCTAAGATGAGAATACTCCATTAATAACTTGTTTGTGTGCTGAGATGTTGGAGGTCTAGCCCTGAAGCCTGAGGTTGCGGCGCTGTACTGATCTGCTGTGGCAATTCCTGTTCTCATCTCTGAAGCATAATGATCTGGATCTAAATCTTCATCAATGTTTACAATATAACATATTATTTCATTATGATGTGGACATCGATCCATCCGGAGTCTATGAGACAACAGGAAGTGTTTCCACCAGAAAACAAACTGCAGAATTGTGAACATGTCATTTGTCAGAGTTTTAGAGCCAAATATCTAAACTGATGTTTATTGGCTACAAAGATTCAAAGAGTTGTTAGTGTGGTAAGTGCAGATAGTAAATGGGAACAACAATTTAATTCATGTTTGTTTATCCATTCATTTAGCTGGAGAAATACCAACTCCAACACCTACCACAGCAGCAACAACTACTGCAATGTCAACAAGTTCTGGAGCAACGAAAACCACAGGACCAGGCACGACAACCACAGGACAAGCAACAACAACCACAGGATCAGCAACAACAACCACAGGATCAGCAACAACAACCACGGGATCAGCAACAACAACCACAGGATCAGCAACAACAACCACAGGATCAGCAACAACAACCACAGGATCAGCAACAACAACCACAGGATCAGCAACAACAACCACAGGATCAGCAACAACAACCACAGGATCAGTAACAACAACCACGGGATCAGCAACAACAACCACGGGATCAGCAACAACAACCACAGGATCAGCAACAACAACCACAGAATCAGCAACAACCACTACAGGATCAGCAACAACAACCACAGGATCAGCAACAACAACCACGGGATCTGCAACCACCACCACAGGACCTGCAACAACCACCACAGGATCAGCAACAACAACCACAGGACCTGTAACAACCACCACAGGATCAGCAACAACAACCACGGGATCAGCAACAACAACCACGGGATCAGCAACAACAACCACGGGATCAGCAACAACAACCACAGAATCAGCAACAACCACTACAGGATCAGCAACAACAACCACAGGATCAGCAACAACAACCACAGGATCAGCAACAACAACCACAGGATCAGCAACCACCACCACAGGACCTGCAACAACCACCACAGGATCAGCAACCACCACCACAGGATCAGCAACAACAACCACAGGACCTGCAACAACCACCACAGGATCAGCAACAACAACCACAGGATCAGCAACAACGACCACAGGATCAGCAACAACAACCACAGCATCAGCAACAACCACTACAGGATCAGCAACAACAACCACGGGATCAGCAACAACAACCACGGGATCAGCAACAACAACCACAGGATCAGCAACAACAACCACAGGATCAGCAACAACAACCACTGGACAAGCAACAACAACCACGGGATCAGCAACAACAACCACGGGATCAGCAACAACAACCACGGGATCAGCAACAACAACCACAGAATCAGCAACAACAACCACAGGATCAGCAACAACAACCACGGGATCAGCAACAACAACCACGGGATCAGCAACAACAACCACAGGACCAGTAACATCAACCACAGGATCAGCAACAACAACCACAGGACCAGTAACATCAACCACAGGATCACCAACAACAACCACAGGACCTGCAACAACCACCACAGGATCAGCAACCACCACCACAGGATCAGCAACAACAAACACAGGATCAGCAACAACCACTACAGGATCAGCAACAACAACCACAGGATCAGCAACAACAACCACGGGATCAGCAACAACAACCACAGGATCAGCAACAACAACCACAGGATCAGCAACAACAACCACAGGACCAGCAGCAACCACTACAGGATCACCAACAACAACCACAGGACCAGCAACAACAACCACAGGTTCACCAACAACAACCACCACAGGATCACCAACAACAACCACCACAGGATCAGCAACCACCACCACAGGATCAGCAACAACAACCACAGGACCTGTAACAACAACCACAGGATCAGCAACAACAACCACGGGATCAGCAACAACAACCACAGAATCAGCAACCACCACCACAGGATCAGCAACCACCACCACAGGATCAGCAACAACAACCACAGGATCAGCAACAACCACTACAGGATCAGCAACAACAACCACAGGATCAGCAACAACAACCACGGGATCAGCAACAACAACCACGGGATCAGCAACAACAACCACAGGATCAGCAACAACCACAGGACCTGCAACAACAACAACCACAGGATCAGCAACAACAACCACAGGATCAGCAACGACAACCACAGGATCAGCAACGACAACCACAGGACCAGCAACAACAACCACAGGATCAGCAACAACAACCACAGAACCAGCAACAACAACCACAGGATCAGCAACCACCACCACAGGACCTGCAACAACCACCACAGGATCAGCAACCACCACCACAGGATCAGCAACAACAACCACAGGACCTGTAACAATCACCACAGGATCAGCAACAACCACCACGGGATCAGCAACAACAACCACGGGATCAGCAACAACGACCACAGCATCAGCAACAACCACCACGGGATCAGCAACAACGACCACAGCATCAGCAACAACCACTACGGGATCAGCAACAACAACCAGGGGATCAGCAACAACAACCACAGGATCAGCAACAACAACCACAGGATCAGCAACAACAACCACAGGATCAGCAACAACAACCACAGGACCAGTAACATCAACCACAGGATCAGCAACAACAACCACAGGACCAGTAACATCAACCACAGGATCACCAACAACAACCACAGGACCTGCAACAACCACCACAGGATCAGCAACCACCACCACAGGATCAGCAACAACAAACACAGGATCAGCAACAACCACTACAGGATCAGCAACAACAACCACAGGATCAGCAACAACAACCACGGGATCAGCAACAACAACCACAGGATCAGCAACAACAACCACAGGATCAGCAACAACAACCACAGGACCAGCAGCAACCACTACAGGATCACCAACAACAACCACAGGACCAGCAACAACAACCACAGGTTCACCAACAACAACCACCACAGGATCACCAACAACAACCACCACAGGATCAGCAACCACCACCACAGGATCAGCAACAACAACCACAGGACCTGTAACAACAACCACAGGATCAGCAACAACAACCACGGGATCAGCAACAACAACCACAGAATCAGCAACCACCACCACAGGATCAGCAACCACCACCACAGGATCAGCAACAACAACCACAGGATCAGCAACAACCACTACAGGATCAGCAACAACAACCACAGGATCAGCAACAACAACCACGGGATCAGCAACAACAACCACGGGATCAGCAACAACAACCACAGGATCAGCAACAACCACAGGACCTGCAACAACAACAACCACAGGATCAGCAACAACAACCACAGGATCAGCAACGACAACCACAGGATCAGCAACGACAACCACAGGACCAGCAACAACAACCACAGGATCAGCAACAACAACCACAGAACCAGCAACAACAACCACAGGATCAGCAACCACCACCACAGGACCTGCAACAACCACCACAGGATCAGCAACCACCACCACAGGATCAGCAACAACAACCACAGGACCTGTAACAATCACCACAGGATCAGCAACAACCACCACGGGATCAGCAACAACAACCACGGGATCAGCAACAACGACCACAGCATCAGCAACAACCACCACGGGATCAGCAACAACGACCACAGCATCAGCAACAACCACTACGGGATCAGCAACAACAACCAGGGGATCAGCAACAACAACCACAGGATCAGCAACAACAACCACAGGATCAGCAACAACAACCACAGGATCAGCAACAACAACCACAGGATCAGCAACAACAACCACGGGATCAGCAACAACAACCACAGAATCAGCAACAACAACCACAGGATCAGCAACAACAACCACGGGATCAGCAACAACAACCACGGGATCAGCAACAACAACCACGGGATCAGCAACAACAACCACGGGATCAGCAACAACAACCACAGGATCACCAACAACAACCACAGGACCTGCAACAACAACCACAGGACCTGCAACAACCACCACCGGATCAGAAACCACCACCACAGGATCAGCAACAACAACCACAGGATCAGCAACAACAACCACAGGACCAGGAACAACAACTACAGGATCAGCAACAACAACCACAGGATCAGCAACAACGACCACAGGATCAGCAACAACGACCACAGCATCAGCAACAACCACTACAGGATCAGCAACAACCACGGGATCAGCAACAACAGCCACAGGATCAGCAACAACAACCACAGGATCAGCAACAACAACCACAGCATCAGCAACAACCACTACAGGATCAGCAACAACAACCACAGGATCAGCAACAACAACCACAGGATCAGCAACAACAACCACAGGACCTGCAACAACCACCACAGGATCAGCAACCACCACCACCACAGGATCAGCAACAACAACCACAGCACCTGCAACAACCACCACAGGATCAGCAACAACAACCACAGGATCAGCAACAACAACCACAGGATCAGCAACAACCACAGGACCAGCGACAACAACCACAGGACCAGGAACAACAACAACTACAGGATCAGCAACAACAACCACAGGATCAGCAACAACAACCACCACAGGATCAGCAACAACAACCACAGGATCAGCAACAACCACTACAGGATCAGCAACAACAACCACGGGATCCGCAACAACAACCACAGGATCAGCAACAAAAACCACAGGATCAGAAACAACAACCACAGGATCAGCAACAACAACTACAGGATCAGTAACAACAACCACAGGATCAGCAACAACCACAGGACCAGCAACAACAACCACAGGATCAGCAACAACAACCACAGGACCTGCAACAACCACCACAGGATCAGCAACAACAACCACAGGATCACCAACAACAACCACAGGACCTGCAACAACCACCACAGGATCAGCAACAACAACCACAGGATCAGCAACAACAACCACAGGATCAGCAACAACCACAGGACCAGCAACAACAACCACAGGATCACCAACAACAACCACAGGATCTGCAACAACCACCACAGGATCAGCAACAACAACCACAGGATCAGCAACAACAACCACAGGATCAGCAACAACGACCACAGGATCAGCAACAACAACCACAGCATCAGCAACAACCACTACAGGATCAGCAACAACAACCACAGGATCAGCAACAACAACCACAGGATCAGCAACAACCACAGGTTCAGCAACAACGACCACTAACACTAAACCTCCAGCAGTCACACAACCTTCCACCAGTAATCAGTCTCTACATTATGTTCCATTAGAATTACGCTTTACTAACTTAGACTATAATAACCAACTTCAGAACAAGTCTTCTAATCAGTATAAAAGACTGCGCGACGATATCACACCAAAAGTAAGTAACAAGAATTAACACCTCCACATTAATAAATTTTTTGTCAGCAGCTATAACACTGTCACATTATTTGTGCTCTGACCCTTCTCTTCTTTCTTCCTACAGCTTAAGCGTTTTATGAAAAAAATTTTTCCAGAAACTATAGATGTAGTGAACTGCACATTTAGGTAAGTGTCTATTACACCTACGCTCCTATTGCATCCATTTTCTCTTCACGGTTGCCACAGTCCGCCTGTCAGGCACCAAGCTGCTGTTGCGCTCTCTTCTGCACTGAGGCCTCTCTTCATGTGAGTCTTCAGTCTCTGCTCAGTCTGTATTTTCCATCCCCCGGCTGTGCCCTGCTCTCGGACCATCGGCATGTTCACTGACCATTGTACACCAAATATCAGGTCAGATAAGTCCTCCCACTTAGCAGGCCAGCTGGATCTGTAGGACCATTATAGTATAGCGGCCTAGGAAGATACGCTTCTCAGTATATACAGTGTAGGTTATTACAGTATACATTCCAGTACTGCTATATTTACTGATTGTTAATAGAGATGAGCGAACACTGTTCGGCACAGCCGTTCCGAACAGCACGCTCCCATAGAAATGGATGGACATAGCCAGCACGCGGGGGGTTAAGCGACCGGCCGTCGGCAAAGTGTACGTGCCAGCTGCTTCCATTCATTTCTATGGGAGCATGCTGTTTGGAACGGCTGATCCGAACAGTGTTCGCTCATCTCTAATTGTTAACATTCTATACAAGTATCTGCATATTATCTGATCTGCATATTCTGTGTCCCCTTCAGCCAAAGGGAGGAGGGGGGAGAGAAATACAGGAAGGCAGCGTGCTGAGACACTAAGATGGGAAAACCTCTTTAATATACCTTGGCAGTTTCCCAGGAAAACGAACATCTAATTTGTCACAGAATTCTAAAAATACGAGCGCTATGAAGGAGCCAGAAGTCAACACACTTCTCCTCAAACAGAGCTGAGGAGGATTGAGCAAGCTAGGCGAGAAGTGGCTCTTAGAGCAGCCAAAACGCCAGAGCAGGCAGATCATCAACGCCAACAATATGCTCATTGTATGGTGTCCCAGTGAGCTGCTGAGATACTGGAACAATTACAGGCACGAGGAACAACATGCAGACAAAGTCGCAGACAGAAGCTAGTAGTAATATAAATGTGAAGGAGCATATCTGCCATGGCTGTAATGCGAAAGCAAAGAAACACAAAGCATGTAGCAACCTGCAAGCCCTAAATTATAGGTGTTAGTATAGGAAGGACACCCTCGTGAAGTGATCCTCCCCTGTACACCTCCGCTCGGCTGCCATATAAAATACACTAAATTCTCCACGCATCTGACCTGACTATTGTATCTTTCTTACAGGAATGGATCTGTAGTGGCCAATGTAACAGGTGTCTTTCCGAACAACTCAACTATTACTGGAAGAGAGATGGTTGATAAAGCTTTTGGTGAACTGCAGAACTCCAACCCACCGAGCACCATTGAGGATTTAATGGTGGATAAGTTCAGTGTTAGATCTATAGGTGAGTCTACACTAGGATTATTTGGGGTTAAATTACTGTCACACTTATCAACCTAAAGAAATATACAGCCTACAGCATCTAAACAAATATAGAACAACTCGATAACTTTTGCTGACCTATAACTGGAGACATGAAGCTTGTATGACCATGCCCCTTTTGGGGTGGGTGTCACAGAGTGGACACAAATTTGCCAGTCAGACCCCTTCTTTATGACATGACCGGCATATAAAGTGCCCACGTCACATATAATAGTTCTAGGAGCCAGGCAGATGTAGGAGCATTGCGCTGAGCCCAGGAGATACGCCCAATTTTTTGGGACAGCGACAGATAACCCTTTTTACAGGAGTATCTCAGCTATTTTGGGAGACTTGGCAAGTATGACACAGACCTTGATCTTCCAGAGAGTAGTAAGTATGAGGAAAACGTCTCACATGGACAAATATGCCAATTGCCTCATTTCATGGGAAAAAATTCCTTTCCGACTCCAAATCTGGCAACCACTATAAAACCTTGAATAAACGTGTCCTTAAAACCTAGAAACCATAACCCGTAATATTGTTCTCTTCAAGAAAGGCATCCAGGCCCTCTCTGAACAGAGAATTCCATAGCCTCACCCTCGCTGATCTTACTGTGAAGACTCCCCTTCTATGTTTCTGGTGACACCTTCTCTCCTCCAGACGTAGAGGACGTCACCAGTCTAGGTGTAGAGGATGTCCTCTTGTCACTGTCACCAGTCTAGGTGTAGAGGACGTCCTCTTGTCACTGTCACCGGTCTAGGTGTTGAGGACGTCCTCTTGTCACTGTCACCGGTCTAGGTGTAGAGGATGTCCTCTTGTCACTGTCACTGGTTTAGGTGTAGAGGACGTCCTCTTGTCACTGTCACCAGTCTAGGTGTAGAGGACGTCCTCTTGTCACTGTCACCGGTCTAGGTGTTGAGGACGTCCTCTTGTCACTGTCACCGGTCTAGGTGTAGAGGATGTCCTCTTGTCACTGTCACTGGTTTAGGTGTAGAGGACGTCCTCTTGTCACTGTCACCGGTCTAGGTGTAGAGGACGTCCTCTTGTCACTGTCACTGGTTTAGGTGTAGAGGACGTCCTCTTGTCACTGTCACTGGTTTAGGTGTAGAGGACGTCCTCTTGTCACTGTCACCGGTCTAGGTGTAGAGGACGTCCTCTTGTCACTGTCACCGGTCTAGGTGTAGAGGACGTCCTCTTGTCACTGTCACCGGTCTAGGTGTAGAGGACGTCCTCTTGTCACTGTCACTGGTTTAGGTGTAGAGGACATCCTCTTGTCACTGTCACCGGTCTAGGTGTAGAGGACGTCCTCTTGTCACTGTCACTGGCCTAGGAGTAAAAATATCCTTAGAAAGTTCTTTGTATTGTCCCTTCATGTATTTGTACATTGTTATTAGATCTCCCCGTAGACGTCTTTTCTCTAAACTAAATAACCCCCAGTTTGTTAACCTCTCGTTGTCCTCCAGTCCCTCTATTCCCCTAATCATTTTGGTTGCCCGTCTTTGCACTTTTTTCCAGTTCACTTATGTCTTTCTTGTATATCATGGCCCAAAATTGCGCACAATATTCTAAGTGTGGCCGTACCAGTGATTTGTATAGAGGCATAACTATGTCCTTGTCATGTGAATCTCAACCTCTTGATGCATCCCATAATTGTATTTGCCTTGGCAGCAGCTGCCTGACACTGGTCACTAAAGATAAGCTTGCTGTCCACCAAAATCCCTAGGTCTTTTTCATTGACAGTGTTACCCAGTAATTTACTATTCTGTACATAATCAGACATTTAATTTAGTTGACCCAAGTGCATTACCTTACAATGCTCATCATTAAACTTTATTTGCCAAGTCTCCGTCCATGCTTCCAGTTTCCTTAGAACCCCTTGTAATATTCTACTATCCTCCTCATTATTAACTACCCTACAAAGTTTAGTATCATCTGAAAATATGGACCCCCTGCTCTGAAAACCCTCTAACAGGTCATTAATAAATATATTAAACAAGAGAGGACCTAATAATGACCTCTGTGGCACCCCACTGGTGACTGTGACCCCTACAATACTGACCCCTGTGGCACCCCGCTGGTCACTGTGACCCCTACAATACTGAGCCCTGTGGCACCCCACTGGTCACTGTGACCCCTACAATACTGACCCCTGTGGCACCCACTGGTCACTGTGACCCCCTACAATACTGACCCCGGTGGTACCTCACTGGTGACTGTATGAAGAAATGCATGTAGAGAGAACAAGCTGGCATCTCACTGAAGTTCAGTAAAATATAAATTTTAATCTATTCGAAATAAAAATAAATACATACAGTGGAAAAATAGAAAAGGAAGAAAAACAAAAGGACCCCCTCCTTTTGTTTTTCTTCATTTTCTTTTTTTTCCACTGTATCTAAACTGTTGTTTATTGGCTGCAGGATGGGATTCAAAGAGTTGTTAGTGTGGTGGGTGCAGATAATAAATGTGAACAACAATTTAATTCATGTTCATTTTTCTATTCATGTAGATGAAGGAGTACCAACTCCAGCACCTACCACAGCATCAACAACTACTCCAATGTCAACAACCCCTAGAGCCACGACAACCACAGGATCAGGCACGACAACCACAGGATCAGCAACAACAACCACAGGATCAGCAACAACAACCACAGGATCACCAACAACAACCACAGGATCACCAACAACAACCACAGGACCTGCAACAACAACCACAGGATCACCAACAACAACCACAGGATCACCAACAACAACTACAGGATCACCAACAACAACCACAGGACCAGCAACAACAACCACAGGACCAGCAACAACAACCACAGGATCAGCAACAACAACCACAGGACCAGCAACAACAACCACAGGATCACCAACAACAACCACAGGATCAGCAACAACAACCACAGGATCATCAACAACCACTACAGGATCAGCAACAACAACCACAGAACCAGCAACAACAAGCACAGGATCAGCAACAACCACTACAGGGCCTGCAACAACAACCACAGGATCAGCAACAACAACCACCACAGGATCAGCAACAACAACCACAGGATCAGCAACAACAACCACCACAGGATCAGCAACAACAACCACAGGATCAGCAACGACCCCAGGATCAACAACAACAGGACCAGCAACAACAACCACAGGATCAGCAACAACAACTACAGGATCAGCAACAACAACCACAGAATCAGCAACAACCACAGGATCAGCAACAACCACTACAGGATCAGCAACAACAACCACAGGATCAGCAACAACAACCACAGGATCAGCAACAACAACCACAGGATCAGCAACAACAACCACAGGGCCTGCATCAACAACCACAGGATCAGCAACAACAACCACAGGATCAGCAACAACAACCACAGGGCCTGCATCAACAACCACAGGATCAGCAACAACAACCACAGGGCCTGCAACAACAACCACGGGGCCTGCAACAACAACCACAGCACCAGCAACAACAACCACAGGATCAGCAACAACAACCATAGGATCAGCAACAACAACCACAGGATCAGCAACAACAACCACAGGATCAGCAACATCAACCACAGGATCAGCAACAACAACCACAGGACCAGCAACAACAACCACAGGCTCAGCAACAACAACCACAGGACCAGCAACAACAACCACAGGATCAGCAACAGCAACAACCACAGGACCAGCAACAACAACCACAGGACCAGCAACAACAACCACAGGATCAGCAACAACAACCACAGGATCAGCAACAACAACCACAGGATCAGCAACAACAACCACAGGGCCTGCAACAACAACCACGGGGCCTGCAACAACCACAGGATCAGCAACAACAACCACAGGGCCTGCAACAACAACTACAGGATCAGCAACAACAACCACAGCATCAGCAACAACAACCACAGGATCAGCAACAACAAGCACAGGATCAGCAACATCAACCACAGGATCAGCAACAACAAGCACAGGATCAGCAACAACAAGCACAGGATCTGCAACAACAACCACAGGGCCTGCAACAACAACCACAGGATCAGCAACAACAACGACAGGATCTCCAACAACAACCACGGGGCCTGCAACAACAACCACAGGATCAGCAACAAGAACCACAGGATCAGCAACATCAACCACAGGATCAGCAACAACAACCACAGGACCAGCAACAACAACCACAGGGCCTGCAACAACATCAACCACAGGATCAGCAACAACAACCACAGGACCAGCAACAACAACCACAGGGCCTGCAACAACAACCACAGGATCAGCAACAACAACCACAGGATCAGCAACAACAACCACAGGATCAGCAACAACAACCACAGGGCCTGCAACAACAACCACGGGGCCTGCAACAACAACCACAGGATCAGCAACAACCACAGGATCAGCAACAACAACCACAGCATCAGCAACAACCACTACAGGATCAGCAACAACAACCACGGGATCAGCAACAACAACCACAGGATCAGCAACAACAACCACAGGATCAGCAACAACAACCACAGGATCAGCAACAACAACCACAGGATCAGCAACAACAACCACTACAGGATCAGCAACAACAACCTCAGGATCAGCATCAACAACTACAGGATCAGCAACAACAACCACAGGATCAGCAACAACCACTACAGGATCAGCAACAACAACCACAGGATCAGCAACAACCACTACAGGATCAGCAACAACAACCACTGGATCAGCAACAACAACCACAGGATCAGCAACAACAACCACTACAGGATCAGCAACAACAACCTCAGGATCAGCATCAACAACTACAGGATCAGCAACAACAACCACAGGATCAGCAACAACCACTACAGGATCAGCAACAACAACCACGGGATCAGCAACAACAACCACAGGATCAGCAACAACCACCACAGGATCAGCAACAACAACCACAGGATCAGCAACAACAACCTCAGGATCAGCAACAACAACCACAGGACCAGCAACAACAACCACAGGATCAGCAACTACAACCACAGGATCAGCAACAACAACCACAGGATCAGCAACATCAACCACAGGGCCTGCAACAACAACCACAGTATCAGCAACAACAACCACAGGATCAGCAACAACAACCACAGGGCCAACAACAACTACAGGATCAGCAACAACAACCACAAGATCAGCAGCAACAACCACAGGATCAGCAACAACCACAGGATCAGCAACAACAACCACAGGGCCTGCAACAACAACCACAGGATCAGCAGCAACAACCACAGGATCAGCAACATCAACCACAGGGCCTAAAACAACAACCACAGGATCAGCAACAACAACCACAGGATCAGCAACAACAAGTACAGGATCAGCAACAACCACAGGTAGAGCAACAACAACTACAGGATCAGCAACAACAAGCACAGGATCAGCAGCAACAACCACAGGACCAGCAACGACAACCACAGGATCAGCAACAACAACCACAGGACCAGCCAAAACAACCACAGGATCAGCCACAACAACCACAGGATCATCCACAACAACTACAGGGACTGCAACAACTACAGGATCTCCTAAAACAACAGGAAAAGGTTCTGAAACTACAAGCACAGGGACAGTAACTACAGGAACGGGACCTACAAAAACAACCACACAACCTGCAACTACAGAAACAAAGGCTACAACAATTCGAAGTATAGCTCCAACTCAACCAATTATTCCCCAAGGTATGTAGACCAGTAACATGTGCATGGAAACAGATGTAACAGGTGCATTTTTTTTGTATCTTTTGTTACTTTTAATTTTCATATAGCAATACCAATAATTATAATACATTTTATTTATATAACGCCAACATATCCCACAGCACTTTACAAAATGTAGGGTTCAAGTACGTACAAAAAGATACATTAGAGAGGAATAGTAAAATCACACAATGGGATTGAGGGGGGTTCGTTTTAGGGATTTTAACGGTGAAAGGGTTTACATTAAGAAGGGAATGTGTGTCTGCATGTGTGTTTGTGTGTGTGTGTGTGTGTGTGTGTGTGTAATTTTATATTCTATTTTAACAACAATAGGATCAGCAACAACAACCACAGGACCAGCAACAACAGCCACAGGACAAGCCACCACAACCACAGGACCAGCAACAACAACCACAGGGTCTGCAACAACAACCACAAGACCAGCAACAACAACCACAGGGCCTGCAACAAAAACCACAGGACCAGCAACAACAACCACAGGACCAGCAACAACAACCACAGGACCAGCAACAACAACCACAGGGCCTGCAACAACAACTACAGGATCAGAAACAACAACCACAGGACCAACAACAACCACAGCACCAGCAACAACAACTACAGGGACTGAAAAAACAACCACAGAATCAGCAACGACAACCACAGGGCCTGCAGCAACATCAGGACCAGCAACAATAACCACAGGGCCAGCAACAACAACCACAGGGCCTGCAACAAGAACCACGGGGCCTGCAACAACAACCACAGGATCAGCAACAACAACTACTACAGCACCAGCAACAACAACCACAGCACCAGCAACAACAACCACCACCACAGGGCCTGCAACAACAACCACAGGGCTTGCAACAACAACCACAGGGCCTGCAACAACAACCACAGGATCAGCAACAAGAACCACAGGATCAGAAACAACTACCACAGCACCAGCAACAACAACCACAGCACCAGCAACAACAACCACAGGGCTTGCAACAACAATCACAGGATCAGAAACAACAACTACCACAGCACCAGCTACAACAACCACAGCACCAGCAACAACAACCACAGGACCAGCAACAACAACCACAGGATCAGAAACAACAACTACCACAACACCAGCAACAACAACCACAGCACCAGCAACAACAACCACAGGGCTTGCAACAACAACCACAGGGCCTGCAACAACAACCACAGATTCTGCAACAACCACAGGATCAGCAACAACAACCACAGGGCCAGTAAAAACAACCACAGGATCAGAAACAACAACCACAGGATCAGCAACAACAACCACAGGATCAGCAACAACAACCACAGGATCAAAAACAACAACCACAGGATTAGCAACAACAACCACCACAGCACCAGCAACAACAACCACAGCACCAGCAACAACAACCACAGGGCCTGCAACAACATCAACCACAGGATCAGCAACAACAACCACAGGATCAGCAACATCAACCACAGGACCAGCAAAAACAACCACAGGATCAGCAACAACAGCCACAGGATCAGCAACAACAACCACAGGGCCTGCAACAACAACCACAGGATCAGCAACAACAACCACAGGACCTGCAACAACAACCACAGGATCAGCTACAACAACCACAGGGCCTGTAACAACAACCACAGGGTCTGCAACAACAACTACAGGATCAGCAACAAAAACCAAAGGATCAGCAACAACAACCACCGGATCAGCAACAACAACCACAGGATCAAAAACAACAACCACAGCACCAGCAACAACAACCACAGCACCAGCAACAACAACCACAGGGCCTGCAACAACAACCACAGGGCCAGCAACAACAACCACAGGACCAGCAAAAACAACCACAGGATCAGCAACAACAGCCACAGGATCAGCAACAACAACCAAACTATCAGCAACAACAACCACAGGGCCAGCAACAACAACCACAGGGCCAGCAACAACAACCACAGGATCAGCAACAACAGCCACAGGATCAGCAACAACAACCAAACTATCAGCAACAACAACCACAGGGCCAGCAACAACAACCACAGGGCCAGCAACAACAACCACAGGACCAGCAACAACAACCACAGGACCAGCAAAAACAACCACAGGATCAGCAACAACAGCCACAGGATCAGCAACAACCACAGGGCCTGCAACAACAACCACAGGACCTGCATCAACAACCACAGGATCAGCTACAACAACCACAAGGCCTGTAACAACAACCACAGGGCCTGAAACAACAACTACAGGATCAGCAACAAAAACCACAGGATCAGCAACAACAACCACAGGATCAGCAACAACAACCACAGGATCAGCAACAACAGCCACAGGATCAGCAACAACAACCACAGGGCCTGCAACAACAACCACAGGACCTGCAACAACAACCACAGGATCAGCTACAACAACCACAGGATCAGCAACAACAACCACATGGCCTGCAACAACAACAACCACAGGATCAGCAACAACAACTACAGGATCAGCAACAACAACTACAGGATCAGCAACAACAACCACAGGACCAGCAACAACAACCACAGGATCAGCAACAACAACCACAGGGCGTGCAACAACAACCACAGGATCAGCAACAACAACTACAGGATCAGCAACAACAACCACAGGGCGTGCAACAACAACCACAGGATCAGCAACAACAACCACAGGATCAGCAACAACAACAACCACAGGATCAGCAACAACAACCACAGGATCAGCAACAACAAACACAGGACCAGCAACAACAACCACAGGATCAGCAACAACAACCACAGGATCAGCAACAACAACCACAGGATCAGCAACAACAACTACAGGATCAGCAACAACAACCACAGGGCGTGCAACAACAACCACAGGATCAGCAACAACAACCACAGGATCAGCAACAACAACAACAACCACAGGATCAGCAACAACAACCACAGGATCAGCAACAACAACCACAGGGCCTGCAACAACCACAGGACCAGCAACAACAACCACAGGACCAGCCACAACAACAACAGGAAAAGGTTCTGAAACTACAAGCACAGGGACAGTAACTACAGGAACGGGACCTACAAAAACAACCACACAACCTGCATCTACAGAAACAAAGGCTACAACAATTCGAAGTATAGCTCCAACTCAACCAATTATTCCCCAAGGTATGTAGACCAGTAACATGTGCATGGAAACAGATGTAACAGGTGCATTTTTTTTGTATCTTTTGTTATTTTTCTTAATTTTCATATAGCAATACCAATAATTATAATACATTTTATTTCTATAGCGCCAACATATCCCACAGCACTTTACAAAATGTAGGGTTCAAGTACGTACAAAAAGATACATTAGAGAGGAATAGTAAAATCACACAATGGGATTGAGGGGGGTTCGTTTTAGGGATTTTAACTGTGAAAGGGTTTACATTAAGAAGGGAATGTGTGTCTGCATGTGTGTGTGTGTGTCTGTGAGTGTGTTTGTGAGTGTGTGTCTGTGAGTGTGTGTGTGTCTGTGAGTTTGTGTGTGTGTCGTGTCTGTGAGTGTGTGTGTCTGTTAGTGTGTGTGTGACTGTTTGTCTGTGAGTGTGTGAGTGTGTGTCTGTGAGTGTGTCTCTGTGAGTGAGTGTGTGTGTATGTCTATGTGGGTGTGAGTCTGTGAGTGTTTGTGTCTGTGAGTGTGTCTGTGAGTGTGTGTGTCTGTTAGTGTGTGTGTGTCTGTGAGTGTGTGTGTGTCTGTGAGTGTGTTTGTCTGTGAGTGTGTGTCTGTGAGTGAGTGTGTATGTCTATGTGGGTGTGAGTGTGTGTCTGTGAGTGTTTGTGTCTGAGTGTGTCTGTGAGTGTGTTTGTGTGACTGTGAGTGTGTGTCTGTGAGTGTGTGTCTGTGTGTGAGTGTGTGTGTATGTCTATGTGGGTTTGAGTGTGTGTCTGTTAGTGTGTGCGTCTCTTAGTGTGCGTGTGTGTCTGTGAGTGTGTGTGTAATTTTATTTTCTATTGTAATTCTCCTCCATCTTGTTGTTCTCCAGGAGATACTTCTTCCTCCTCTGGAATCCCTGCCTTTGGCATTACCTTGATTGTGCTGGTCTCTGTGTTGGTCGCTTTGATACCTGTATGCATTTTTGTGGTACGTAGACACGAGCCCCTTATCAATACTTGCAGATGACCCTACTTACCAAGCAGATTGGTGATTCTGACATCTAGGCTTTATCCCTTGTAAGTGAAAGCCTTTAATATGAGTGGCCATACCCCGAGGTATATATTACATTACATTATATTATATTACTATTTATTAATTTCCTGGGGGCCACTACAATCTCCGTGGAAATTTCCGGACTCCTGACAGCTGGTCAAATAAATAATAGAGACTCCAATTCCTCTTCCAAAGACCAGTTCACTATGGGAGAATTGCAGACTGCACTGGGCGCTGTATAGTCATCATTGTCACTCTTGACTTGTTCTGGGGGTTCCTCTTCCATATCTGTGTGACGTCTCATTTTCTCCTTTCCAGGCTTCCAGGATTGCTACAGTGTCCAATGGCCCGCCTATTAGTGTACTCGCAGCATAAATTTTTGGAATTTGCAACAGTAAGTAAATCTCTGCATTGGCTTGTGTGGTATGTCTATGTTGTTTAGATGAAGATTAGTGGACGGTAATGCTTTATCTCACAATTGTAAGGGTTACTGTAAAGGCTTATGGGACCTGGTGTAAAAGCTCAGCATAGCCCCCCAACATCTGCTCACAGTCCCCAGCTGTGTCCCATCAGTACATTGTTACAGCTTTAACACTTCGTTTTCCTTCTATACCTGGGCCTAGACCACCATGAAAACTTGTTCACTGCTTCCCATCATGCCCTTCCTCTATTACTGCCCCACAGTATGTGTGCCCTTTTTTGTGCCAGAGCCTCCCCCACCCCTCCTTGACTATATGCTGATGACCAACTGCTATTTTTGCCATGAGAGGGTTAAGTTTCTCCTTTCTGACAGGAGATGGCCATGTATCATCAATATTTCCAGTCCAGTGCACCAGAGGGCAGGGCATACAAATCTACAATGGCACACACTGACAGCCTTCAAAGAAAGCAAGCAGGTCAGAGAGGTTTATCTAGCCCTAGTGTCAACACACTAGGGGAATCTCTGTGCCCCTTTAGCTTTTAGGCACCTGTAGTGCTGTGACCAATGCAACCCCTATAGATACGCCAGTGTTCCCAATATTTGAACCCCTACACACAGGGCATTTCAATCCCCCATTCCACCTAATATACTCAAAACTTCCCAGAAACTCACATTTGGGGCCTGCTTGCATAAGTTCTGGCCTTTTAAGTAAAATATGTTTATGCAACTTGTTTGCAAATTCCTAAAATTGCCAACATAATCTCATTTTCAGTAGCAGCCTGCTACCTACTCCTTAGCCATACCTTCCAACTTTTGAAGAACAGAAAGAGGGACAAAATGTGCACATTTAGCTCCGCCCACTTTTATTTTGACTCCACCCATTCTCGTTAATTTTTCATGTGCCCCCACACAGTATAATCCTCCTACAGTCACCCGTACATTATATCATTATGTGTCCGCACAGTATTTGTTACCTTCCAACTGCCCCACAGTATTAAGTCCCTCTTCTGGTGCCCCAGTTTAAAATGGGGGAAACTAGAGGGGGCATGAAACTGGGGCAGCTGGAGGGGACATTAACAGTGGGGGTAGTTGGAGGGGGCAATAAATTAATGGCAGCTGGAGCGGGAGAACTAGAGGCAGACAGGTCCCCTCCATCTACTTCCAGGGTTTAATGCTCCCTCCAGTTTAATGTCCCACTGTATAAAGTGCCACCCTTCATCTACCCCCAGTTTCATACCCCCCTCCATCTGCCCCCAGTTTCATGTCCCCTCTTCATCTGCCCCCAGTTTCATGTCTCCCCTCATCTTCCCACAGTTTCATGTTGCCCCTCCATCTGCCTCCAGTTTCATATCCCTCCTATATCTGCCCCCAGTTTCATGTCCTCCCTCATCTGCCCCCAGTTTCATGTCACCCCTCCATCTGCCCTCAGTTTCATGTCGCCCCTCCATCTGTCTCCAGTTTCATGTCCCCCCTCCATCTTCCCCCAGTTTCATGCTCCCCCTCCATCTTCCCCCAGTTTCATGCTCCCCCTCATCTCTACTCCCAGTTTCATGTCCTCACCTGCATTTCTGCCCCCAGTATAATGTCCCCCCTCCATCTCTGTTCCCAGTATAGTGTTCCCCTTCCATCCCTGCCCCTAGGTTACTGTTGCTCCTCAATTGCTCCACTCCACACACACACACACTCTCCACCCTGCATCTCACATCCCCCCTCCCCTCTCAGTACCTTAGACTACATCTCTCCATCTCTTCCAGCAGTGCACGGGCTATAAAGACACGCCCGCCTAGTCACATGACGTCTGACATCACACAGGTCCTATAGTAGTACAAGATTTCCCCCGCTCTTATGGCAGCTACAATTTTATCTGTTATAAGAGCGGGGGAAAGTTAATAAGTAAAACACCTCAGGGCAGAGCGGGACATGCAGGGAGCTGTGCGGGACCCTGGGACAGGAGCTTAACATTGGGACTATCCCACTAAATGCAGGATGGTTGGGAGCTCTGCTTAGCTTTGATAGTTTCTGTCCTCAGAGCCTGACAGTAGTCTGCCGCCTGGCTGTAGCCATGAACTAGGGCCCTCTTAGCTCTGCGAGTTCGGATTCTGTGCACACACAGCTGCAGATGTCAGATAGCAGCAATTCACTGGAAGATGATTGGTTATTGAGACCCCTGTAGTGTGATTGGGAAGAGGGGGCCCAGAGAGGAGATACATACTTACTGTGCTATTGAGTATGCACTTAGATGCTATCTCAGCTGCTAAGTGTTCCTAGGGTATATAACAATAAACGGCGTAGTCTCTCATGTAATCTACCCAGTATAATCTACTGACACATAGGCTGGTTGAGATGCTGTATGAGTATCAGTATGACGTACACTGAGCGTACTGGGCCATGCCAGGGTCAGCTAGGGGCCCGTCTGGTTCAGGGGATTCACCTGTGGACCAGTCCGAGCCTGGGTATATTACTACTGGTACAAGCCATGAAAAACAGCCCCTTTGCGTGCTATATTTTTGCACAGATCACCAAACACCAGTGAATATAACAGTCTTGTGTCCATCTCATTCACTGACCTAATTTCTTCCTGTACAGAGCCACTGAGCAACCAGAAAAAAACCCACAGGACAGCGTGCAATGAGAATTTCTGATAATCCTGAAGGAATGTGGCAACAAACAGCAAAGAACTACTAGTAATACTATGATCCTGATGTATCTGGAAATCTGCAAATCAAGAGCAAAGAGCAACAATCTCCAAATAGTCTGTGACTGTCAGGGTATGCTAGGAGTTGTAGTATTGCACCATTAGAGACACTGGTTGGAGACCACCAGTGCAAACCCACTGCAGTAATCTCACAGTAAGAAGCCCCACTTTATGGCCGGATTCCCAGCTGTCAATCACTGGTGACCACACTGCGCATACATGTAATATCTAAGGTCACTGCTAGTCGTCTGGGGGCACAGGGGGGTCAGATAGAGATATACAGCAGGTAATGTCCAGGAGGCTTTACTGAGGGGTGGACACGCACAGGATGACTATGACCCTGCACAACCCTGACATCCTGAATTATTAACCTTATGCGTCTATTTATTGAATGATTTCTCCTTTTTTTAGGATATGATATTTATACAAATGTGTAATGTAATTTTTTTCCTTTATTTTGATAAATTATTGAATGATTTCTCTTTTTTTTAGGATATGATATTTATACAAATGTGTAATGTAATTTTTTTTCCTTCATTTTGATAAATGATCCTTATAAATAAAGATGTGACAATCAAACGTGGAGGTACAATATATTCGGTTAATCCGGCACACGTACTTGTGTGGGTTGCCCTACGTTAAGATCTCCATTTGGAACATTACTAAGGCCCACCAGGTTCACTCAGGACCACCCCCCCCCCCCCCCCCCACACACACACACACAAAGGAATGACCACATTTTGGTATTTTTAGATAAATCCCCCCCATACAGAAATCCATTTCTTAGGACAAGTGTCTGCATATTCATTTTTGCATTTCAGTTTTCCCTCTCCACATTCCACGAGCCATAACTTTTTTCGTTTTTCAGTTCACAGACTCACATGGTGGCTTATTGTTTGCGGGACAGATTGTACTTTGTAATGGCCCCAACTGTAATCCTATACAATGTACTGGCGAGCTGGAAAAAAAAATTCAGAGTGAGATGGAGTTAGAAAAAAAAAACACATTTGCGCCAATTTTATATTGGTTTAATTGTAAAAAAGTTCACACGGAGGAAAGTGGAGCGCAATCTGGCATGTATACACGTGTCGGCAGATTGCGCTCCGCAAAAACTCCCATTCATTTCAATGGGAGTGAGGATCGTAGACGCGGCATTATTTTGCGACCGTGATTTTGAGGATAGTCCTTAATAGGTAAAAAATATGCAAATCTATTCTCCAGGATGTAATTAGGAGAACAGTGCCTCTGTATGCCGCCCTCTAGAGGGCAGCCCCCTTAACGTCATGCAGGACTCGGTTAATAAGCCTACCAACATGATGCGGGGTAGGCTCGCGAATTGGCATTTGCTAAAAAAAAAAATGGCCTCGGTGCATGCGCAGTAGCATGCTGCTTCTACTACGGCTACTGCGCATGCGCCCAGGTCATTTTTTTTAGCAAATGTCAGTTCGCGAGCGCTGGAGGAAGATGGGACCCGAGGACATCGCAGGAAGAGGAAGCGTGGATGAAGAACCCAACCGTGCACGATGGGTAAGTTTATCACATTCTGTTTTAGGGTTATATTTTAAAACGAGGGGGGTAGTTTAATATAACATTTACGGTGGGGCTCTATCAGCATGATTTTGCTGATGGAGCCCCTTTAATATAAACTGATTAGGGCTATTACAGTCTCTTTCTCTCTTTTTTTCTGACTGGGGTTAAACTGAAGGCCACTGCAATGACTTCACCAAAATCAAGCCTTTCCGCAGCTGTATCTCTCACACCTCTTTATCAGGCCCTTTTTATACAACAGCCCATGACTGCAGCCTAGCCCTTAAGTACAGGGGACTTCTACCTCTCGTGTGATCTCAGTCAACCCCCCCAATTTACAAGCTAGGGTACTACAGAGACATCTGGTGGTCACAGTTAATATTGCAGGTATACATATAAAATAATGGATAACCTACAAAGCAAGACTGTCCTATTTTTACATAATTGCATCAAAATGATAGATTCCAAATTTAATTTGGACCCCAAAGCAGATTCCAACTGTAATCTAAACCCCAGACTGGAACCCAAAATCAATAAAGATCCCAATCCCCAAAATCAATTCAGGACTCTGAGTAGATGTCCTCGCTCCTCATCAGCTATGGGACTGGGTCTGAACACCGTGTGGGCCTCCTGTACAACATCCTGATGATAATACAAAAAATACCAAAACATTTTATTACTCAAAATTAGTTTAAACAAGTAAGAATATAAGAATATACTTTATATATCATAATCATCACTTGTATCACATTTACTCATAAAACCAAACCCAAAACTATAAAAAAAAAAAACTGCAAAATTTCTTGTTTTTTAATTTTAATTCCCAACATTTTTGAAAACTACAACCAGTCCTGGAGTAACCTCAATAAAAAATATAAAACGTTATTGTTCTCAGAATATAGTGATGAAAAACAGAAAAATCTCTGCGGCCTGAACGCCCAAAATAGCTAAGTCCATAAGTGTAAGTTCACACGGGGTTTGAGGCGGATACGGCCTCAAGACCCTGACCAAAAAAACTCTGTGTGAACTTACCTGAGGGGTTAAGCAGCTCCATGTTATAACACTCTAAAGAGAAGAGACAAGTAATAAAGTGTCTATAAACGGTAATGATGCCATAAAATAACAAAGGCGGATCATAGCAACATTGTATCGTTCACATCATAAACCCAAATATTGTCTTACAAGATGTAACAAGAGAGTGACGGTTTCTGTATCAGAGGAACAACATAAGGATAAGCGCTGGGGCAGACATTACACACTGGTGCACACAGAGGATCGCTGCTGTTTGCTATGGAGGCGGACGGGGTTCCTATACTTGCTCTCATTATAACTTGTCTTAGGCTCTATTCACATCACATTTTTTACATCCATATAAAGGGTGCAAAAAACAGATACAAACTGATGGTTATCTATTTACACAGACATCAATGTTAAAGAAAAAAATGGTATGCATGTGGTATGCGGCTGTATATGTCGGGTGTTTACCATCAGTGCCCATGCAGGTATTTGTGCTGATCTGAACCTCATTATTACGTGTCTCACTATTCAGACTAATTTCTATGTTAATGTAGACACGATTTGCATTGATTATGGGTTATCATTATCTGAGTTACAATCTTTTGTGATTGGATCACCAATATTTAGATCAGGGTTTGGATTTCCAAGAAGCAACTGCTGATTATTAGAAGGGTGGAGACGACATGTGACCCCTCCAAGCTGTCCCCCCATTTCGTGGGAAGGTCCATGCTCTTTACCCAGCCCTTTGCCTCTTTTATAGAATAATGGTTTAAACTTTTGGAATTGGTGGATTTTCAATGGTGCACTTGGCATCAGAAAATAAAAGTTGTAACCAACACAAACAATAGGCATTTGTTAAACCGCCATCTACTGTCTAAATGTCCACTGTATGCCCCGGCCTCGGTCTACAGCCTGGTACATTGTGAGTTGGTTTGTCACAGTCACCGCGCAGCTTAGTAGTCCTGCAGCTAAAAAAAAAATGAACTTGATGGATCTATTGTGACTTGTAGACCGGTTTTACGAGCCTTGTGCTTTTCTGTACGTAATTATAATCGACAATTTTCCATCAATTAGCTCGCTCATTTCCATAAAGAGCAAACAATATAATTTCATAGGATACAATGCAACAACTTTAACAAGCGCAATTATCTAATTTCTTCCAAAATTGACGGGAAATGACTCAAAAATATCTTATGTAAACAAGAAGACGGGGGAGGAGGAATAGTCATGGAATAATTGGGTTTGCAGCGTTTAAGGGATAGGTTTCACTTTCTTTTCAATGTTCTACTTGTTTACTTTTGTTTTTTTATGGGATTAGCTCCACAGAGATGAGGACACAAAGACTTTCCATCCCAAAAGATCTTAGCACAAAGCTTTATATTACAGTTTTTCTTACATTTTGCTGTTCTTAGGCTCATAAGAGCAAAACTACATGAAAATCAGAAGAAAAGTGCCAGGAACTGCAAGTTCATTAAAGGGGTCTCCACCTTAGACAATTCGTTAGAAAGATCCCTTGCAAGTTGAACACTAAATTTCCACATGATAGGAAAGTCATCGTCTGTAATTGGGAAAATCCTGGCAGTGAGTGTTTAAGGTGTGGTCCGCATATGTGCACTGTATACGCTATACTGTATATAGAACCATGACTAGTCTTTCGGTGTACAGCCTTCCTGCTGAGCTTGTTCTTATATACAGCAGCCGGCATATGGGAGAGATGGAGCGGCAGAGTATCAGTCAAACAAAATAATAAATGTAATATAATAAATGTAATATATAACATATAATGTCTTTATCTGGGTAAGAAGTGGAGTCTTCCTGGGTCTCCTACCATACAGTCCCTTCTCATTCAGATGCTGATGCTGGATAGTACGGGGTGACACTGTTGTACCCTCAGACTGCAGGGCAGCTTGGACTTGTTTGGATGTTAGTCGCGGTTCTTTATCCGCCATTCGCACAATCTTGCGGTGAAATCTCTCGTCCATGTTTCTTTTGCGTCCACATCTAGGGAGGTTAGCCACAGGGCCATGGGCTTTACACTTCTTGATGACACTGCGCACGGTAGACACAGGAACATTCAGGGCTTTGGAGATGGACTTGTAGCCCTGAGATTGCTCAGGCTTCCTCACAATTTTGCTTCTCAAGTCCTCAGACAGTTCTTTGGTCTTCTTTCTTTTCTCCATGCTCAATGTGGTCACACAAGGACACAGGACAGAGGTGGAGTCAACTTTAATCCATTTCAACTGGCTGTAAGTGTGATTTAGTTATTGCCACCACCTGTTAGGTGCCTCAGGTAAGTAACAGGTGCTGTTAATTACACAAACTAGAGACGCATCACATGATTTTTCAAACAGTGCCAATACTTTTGTCCACCCCCTTTTTATGTTTGCTGTGGAATTATATCCAATTTGGCTTTTTGACAATTCTTTTTGTGGTTTTCCATTGAAGACAAATTAAATGAAGGTAATACCAAAGAATTTGTGATTGCAATCATTATCTGGAAGAAGCAGAGTATTATCTGACAGAATTGCAGGGGTGCCAATACTTTTGGCCAACACTGTATAGAGACATAATAATATGAGGGCAGTCATGATTTGAGGAACAGGTATAATGGCAGGAATTAAAGGGCTTCTCCAGGTTATAATCAATGCCCTTTATAAAGCAGCTAAATATATTAAACAGATACTAATGTACATTGTTTGGCATTTCTACAGTATGGCGCGTCCATTGACCATTTACAAGTTACAATGTATTTGCCTTTGATCTATGGGAGGGGTCCACCAATGTCTGTAGACAGAGGGGCTAGAGCTCACCTATGTGCATTCCTGCATCAAATCCATCATAGTTTACTCTGTCACTCATAGTCAAGACTATAACTCTTCATGATGGAACAGCTGAAACTGCCAAAAATCTAAAGTGTTTGACATGTTTGGCAGGTGAGGTTGATGGACTGAACATTTTGTATTCCATCATGTTTGCTCCTTTATTCTAAGTGAAGATACGCTACCGCCAGTGCTATCTGCAAGCAACCTAACACCTAGACGTATTCAGAACACATGCTCCATTATCCAAACTGAGCATGAATAATAACTTTTATCTAAAAGGTCATTTAGTTAGGTATTGGAGGTATGTGGCCACCTAATACCGGAATTCCACTTAATGCAGATGCAAGTACAGGTTCAAATCCAATTTCTAGGTTGGAAATAACATCCTTTTCCAGTTCAAAAGCACCTGCAATGACAACAGGATTGTCTTCAAATGGATTGTCCTCAACCGATCTCAGTGTGAGCTTAAATACTCCAACTGATGAAAGTCGCCCTCCAGGATCTGGAGAGACTACCAAATCTTCAAATGGACTGTCCTCAAATGGTGCAAACCAGTCTGGGGCAAGTGCTTCTCCAACACCCGAGGAGACTACAGGATCCTCAAATGGTGCATCTACTAGTCCAAGTGTAAGCTATAAAACACTACCTGGAAAGACATCAGGTGATGTGTCTATTAATCCAAGTGAACAAGGAAACACCACTGGATCTGCAGTTTCTGGAAAAACACCAGGTGGTGTGTCTAATGAATCAAGCGATCTCCCCACTAGATCTTCAGTAACTGGAAAAACAACACAATCTTCAAGTGGAGCATCTATTAATCCAAGTGGTCTACTAGGATCACAAAAGACCACTAAATCTTCAGTATCTGCAGAGACAACAGAAGCTTGGTTGCAGTGCACTGTCACTTGGTTTTCTTTGTTCGGGTGCTCAGAGAAGGCATCTCACCGCCATAACAACATATGAAAGGAATTTCTGGCACTCATAGGGAATCATGAAGAATTTTTGCATTTATTTGCATCCAAAATTATTAAATGTTTCGATCAACATGACCTTCATCAGTATGACGGATGCATTGTAGGAAAGGTGAAGGTCAGTGAAAATTGGAAGCAAGTTTCCAATTTTCACTGAACTTGGCTAGAAATGTACGAAGAGACTTTGCTTTATACTGATGTCAGACTTTTAACTGACTCCCTAAAAGTACAACGGCGTCAAAGACAGGTACAAAGTAAAATTACACAACAACCACTAGGAGGGGCTCATTACGTACAAATTTTACAGCCACCACTAGAGGGAGGTCATTGCACACAGATTTATCCAGCTTCCCTTACTGCATGCACATTTGTACAATCACCACTAGGGGGAGTTTATTGCATTCCCATTGATTAATCTACTAGATGTCTCTCTCTTTTCCAGGTGGCATCCTCAAATACGTTTGGCACTTTTTCTTAGTCGTGCTGGATCATGCAGTGACTGTACTGGTGAGTATATAAAACAAACCACCAGCAATCTGTAGGGTATGTCCCCAGACTAGTACCCCACGTATTGCATAGTTTTCCATGGGATCTGTTCTAGCATCTAGGGCATCACTTGCACCACACAGCACATGTGCAGCAATTCTCTGTCCAGCTCCTCGCCGGCTGGTGCCTGGAATACCAGATTGATGTCGGAGTCTCTTTTCCGGCATTAATTTGCACTCTGGCTTTTCTCAACCATGACGGCGGGAATCTAAAATAAATGCAGTGTATAAACTGTATGTGAACATAAAGATAATCCCACCACACAATGCCATCATATAGTAGGCAATAATACAGCCATATAATACTGCCAGTCCACTATTAGGACTGTGGGTAATATATAGGTAATATATGGCGGTATTATTTGTACACCGTATGGGCTTTGGATGGTGATATCTGAGCTCTTTACTGTATTATATGCACAGTGTATGATTGTATTATTTGCTCGCTGTATGACAGTATTGTTTAGTCGCTGGTGTTGTTAATTGGGCTCTTTATGGTATAATTTCTGCACTATATGGTAGTTTTGTTTGGGCTTTGTGAGATGGTATTATATGGATTCTTTAGGGCACTGTGTGGCGGTATTATATGGGCACTAAAAAGAGTTATAGGAGAATAAATGTCATTTGTATTTAGAACTAGAATTTAAGTACATGTTAAAGGGCTTGTCCCATCTCAAGGATCCTATCTACACTGGTAGCTTATGTAAATTGAAGGATTTTCCTAAATATATTGCCTTAGAAATTCTGCTTTCTTTGCCTGCAATGTGAACTTATTCCTTCCATTACTATGACCACGGACCTGGGAGATAGGACAAGTGACGTCATTTACTCAGTGCCGGCAGGGCAATCGTTCAGTTAATTGCAGTTTTGCTGATAAAGCCAGATCTGTTATCTCTCTATGTAAACACACCGATAACACTGAGTCCATTCTGTACAAAATTCTGTATAATATCTGATCTGCAGAAGGATTGTGCGTCCCCTTCAACCAGGGGAGGGGGAGGGGGAGAGAAGAGAAATACAGAAAGTGAGAAGCAGACACGGCCGGCAAAGCTGAAACAAGGAGATGGTAAAACCCCTTAGACTGCAACAGACGCAGACACAGACGCAAATTTTTGTAGGTACCACGTTGGAATAGCCTTAAGAAAGGCTATTCGTCTCCTACCTTTCGTTGTCTTCTCTCGCCTACAATCCCGGTTCTTGTTGGTATGTAAATGAGTTCTTTCGCAGCATTGGGGGCGGGCCCAATGCAGCGAGAGAATTCTCTCCAGTGCCGCCTCCTCTTCTTCAGCAGCATCATCTTCAGCTGCTTGTTCCAGCGGTGACTTGTATCTTCTAAGGGCCCCTTCACACGGCGGATACGCTCACTGCTTTGGAGCGTGTAAATGTTCCGTAGCAGCGGCGTCTAAAAGCAGATCGCATTGTTTTCTATGGGAGCCGGCAGACGCGTACTCGCCATAGAAATGAATGGGCTGCTTTTTCCATTCATTTCTATGGGGAGCGCACGTATGCCGGCTCCCATAGAAAACAATGCGATCTGCTTTTAGACGCCGCTGCTACGGAACGTTTACACGTTCCAAAGCAGTGAGCGTATCCGCCGTGTGAAGGGGCCCTAAGGCCTCAGGCCTTGGGCAGAGCAGACTGCGCATTCCCACAGGCCACGAGAAAATGGCCGCTTACTATACTGTGCATGGGAGTTGAAGGCCCGCCCCCACTGCCTTATTTGCATAACACTTCAAAGTTGTTTTTCTCCAAATCTACAAAAGTAATATACTGTATATAACAAAAATAATGTATTCATCACTGTAATGCATTGTGTAATGTGGTGGGGGCGGCTGAATATGTTTGGGGAGGTGACGGACTCCGCATAAGGTGTTGCTAGTACAGAGAAGAACAGAAGGCCTCGGCCTAACTCTTTCAGGACCAAGCGTCGCTGATGCCCCAATGCTGAGCCGAATTTAGCAGATTTCTTTGCATTGCTTTACACAGCGATATCTTTTTTTCAGGACGTTTCCTAGTTCTTCTGATTACAGAGGCTACACATTGGTTTTATATTCAGCTTGGCTTATTTTCTGGGCCCCTGGTCCATGTGTAAATTACCCAGTACTTTAGTATTACAAAGGGATGTAAACTGATGTGTTATTAGGGTTGGGCCAATCTTGAGATTTCAGGATCGATTTTAAAATCCGATTTCCGATCATTTTCCATTCGTACCCGATCCCGATTCCGATCCCAATGCAAGTCAATGGGATTTTTTTTAATGATCAAAGATCGAATTTTAAAAATGATCCTGTTCACTACACAGTCCAAAAATTGAAGCCTCCACACTGTGTAGTGATTAAAAAATCTGCCGGCTACTTAGTCGTCCCCCCCCCCCACTTACCTGCACAGAACTGCTGCTGCCTCCTCTCCCGATGTGTACACCGCTCCAGGCCGTTGTTCTCTCCTCTCTCTCTCTTCGCACACGGGCAGAATGCTGTATGCACCCCCGCCTCTCAGGCTAATGTGACTGATGCTGCGAGAAGGCGGGGCTTGTTGTGACTTAGGAGCGTAAGGGCGGGTACATGGCGGGGAGACGGGAGTGCATCACTCACGTCTCCCCTCCCAGTCCCCTCCCAGTACCCACCCACACTCTCTTAAGCCACAAGCCCCGCCTTCTTCCTAGGTCTGTAACACTAACCTGGGAGCTGGGGGCACCGTGGCAAGACGAAGCGAGAAGAGGAGTGAGATCAGCGGGGAGCGGCAGCGATCTGTGCAGGTAAGTGTTAGCTACTAGAGATGTTAGCTAGTTTCGAATAGCATGCACCCATTAGAATGAATGGACGCAGCCGGTGGGCAGGGGGGTAAGCGGACGGACACCGGCACAGGCTGTGTGCCGTCTGCATCCATTCATTCCTGTGGGATCTAGCTAACATTGTTAGCTTTTCCCACAATGATTGGCCAGTAGCAAAGCATTGTGGGAAATAACCTCCAACTTCGATCCCGCCTAAAAAGATCGGGATCGGAAAAAAACTTCCCTTATCACAATGAAATTCCTGGACAGTAACTTTAGCATGGAGATGTCTGCACTTATCACTTGTACAGGAGCAGTTGTAAATGACAGGCGTGCGACTTTAATAAATGCAACTGCAGCAGATAAAGTGAGATAAATAACCAGATTAGCAATGTCTAGAGGTTAAATATTCTGGATAAGAGGCATATTACAGCCAGATATAATGTTTGTGCTGAGGTGGACACATTGCAGAGTATCCTGTACAGTCATCAGATAGATTAGGGTACCCTGTAAATGTTATGGGATAACAGGGCAAGAGAAGGGCATTGGTATATTATGCTATACTGGGTATACACAATGACTGAGCAGCATCCTCAATGCCAATCAGAAGCGCCAACAGCACATAAAAGTATCAGGTCCTTAAACAGAGGGATAAAGATTTGTGATCAAACCACAATATTTTCTGTCTACAAACATCACATGAAAGGGAGGCCGTCCGGACCAGAACGCTGCCGAAACTGACAATAGGAGCAGAAACCGTGAAACCATGAGGCGTCCTGTGACCTAGGAAGCAATGCAGAGATAATCCTTGTAGAAATATGCAAATGCAGACTGATATTATTATCAGCGACCGCATTAGTCATGACTGTCTGTAGGAAAATCTGGCAGAACAGTATATAGCCCCACTTTCTCACCCCCCACAGTATATGACCCCCATTTTTTCGCCCCACAGTATACAGCACACAATATAATGAAGACTAAGCCGAGGTGGGGTCATGGCTGTCAGCAGAAGACTTTGGAGGACAGCTACTGAACATGTATGGTCAGCTTATATTTCATGTGCTTTATTTTACATAGTAACCGATCCTTAAGACTTATATACACGGGCTTATATCGTGATCATGACTATGGAATATATCCTACCTCTCCACACCGAGGTGTCTAAGTATCTGCAGTACAGAGCAGCGAAACACTCCGTGTGTGTATGTATATATGTGTAAAAGACACATCTAGGACCACCACCGATCAAGAGGACAACACTCTCCGAATTTCTCCAACCAACCCCCACTATGCAGTTTTGGAAAATCCCATAGAGAAGCCCTGCAAACACACCGCAGATAGGCGGCCGATAAGGGATCAGCATCTGTAAGGGGGGTGAAAAGAGGGGCCCATTCTAAGCTTTGCCAGGCTGCCTGTGACTCACGTGTCTGCCCGGCCTCCGCCATGCCTTATATATTAGTCAACTAGATTAAAACCAAGACATGATGCAGCAATAATTATCATTGTATAAAACACAAATTAATCCTCTTTTATCTCATTAGGTGTGATGCCAGCCTGACAGAAAGTGAGGACACAGGGAGAGGCCTTCTCATTTAGCATTCCTTGGTGTAATGACATCTCCATGCCACTGGGGGCCTCATTCTCTTCAGCAGTACAGGGATGTTCCTATTGGGATATTTTGTCATAGACGCCACATCTTGCCCGGTGGAGCGCCTATACATGTCCACTATGGATACTACTGATACTATTCACTATTTTGCCTTTTGGCAACTGCACCGTCACACAGCTCTGCAGAGAGGCAGCGGGTAGTCATTGTCAGTAAGGTTAAAGGGGTCTCCCATGAACATAATCATATCTATATTTGCAGATAATTTAAAGTTAAACATTTTTGCAATTATAAGTAGTTAAAAATTCTGCATAGTTTTGATTTTCTCTAACTAGCTTAGTCAGGGGCTCAAACTCCCGGCCCGCGGGCCAACTGCAGCCCTCGAGACAATAGTTTGCGGCCCCCGGCGGACTTCCCGACATCCGCCGTAATAGTACGGCGCATGCCGGCTGTGTAACCGCCCAGGAGGCGGGCGGCCGCCATAGCCGCCAGGTGTCTACTGCTTAATGCAAACCGGCGCTAATGTCTCCGATCAGTCCCGGGACCAATCGGAGGCATAACCCCTCCGGCGCCACAGTCAAAGGCCCTGGAGGCGCCATTTCCCCGGCGGCGCATGGGTGCCGCCATTTTGCCAGTGATCGCCAGCGCCTGGAGCATGCTCCAGGGCCGACGTCATGCTGCCATGACAGGCGGGAGCCTTTACAAGGCTCCCAGGCTTGTATGCAATCTCTTTCTAATGCAGGCTGATCTATGCAGCCTGCAAAAGAAATGATGATTTTTTGCAATGCATTGCATTAGTGATCAGACCTCCTGGGGTTCAACACCCCTAGGGGGTTTAATAAATGCAAAAAATGTTTTTAAAAAAGTTTAAAAAATATATAAAAAGTATTAAAAATTCAAATCCCCCCCCCCCCCCTTTCCTTAGAACACATATAAAAGTAGATAAATACTGTGAAACACATACATGTTTTATATTTAATATTTTTCCTGTACAGTAAATGCCGTATCGGGAAAAATAGTCAAAAGTGCCAAACTGCCGTTTTTTCACTGTTTTGATTCTGATAAAAATTTGAATAAAAAAGTGATCAAAGCAAAAGCAATTCCCAAAAATGGTAGGACTAAAAGGTACACCCGGCCCCGCAAAAAAAGACGCCCTATACATCTCCGTACACTGACGTATAAAAAAGTTACGGCTATCAGAATATGGCGACTTTTAGAAAAAAAAATTGGGAAAACCTGATGCGGCCCAGCCTCACCCAGACTCTACCTCCAGCGGCCCCCGGGGTAAATTGAGTTTGAGACCCCTGATCTTAGTGGTGGCAGTCTGTTGTCTTGATCGGTTGCCAATGGTTAGATCTATGGTCTGGGACTTGTCAGGAACCCACCTATGGTTTTCTTATCATAGTTGGCTTATTAGGCAGGGACACGACATGTATGAGAAGATATGTCGGCCTCAATAACGAAATCATGGTGGATTTTCTGTCCTTAGAAAGTTCCTGCATTCATGGTCGTATCCAGCAGCAACTGAACAGGACAACAACTTGTGACCACAAGATATGTAGAGAAAATCTTTAAAACTCTGCTAAATGTTTAATTACTTATATTTACAAAAAGGTTTCACTTTTAATTATCTACAAATTTAAAAATAATTATGTAGATGGGAATACCCCTTTAAGGTCACACACGACTTTGGCTGCGACTCCCATCACATGACCAAAAATCGCTGCGCCACTCTGCAACTCCTTTACTCATGTTAGTGAATGGAGTAACATTGTGCGGCACTGTCAGGGTCACAATATAACGCCATTCATTACCAGCAGTGAAAGAGTTGCAGAGACACAGAGCAATCTTTTTGTTGCAGGCAAAATATCGCTGTGTGGCCGTAGCCTAATGGATAGGTTTACAGTCCTATGAAAAAGTTTGGGCACCCCTATTAATCTTAATCATTTTTAGTTCTAAATATTGTGGTGTTTGCAGCAGCCATTTCAGTTTGATATATCTAATAACTGATGGACACAGTAATATTTCAGGATTGAAATGAGGTTTATTGTACTAACAGAAAATGCGCAATATGCATTAAACCAAAATTTGACCGGTGCAAAAATATGGGCACCTCAACAGAAAAGTGACATTAATATTTAGTAGATCCTCCTTTTGCAAAGATAGCTGTAGCTTCCTGTAGCTTTTAATCAGTTCCTGGATCCTGGATGAAGGGATTTTGGACCATTTCTTTCTACAAAACAATTCAAGTTCAGTTAAGTTTGATGGTCGCCGAGCATGGACAGCCCGCTCTCAAATGATCTGAAAACAAAGATTGTTCAACATAGTTGTTCAGGGGAAGGATACAAAACGTTGTCTCAGAGATTTAACCTGTCAGTTTCCACTGTGAGGAACATAGTAAGGAAATGGAAGACCACAGGGACAGTTCTTGTTAAGCCCAGAAGTGGCAGGCCAAGAAAAATATCAGAAAGGCAGAGAAGAAGAATGGTGAGAACAGTCAAGGACAATCCACAGACCACCTCCAAAGAGCTGCAGCATCATCTTGCTGCAGATGGTGTCACTGTGATATCGGTAACAATACAGCGCACTTTGCACAAGGAGAAGCTGTATGGGAGAGTGATGAGAAAGAAGCCGTTTCTGCACGTACGCCACAAATAGAGTTGCCTGAGGTATGAAAAAGCACATTTGGAGAAGCCAACTTCATTTTGGAAACAAAGATTGAGTTGTTTGGTTATAAAAAAAGGCGTTATGCATGGCGTCCAAAAAGAAACAGCATTCCAAGAAAAACACATGCTACCCACTGTAAGATTTGGTGGAGGTTCCATCATGCTTTGGGGCTGTGTGGCCAATGCCGGCATCGGGAATCTTGTTAAAGTTGAGAGTCGCATGGATTCCACTCAGTATCAGCAGATTCTTGAGAATAATGTTCAAGAATCAGTGACGAAGTTGAAGTTACGCCGGGGATGGATATTTCAGCAAGACAATGATCCAAAACACCGCTCCAAATCGACTCAGGCATTCATGCAGAGGAACAATTACAATGTTCTGGAATGGCCATCCCAGTCCCCAGACCTGAATATCATTGAACATCTGTGGGATGATTTGAAGCGGGCTGTCCATGCTCGGCGACCATCTAACTTAACTGAACTTGAATTGTTTGTCCAAAATACCTTTATCCAGGATCCAGGAACTGATTAAAAGCTACAGGAAGCGACTAGAGGCTGTTATCTTTGCAAAAGGAGGATCTACTAAATATTAATGTCACTTTTCTGTTGAGGTGCCCATACTTTTGCACCGGTCAAATTTTGGTTTAATGCATATTGCACATTTTCTGTTAGTACAATAAACCTCATTTCAATCCTGAAATATTACTGTGTCCATCAGTTATTAGATATATCAAACTGAAATGGCTGTTGCAAATACCAAAATATTTAGAACTAAAAATAATTAAGATTAATAGGGGTGCCCAAACTTTTTCATAGGACTGTATGTTCCCAGCTATAGTGGATCAGTCACCCTCAGGAGAGCCTCCATTCCCATCTGGCCTACTGTATAGAACGATCATTGCTAAACATGGCATCTAAGGGGTATTAGGAGTCCAGTAAGGTCAGCTGTACACCCCTGTGCTCCCCCGGCTGTATCACTGACGTAAGGAGGTTACTAATAGGAGTAGTAGTCACCGTATCAATGGCATGACATTGCCCGACCATGGTCTTCTATTTTCACCTACCCAGTGTATTCAGTGTGTCAGATCTCACGACAGACATGGCTGACTAGGGCAGGAGACTTGTGAGAGCTGATGCCCGCTATCAATGACGCTCCTCATTTAGTCCAAGGATCGTGGGATCGGATTTTTTTAATCCATCAAGCATTTGTCGTGCATTGAAAGGGGACGGCTGTGTACGAGCCCTTAAAGGGTGGTCTTATAATTGACCTTTATCACCTACCCTAGGATGTGTTAATGTAACGACTGAGATAAAGTCGTGAACTCAGTTTCCTCCCGACACGTTTCTGCCCCATTGTGTACTTGGGAAACTACCAGATGAACCAGTCTACCAGAATGTGCCACCCTCACTGTGGTGTAATAATCTCATCTTGTCTAATAGACATTCGTTGGCATTTCATTTCTCTCATTAGTACGCGGTTTCTGACAAATTGATGTCGCTATGAGTGGGGGAGGGGAACGGGCTTAATGAGGAAATGCATTTCTTTCATATGAGTGAGAGCGAGGCAGAAATGACAGCAATAATACCATGGATTATTTTTGGGACTGCCTTGGAATTTGTCATCTCTATTGTATTGGACGTCAATAGAGAAAAGTCACAGCAGGGAAAATGGATAAATAAAAAATAGTCCTAGTGGTTGAAGGATTTCCTATAAGGTCGAGCATTACTTCCTAAAATATCCTACTAATATTATACATGTGATAGTTTGTGTGTTTGGATGTTTGTTCCTCAATCACGCAAAAACGGATGATCGGATTTAAATGAGATTTGTCCCATAGATACTCTGTAACCTGGAGTAACACATTGGCTACTTTGTATCCCAGTAAATGACATGGCTTCACGACTGTTATGAATTTATGTTCATATACTATATTACACTGCTCTTATCTCACTTTCTGAGAAAGCCAGGGCTGTTATCTCTCTGTGTAAACACTCAGCTAACCCTCAGTCCATTGTGTTCATGCATTTGCATATTATCTGATCTGCTCCAGGCAGTGCTGACACACTGACATGGTCAAACACCTTCAATCCAAATTGGCAGTTCGTCCATTTTAAACATGTCAGGAAAAAGAAAATCTAATTTGTCGCAACCAACCAGAGCTATGAAGGAAGCCAGAAGTCACAGAGTTCTCCTCAAGAGGACCTGATGGGGATCATTGACGCTAACAACACATGCATTATATGCCGTTGCCTGATGCCGGAACAATTACAGGCGCGGTGCGAAGAACAACTTCAGTGCCAGGCCAGCTTCAGACTTGCCGAAACGCCGGAGCATGGCGTTCATCAACGCCAACATCACACTCATTATATGGCGTTGTAGCGAGCTGCTGAGATGCCGGAACAATCATGGGCACAGCACGAGGAACGCGTTTAGCGACAGCCCAGCTTGACAGCTGTCAAAATGCCGGAGCAGGTGGATCATTGACACCAACAACACGCTCACTATATGGCGTCCCAGTGAGCTGCCCTACAAATCACAGCCACAGCGCAAGGAACAAGTTCA
Organism: Leptodactylus fuscus; assembly: GCF_031893055.1. NCBI lineage: Eukaryota > Metazoa > Chordata > Amphibia > Anura > Leptodactylidae > Leptodactylus > Leptodactylus fuscus. The sequence goes on along the minus strand of NC_134273.1, from coordinate 4,463,827 downwards.
GGATCAGGACAGCTTAAGAGCTGCCAAAACGCCGGAGCAGGCAAACCATCGACGGCAGCAATTTGCTGAATACAGGCGGATCATCCACTCCAGCAACACGCAGACGAAGTCGTGGGCAGAGACAAGTAGATCATATATGAAAAGTGTCATCATTGTACCCATGCCTATATTAACTAGCGATGACAGAACCTTTCCAGATACGGTTTGGGTTTGTCGGTTCCGACCATTAGTTTGATCCTTTGTGAACTGGAAGTGAAAATGAACCGTTTCCAAAATGTGTCTGTGACCTCCAAGGACTCCGTCTAGGCCGATTCTAGCGCTCTAACACAACGCAGCTTCTCCCCTCGTGTAAGCGCCTTCTTTTATCCAGCTGAAATGTATGGTACTATGTCAGCAACGTCTTATCTCAATAACTATTGTTTGCAGCAGCCAGGTAGCCCATGTAATGTCAGATTGATGTTCTCAATGTATTGGCTCTTATCCCCCTTGTGCTTTTCTATGTAGGTTGTGAAAATGGGTTTTGTTTTTCTAAATAAAAACTAAATTGGGAAAACACAAACAGTGCCAAAGAGACAGCAACAGGTATAAGTATGGATAGAAGGATGGTAACAGACAAGCCGATCACAATTACTGTACAGCGTGTAATGCTCAGGATAAGATATATTATACAGTATGCCGCTATGGAATAAGCCACTCACAGCATTTATGCTGCAGATATTTTTCTGCAATGTGTGGAAAGGATTAAAACGCTACATTTTTTTTTGCAATGTGGGTCCCTCGGCCTCAGGGGGTTTTATGGACTTACGTATTGATGACTATCCCTAGTGTTCCTTAGTGTTATCGCAGTTCAGCCCCTTGCTACCTCCTTGATTCCATTTGAATGGGACTGAGCTGCTACTGTACTATGTGACGGATGAATGTGACATCATCAACAAAGGGAAGAGGTTGCAGTGCTGATAAGTAACACACAGACTTTTGGAACAATTTGGCAGGGGTCTTGGGTATCGGACCCCCACTGATCCCATATTGATGACCTGCCCTAAGGATAAGTCATCAATAGGGTTGAGTGATCGGGATTGGAAAAGATCGGAGATTGAGTAAATTTCACGATCATGATCGGAATTCCAATCTGATCTTTTCCAGCGAGATCGAGGTCTGAGATTATTCCAAGATCGGCTCAACCCTCAAGTGACTTTTCCCATAGAGAAGCATTGACTAGGGTTCAGGATCGGGATGGAAAAAGATTGGATCCCGATCAGCGATCGAACAAATTTCACGATCGCGATTGGTTGGAAAATGATCGGAAATCGGATTTTGAAATCAATCCTGAAATCTCAAGATCGGCTCCACCCTAGTCATCAATGTGTAGGTTCTGGAAACCCCCTTTAGGCTAAGGCCCCACATAGCAGGCCACAGCAAAAAAGCACTGTGGGAAAAACCGCGGTGGCAACAGTTTCCTCTGTGGACTTTTTGCTTTCCATAGGTATAACTGACATGTTGCGGTTTCCATAACCGCAACGGTTTCGGAAATTTCAGCGTATCCGATGTGCATATTTTTCCGCAGGGACTATAAAACACCACAGTTTTTGCCGCAGTGTTCGCGGTATGCAAACCGCGGCATTTACGTTACTTGGGGTCCCGGCCTTAAGGATATTTTTTTTACAGTAGAGTATGTAAAATAAGGATGACAAGCGAGGACGGGACATAGAATATAAGGTTGGGGCTCATGATGGGAGGACAATTCCCTGCCAGAGCGTATAAGGACAGTGAGGGAAACATTTATAAAATGGAAACGAAATGATAAAGAAAGAAAAGATGAATTTATATGAGGAGTCGGCGACACGATGAGCTCCATGGTAAGCTCTGAATCCACCTGTCATGCCTCACATACCTCTCTATTACTCATGACAATACAATTAGCACAAAACCAGTGTAAAGATCACCCAAGCAGGAGGACTGAGCTGAGGAAGGAATGGACTGCCCTTACCTGCTGGTATCTGCCAACCCCCATATAAGACTCTGCCATCTGCAATAGCTGTCACTTGGCTGTGCCTGCAAAGAGAAGACAACACTGAGTGATCCAAAAAGAGCATCAGGTAAGTGGTCACAAAAGAGACTCAGTCAATGCAAATGTTTTTGTGCTTTTGCTTCAAGTTGTTCTCCCATCACAGACACTTACGGCATATCTACAGGACTTGCCACAAATATCTGTTAGATGCAGAAATTATATCAAAAACAAGGCCGGTACCTTGACCCTCAGCCCTGATAAGGAAATGGGGATTGAAGAGAGAGATGGCCAATGTTTGCAGCTTTTCCCATTCATTCCTGTGGCAGTTCTAGACACCGCTACGGCCCCTTCTGGATTGACCACAACGGACAGTGATGGGAATGCCCAAGTGTATAAGCAAAGAGAAACAGACTAAACTGTTAAAACAAATGTTCACATCTCTTCCCAAGTACATTGCCTACTTACCTTAGGGAGTCTGTCACCAGAACCCATTATAGAAACCCATTGTAAACCCGTTGTAATGCTGTCTATGCTCGGAAGAGCTCATTTGCATATTGGCATAAAGGCATATCTTTGTAACTGGATTGATGTGCTGAAAAAACTTTAAAAAAATCTAAATTCAATGGAAACTGGTGACAAAATAATAATCTTTGCATATTCTGTGTTGATTGATCCATTCTATTATTGGGGGTCCCAGCAGGAGGACACTTTCTGATCTTATTGTCAAGGACCCTTCAACTTACAACTCCTTTAGGCTCAGGCCCCACGGACCGTATCCGCAGCACTAAAACGTTGAGGGAAGAACCGCTGCCGGAACACATTGCGGTTCTTTCCGCAGCACTTTTAAGAGAAAGTTCACAGAGTTTTCCTCTGCAGTCTTTCGCTTACCATTATGTCTATGGGAGAGCCGATGGCGTTTCCGTAGATATAATTGACATGCTGGGATTTGCAAAGCCGCAACAGCTTTGCAAATCGCGTGTCCACGCTGCGATCTTTTCCGCAAAGTGGGGATGGGATTCGCATGAATTCCATCCACTTTGCCTGCAATGTACAACGCTGCGATTTTTCCCACAGGCAAATCGCGGCATTTCCGGTCTGTGGGGCCCCGATCTTAAGGAGCCAATGGTAATGATACTGGGAAACAGATACGATTTTTAGAATTTCTGTTTGGTTGACAAGCTCTCATGCTGTCTTATGGTGTTGAAAGGTATTTAAATGTTTGTGGGGCACTAAAAGAGGAAAATGCCCCAAAAATGCAAGATGTAGTAGAGTGAATTGGGAGTATAAACTTTTATATAGATACTACTTAGGAAGAAAGACAAGGAGATTGGAGACCTTGATTGGAGCATTTTAGATGGAGGTGTCAGGCAATCAGTGGAAGTGAAGCTTGTCCTTAGGGCAGTCATTCCCAACCGTATAACCACATGGAACTGCTCAAGTAACATTCCCCTGCAGTGAACTACTTCTCCTATTCTTACCTTGAAACAATCTTGTCCAGGAGAAGCTATTCTCCTAGTCTGGGTATTCTCCTAGTCTGGGTATTCTCCTAGTCTGGGTATTCTCCTAGTCTGGGTAGTCTCCTAGTCTGGGTAGTCTCCTAGTCTGGGTATTCTCCTAGTCTGGGTATTCTCCTAGTCTGGGTATTCTCCTAGTCTGGGTATTCTCCTAGTCTGGGTATTCTCCTAGTCTGGGTAGTCTCCTAGTCTGGGTAGTCTCCTAGTCTGGGTAGTCTCCTAGTCTGGGTAGTCTCCTAGTCTGGGTATTCTCCTAGTCTGGGTATTCTCCTAGTCTGAGTAGTCTCCTAGTCTGGGTATTCTCCTAGTCTGGGTAGTCTCCTAGTCTGGGTAGTCTCCTAGTCTGGGTAGTCTCCTAGTCTGGGTAGTCTCCTAGTCTGGGTAGTCTCCTAGTCTGGGTATTCTCCTAGTCTGGGTAGTCTCCTAGTCTGGGTAGTCTCCTAGTCTGGGTAGTCTCCTAGTCTGGGTATTCTCCTAGTCTGGGTATTCTCCTAGTCTGAGTAGTCTCCTAGTCTGGGTAGTCTCCTAGTCTGGGTATTCTCCTAGTCTGAGTAGTCTCCTAGTCTGGGTATTCTCCTAGTCTGGGTATTCTCCTAGTCTGGGTATTCTCCTAGTCTGGGTAGTCTCCTAGTCTGGGTATTCTCCTAGTCTGGGTAGTCTCCTAGTCTGGGTAGTCTCCTAGTCTGGGTAGTCTCCTAGTCTGGGTAGTCTCCTAGTCTGGGTATTCTCCTAGTCTGGGTAGTCTCCTAGTCTGGGTAGTCTCCTAGTCTGGGTAGTCTCCTAGTCTGAGTAGTCTCCTAGTCTGGGTATTCCCCTAGTCTGGGTATTCCCCTAGTCTGGGTATTCCCCTAGTCTGGGTATTCCCCTAGTCTGGGTAGTCTCCTAGTCTGGGTATTCTCCTAGTCTGGGTATTCTCCTAGTCTGGGTAGTCTCCTAGTCTGGGTAGTCTCCTAGTCTGGGTAGTCTCCTAGTCTGGGTAGTCTCCTAGTCTGGGTATTCTCCTTGTCTGGGTAGTCTCCTAGTCTGGGCAGTCTCCTAGTCTGGGTATTCTCCTAGTCTGGGTAGTCTCCTAGTCTGGGTATTCTCCTAGTCTGGGTATTCTCCTAGTCTGGGTATTCTCCTAGTCTGGGTATTCTCCTAGTCTGGGTATTCTCCTAGTCTGGGTATTCTCCTAGTCTGGGTATTCTCCTAGTCTGGGTAGTCTCCTAGTCTGGGTATTCTCCTAGTCTGGGTATTCTCCTAGTCTGGGTATTCTCCTAGTCTGGGTATTCTCCTAGTCTGGGTAGTCTCCTAGTCTGGGTATTCTCCTAGTCTGGGTATTCTCCTAGTCTGAGTAGTCTCCTAGTCTGGGTATTCTCCTAGTCTGAGTATTCTCCTAGTCTGGGTATTCTCCTAGTCTGGGTAGTCTCCTAGTCTGGGTAGTCTCCTAGTCTGGGTATTCTCCAAGTCTTGGTATTCTCCTAGTCTGGATATTCTCCTAGTCTGGGTAGTCTCCTAGTCCGGGTATTCTCCTAGTCTGGGAATTCTCCTTGTCTGGGTAGTCTCCTAGTCTGGGTATTCTCCTAGTCTGGGTATTCTCCTAGTCTGGGTATTCTCCTAGTCTGGGTATTCTCCTAGTCTGGGTAGTCTCCTAGTCTGGGTATTCTCCTAGTCTGGGTATTCTCCTAGTCTGGGTAGTCTCCTAGTCTGGGTATTCTCCTAGTCTGGGTAGTCTCCTAGTCTGGGTATTCTCCTAGTCTGGGTATTCTCCTAGTCTGGGTATTCTCCTAGTCTGGGTAGTCTCCTAGTCTGGGTATTCTCCTAGTCTGGGTATTCTCCTAGTCTGGGTATTCTCCTAGTCTGGGTATTCTCCTAGTCTCGGTAGTCTCCTAGTCTGGGTATTCTCCTAGTCTGGGTATTCTCCTAGTCTGAGTAGTCTCCTAGTCTGGGTATTCTCCTAGTCTGGGTATTCTCCTAGTCTGGGTATTCTCCTAGTCTGGGTAGTCTCCTAGTCTGGGTAGTCTCCTAGTCTGGGTATTCTCCAAGTCTGGGTATTCTCCTAGTCTGGATATTCTCCTAGTCTGGGTAGTCTCCTAGTCTGGGTATTCTCCTAGTCTGGGAATTCTCCTTGTCTGGGTAGTCTCCTAGTCTGGGTATTCTCCTAGTCTGAGTAGTCTCCTAGTCTGGGTAGTCTCCTAGTCTGGGTATTCTCCTAGTCAGTTGACATCTATGTAAGGTACATCGTCACTACAAGCTGTAGCAAATCATTTGGTATTTTTAGAATTTGGCCTCCAATGTTGTTCTACAGGATCTACTTAGTACCTTGTTTCATTGTCAATCTTCATCTCGGGGTTGTATAATATATATATACTTTGTTATATTTGGCTTCTACCCAGTAGCTCCTTCTTCTTATCCTTTCTCTTGCGTGCTTTGGTCATGACTACTCATTACATTCACCACGTATGACTCTTATGTCTTATGGTCTGCCTTCAAACTACTGAAGATGCCAGATATCTTATCTTATCTTATGGTAGAGTTGGAAGGGACCTCAAGGGCCATCGGGTCCAACCCCCTGCGAGTGCAGGTTTTCCTAAATCATCCCAGCTATATGTTTCTCCAGATTCCGCTTGAAGATTTCCATTGATGGAGCGCCCACCACCTCCCGTGGCAGCCTATTCCACTCTCTCACTCCCCTCACTGTCAGAAAGTTTTTCCTAATGTCTAATCTGTATCTCTTTCCCTTTAGTTTCATCCCATTGCTTCTTGTACTTCCTTGTGCTAATGAGAATAGGGGAGATCCCTCTGCACTGTGACTACCTTTCAGATATTTGTAGACTGCTATTAAATCTCCCCTCAGCCTTCTCTTCTGCAAACTAAACAATCCCAGTTCTTTTCGCCGCTCCTCATAGGACATGGTTTGCAGACCTTCCACCATTTTGGTTGCTCTTCTCTGGACTTGCTCCAATATATCGATGTCTTTCTTGAATTGAGGCGCCCAGAACTGTACACAGTATTCCAGGTGTGGTCTGACCAGGGAAGAGTACAGCGGAATAATGACCTCTCTTCATCTAGATTCAATGCTTGTCTTAATACATCCCAGAATTTTATTAGCCTTTTTTGCAGCAGCACCGCACTGTTGGCTCATGTTGAATTTGTGATCTACTATTATGCCCAAGTCCTTTTCCCCTATGCTATCACTTAGTTCTATTCCTCCCATACTATATATGTTTTTTACATTTCTGTTACCCAGATGTAGAACTTTGCATTTGTCCCTGTTAAATACCATTTTGTTGGCCTCAGCCCATTGTTCCAGTGTGTCTAAGTCCTTTTGAATACACTCTCTCTCCTCTCTAGTGTTGGCTATTCCTCCTATCTTCGTATCATCTGCAAATTTTATGAGTTCCCCAATAATTCCATCGTCCAGATCATTTATAAAGGGGGTAAAGGCTTCCCTGTGGGGAACACAAGGTCCTCAATAGTCCTATAGAAAAGGAATACCTTTGTTTCCACAACATATTCAGATAGGACAGAATTGTCATGGATGTTTGGTGCAGATCCTGACAGATTTCTGTTCGAGGTTAGTGACGGGGATTCCTTTTTCACTATTTGTGGAGCAGATTTCGTGCAAACAACTATGTCAATAGCCAGTTACCATATGTCACCAGCTCTCCTCCCTGATACTATATGGCAGTGGAATGAATGGTCCAGGGCTGTTGGGGCCCAGTTTTCAATGCAATTTCCAACCTACATATCTTCGCCCCAAGCAGCGGAGTAACACATAGCTTGCAGGGTGCTGAGATATGAGAAGCTCTTGGCATATTTGCAGAGCCACTTTACTCGCTGTTTTCCTAAGAAGCGTAGAGAGCCAAAGATTTTACAGGATTTCTTTTCTAAAGAGCCGGATCAAAGATTTTTTAACCTACCCCAGTCAAAATTTTCTGTGAGTGTGGTATAGGGAGTTGTGGATAGGGTTAATTGGAGTCCTCCCTGAAATTTTAGGCTCCCTGTACCCTATGTAGAATTTCAGCTTGATGTTTATTCCATACAAAGCATCTGAAATGGCAGAACTGATTCTAATGCCAGAGGAGCGGCTTATAATATTAATAGGGTGTGCAATAAAAACAATGCAAGTTTATAGATCAATCCATGAAGACACAAGTGACTCACCGACTGAATACAGAAATATCAGGGAAACTGACAGACAAAGGGCCAGACATGTCACGTCAGGATGAGGGTGACTTCCTGCAGATTGGGGTTTGGCTTTTTCTTATATTGTCTGCCAGAGGTGCCAACAAGTTATTGGAGAGACCAGTGAATGTATGATCATCTTCACTGCAGCCCTAGGCAGGGGACAAGGGATCACTAGTCAGTGTATGGAGATGTGTCTGGGACAACAAGCAGCCCCACCTATCTCATATGGTGACCCATCCTCAGGGTAGCCCATCATTATGTAGTCTTGGACAACTCCTTTAATTCGAACCTTTTTCATCTCTTCACCTCAGCATTTAAGGTGTTCTTGGGGTCCTATTTAGCTCATCAGCACCCCTGTACCGCCCCTGCAGCCTGGGTTATCCCCCTGGATCTGCCATATGCTCCTAGAGTCTTCAATCCTGTTCTGGATCGATTGCTTCTGACTATCACCCTATATGTATACATAGACCGTCAGTTGTCATACACTTTAATACTTCTACATGTGGAGTATTTCCATACTTAGGGGAAATACAGGATCATATTGTGGGGCACATTTTCTTCTATAATCCCTTGAGAAAGAGAAAAATTTGGGGCTAAAGAAACTAATTTTCCATTTTCACATCCCAATGTTAAAGGGGTCTTCAAGGTAAAAAAGAAAATGTCTGTTCGTGCAACTAATGGGTTAATAAGTGCACCTAAATACCCTTAGCAGTGTTTTGAGTGATTTCTGGTTTTCTCTGGGAGCTCCTGGCACCTTCTGCATTTGTTTACCTGGGCAGCTTCCTGTTCTCTGTTTTCCTACAACTACCATGATGCCTTGGGCTTCAGTCAACGCTGACTGGCACCCCCTCCCCCCCCCCCCTTTCTTACTCACCCCCTCTCCCTGTTTCCCTAGTTGGGTCGCCCACTACTAGCCCTTCCTAACTAACTCAGCCTCCCTCACCCCATCATGCTTATCTGTCGTCCGGTCCTGATCTTCTGGGTACAGGACATCACTCCTTCTGGGCTTCTCCAGCTATATTGTGCTCAGAAGAAGTGACGTCTTGTGCGCAGAAGTTCAGGACCGGAAGACAGGTAAGTATTATGGGGTGGAGGGGGGGGGGGGGGTGACGTTCCATTTCCCCCCCTTCCAGAAAATCTGAAGTTGGGGCCCCAGTGAGCTAGACGAATATAGGATTTTGGTACACTAAGTAATGTAGAAGGTAGGTGAGGGGGGAGGAGGGGGGGGGGGGGTAGCTTAGATTCGAAATATCAATCTATCCCGGGCAACCTCCTTTATTAAAATCTGTAATAAATTTGTCAAGTTGTTGTGTAGTTTCCTAAATGGCTAACTTTTGTGGTGTCTCTCTTGTACTGGTAATAGATATGATAGACGTATAAACCGATTTTGAAGAATGCAAATTTTTCCAAATTTCCTATTTCTTCATAAATAATTTCAAAACCACTGTCCAGAGTTTACCACTAACATGAAGTACAATGTGTCAGGAAAAAACAATCTCTACATCACTTGGGTTAAATTGAAGCGCCACAAAGTTATTGGCGGATAATGTGATACATCAGAATTGAAAAAGGGGTCGTATTGTGATGTAATTTTGGGCAGTGCCTTTGAGTGGTTGATGTTACATTAGAGATTTTGTTATATGTTTAAGACAAAACTTTCTTCCTTGTGTCTCTTGTTGTTGTCTAATGCTGGACGTGTCTCGTTCTCCACAGACAGTGACTGAGGCTCCGACATTGACATCAGAATGGGCCGAGCGGCGAGCCTGCAGCTGATTCTCATGCTAATGGCAGGTATGATATGGGCCAAGTGATTGTTAATTATATGGAGATAATTCTTGGTATGAGGAAATAAAAATCTATACTGTCAAGTTTTTAAGATAAAGGGATTAATGTGTCATTGATTGTAATTTGTCAGCAATATACAAAGCCCTGACAATGAGGAAATGTATAAGAATAATAACTCTGACGTCTGAGAAATATTACTGTGCACTGCCCAAATACTAGTGAAAAATATTTCCTCCTATAAGAGCAGCAGGCATGAAACACACTGTCCAGAGCCAAAATCCACTACATAATGTGGTGACAGAGCCGCCTGTCATAAAAAACACCGTCACTAGAGCTTATATATAGAACTGTACACCAAAAGCAAATATCACATCTCTACAGAAGACATTATAACAGACAATGTGAGCAAAGAATACATGAAGGTAATTGTTCTATATAAAATCATTTCGTTACACTTAACAACTGAAATAACTATTCTGCTGGTGCAGTCACTGTGTACATACATTACATTACTTATCCTGTATTATACTCCAGAGCTGCGCTCACTATTCTGCTGGTGCAGTCACTGTGTACATACATTACATTACTTATCCTGTATTATACCCCAGAGCTGCGCTCACTATTCTGCTGGTCACTGTGTACATACATTACATTACTTATCCTGTATTGTACTCCAGAGCTGCGCTCACTATTCTGGTGCAGTCACTGTGTACATACATTACATTACTTATCCTGTATTATACTCCAGAGCTGCACTCACTATTCTGCTGGTACAGTCACTGTGTACATACATTACATTACTTATCCTGTATTATACCCCAGAGCTGCGCTCACTATTCTGCTGGTGCAGTCACTGTGTACATACATTACATTACTTATCCTGTATTATACTCCAGAGCTGCGCTCACTATTCTGCTGGTGCAGTCACTGTGTACATACATTACATTACTTATCCTGTATTATACCCCAGAGCTGCACTCACTATTCTGCTGGTGCAGTCACTGTGTACATACATTACATTACTTATCCTGTATTATACCCCAGAGCTGCGCTCACTATTCTGCTGGTCACTGTGTACATACATTACATTACTTATTCTGTATTATACTCCAGAGCTGCGCTCACTATTCTGCTGGTGCAGTCACTGTGTACATACATTACATTACTTATCCTGTATTATACTCCAGAGCTGCACTCACTATTCTGCTGGTACAGTCACTGTGTACATACATTACATTACTTATCTTGTATTATACTCCAGAGCTGCGCTCACTATTCTGCTGGTACAGTCACCATGTACATACATTACATTACTTATCCTGTATTATACTCCAGAGCTGCGCTCACTATTCTGCTGGTACAGTCACCGTGTACATACATTACATTACTTATCCTGTATTATACTCCAGAGCTGCGCTCACTATTCTGCTGGTACAGTCACTGTGTACATACATTACATTACTTATCCTGTATTATACTCCAGAGCTGCACTCACTATTCTGCTGGTACAGTCACTGTGTACATACATTACATTACTTATCTTGTATTATACTCCAGAGCTGCGCTCACTATTCTGCTGGTACAGTCACTGTGTACATACATTACATTACTTATCCTGTATTATACTCCAGAGCTGCGCTCACTATTCTGCTGGTACAGTCACTGTGTACATACATTACATTACTTATCCTGTATTATACTCCAGAGCTGCGCTCACTATTCTGCTGGTGCAGTCACTGTGTACATACATTACATTACTTATCCTGTATTATACTCCAGAGCTGCGCTCACTATTCTGCTGGTACAGTCACCGTGTACATACATTACATTACTTATCCTGTATTATACTCCAGAGCTGCGCTCATTATTCTGCTGGTACAGTCACTGTGTACATACATTACATTACTTATCCTGTATTATACTCCAGAGCTGCGCTCACTATTCTGCTGGTACAGTCACCGTGTACATACATTACATTACTTATCCTGTATTATACTCCAGAGCTGCGCTCACTATTCTGCTGGTACAGTCACTGTGTACATACATTACATTACTTATCCTGTATTATACTCCAGAGCTGCGCTCACTATTCTGCTGGTACAGTCACTGTGTACATACATTACTTATCCTGTATTATACTCCAGAGCTGCGCTCACTATTCTGCTGGTACAGTCACTGTGTACATACATTACATTACTTATCCTGTATTATACTCCAGAGCTGCGCTCACTATTCTGCTGGTACAGTCACCGTGTACATACATTACATTACTTATCCTGTATTATACTCCAGAGCTGCGCTCACTATTCTGCTGGTACAGTCACCGTGTACATACATTACATTACTTATCCTGTATTATACTCTAGAGCTGCGCTCACTATTCTGCTGGTACAGTCACCGTGTACATACATTACATTACTTATCCTGTATTATACTCCAGAGCTGCGCTCACTATTCTGCTGGTACAGTCACTGTGTACATACATTACATTACTTATCCTGTATTATACTCCAGAGCTGCGCTCACTATTCTGCTGGTACAGTCACTGTGTACATACATTACTTATCCTGTATTATACTCCAGAGCTGCGCTCACTATTCTGCTGGTACAGTCACCGTGTACATACATTACATTACTTATCCTGTATTATACTCCAGAGCTGCGCTCACTATTCTGCTGGTACAGTCACCGTGTACATACATTACATTACTTATCCTGTATTATACTCCAGAGCTGCGCTCACTATTCTGCTGGTACAGTCACCGTGTACATACATTACATTACTTATCCTGTATTATACTCTAGAGCTGCGCTCACTATTCTGCTGGTACAGTCACCGTGTACATACATTACATTACTTATCCTGTATTATACTCCAGAGCTGCGCTCACTATTCTGCTGGTACAGTCACTGTGTACATACATTACATTACTTATCCTGTATTATACTCCAGAGCTGCGCTCACTATTCTGCTGGTACAGTCACTGTGTACATACATTACTTATCCTGTATTATACTCCAGAGCTGCGCTCACTATTCTGCTGGTACAGTCACTGTGTACATACATTACATTACTTATCCTGTATTATACTCCAGAGCTGCGCTCACTATTCTGCTGGTACAGTCACCGTGTACATACATTACATTACTTATCCTGTATTATACTCCAGAGCTGCGCTCACTATTCTTCTGGTACAGTCACCGTGTACATACATTACATTACTTATCCTGTATTATACTCTAGAGCTGCGCTCACTATTCTGCTGGTACAGTCACCGTGTACATACATTACATTACTTATCCTGTATTATACTCCAGAGCTGCGCTCACTATTCTGCTGGTACAGTCACTGTGTACATACATTACATTACTTATCCTGTATTATACTCCAGAGCTGCGCTCACTATTCTGCTGGTACAGTCACTGTGTACATACATTACTTATCCTGTATTATACTCCAGAGCTGCGCTCACTATTCTGCTGATACAGTCACTGTGTACATACATTACATTACTTATCCTGTATTATACTCTAGAGCTGCGCTCACTATTCTGCTGGTACAGTCACTGTGTACATACATTACATTACTTATCCTGTATTATACTCCAGAGCTGCGCTCACTATTCTGCTGGTACAGTCACTGTGTACATACATTACATTACTTATCCTGTATTATACTCCAGAGCTGCGCTCACTATTCTGCTGGTACAGTCACTATGTACATACATTACATTACTTATCCTGTATTATACTCCAGAGCTGCGCTCACTATTCTGCTGGTACAGTCACTGTGTGTGTACATACATTACATTACTTATCCTGTATTATACTCCAGAGCTGCGCTCACTATTCTGCTGGTGCAGTCACTGTGTACATACATTACTTATCCTGTATTATACTCCAGAGCTGCGCTCACTATTCTGCTGGTACAGTCACTGTGTACATACATTACATTACTTATCCTGTATTATACCCCAGAGCTGCGCTCACTATTCTGCTGGTACAGTCACTGTGTACATACATTACATTACTTATCCTGTATTATACTCCAGAGCTGCGCTCACTATTCTGCTGGTATAGTCACTGTGTACATACATTACATTACTTATCCTGTATTATACTCCAGAGCTGCGCTCACTATTCTGCTGGTGCAGTCACTGTGTACATACATTACATTACTTATCCTGTATTATACTCCAGAGCTGTGCTCACTATTCTGCTGGTACAGTCACTGTGTACATACATTACATTACTTATCCTGTATTATACTCCAGAGCTGCGCTCACTATTCTGCTGGTACAGTCACTATGTACATACATTACATTACTTCTCCTGTATTATACTCCAGAGCTGCGCTCACTATTCTGCTGGTACAGTCACTGTGTGTGTACATACATTACATTACTTATCCTATATTATACTCCAGAGCTGCGCTCACTATTCTGCTGGTGCAGTCACTGTGTACATACATTACTTATCCTGTATTATACTCCAGAGCTGCGCTCACTATTCTGCTGGTACAGTCACTGTGTACATACATTACATTACTTATCCTGTATTATACCCCAGAGCTGCGCTCACTATTCTGCTGGTACAGTCACTGTGTACATACATTACATTACTTATACTGTATTATACTCCAGAGCTGCGCTCACTATTTGGAGCAGCACTGTGTATATACATTACATTGCTGATCCTGCATTTATCTTTAGGAACACAAACCAAACTCTACTATAGGAATCTGAACAGCAACTGCATCACTGACAGCGACTCTAACAACTAATACAATAACAAACATCAGATCACAGACAGTACAGTTAGTAAGTACAGTTAATGCTGGTGCAGTTTAGTAAGCAGGGATATGCACCTAAACCAGAGGACATCCAGGGACAGGCACTGAGACAGTCGGGACCTATAAGTACCTGTTTGTGCCACTTCTTAGGGCCATTTTCCTCTCTGTAGTAGCATTAGCCATCTTCTTCAGAGTGGCCTGCTGGGGGAGTAGTATACTAGCCAGGGACAGAAACAGATTTGATAGACTGGTTAGAAGGGCCGGCTCTATCCTGGGGAGCCCCCTGGACCCAGTACAGGTGGGGGGTGACAGAAGGACACTGTCCATGGTGAGCTCTATGCTGGAAAACAACTCCCAGCCCATGTATGAGACTGTTCAAAAACAAAAATGAAGAAACACCGAGCAACCCATAGTATAGTATGATGGATGGAACAGGCAGAAAAGGAGATATAAATATATCTCACCTTGGGGGGTTGTGATGCCGGTCACAACTCCTAATTATGCATAGGGACCACTAGAACAGAACTAGAACATCAACTACATCGACTATACTGTCCGTGTATTGGTCTTCTGAGCATGTATGAGACTGTGACAAGGCGAAGCGATATCGCAGGTCCTCCCTCCCAACTCCCAGGCTGTATAATCACTCCGCACAGAGAACTAAGTGACCCTGAGACTTTCTTTTTTTCCTTCCTAGTTGCTATACCTCCCAGTATATTTCTTATCTGCTATGAGCTTCTATGTGTCATTTCTAGAATTAGATTACTGTATTATCCATGCTGCTGTAACACACTGAATTTCCCCATGGAGGGACTATTAAAGGATTATCTTATTTCATCTTAATACAGCAAGTATTGAAGGGACTATTACAACAAGTGGATCAACGACTGGATCTGCTACAGCCTCGCCAATATCAACAACTACAGGAGCACAAGAAACTACCATAACAATAAGTAACAAATCAGTAACAAGTACAGCAGCTAATACAATAGAGCTGACAACTACTAAGTCATCATCTGATACAGAATCCGCGACATCATCAACTACAGCAGCACAGACAGCGAATACAGGAAGCACTGAAGCAAATACTACAACTACAGCAAAACTAACAACTACTGCTGCAAAAGCTACAGAAACGCTGACAACAACTACTGCCCCAATAACTACAGCAACACTGACAACAACTACTACCCCAATAAATTCAGAGACACTGACAACTACTACCCCAATAACTACAGCAACACTGACAACAACTACTGCCCCAATAACTTCAGAGACACTGACAACAACTACTGCCCCAATAACTGCAGAGACACTGACAACTACTACTGCCCCAATAACTTCAGAGACAGTGACAACAACTACTGCCCCAATAACTACAGCAACACTGACAACAACTACTGCCCCAATAACTTCAGAGACACTGACAACTACTACCCCAATAACTACAGCAACACTGACAACAACTACTGCCCCAATAACTTCAGAGACAGTGACAACAACTACTGCCCCAATAACTACAGCAACACTGACAACAACTACTGCCCCAATAACTACAGCAACACTGACAACAACTACTGCCCCAATAACTACAGCAACACTGACAACAACTACTGCCCCAATAACTACAGCAACACTGACAACAACTACTGCTCCAATAACTTCAGAGACAGAGACAACAACTACTGCCCCAATAACTACAGCAACACTGACAACAACTACTGCTCCAATAACTTCAGAGACAGAGACAACAACTACTGCCCCAATAACTACAGCAACACTGACAACAACTACTGCCCCAATAACTTCAGAGACAGTGACAACAACTACTGCCCCAATAACTACAGCAACACTGACAACAACTACTGCCCCAATAACTACAGCAACACTGACAACAACTACTGCCCCAATAACTTCAGAGACACTGACAACAACTACTGCCCCAATAACTGCAGAGACACTGACAACTACTACTGCCCCAATAACTTCAGAGACAGTGACAACAACTACTGCCCCAATAACTACAGCAACACTGACAACAACTACTGCCCCAATAACTTCAGAGACAGTGACAACAACTACTGCCCCAATAACTACAGCAACACTGACAACAACTACTGCCCCAATAACTTCAGAGACACTGACAACTACTACCCCAATAACTACAGCAACACTGACAACGACTACTGCCCCAATAACTTCAGAGACACTGACAACAACTACTGCCCCAATAACTACAGCAACACTGACAACAACTACTGCCCCAATAACTACAGCAACACTGACAACTACTGCCCCAATAACTACAGCAACACTGACAACAACTACTGCCCCAATAACTACAGCAACACTGACAACAACTACTGCTCCAATAACTTCAGAGACAGAGACAACAACTACTGCCCCAATAACTACAGCAACACTGACAACAACTACTGCCCCAATAACTTCAGAGACAGTGACAACAACTACTACCCCAATAACTACAGCAACACTGACAACAACTACTGCCCAAAAAACTACAGCAACACTGACAACAACTACTGCCCCAATAACTTCAGAGACACTGACAACAACTACTGCCCCAATAACTGCAGAGACACTGACAACTACTACTGCCCCAATAACTTCAGAGACAGTGACAACAACTACTGCCCCAATAACTACAGCAACACTGACAACAACTACTGCCCCAATAACTTCAGAGACAGTGACAACAACTACTGCCCCAATAACTACAGCAACACTGACAACAACTACTGCCCCAATAACTTCAGAGACACTGACAACAACTACTACCCCAATAACTTCAGAGACACTGACAACAACTACTGCCCCAATAACTTCAGAGACAGTGACAACAACTACTGCCCCAATAACTACAGCAACACTGACAACAACTACTGCCCCAATAACTTCAGAGACACTGACAACAACTACTGCCCCAATAACTGCAGAGACACTGACAACTACTACTGCCCCAATAACTTCAGAGACACTGACAACAACTACTGCCCCAATAACTGCAGAGACACTGACAACTACTACTGCCCCAATAACTTCAGAGACACTGACAACAACTACTGCCCCAATAACTGCAGAGACACTGACAACTACTACTGCCCCAATAACTTCAGAGACACTGACAACTACTACTGCCCCAATAACTTCAGAGACACTGACAACAACTACTGCCCCAATAACTTCAGAGACACTGACAACAACTACTGCCCCAATAACTTCAGAGACAGTGACAACAACTACTGCCCCAATAACTACAGCAACACTGACAACAACTACTGCCCCAATAACTTCAGAGACACTGACAACAACTATTGCCCCAATAACTTCAGAGACACTGACAACAACTACTGCCCCAATAACTTCAGAGACACTGACAACAACTACTGCCCCAATAACTTCAGAGACAGTGACAACAACTACTGCCCCAATAACTACAGCAACACTGACAACAACTACTGCCCCAATAACGTCAGAGACACTGACAACAACTACTGCCCCAATAACTTCAGAGACAGTGACAACAACTACTGCCCCAATAACTACAGCAACACTGACAACTACTACCCCAATAACTTCAGAGACAATGACAACTACTGCCCCAATAACTACAGCAACACTGACAACAACTACTGCCCCAATAACTTCAGAGACACTGACAACAACTACCCCAATAACTACAGCAACACTGACAACTACTACCCCAATAACTTCAGAGACACTGACAACAACTACTGCCCCAATAACTTCAGAGACACTGACAACAACTACTGCCCCAATAACTTCAGAGACACTGACAACTACTACCCCAATAACTTCAGAGACACTGACAACAACTACTGCCCCAATAACTTCAGAGACACTGACAACTACTGCTCCAATAACTACAGCAACACTGACAACAACTACTGCCCCAATAACTACAGCAACACTGACAACAACTACTGCCCCAATAACTACAGCAACACTGACAACAACTACTGCTCCAATAACTTCAGAGACAGAGACAACAACTACTGCCCCAATAACTACAGCAACACTGACAACAACTACTGCCCCAATAACTACAGCAACACTGACAACAACTACTGCCCCAATAACTACAGCAACACTGACAACAACTACTGCCCCAATAACTTCAGAAACACTGACAACAACTACTGCCCCAATAACTACAGCAACACTGACAACAACTACTGCTCCAATAACTTCAGAGACAGAGACAACAACTACTGCCCCAATAACTACAGCAACACTGACAACAACTACTGCCCCAATAACTTCAGAGACACTGACAACAACTACTGCCCCAATAACTTCAGAGACAGTGACAACAACTACTGCCCCAATAACTACAGCAACACTGACAACAACAACTGCCCCAATAACTACAGCAACACTGACAACAACTACTGCCCCAATAACTACAGCAACACTGACAACAACTACAGCCCCAATAACTTCAGAGACAGTGACAACAACTACTGCTCCAATAACTACAGCAACACTGACAACAACTACTGCCCCAATAACTTCAGAGACACTGACAACAACTACTGCCCCAATAACTTCAGAGACAGTGACAACAACTACTGCCCCAATAACTACAGCAACACTGACAACAACTACTGCCCCAATAACTTCAGAGACACTGACAACAACTATTGCCCCAATAACTTCAGAGACACTGACAACAACTACTGCCCCAATAACTTCAGAGACACTGACAACAACTACTGCCCCAATAACTTCAGAGACACTGACAACTACTACCCCAATAACTTCAGAGACACTGACAACTACTGCTCCAATAACTACAGCAACACTGACAACAACTACTGCCCCAATAACTTCAGAGACAGTGACAACAACTACTGCCCCAATAACTACAGCAACACTGACAACAACTACTGCCCCAATAACGTCAGAGACACTGACAACAACTACAGCCCCAATAACTTCAGAGACAGTGACAACAACTACTGCCCCAATAACTACAGCAACACTGACAACTACTACCCCAATAACTTCAGAGACACTGACAACTACTGCCCCAATAACTACAGCAACACTGACAACAACTACTGCCCCAATAACTTCAGAGACACTGACAACAACTACCCCAATAACTACAGCAACACTGACAACTACTACCCCAATAACTTCAGAGACACTGACAACAACTACTGCCCCAATAACTTCAGAGACACTGACAACAACTACTGCCCCAATAACTACAGAAACACTGACAACAACTACCCCAATAACTACAGCAACACTGACAACTACCACCCCAATAACTTCAGAGACACTGACAACAACTAATGCCCCAATAACTTCAGAGACACTGACAAAAACTACTGCACCAATAACTACAGCAACACTGACAACAACTACTGCCCCAATAACTTCAGCGACACTGACAACTACTGCTGCTCCTAAAACTACAGCAACACTGACAACTACTACCCCAATAACTACAGCAACACTGACAACAACTACTGCCCCAATGACTTCAGAGACACTGACAACAACTACTGCCCCAATAACTTCAGAGACACTGACAACTACTACTACCCCAATAACTACAGCAACACTGACAACAACTACTGCCCCAATAACTTCAGAGACACTGAAAACAACTACTGCCCCAATAACTTCAGAGACACTGACAACTACTACCCCAATAACTACAGCAACACGGACAACAACTACCCCAATAACTTCAGAGACACTGACAACAACTACTGCCCAAATAACTACAGCAACTCTGACAACAACTACTGCCCCAATAACTTCAGAGACACTGACAACAACTACTACCCCAATAACTTCAGAGACACTGACAACAACTACTGCCCCAATAACTACAGCAACACTGACAACTACTACTGCCCCAATAACTACAGCAACACTGACAACAACTACCCCAATAACTTCAGAGACACTGACAACTACTGCTGCTCCTAAAACTACAGCAACACTGACAACTACTACCCCAATAACTACAGCAACACTGACAACAACTACTGCCCCAATAACTTCAGAAACACTGACAACTACTACTGCTCCAATAACTACAGCAACACTGACAACAACTACTACCCCAATAACTTCAGAGACACTGACAACTACTGCCCCAATAACTACACCAACACTGACAACAACTACTGCTCCAATAACTTCAGAGACACTGACAACAACTACTGCCCCAATAACTTCAGAGACACTGACAACTACTACTGCTCCAATAACTTCAGAGACACTGACAACTACTGCTCCAATAACTTCAGAGACACTGACAACAACTACAGACCCAATAACTTTAGAGACACTGACAACAACTACTGCCCCAATAACTTCAGAGACACTGACAACTACTACCCCAATAACTTCAGAGACACTGACAACAACTACAGACCCAATAACTTCAGAGACACTGACAACAACTACTGCCCAAATAACTACAGCAACACTGACAACAACTACTGCCCCAATAACTTCAGAGACACTGACAAAAACTACTGCCCCAATAACTTCAGAGACACTGACAACTACTACTACCCCAATAACTACAGCAACACGGACAACAACTATCCCAATAACTTCAGAGACACTGACAACAACTACTACCCCAATAACTTCAGAGACACTGACAACAACTACTGCCCAAATAACTACAGCAACTCTGACAACAACTACTGCCCCAATAACTTCAGAGACACTGACAACAACTACTGCCCCAATAACTTCAGAGACAGTGACAACAACTACTACCCCAATAACTTCAGAGACAGTGACAACAACTACTGCCCCAATAACTACAGCAACACTGACAACAACTGCTCCAATAACTTCAGAGACACTGACAACTACTGCTCCAATAACTTCAGAGACACTGACAACTACTGCTGCTCCTAAAACTACAGCAACACTGACAACTACTACCCCAATAACTACAGCAACACTGACAACAACTACTACCCCAATAACTTCAGAGACACTGACAACAACTACAGCCCCAATAACTTCAGAGACAGTGACAACAACTACTGCCCCAATAACTTCAGAAACACTGACAACTACTACTGCCCCAATAACTTCAGAGACACTGACAACTACTACCCCAATAACTTCAGAGACACTGACAACTACTGCCCCAATAACTACACCAACACTGACAACAACTACTGCTCCAATAACTTCAGAGACACTGACAACAACTACTGCCCCAATAACTTCAGAGACACTGACAACTACTGCTGCTCCAATAACTACAGCAACACTGACAACAACTACTGCCCCAATAACTTCAGAGACACTGACAACTACTACCCCAATAACTTCAGAGACACTGACAACTACTGCTCCAATAACTTCAGAGACACTGACAACAACTACAGACCCAATAACTTTAGAGACACTGACAACTACAGACCCAATAACTTCAGAGACACTGACAACAACTACAGACCCAATAACTTCAGAGACACTGACAACTACTGCTCCAATAACTTCAGAGACACTGACAACTACTGCTGCTCCTAAAACTACAGCAACACTGACAACTACTACCCCAATAACTACAGCAACACTGACAACAACTACTACCCCAATAACTTCAGAGACACTGACAACAACTACAGCCCCAATAACTTCAGAGACAGTGACAACTACTACCCCAATAACTTCAGAAACACTGACAACTACTACTGCCCCAATAACTTCAGAGACACTGACAACTACTGCCCCAATAACTACACCAACACTGACAACAACTACTGCTCCAATAACTTCAGAGACACTGACAACAACTACTGCCCCAATAACTTCAGAGACACTGACAACTACTGCTGCTCCAATAACTACAGCAACACTGACAACAACTACTGCCCCAATAACTTCAGAGACACTGACAACTACTACCCCAATAACTTCAGAGACACTGACAACAACTACAGACCCAATAACTTTAGAGACACTGACAACAACTACAGACCCAATAACTTCAGAGACACTGACAACAACTACAGACCCAATAACTTCAGAGACACTGACAACTACTGCTCCAATAACTTCAGAGACACTGACAACAACTACAGACCCAATAACTTCAGAGACACTGACAACAACTACAGACCCAATAACTTCAGAGACACTGACAACAACTACAGACCCAATAACTTCAGAGACACTGACAACAACTACTGCCCAAATAACTACAGCAACACTGACAACAACTACTGCCCCAATAACTTCAGAGACACTGACAAAAACTACTGCCCCAATAACTTCAGAGACACTGACAACAACTACTGCCCCAATAACTTCAGAGACACTGACAACAACTACTGCCCCAATAACTTCAGAGACACTGACAACAACTACTGCCCCAATAACTTCAGAGACACTGACAACAACTACTGCCCCAATAACTACAGCAACACTGACAACAACTACTGCCCCAATAACTTCAGAGACACTGACAACCACTACTGCCCCAATAACTTCAGAGACACTGAAAACTACTGCTGCTCCTAAAACTACAGCAACACTGACAACTACTGCCCCAATAACTTTAGAGACGCTGACAACAACTACTACCCCAATAACTACAGCAACACTGACAACAACTACTGCTCCAATAACTTCAGAGACACTGACAACTACTGCCCCAATAACGTCAGAGACACTGACAACTACTACCCCAATAACTACAGCAACACTGACAACAACTACTGCTCCAATAACTTCAGAGACACTGACAACTACTACCCCAATAACTACAGCAACACTGACAACAACTACTACCCCAATAACTTCAGAGACACTGACAACAACTACTGCTCCAATAACGTCAGAGACACTGACAACTACTACCCCAATAACTACAGAGACACTGACAACTACTGCTCCTAAAACCACAGCAACACTGACAACAACTACTGCTCCAATAACTTCAGAGACACTGACAACTACTACTGCTCCAATAACTTCAGAGACACTGACAACTACTACCCCAATAACTACAGCAACACTGACAACAACTACTGCTCCAATAACTTCAGAGACACTGACAACTACTACTGCCCCAATAACTACAGCAACACTGACAACAACTACTGCTCCAATAACTTCAGAGACACTGACAACAACTACTGCCCCAATAACTTCAGAGACACTGACAACTACAGCCCCAATAACTTCTGAGACACTGACAACAACTACTGCCCCAATAACTACAGCAACACCGACACCAACTACTACCCCAATAACTTCAGAAACACTGACAACTACTGCTGCCCCTATAATTATACCAACACTGACAACAACTACTGCCCCAATAACTACAGCAACACTGACAACAACTACTACCCCAATAACTTCAGAGACACTGACAACAACTACTACCCCAATAACTTCAGAGACACTGACAACTACTGCCCCAATAACTTCAGAGACACTGACAACAACTACTGCTCCAATAACTTCAGAGACACTGACAACTACTGCTGCTCCTAAAACTACAGCAACACTGACAACAACTACTGCTCCAATAACTTCAGAGACACTGACAACAACTACAGACCCAATAACTTCAGAGACACTGACAACTACTGCTGCTCCTAAAACTACAGCAACACTGACAACTACTACCCCAATAACTACAGCAACACTGACAACAACTACTACCCCAATAACTTCAGAGACACTGACAACTACTGCCCCAATAACTACAGCAACACTGACAACCACTACTGCCCCAATAACTTCAGAGACACTGACAACAACTACTACCCCAATAACTTCAGAGACACTGACAACTACTGCTCCTAAAACCACAGCAACACTGACAACTACTGCCCCAATAACTACAGCAACACTGACAACCACTACTGCCCCAATAACTTCAGAAACACTGACAACTACTGCTGCCCCTATAATTATACCAACACTGACAACAACTACTACCCCAATAACTTCAGAGACACTGACAACAACTACTGCCCCAATAACTTCAGAGACACTGACAACTACTGCTCCAATAACTACAGCAACACTTACAACAACTACAGCCCCAATAACTTCAGAGACACTGACAACAACTACTACCCCAATAACTTCTGAGACACTGACAACAACTACTGCCCCAATAACTACAGCAACACTGACAACAACTACTGCCCCAATAACTTCTGAGACACTGACAACAACTACTGCTCCGATAACTACAGCAACACTGACAACAACTACTGCCCCAATAACTTCAGAGACACTTACAACTACTACCCCAATAACTTCAGAGACACTGACAACTACTGCCCCAATAACTACACCAACACTGACAACAACTACTGCCCCAATAACTTCAGAGACACTGACAACAACTACTACCCCAATAACTTCAGAGACACTGACAAAAACTACTGCACCAATAACTACAGCAACACTGACAACAACTACAGACCCAATAACTTCAGAGACACTGACAACAACTACTGCCCCAATAACTTCAGAAACACTGACAACAACTACTGCCCCTATAACTTCAGAGACACTGACAACAACTACTGCCCCAATAACTTCAGAAACACTGACAACAACTACTGCCCCTATAACTTCAGAGACACTGACAACAACTACTGCCCCAATAACTTCAGATACACTGACAACTACTGCCCCAATAACTTCAGAGACACTCACAACAACTACTGCCCCAATAACTTCAGAGACACTGACAACTACTACCCCAATAACTACAGCAACACTGACAACAACTACTGCCCCAATAACTTCAGAGACACTGACAACTACTACTGCCCCAATAACTACAGCAACACTGACAACTACTGCTGCTCCTGTAACTTCAGAGACACTGACAACAACTACTGCCCCAATAACTTCAGAGACACTGACAACTACTACCCCAATAACTACAGCAACACTGACAACAACTACTGCCCCAATAACTTCAGAGACACTGACAAAAACTACTGCCCCAATAACTTCAGAGACACTGACAACTACTGCTGCTCCTAAAACTACAGCAACACCGACAACAACTACTACCCCAATAGCTTCAGAGACACTGACAACTACTGCTCCTAAAACCACAGCAACACTGACAACTACTGCCCCAATAACTACAGCAACACTGACAACTACTACCCCAATAACTTCAGAGACACTGACAACTACTGCCCCAATAACTACAGCAACACTGACAACTACTGCTCCAATAACTTCAGAGACACTGACAACAACTACTGCCCCAATAACTACAGCAACACTGACAACAACTACTACCCCAATAACTTCAGAGACACTGACAACTACTGCTGCTCCTAAAACTACAGCAACACTGACAACTACTACTCCAATAACTTCAGAGACACTGACAACTACTACTGCTCCTAAAACTACAGCAACACTGACAACTACTACCCCAATAACTACAGCAACACTGACAACAACTACCCCAATAACTTCAGAGACACTGACAACTACTACCCCAATAACTTCAGAGACACTGACAACAACTACAGCCCCAATAACTTCAGAGACACTGACAACTACTGCCCCAATAACTACAGCAACACTGACAACTACTGCCCCAATAACTTCAGAGACACTGACAACTACTACCCCAATAACTTCAGAGACACTGACAACTACTGCCCCAATAACTTCAGAGACACTCACAACAACTACTGCCCCAATAACTACAGCAACACTGACAACTACTGCCCCAATAACTTCAGAGACACTGACAACAACTACTGCCCCAATAACTTCAGAGACACTGACAACTACTACCCCAATAACTACAGCAACACTGACAACTACTGCTGCTCCTGTAACTTCAGAGACACTGACAACAACTACTGCCCCAATAACTTCAGAGACACTGACAACTACTGCTCCTAAAACCACAGCAACACTGACAACTACTGCCCCAATAACTACAGCAACACCGACACCAACTACTACCCCAATAACTTCAGAAACACTGACAACTACTGCTGCCCCTATAATTATACCAACACTGACAACAACTACTGCCCCAATAACTTCAGAGACACTGACAACTACTGCCCCAATAACTTCAGAGACACTGACAACTACTGCTGCTCTTAAAACTACAGCAACACTGACAACAACTACTGCTCCAATAACTTCAGAGACACTGACAACTACTGCCCCAATAACTTCAGAGACACTGACAACTACTGCTGCTCCTAAAACTACAGCAACACTGACAACTACTACCCCAATAACTACAGCAACACTGACAACAACTACTGCCCCAATAACTTCAGAGACACTGACAACTACTGCTGCTCCTAAAACTACAGCAACACTGACAACTACTACCCCAATAACTACAGCAACACTGACAACTACTACTGCTCCAATAACTTCAGAGACACTGACAACTACAGCCCCAATAACTTCAGAGACACTGACAACTACTACCCCAATAACTTCAGAGACACTGACAACTACTACCCCAATAACTTCAGAGACACTGACAACTACTACCCCAATAACTTCAGAGACACTGACAACTACTGCCCCAATAACTACAGCAACACTGACAACTACTGCCCCAATAACTTCAGAGACACTGACAACTACTGTCCCAATAACTACAGCAACACTGACAACTACTGCCCCAATAACTTCAGAGACACTGACAACTACAGCCCCAATAACTTCAGAGACACTGACAACTACTGCTGCCCCAATAACTTCAGAGACACTGACAACAACTACTGCTCCGATAACTACAGCAACACTGACAACTACTACTGCCCCAATAACTTCAGAGACACTGACAACAGCTACTGCGCCCATAACTCCAGCACATCTGAGTACTACGGCCCCTATAAGTACAGAATCACTGACAACAACTTCTGCTTCTATAACTACAAAAACACTGACAACTTCTCCCACCACCACTACTACTACAGCGACACCTCCTCTTACCTACGTGCGATTTACCTTCAGAATCCTGAATATACAGTTTGATTCCAGACTCTTGAATCCCAGGGATCCTTATTACATTATGATGAAGATCAGGATAGAACATTTGGTGAGTGTACAGTGGTGGCGATTGTGTCTGGTAACAATGTCCATCATTGTGTAGGGCCTGGGGTACAATCACATGTGTAATGTCTGGCTGACAAGTCTGTATTGTGTGGTCTGCTGTCACTCATATCCTCTTATATTCCTCATGTAGGTCTTCCTGATAATCCGGAGGATTTACTCTTCCTGTCAGTTGGTGGTAGTAACCAGATTCAGGTAAGAATTGTCTATGAAGAGGATAATGGTTATCAGTACATGAAACATGGGAGGAAGCAGAAGGAGGGTGAGGAGCCTTACTGAGCCCACATCCAATACTTGTAGGGAATCAGAGAGCAATTCTCAGTGACAAGCCTTGCACCTCTCCCCCCAGGCAGGGCTCAGTGGAGACTGATATCGATGCCGGGTTCTCAAGTAGTTCAGCAGTGCCTTCTAGTGAGGAGCTAAAAAATGCATTTCTAAGGACAGTAAAAGAAGAAGGAGGAACAATGGAAGAATTACAGATATTTCCCTCGAACGGCACATCAACAGGTGACAATTATTTATATAGCGATATATTATTATTAGTAGTAAGATAATGGTGATTGTTACTATTTCCAGAACGATAACTACTACTCCTCATAGTCCTGAAATAACTACTACTCCTTATAGCCCTGAAATAACTACTACTCCTCATAGCCCTGAGATAACTACTACTCCTCATAGCTCTGAGATAATTACTACTACTAATCATAGCCCTGAGATAACTACTACTACTCATAGTCCTGAAATAACTACTACTCCTTATAGCCCTGAAATAACTACTACTCCTCATAGTCCTGAAATAACTACTACTCCTTATAGCCCTGAAATAACTACTACTCCTCATAGCCCTGAGATAACTACTACTCCTCATAGCTCTGAGATAATTACTACTACTAATCATAGCCCTGAGATAACTACTACTACTCCTCATAGTCCTGAAATAACTACTACTCCTTATAGCCCTGAAATAACTACTACTCCTCATAGCCCTGAGATAACTACTACTAATCCTAGCCCTGAGATAACTACTACTCCTCATAGCCCTGAGATTACTACTACTCATAGCCCTGAGACACCTACTACTACTCATAGCCCTGAGATAACAACTACTCCTCATAGCTCTGAGATAACTACTACTACTAATCATAGCCCTGAGATAACTACTACTACTCCTCATAGCCCTGAGATAACTACTACTACTAATCATAGCCCTGAGATAACTACTACTCCTCATAGCCCTGAGATAACTACTACTCCTCATAGCCCTGAGATAACTACTACTCCTCATAGCTCTGAGATAACTACTACTAATCCTAGCCCTGAGATAACTACTACTCCTCATAGCTCTGAGATAATTACTACTACTAATCATAGCCCTGAGATAACTACTACTACTCCTCATAGCCCTGAGATAACTACTACCACTAATCATAGCCCTGAGATAACTACTACTACTCCTCATAGCCCTGAGATAACTACTACTACTAATCATAGCCCTGAGATAACTACTACTCCTCATAGCCCTGAGATAACTACTACTACTAATCATAGCCCTGAGATAACTACTACTCCTCATAGCCCTGAGACACCTACTACTACTCATAGCCCTGAGATAACTACTACTCCTCATAGCTCTGAGATAACTACTACTACTAATCATAGCCCTGAGATAACTACTACTCCTCATAGCCCTGAGACACCTACTACTACTCATAGCCCTGAGATAACTACTACTCCTCATAGCTCTGAGATAACTACTACTACTAATCATAGCCCTGAGATAACTACTACTACTCCTCATAGCCCTGAGATAACTACTACTACTAATCATAGCCCTGAGATAACTACTACTCCTCATAGCCCTGAGATAACTACTACTCCTCATAGCCCTGAGATAACTACTACTCCTCATAGCCCTGAGACACCTACTACTACTCATAGCCCTGAGATAACTACTACTCCTCATAGCTCTGAGATAACTACTACTACTAATCATAGCCCTGAGATAACTACTACTACTCCTCATAGCCCTGAGATAACTACTACTACTAATCATAGCCCTGAGATAACTACTACTCCTCATAGCTCTGAGATAATTACTACTACTAATCATAGCCCTGAGATAACTACTACTACTCCTCATAGCCCTGAGATAACTACTACTACTAATCATAGCCCTGAGATAACTACTACTCCTCATAGCCCTGAGATAACTACTACTCCTCATAGCCCTGAGATAACTACTACTCCTCATAGCCCTGAGATAACTACTACTCCTCATAGCTGTGAGATAACTACTACTCCTCATAGCCCTGAGACACCTACTACTACTCATAGCCCTGAGATAACTACTACTCCTCATAGCTCTGAGATAACTACTACTACTAATCATAGCCCTGAGATAACTACTACTACTCCTCATAGCCCTGAGATAACTACTACTACTAATCATAGCCCTGAGATAACTACTACTCCTCATAGCCCTGAGATAACTACTACTCCTCATAGCCCTGAGATAACTACTACTCCTCATAGCCCTGAAATAACTACTACTCTTCATAGCCCTGAGATAACTACTACTACTCATAGTCCTGAGATAACTACTACTACTCTTCATAGCCCTGAGATAACTACTACTCCTCATAGCCCTGAGATAACTACTACTACTCCTAGCCCTGAGATAACTACTACTAATCCTAGCCCTGAGATAACTACTACTAATCCTAGCCCTGAGATAACTACTACTTCTCATAGCCCTGAGATAACTACTACTCCTCATAGCTCTGAGATAACTACTACTCCTCATAGCTCTGAGATAACTACTACTAATCCTAGCCCTGAGATAACTACTACTAATCATAGCCCTCAGATAACTACTACTACTCATAGCCCTGAGATAACTACTACTCCTCATAGCCCTGAGATAACTACTACTCCTCATAGCCCTGAAATAACTACTACTCCTCATAGCCCTGAGATAACTACTACTCCTCATAGCCCTGAAATAACTACTACTACTCATAGCCATGAAATAACTACTACTACTCATAGCCCTGAGATAATTACTACTCCTCATAGCCCTGAGATAACTACTACTCCTCATAGCCCTGAGATAACTACTACTACTACTCATAGCCCTGAGATAACTACTACTCCTCATAGCCCTGAGATAACTACTACTCCTCATAGCCCTGAGATAACTACTCCTCATAGCCCTGAGATAACTACTACTCCTCATAGCCCTGAGATAACTACTACTACTCATAGCCCTGAGATAACTACTGCTCCTCATAGCCCTGAGATAACTACTACTACTCATAGCCCTGAGATAATTACTACTCCTCATAGCCCTGAGACAACTACTACTCCTCATAGCCCTGAAATAAATACTACTACTCATAGCCCTGAGATAATTACTACTCCTCATAGCCCTGAGATAACTACTACTACTCATAGCCCTGAGATAACTATTACTCCTTATAGCTCTGAGATAACTACTACTACTAATCATAGCCCTGAGATAACTACTACTCCTCATAGCCCTGAGACACCTACTACTACTCATAGCCCTGAGATAACTACTACTCCTCATAGCTCTGAGATAACTACTACTACTAATCATAGCCCTGAGATAACTACTACTACTCCTCATAGCCCTGAGATAACTACTACTACTAATCATAGCCCTGAGATAACTACTACTCCTCCTCATAGCCCTGAGATAACTACTACTCCTCATAGCCCTGAGATAACTACTACTCCTCATAGCCCTGAAATAACTACTACTCTTCATAGCCCTGAGATAACTACTACTACTCATAGTCCTGAGATAACTACTACTACTCTTCATAGCCCTGAGATAACTACTACTCCTCATAGCCCTGAGATAACTACTACTCCTCATAGCCCTGAGATAACTACTACTCCTCATAGCTCTGAGATAACTACTACTAATCCTAGCCCTGAGATAACTACTACTCCTCATAGCTCTGAGATAATTACTACTACTAATCATAGCCCTGAGATAACTACTACTACTCCTCATAGCCCTGAGATAACTACTACTACTAATCATAGCCCTGAGATAACTACTACTCCTCATAGCTCTGAGATAATTACTACTACTAATCATAGCCCTGAGATAACTACTACTACTCCTCATAGCCCTGAGATAACTACTACTACTAATCATAGCCCTGAGATAACTACTACTCCTCATAGCCCTGAGATAACTACTACTACTAATAATAGCCCTGAGATAACTACTACTCCTCATAGCCCTGAGACACCTACTACTACTCATAGCCCTGAGATAACTACTACTCCTCATAGCTCTGAGATAACTACTACTACTAATCATAGCCCTGAGATAACTACTACTACTCCTCATAGCCCTGAGATAACTACTACTACTAATCATAGCCCTGAGATAACTACTACTCCTCATAGCCCTGAGATAACTACTACTCCTCATAGCCCTGAGATAACTACTACTCCTCATAGCCCTGAAATAACTACTACTCTTCATAGCCCTGAGATAACTACTACTCCTCATAGCCCTGAGATAACTACTACTCCTCATAGCCCTGAGACACCTACTACTACTCATAGCCCTGAGATAACTACTACTCCTCATAGCTCTGAGATAACTACTACTACTAATCATAGCCCTGAGATAACTACTACTACTCCTCATAGCCCTGAGATAACTACTACTACTAATCATAGCCCTGAGATAACTACTACTCCTCATAGCCCTGAGATAACTACTACTCCTCATAGCCCTGAGATAACTACTACTCCTCATAGCCCTGAAATAACTACTACTCTTCATAGCCCTGAGATAACTACTACTACTCATAGTCCTGAGATAACTACTACTACTCTTCATAGCCCTGAGATAACTACTACTCCTCATAGCCCTGAGATAACTACTACTACTCCTAGCCCTGAGATAACTACTACTAATCCTAGCCCTGAGATAACTACTACTAATCCTAGCCCTGAGATAACTACTACTTCTCATAGCCCTGAGATAACTACTACTCCTCATAGCTCTGAGATAACTACTACTCCTTATAGCTCTGAGATAACTACTACTAATCCTAGCCCTGAGATAACTACTACTAATCATAGCCCTCAGATAACTACTACTACTCATAGCCCTGAGATAACTACTACTCCTCATAGCCCTGAGATAACTACTACTCCTCATAGCCCTGAAATAACTACTACTCCTCATAGCCCTGAGATAACTACTACTCCTCATAGCCCTGAAATAGCTCCTACTACTCATAGCCATGAAATAACTACTACTACTCATAGCCCTGAGATAATTACTACTCCTCATAGCCCTGAGATAACTACTACTCCTCATAGCCCTGAGATAACTACTACTACTACTCATAGCCCTGAGATAACTACTACTCCTCATAGCCCTGAGATAACTACTACTCCTCATAGCCCTGAGATAACTACTCCTCATAGCCCTGAGATAACTACTACTCCTCATAGCCCTGAGATAACTACTACTACTCATAGCCCTGAGATAACTACTGCTCCTCATAGCCCTGAGATAACTACTACTACTCATAGCCCTGAGATAATTACTACTCCTCATAGCCCTGAGACAACTACTACTCCTCATAGCCCTGAAATAAATACTACTACTCATAGCCCTGAGATAATTACTACTCCTCATAGCCCTGAGATAACTACTACTACTCATAGCCCTGAGATAACTATTACTCCTCATAGTTCTGAGATAACTACTACTCCTCATAGCCCTGAGATAACTACTACTCCTCATAGCCCTGAGATAACTACTACTACTCATAGCCCTGAGATAATTACTACTCCTCATAGCCCTGAGACAACTACTACTCCTCATAGCCCTGAAATAATTACTACTACTCATAGCCCTGAGATAACTACTACTCCTCATAGCCCTGAGATAATTACTACTACTCATAGCCCTGAGATAACTACTACTACTCATAGCCCTGAGATAACTACTACTACTCATAGCCCTGAGATAACTACTACTCCTAATAGCCCTGAGATAACTGATACTCCTCATAGCCCTGAGATAACTACTACTCCTCATAGCCCTGAGATAACTACTACTCCTCATAGCCCTGAGATAACTACTACTCCTCATAGCCCTGAGATAATTACTACTACTCATAGCTCTGAGATAACTACTACTCCTCATAGCCCTGAGATAACTACTACTCCTCATAGCCCTGAGATAACTACTACTCCTCATAGCACTGAGATAACTACTACTACTCATAGTCCTGAGATAAATACTACTTCTCATAGCCCTGAGATAACTACTCCTCCTCATAGCCCTGAGATAACTACTACTACTCATAGCCCTGAGATAACTACTACTCCTCATAGCCCTGAGATAACTACTACTACTCTTCATAGCCCAGAGATAACTACTACTACTCATAGCCCTGAGATAATTACTACTCCTCATAGCCCTGCGATAACTATTACTCCTCATAGCCCTGCGATAATTACTACTCCTCATAGCCCTAAGATAACTACTACTACTCATAGCCCTGAGATAACTACTACTCCTCATAGCCCTGAGATAACTACTACTCCTCATAGCCCTGAGATAACTACTACTACTCATAGCCCTGAGATAACTACTCCTCATAGCCCTGAGATAACTACTACTCCTCATAGCACTGAGATAATTACTACTACTCATAACCCTGAGATAATTACTACTCCTCATAGCCCTGAGATAACTACTACTCCTCATAGCCCTGAGATAACTACTACTCCTCATAGTCCTGAGATAACTACTACTCCTCATAGCCCTGAGATAACTACTACTACTACTCATAGCTCTGAGATAACTACTACTCCTCATAGCCCTGAGATAACTACTACTACTTATAGCCCTGAGATAACTACTACTCCTCATAGCCCTGAGATAACTACTACTCCTCATAGCCCTGAGATAACTACTACTACTCATAGCCCTGAGATAACTACTACTACTCATAGCCCTGAGATAATTACTACTCCTCATAGCCCTGAGATAACTACTACTCCTCATAGCCCTGAGATAACTACTACTACTCATAGTCCTGAGATAACTACTACTCCTCATAGCTCTGAGATAACTACTACTCCTCATAGCCCTGAGATAACTACTACTCCTCATAGCTCTGAGATAACTACTACTCCTCATAACCCTGAGATAACTACTACTCCTCATAGCCGAGATAACTACTACTCCTCATAGCCCTGAGATAACTACTACTCCTCATAGCCCTCAGATAACTACTACTACTCATAGCCCTGAGATAACTACTACTCCTCATAGCCCTGAGATAACTACTCCTCATAGCCCTGAGATAACTACTACTCCTCATAGCCCTGAGATAACTACTACTCCTCATAGCCCTGAGATAACTACTACTCCTCATAGCCCTGAGATAACTACTACTACTCATAGTCCTGAGATAACTACTACTTCTCATAGCCTTGAGATAACTACTCCTCCTCATAGCCCTGAGATAACTACTACTACTACTCATAGCCCTGAGATAACTACTACTCCTCATAGCCCTGAGATAACTACTACTACTCTTCATAGCCCTGAGATAACTACTACTACTCATAGCCCTGAGATAATTACTACTCCTCATAGCCCTGAGATAACTACTACTCCTCATAGCCCTGAGATAACTACTACTACTCATAGCCCTGAGATAATTACTACTCCTCATAGCCCTGAGATAACTACTACTACTCATAGCCCTGAGATAATTACTACTCCTCATAGCCCTGAGATAACTACTATTACTCACAGCCCTGAGATAACTACTACTCCTCATAGCCCTGAGATAACTACTACTCCTCATAGCCCTGAGATAACTACTACTCCTCATAGCCCTGAGCACTGACCCAACTTGCTAAAATTTTTATCATGTTCAGGTGTTCCAGCTACAGACGGGGCGATCCCAGTGTACGGCAGTGTTCTGATTGGCTTGATGGCAGTAGTGGTGGTCCTCATCCCTGTAGGGATATACCTGGTGCGTATCTTGTATGTAAACCATGACGGACAACCCATGTTAGTTTCATAAGAAAAGTGTGCTCGTCCATCACAGAGATAGAATGGCTTGCCGAATTTCTCTGCTTTCCACAAACACTTTATATTACATAGTATCACAAGACAGTTTATATTATCTGAATGGTAAAGGGTATAATGGTGGTATTATAGGGTAATAGGGAGGTTTTAAAAATAAGAAGTGGAAAAATGGCAGCACTCCAACAATTCGAAAAAGTGTGGGTTTATTCCAAGTGTGGGTTTATATATATATATATATATATATATATATATATATATATATATATATATATATATACTCACCGGCCACTTTATTAGGTACACCTGTCCAACTGCTCGTTAACACTTAATTTCTAATCAGCCAATCACATGGCGGCAACTCAGTGCATTTAGGCATGTAGACATGGTCAAGACAATCTCCTGCAGTTCAAACCGAGCATCAGTATGGGGAAGAAAGGTGATTTGAGTGCCTTTGAACGTGGCATGGTTGTTGGTGCCAGAAGGGCTGGTCTGAGTATTTCAGAAACTGCTGATCTACTGGGATTTTCACGCACAACCATCTCTAGGGTTTACAGAGAATGGTCCGAAAAAGAAAAAACATCCAGTGAGCGGCAGTTCTGTGGGGGGCGGAAATGCGTTGTTGATGCCAGAGGTCAGAGGAGAATGGCCAGACTGGTTCGAGCTGATAGAAAGGCAACAGTGACTCAAATAGCCACCCGTTACAACCAAGGTAGCCAGAAGAGCATCTCTGAACGCCGCACAGTACGTCCAACTTTGAGGCTACAGATGGGCTACAGCAGCAGAAGACCACACCGGGTGCCACTCCTTTCAGCTAAGAACAGGAAACTGAGGCTACAATTTGCACAAGCTCATCGAAATTGGACAATTGAAGATTGGAAAAACGTTGCCTGGTCTGATGAGTCTCGATTTCTGCTGCGACATTCGGATGGTAGGGTCAGAATTTGGCGTCAACAACATGAAAGCATGGATCCATCCTGCCTTGTATCGGTAACGGTTCAGGCTGGTGGTGGTGGTGTCATGGTGTGGGGAATATTTTCTTGGCACTCTTTGGGCCCCTTGGTACCAATTGAGCATTGTTGCAACGCCAAAGCCTACCTGAGTATTGTTGCTGACCATGTCCATCCCTTTATGACCACAATGTACCCAACATCTGATGGCTACTTTCAGCAGGATAATGCAATGCCATGTCATAAAGCTGGAATCATCTCAGACTGGTTTCTGGAACATGACAATGAGTTCACTGTACTCCAATGGCCTCCACAGTCACCAGATCTCAATCCAATAGAGGAGCATCTTTGGGATGTGGTGGAACGGGAGATTCGCATCATGGATGTGCAGCCGACAAATCTGCGACTGCAACTGTGTGATGCCGCCATCATGTCAATATGGACCAAAATCTCTGAGGAATGCTTCCAGCACCTTGTTGTATCTATGCCACGAAGAATTGAGGCAGTTCTGAAGTCAAAAGGGGGTCCAACCCGTTACTAGCATGGTGTACCTAATAAAGTGGCCGGTGAGTGTATATATCTGTTACAGTATGGTTTCTTTTTACACAACCAAGTTAGTTATCTGTTTGCCTGACATCAGGGAGCGCACTGCATAGCAAATGATACAGCCCTTTAACAACAAATACAAATGAGCTTTATTGGCGTTACCAAAGAATAAGACATTTGGTGTTGCCAAAGCAAAAGGAGATTGGGGGTGGTGGAGGGGGGAGGTATGGGGTCCGTGGGTTGGGGGTTTGAGTGTCCTCGTATTTGTTTGGGGCGTGTGGGTGTCGGTGGGTATGGGGTAAACAGGCGATGGGAGGGCTTAGGGGGGTTTAATAGTCCATGGGGGATGGGGGGTTTGATAGTCCATGCGTCTCATCTTCCTCTTGTTTGGTGACAGCTGGACACGTATTGGGCAGCGATCTCCACAGTGGCCTCTACTTCTCCCAGTAGGATGTAGAGTTTCCTCTTCTCGTCTGGGATGTGGGCAGAGAGTCTATGGTAGTAGACGGCCCTCACAGCCGAGTATTTGGTGCAGTGTAGCAGGAAGTGGGTCTCGTCTTCTAGGACCCCCTGGTCACAGTGCTGGCACAGTCTGTTCTCCCGTGGCTTGTACGTCTGCCTGTGCCGCCCCGTCTCCATCTCTAGGTTGTGGGCTTTTAGACTGTACCGGCTCAGGGCTTGTCTTTATTTGGGGTGGCGTATTCTCTCCAGGTAGGTGGCCATGGTGTAGTCCCTTTGTAGGGATTGGTACACGGTGAATTTCTTGGAGTTATTTATTTCGTTTTTCCATTCTTCGATGTACCGCTCTCTGTTTGCTTCTGTGGTCGCCTTTATTTTAATTTAACAATTTATTTTAACAATTTATTTAATTTAACAATTAATCAACATGCAGTGAGCACCCCCTAGTGGCAACAGATAAGTATTTTATTTGAGGGTGTTTCTGGGTATAGGGAAATCCACCATAATTTTGCCCATGTTCTCATTTGATGAGCTGATATTTCTAGGCCAGAAAATTACAATTCACTAATGTACAATTCTATGAGAATTATCAGGTTAGCTGTGAAGGTTACAGAGGGTTTACCTGCAGAGGATTAGGGTTCCAAATACTCAGATCAGGAATAAATGAATAAATTCATGTATATATACAGGGACAGAGTCGGTACCTGATACACCCAAGCAACTGACAGGCCTCCAGCACCTGGGGGGACCAAATGATCTTTCACATTTCACACTTCTATTGCTGATGATAATTGCATTGATAACGGCCCCGGACGCCAGTAGTGAGCAGGTTTTCGTTATTCCTCACTGCTCCTAGCTTCCCGGACTCTCCACCCATTCCTTGTGCCAGCAGTGACAGGGTTATGTGCGTCCATGCCAGACACAGAGATGGAAACATAGAGATTAATGAGATAGTTATAAAGTCTGTACTCACCACTTATTGTACTGTGTGGGGGCATTGTACTGTGTGTAGGGTATTGGGGCCGTTATACAATGTGGGACCTACCGTTTTCAACCTTTGCAATGAAATAGTTGAAAGCTGCAGAAGACCTACAACAATTCCAGCAATAGTGTTGTATCAATAACCATCTCATTTCAGATGTTATTTGCTGCAGTGGTTTTCAGAGGATTTTCACTGATGGCTGGTTACTCAATTAGAAATGTGTTCACTGAAGGAGTAACATAAAACATAACTTTTATTAAATGAATAGATAAAAAAATTACACAATGAATACAAGTCCACTAAAATCAATAATGTGTGGTAACTAGGTGTGATTCTAATCTAGGGGGGGATAAGATAACTCTACCCTGGGTTACGCTCCCACTCACAATACTTGATTCTTTGGTTACAACAGGTTATCACCCGCTCACAGTGAATAACCATACCGCTAACTGGGATTACTTAAGCAGGAATCCTCTAAATGGAATTAGAGGCAAAAGGATCCCTAAGGCCCCATTCACACGGGGCTAGGAACCGCGTATTTTGGTCCTGATTTTGACGCGGGAAGCCAAAATGTGCCTGCCGCTGCTTCTGACACTCACGGCTTCCCGCTCCGGAGTAAGCCCAAATGATTGGGCCTAGTGCGGAGGGTGCTGTCGCGAGGTGGACGTCGCGGCTGAATCAGCCATTGAATCCACCTGAAGAAAGGGCAGCTCGCTTCTTTTTTCCATGACCGCTCACGGAAAAATGGACGCTGGCGGTCCAAATAGACCTCTATTGTGAGGGGGTGGATTTTGAGGTGGATTCGATGTCAAAATCCGCCCCCTCTTGTCCCGTGTGAATGAGCCTTAACAGAGACGTTGGGGAAGGGCTGGGCATGGGATAAAGCCCTATAGTGAAAACCCCATCTATGGTATTTCGATGTGGGACAAACTGCGCTCCTGAACATAATATAACATACGACTCAGCGCGTTTCGCTATATCATGTCGATATCAGTTCATCAGGAAGAGATATTGGATTTGTTCCTTGTTCCAAAGAGAAAATTGCGGTGAAAAATATAGCTCTCTGTCCCAGATGGTTGGACACAGTACTAAGGTGTATGCCGCCGAGTGCGGTGTTTGCCGGGACTATAAGTCTATAGAGCACACCCATGCTCCGCCTCTCACGTGACACTGCGCTACATGATTGGTCGTGCCCATCTGCGGTATCTCGGGGCGCTGCCAGGGGCGTGGAAGATGGAACATACCTATGAGACACCAGTAACCATATAGAACATGAAGAAAGTATTCTAATATGGAATAAAAATGAATGAAAAGCATGATGTATGAACCAGGATAATGTTCAGCCAGTGGTTTTCAGAGGAACACACAGCTGTATAAGGTCTCACTAAGACTCTGTTACCCAAAGGCCCACACAAACCTGGAGACAACCTGGTATAAATAGTAGAGGATACATCCTAGTGCAGGATGATCACCACTGTCCCAGTGAGAAAAACCTTGAGTGACATGTCCATTCCCTCCCCAGGCTTTGCTGACCAACTTCTTCCACAATGTGGTGAATATCAGTGGAAACCTAAATGTCTGAAAGCATCAGAAAAGCTGGAGGAACGGTGAGTGACCACAGAGAAATGTAGTGGGAAACAGAAGGAAGGTGCAGCCCATCGCTGAGGACCAGGAGTAGGTTCCTCTTTACAGATGGTAAAGAATTAGGAAGCTGCAAACCTTCTGGAAAGTCTTACTAGTGTTTTCCATAGCGATGTCACTGATGCAGGACCCTGAAATATAGTGAGGCAAATTGAGACTACATTCACATCTGTATTGTAGGATGATTTGGAGTCTCACTAGACAGAAAGTCCTGCAAGTTCTTTTTCACATTCGGCAATTTGAGTTAAAAAGAACAGACATCTAAGGGATCCCAATACAGTTAAGGGAGCTCCTCAGGCTCTGTTTGTGTCTGTCACAGAATGGACCCATTCGGTTTTTCGGTTCTTCTGATGGGCCATAAGAACAGAAACACTGATGCAGGTGTGAATCTAGTGTATACTGACATGGGGGGGGGGGGGGGGGTTACCCAGTTGCAAATGGTTTAACATAAAAAAAAGAAGCAGTACTCACCTCTCCATATATCTGCAATGCATCACTAACTCTGCAATCCTCCCGGACTCTTGACATGTGAAGTGCAGGTCAGTTCTGTTTTGTTGCAATGTATGGATGAGAAGAATGATTTATATCTGCTGTATTTCCGCTATGGGTGGGGGACGAGGGCTTTAGCCTTACATTAACAATAGTGTTAAGATGTCAACTATTATTTGGGTGCAGATAACATGTCTCATGATGGCGGCCATGCACTAGTCATGCCATAAGCTGCCTGTTACTACTAACAGTGATGAGGAGTGTGTGACCTCACTGACACTGTGTTTTCATTGATTTTAACTTTTTTTGTGTGTTTCAGTTGGCTTTGTTCCCTATACTATCCACAAGGGAGATTCCATGTTCGGTGACATGTATGGGGCTACTCTTCCCCCATGTTTGGGCTCCTCCCCTCACATCCAGGACCAGATCATCCATGTGGATGATTTCTTGATATATACTCATAACTGATTATTTATTATATAGTAATTTATCTCTGTATGTGATTAAACCTGTAAAACTTTATTTATTGTACCATAACATTTTCAATAAAGTTATTTAGATATTGAAGGATGTGTGGTAATGAGATACTCATGGATTATTATCACTGAGGTTACATGGCACATTCACTGGTGACACACCAGAATACGAAATATACAAAGCTATCCACTTATTTACAATGAGCCTCATTTAAAGGGGTTGTCCCTCTAAAGCAGCATCACACCTATGCAATACCACACACAACCAATGGACGGGTGTGGCGCTGTTTCTGCAAAAAAGCAGCCAGGAATTTGTGTACATTCAGCAGTTCGCTCTCTTTTTCTCATTTCTCTTCTAGTTTCTGACAATGCACATCAGTCTCAATTGTCAGTGGATCTTCCTAATGTAATGGTTAGAATCAACCCCTGCTGCTCCTACTCCCCTCTCACAGCATGCAGTCGCAGAAGCTGCCGTTATAGTTTTACACAAGATATTCTGGTGACTGAGGAGATTTGTGAACCTCTCCAGAAATCAGGCAGAGAGAGGAGACTGCAGGATACTGGGAGGTGAGGAGGACGAGAACTACTACAGTGTCATGTACTCACATATGTTACAAGTCCTAACAATACTTACGTCTTATATTAAGGAATTTTCAACAAATCCTTACCTTAGTTACAGGCTCAGCGCTGAGTCCATGCCTCTGGGGCCCCCTAGTGGTAATTCCAGACTGTAAAGTATAGGATGCCAGACGAGGTTTTTCATCTATACTGAAGCCCCCTAATCCCTCCGAGGCCTGAAATGAAAAGAGATTACAGCAATGATGAGTAAAGGCAAACGGGTACCCATCCTAAATATGGCAGAGGGGGGCATGTGACTGGTAAAATTATTATTATGTGCTCGGGAAATGGTGTACAACACATATTTCATCTGTGTCCCCTAAATATGTCAGTATCTCAGTCACATTTGTGTCCTCCTAAATACCTCAGTCACATCTATATCTCCCCTAAATACCTCAGTCACATCTATATCCCCCTAAATACCTCAGTCACATGTATATCCCCTAAATACCTCAGTCACATCTATATCTCCCTAAATACGTCAGTCACATCTATATCTCCCTAAATACCTCAGTCACATCTATATCCTCCTAAATACCTCAGTCACATCTATATCTCCCTAAATACCTCAGTCACATCTATATCTCCTAAATACCTCAGTCACATGTATATCCCCTAAATACCTCAGTCACATCTATATCTCCCTAAATACGTCAGTCACATCTATATCTCCCTAAATACCTCAGTCACATCTATATCCTCCTAAATACCTCAGTCACATCTATATCCCCCTAAATACCTCAGTCACATCTATATCCCCCTAAATACCTCAGTCACATCTATATCTCCTAAATACCTCAGTCACATCTATATCCTCCTAAATACCTCAGTCACATCTATATCCCCCTAAATACCTCAGTCACATCTATATCTCCCTAAATACCTCAGTCACATCTATATCTCCCTAAATACCTCAGTCACATCTATATCCCCTAAATACCTCAGTCACATCTATATCTCCCTAAATACCTCAGTCACATGTATATCCCCTAAATACCTCAGTCACATCTATATCTCCCTAAATACCTCAGTCACATCTATATCCCCTAAATACCTCAGTCACATCTATATCTCCCTAAATACCTCAGTCACATCTATATCTCCCTAAATACCTCAGTCACATCTATATCCTCCTAAATACCTCAGTCACATCTATATCCCCCTAAATACCTCAGTCACATCTATATCCTCCTAAATACCTCAGTCACATCTATATCCCCCTAAATACCTCAGTCACATCTATATCCCCCTAAATACCTCAGTCACATCTATATCCCCCTAAATACCTCAGTCACATCTATATCCCCCCTAAATACCTCAGTCACATCTATATCCCCCTAAATACCTCAGTCACATCTATATCCCCCTAAATACCTCAGTCACATCTATATCCCCCTAAATACCTCAGTCACATCTATATCCCCCTAAATACCTCAGTCACATCTATATCCCCCTAAATACCTCAGTC
This sequence comes from Leptodactylus fuscus, assembly GCF_031893055.1. Taxonomy (NCBI): domain Eukaryota; kingdom Metazoa; phylum Chordata; class Amphibia; order Anura; family Leptodactylidae; genus Leptodactylus; species Leptodactylus fuscus. The sequence continues at coordinate 4,420,682 of NC_134273.1, read as the reverse complement.
ACATCTATATCCCCCTAAATACCTCAGTCACATCTATATCTCCCTAAATACCTCAGTCACATCTATATCCCCTAAATACCTCAGTCACATCTATATCCCCCTAAATACCTCAGTCACATCTATATCCTCCTAAATACCTCAGTCACATCTATATCCCACTAAATACCTCAGTCACATCTATATCTCCCTAAATACCTCAGTCACATCTATATCCCCCTAAATACCTCAGTCACATCTATATCTCCCTAAATACCTCAGTCACATCTATATCCCCCTAAATACCTCAGTCACATCTATATCCTCCTAAATACCTCAGTCACATCTATATCCCCCTAAATACCTCAGTCACATCTATATCCCCCTAAATACCTCAGTCACATCTATATCCCCCCTAAATACCTCAGTCACATCTATATCCTCCTAAATACCTCAGTCACATCTATATCCCCCTAAATACCTCAGTCACATCTATATCCCCTAAATACCTCAGTCACATCTATATCTCCCTAAATACCTCAGTCACATCTATATCCCCCTAAATACCTCAGTCACATCTATATCCTCCTAAATACCTCAGTCACATCTATATCCCCCCTAAATACCTCAGTCACATCTATATCTCCCTAAATACCTCAGTCACATGTATATCTCCTAAATACCTCAGTCACATGTATATCCCCCTAAATACCTCAGTCACATCTATATCCCCCTAAATACCTCAGTCACATCTATATCCCCCTAAATACCTCAGTCACATATATATCCCCTAAATACCTCAGTCACATCTATATCCTCCTAAATACCTCAGTCACATCTATATCCCCCTAAATACCTCAGTCACATCTATATCCCCTAAATACCTCAGTCACATCTATATCTCCCTAAATACCTCAGTCACATCTATATCCCCCTGAATACCTCAGTCACATCTATATCCTCCTAAATACCTCAGTCACATCTATATCCCCCCTAAATACCTCAGTCACATCTATATCTCCCTAAATACCTCAGTCACATGTATATCTCCTAAATACCTCAGTCACATGTATATCCCCCTAAATACCTCAGTCACATCTATATCCCCCTAAATACCTCAGTCACATCTATATCCCCCTAAATACCTCAGTCACATATATATCCCCTAAATACCTCAGTCACATATATATCCCCTAAATACCTCAGTCACATATATATCCCCCTAAATACCTCAGTCACATCTATATCCCCTAAATACCTCAGTCACATATATATCCCCTAAATACCTCAGTCACATATATATCCCCTAAATACCTCAGTCACATATATATCCCCTAAATACCTCAGTCACATATATATACCCCTAAATACCTCAGTCACATCTATATCTCCCTAAATACCTCAGTCACATCTATATCTCCCTAAATACCTCAGTCACATCTATATCCCCCTAAATACCTCAGTCACATATATATCCCCCTAAATACCTCAGTCACATCTATATCCCCCTAAATACCTCAGTCACATCTATATCCTCCTAAATACCTCAGTCACATCTATATCTCCTAAATACCTCAGTCACATCTATATCCCCCTAAATACATCAGTCACATCTATATCCCCTAAATACCTCAGTCACATATATATCCCCTAAATACCTCAGTCACATCTATATCCCCTAAATACCTCAGTCACATCTATATCCCCTAAATACCTCAGTCACATCTATATCCCCCTAAATACCTCAGTCACATCTATGTCCCCCTAAATACCTCAGTCACATCTATATCTCCTAAATACCTCAGTCACATCTATATCCCCCTAAATACATCAGTCACATCTATATCCCACTAAATACCTCAGTCACATCTATATCCCCCTAAATACCTCAGTCACATCTATATCCCCCTAAATACCTCAGTCACATCTATATCCCCTAAATACCTCAGTCACATCTATATCCCCTAAATACCTCAGTCACATCTATATCCCCTAAATACCTCAGTCACATCTATATCTCCCTAAATACCTCAGTCACATCTATATCCCCCTAAATACCTCAGTCACATCTATATCCTCCTAAATACCTCAGTCACATCTATATCCCCTAAATACCTCAGTCACATATATATCCCCCTAAATACCTCAGTCACATCTATGTCCCCCTAAATACCTCAGTCACATCTATATCCCCTAAATACCTCAGTCACATCTATATCCCCCCTAAATACCTCAGTCACATCTATATCTCCCTAAATACCTCAGTCACATCTATATCCCCCCTAAATACCTCAGTCACATCTATATCTCCCTAAATACCTCAGTCACATCTATATCCTCCTAAATACCTCAGTCACATCTATATCCCCCTAAATACCTCAGTCACATCTATATCCCCTAAATACCTCAGTCACATCTATATCCCCCTAAATACATCAGTCACATCTATATCCCCCTAAATACCTCAGTCACATCTATATCCCCCCTAAATACCTCAGTCACATCTATATCTCCCTAAATACCTCAGTCACATCTATATCCCCCCTAAATACCTCAGTCACATCTATATCTCCCTAAATACCTCAGTCACATCTATATCTCCTAAATACCTCAGTCACATGTATATCCCCCTAAATACCTCAGTCACATCTATATCCCCCTAAATACCTCAGTCACATCTATATCCCCCTAAATACCTCAGTCACATATATATCCCCTAAATACCTCAGTCACATATATATCCCCCTAAATACCTCAGTCACATCTATATCTCCCTAAATACCTCAGTCACATCTATATCCCCCTAAATACCTCAGTCACATCTATGTCCCCCTAAATACCTCAGTCACATCTATATCTCCCTAAATACCTCAGTCACATCTATATCCCCCTAAATACCTCAGTCACATCTATATCCCCCTAAATACCTCAGTCACATCTATATCCCCTAAATACCTCAGTCACATCTATATCCCCCTAAATACCTCAGTCACATCTATATCCCCCTAAATACATCAGTCACATCTATATCCCCTAAATACCTCAGTCACATATATATCCCCTAAATACCTCAGTCACATCTATATCCCCTAAATACCTCAGTCACATCTATATCCCCTAAATACCTCAGTCACATCTATATCCCCCTAAATACCTCAGTCACATCTATGTCCCCCTAAATACCTCAGTCACATCTATATCCCCCTAAATACCTCAGTCACATCTATATCCCCCTAAATACCTCAGTCACATCTATATCCCCCTAAATACCTCAGTCACATGTATATACCCCTAAATACCTCAGTCACATCTATATCTCCCCTAAATACCTCAGTCACATCTATATCCCCCTAAATACCTCAGTCACATCTATATCCTCCTAAATACCTCAGTCACATGTATATCCCCTAAATACCTCAGTCACATCTATATCCCCCTAAATACCTCAGTCACATATATATCCCCTAAATACCTCAGTCACATATATATCCCCTAAATACCTCAGTCACATCTATATCCCCTAAATACCTCAGTCACATCTATATCTCCCTAAATACATCAGTCACATCTATATCCCACTAAATACCTCAGTCACATCTATATCCCCCTAAATACCTCAGTCACATGTATAGGTGCCTCAGTCACATGTATAGGTCCCTCAGTCACATGTATAGGTCCCTCAGTCACATGTATAGGTACCTCAGTCACATGTATAGGTCCCTCAGTCACATGTATAGGTGCCTCAGTCACATGTATAGGTCCCTCAGTCACATGTATAGGTCCCTCAGTCACATGTATAGGTACCTCAGTCACATGTATAGGTCCCTCAGTCACATGTATAGGTCCCTCAGTCACATGTATAGGTGCCTCAGTCACGTGTAGGTCCCTCAGTCACATGTATAGGTCCCTCAGTCACATGTATAGGTGCCTCAGTCACGTGTAGGTGCCTCAGTCACATGTATAGGTGCCTCAGTCACATGTATAGGTCCCTCAGTCACATGTATAGGTACCTCAGTCACATGTATAGGTGCCTCAGTCACATGTATAGGTCCCTCAGTCACATGTATAGGTCCCTCAGTCACATGTATAGGTACCTCAGTCACATGTGTAGGTCCCTCAGTCACATGTGTAGGTCCCTCAGTCACATGTATAGGTGCCTCAGTCACGTGTAGGTGCCTCAGTCACATGTATAGGTCCCTCAGTCACATGTATAGGTGCCTCAGTCACATGTGTAGGTGCCTCAGTCACATGTATAGGTCCCTCAGTCACATGTGTAGGTCCCTCAGTCACATGTATAGGCGCCTCAGTCACATGTATAGGTCCCTCAGTCACATGTGTAGGTCCCTCAGTCACATGTATAGGCGCCTCAGTCACATGTATAGGCGCCTCAGTCACATGTGTAGGTCCCTCAGTCACATGTGTAGGTGCCTCAGTCACATGTATAGGTCCCTCAGTCACATGTGTAGGTCCCTCAGTCACATGTATAGGCGCCTCAGTCACATGTGTAGGTCCCTCAGTCACGTGTATAGGTGCCTCAGTCACGTGTAGGTGCCTCAGTCACGTGTATAGGTGCCTCAGTCACGTGTAGGTGCCTCAGTCACATGTGTAGGTCCCTCAGTCACATGTGTAGGTCCCTCAGTCACATGTATAGGCGCCTCAGTCACATGTATAGGTCCCTCAGTCACATGTGTAGGTCCCTCAGTCACATGTATAGGCGCCTCAGTCACATGTATAGGTCCCTCAGTCACATGTGTAGGTCCCTCAGTCACATGTATAGGCGCCTCAGTCACATGTATAGGTCCCTCAGTCACATGTGTAGGTCCCTCAGTCACATGTATAGGCGCCTCAGTCACATGTATAGGTCCCTCAGTCACATGTGTAGGTCCCTCAGTCACATGTATAGGCGCCTCAGTCACATGTATAGGTCCCTCAGTCACATGTGTAGGTCCCTCAGTCACATGTATAGGCGCCTCAGTCACATGTATAGGTCCCTCAGTCACATGTGTAGGTCCCTCAGTCACATGTATAGGTGCCTCAGTAGTTCCTCCATACGTATCTCTACGGTAACCTCACTCACTTTGGCTCGGACTTGGGCACCATTAATGTTGTAAGACCACATGGCTTTATTTGGATACTATTGAGGCCTCCCACTCTGCCCACAGTCCTGGTGACTCGGACGTCCATTGGTTGGTCTTTATGGGGGACTCTGCACCCCAGGTCTCCCTTGGGCTCTTATGGCCGCCATGTTCCCTCCATGGCTCATACAAACGCAGAGTAGCGGGGCTGTTTCGTTACTCCACAGTTCACACACGTCTAGAGTTTGGTAAACACTGGACTGAGCTCTACAAAGTCTCACTAAAGTCTCGCCCACAATAAAGATGGCTGCAGCTACAGACTGCCATCAAGAAAGAAGGCGGATTACTTCCGGGACGTCATCACCCATGTCACACCCCCGCTGGTCACTTTGAACAAATCCCGCCTACCAGCTGATCTTTTGTCCAATCACGTACAAACTCCTCGGTTTCCTGGGCTGTGCCTTGTGGTTGTCACGGAGACGCTATGGTCTGATCGTCCAATCAGAAGGCGCGGCGGCGGGAGTTTAAAACAAGCAGCGTCGTCCGTGTGACCGTTATTAGCTGCTGGCTTGTGGCCGGTCTCTCGCTCTGTAGGTCGGTGCTGAGGTGAGTGCTGGGCCCGGGGCTCCTGGGTGACTGTGGCCCCCTCGGTCACGGTGGAGGAGCCTTCTGTCCTGGGCCTTGTAGTTCCCCTCATACCCCTGCGCTGTGTTACGTGTCTGGGTTATCGGCGCTTACTTAAAGGGTTGGAAGAGCCCACTAGATGAAGGGGGGTGTCCAGTAGCTGTGGTAGTGACCGGTGCGGGGTCTGGTGCATGTCCCTGCAGTCTCTTAGTTGGTGCTGCCCTGCTCTGACACTACATGTGGCCACCGCTTGTGTCTCCTGTGTTGCCAGTCACATCCCTCATTGTTCCTGGGCTACTAAGCAGATCCTTCCCATAGTCCTCCGCTTCCTACACACAGGCCTGTGGCTATACACGGACGCCCCACTTATACCCTGCCCTCCATCAAGTCTCTGGTGTCAGGTGGCCCCTGCGCTCAGTCACTGGTCACTGGATGGGTGCTGGTGATGTGCCCACTATGTCCCTTCACTGAGTACAGTATGGCGGTGGTGCGGCTCCACGCCCTGCTCTGCCCTCACAGGAACTGCTGAATCCGAGGTGACCCAAATCCACTTTGCAGTAAGTGATGAGGCGGCATTTCTGTATTCACCCTAAGGGAGCCTTCACACGGAGTAAACACGCGTGTACTTTTGCAAAATTCACGTGTAAAGTTAAGACTCCCATTGACTTCAATGACATTTTACAGGCGTGTTTTTACACATATATAAAATATCACTGAAGTCAATGGGAGTCGTATTTTTACATGTGTATTTTGCAAAAATACACGCACGTTTACTCGGTGTGAAGGCTAATGTGTCAGCCCAAGTAACCGAAGAAATCCACAAGAGACAAATGGTTCGTGAGACTGCCGTCTGGGGCCAAGGATTGATCTCAGGCCCAGGGTCCTCACTTCTGGTGACTGATAAAAGCCCCATATGACCAACCAGTCTAGAAGTTACTGCTAACCCGGGTGTGTTATGGCCGGCTATCCTGTGGCTGTAAGATGAGTGTTCACTTGTTCTACTGGTCTCACAGCCTTCCTGACTGATGCCCCTGACGGTGTAACGTACCGTCATCTAGTGACTGATGCCCCTGACGGTGTAACGTACCGTCATCTAGTGACTGATGCCCCTGACGGTGTAACGTACCGTCATCTAGTGACTGATGCCCCTGACGGTGTAACGTACCGTCATCTAGTGACTGATGCCCCTGACGGTGTAACGTACCGTCATCTAGTGACTGATGCCCCTGACGGTGTAACGTACCGTCATCTAGTGACTGATGCCCCTGACGGTGTAACGTACTGTCATCTAGTGACTGATGCCCCTGACGGTGTAACGTACTGTCATCTAGTGACTGATGCCCCTGACGGTGTAACGTACCGTCATCTAGTGACTGATGCCCCTGACGGTGTAACGTACCGTCATCTAGTGACTGATGCCCCTGACGGTGTAACGTACCGTCATCTAGTGACTGATGCCCCTGACGGTGTAACGTACCGTCATCTAGTGACTGATGCCCCTGACGGTGTAACGTACTGTCATCTAGTGACTGATGCCCCTGACGGTGTAACGTACTGTCATCTAGTGACTGATGCCCCTGACGGTGTAACGTACTGTCATCTAGTGACTGATGCCCCTGACGGTGTAACGTACTGTCATCTAGTGACTGATGCCCCTGACGGTGTAACGTACTGTCATCTAGTGACTGATGCCCCTGACGGTGTAACGTACTGTCATCTAGTGACTGATGCCCCTGACGGTGTAACGTACTGTCATCTAGTGACTGATGCCCCTGACGGTGTAACGTACTGTCATCTAGTGACTGATGCCCCTGACGGTGTAACGTACTGTCATCTAGTGACTGATGCCCCTGACGGTGTAACGTACTGTCATCTAGTGACTGATGCCCCTGACGGTGTAACGTACTGTCATCTAGTGACTGATGCCCCTGACGGTGTAACGTACTGTCATCTAGTAACTTATGTCCCTCTCCTGTTGTTTTCTTCCTATTACTTGCAGATCATTGGCTTATGGCGCAGTTTGTGTTCGAGAACGACCTCAATAGTATCTTAAAGCTGGATACACCAATCACAAACGCCCCTCTGGCGCGATGGCAGCGCAAAGCGAAGGAGGGAGCCTGCTCATCGGCAAACACCTCGGTGAACTCCAGTGTCCTGTCACCCATGAAGGCAGCAAATAGATCCCACAGCTCCAGCAAGACGCCCTCAAAAACCCCAGGTGAGGCATCAGTGTGAACTGGGGGTGGCTTTGTAACTACTGGGTGTCTGCTATGGCGTCACTAATAAAACTGGTGCAGTCGCCTCCTAGTGGATAACACTGTAAACTGCATGGTAATGGCATCTATCGTCAGGGCCGGCTCCAGGTTTTTGTGGGTCCTTGGGCGACAGCTCCTCGGTGGGGCCCCCTTGTGGAGCAAATCATGTGGTGACGGTAAAACAGCAGGTACCACAGAGACCCAAATGTTCTATTTAGAAAAAAAAATATGTAAACTTAGAAAAACACTAGTGTGAAATAGAGAGAGTGCAAGATATCAGGGAGACTTGAAAAATCTGCTTCTATGTAAGATGTAAACTTCTAAACAATTGTAAACATTTTATGCTAAGTCTTACTAGATCTTTAACAGTAGTTACTTGTCTTAGGCACAACCTCTGCTGAGACACTATTAAAGGGTCTCCCCAGCCTGTACTGAGACCCCCTAATAAACAGCTGAAAATTCCATACCCTCTCTCCCCCTGAAGAATACTCTGCAGCGGGGAGCCCGGTCCTGTCCTTCTTGCTTGTAGGAGGCAGGAGTCGGGACACTGCGTGCCGCTGTGGCCGGACGCAGCGAGTGATGTCACGCAGGAGCACGGCGTCACCTACGCAGCCAGCCGGCGAAGACGCTCCAGAGCGATGAGTGAGTCTGCGGCTGGGTGCTGACGGCAGCCAGGCATCGGCATACCTCCCGACTTTTGAAGAACCGAAAGAGAGACAAAGTGTGCGGCGCACGTAGCATGCTGTGGCATATTTAGCTCCACCCACTTTTTGACTCCGCCCATTCTCATTCATTTTTCATGTGCCCCCACACAGTATAATCCTCCTACAGTCACCCATAAATTGTCCCCCTCCATCTCTCCCCCAGATTCATGTCCCCCCCCCCCCAATCTCTGCCGCCAGTTTCATACCGTTCTCCCCCCTTCCCCCCCCATCTGCCCTCAGTTTCATAGGCCCTCTTCATTATATTCCCCTCAATGTTTAATACATAGCACGTATACTCACCTTTCAACGCTCCCCCGCCGCTCTATCCACCGTGTCACTAACAGTTAGTGACGTCACATCGCACTTACACAGCCACTAGTCGGAGCGCCGCGGCAAAGCAAGGAGCTGAGCTGTGACAGGAGGACGCAGATCTGAGTTGAAATCGGGACATACCTCCCACTGACCTGCGTTCTGTGCTGGGGCAGTCAAGTGCCGGGGGAAGGGGGGCACCTAGAGGCTCTGTGGGGCCCCGACACTTACCCGACTATGCCGTGTGCTGCCGCCGGCCCTGTCTATCGTGTAGACTGGTTTTTGGGTATGGACTCCGTGGTTGATGTGCAGGTGAAGGCCATTCTGCTGTTATCAGGACTGACTTGATCATTAGGCTTTAGGCCGGGTTCACACAGGGTATTTTGGACTGGAATTAAATGTGGAGGCCGCCTCAGGTTCTGGTCCATATGGGTACCTGCAACTGGATGCAGCATCCAATCACGTACTCCGTTCCCGATTAGGCCCAAATGAATGGGCCTAGTGGGGAGGAGGGAGTGTCTTCAGCCAAATCCGCCTGAAGAATGAGCATGTCGCTGCTTTTTTCTGGGAGCCGGAACAAACAGCTACTGACCTGACTGACAGAACTGATCCATTGATTTCAATCAGAGCTGTCTTTTTAAAGGGGCTTCACGCATATGTGGGGCTCTATCAGCATGATTTTGCTGATAGAGCCCCTTTAATCAGGACTTTGAGGCGGATTTGGCCTCAAAATCCTGACCAAAATACCTTTTGTGAACTCGGCCTAACTGAAAAGCTACGCTCTCAACTCTCCCAGCATTTCCTGATTTTTCTGGTGACTTATAGTTCTGGCCTCTGTACAGTCATCAAATGTAGGTTAAATGAACTGGCCTCCCCCATTATAGCATCTGTCTCTACAAGCAGGCTGTTTACTATTATCAGCAGAACTATGAATGCAGCTCCGGGGTAAGGTCATGTATTTACAGGGGCTTAATATGTTGTTTCCAGGTAAATCTCAGGGCAAGCTGCAAGGCACGCCATCACGAGTTGGAGGTGATCGTTTTATTCCAAACCGCAGTGCCATGCAGATGGATGTGGCCAGCTTTCTGCTTAGTAAGGAGGATGAGCCAACAGATCAGTCCCCCACAAAGAAGGTGAGTAGTAACTGAAGAGTTATCACACCACACGGGAGTCCTTGGGATCTTGACATCACCAGTTTGTCTTGTAACAGGAGCAGCAGAAGGCCTGGGCGGTCAACCTCAATGGATTTGATATGGAAGATGCCAAAATCCTGCGTCTTGGTGGAAAGTCTCTAAATGCCCCTGAAGGTGGGTGAGCGCTCCTGGGCTTGGCGTTATTCATTGTCTTGATGTCGGGGGTTTTCATTCCTCGCTTTCTTTGCTCCAGGTTATCAGAACAACCTAAAGGTCCTCTATAGTCAGAAGACGACTCCTGGATCCAGCAAGAAGCCTGGCAGATACATCCCCTCCATGCCTGACCGAGTCCTCGATGCTCCTGAGATCAGGAATGATTACTGTAAGTCCTAGATCTGCAGGCACGTGACCTGGTGAGACTCTTAAAGGGATTGTTCGGCCTAAAATTGAGTCCAGGGGAGGTGAGAAATAAAAGAAAACCATGCTCTCCTGTCCCCTGGTGTTCCAGCACATCCCCATTGGGTACGGTCTTGCAACGCTGTTGTTGCCTTCCGGAAGAAGTGCCCTCCCCACTTGACAGCTGAGGCCAATCAGAAACCTCAAGAAGGAAACTGGAGACGTCGCTATCCGTGATGTTCCCTTTCTGAGGCTGCTGATTGGCCTTAGTGGTCACGTGACTGCCAAGGCCAATCAGCAGCCTTAGCAGAAGGGATTCAGAACGTCACAGCCAACAACAAGAAGGTAGCCAACCGGACCACCCTGCTGTTTTTATTTTTAAGGGGCTCCCCTGCCCCACCTAACTATGAAATATTTAGCCTGGACAACCTCTTTAAAGGGGTATTCTAACAGGGTGTGGGTAGAGTGTAGTGGCGCCCATGAGGACCTTCATTTCTATCAAGGAAGGAGATGCCATACACAATGTGCCTAAATGCAGCAGCTTCTTTCATATGTGACTAGTAGGAACCCCCACTGGCCTGTCCCCCCAATCTTCTTCTTCCATTTATCCTCTACCCTTATTGCAAACCTTTGAGCCCTTTTATTCCTTCCAGACTTGAACCTCATTGACTGGAGCTCTCAGAATCTTCTGGCCGTGGCCTTGAATGACTCCGTCTACCTGTGGAATTACCTGAGCGGAGACATCATTCTGTTGCTGCAGATGGAGAACTCCGAGGAATACGTCTCCTCCGTCTCTTGGATCAAGGAGGGGAATTATCTGGCAGTGGGGACCAGTAACTCTGAAGTGCAGGTTAGTTTGACTCCTGTCACATCTTATGGTTTTTGCGCCATTTTCACTGCATGTTTAAGTGTTTTCTCTTCTCCTACAGCTCTGGGATGTTCAACAGCAGAAGCGTCTCCGAAATATGGTGAGCCACTCGTCCCGTGTCGGTGCCCTCAGCTGGAACAACCACGTCCTGTCTAGGTGAGGCTGTGCAGTTGTCTCTCGTCACTTCAGGGGAAGGATGGAACCAGCATTTTACACGTCACTGTAGCCACTCCCCTTTCTCAGTGGGTGGAGTCTGTGCGGCTCAGTATGACTATCCCATAAGGCTATAATGGGCTGCATTCATCACCTTGTTCTTGTTGGCTCTTTCAGTGGCTCCCGGACAGGACACATCCACCACCATGACGTAAGAGTTGCTCAGCATCATGTGGCCACTCTGACCGGGCACACGCAAGAGGTCTGTGGCCTGAAATGGTCGCCTGATGGCCGCTATTTAGCCAGTGGAGCAAATGATAACTTGGTAAATGTCTGGCCCTCTGTCCAAGGAGACTCTGGAGAGTTTACACCTGTACAAACCTTCACACAACACCAAGGGGCTGTCAAGGTGAGACCAAACTCTATGGATCATTGTATTGTGTACTGATGGATAACAGAAGAGGGGAATTATTAAAGGCTCTGTACATATAGCGTTTACCCATAAATGGTGCAGTTATCGTATATAATTACCGTATATACTCGAGTATAAGTCGATCTGTATATAAGCTGACCCCCCCCCCCCACCACCTAATTTTACCACAAAAAAATGGGGAAAACTTATTGACTAGAGTATAAGCCAAGGGGGACAATGCATGACATTCTGTCTATGCTCATGCCAATCCTAGCCGGCTTCAGACCTATATGGTAATATCCCAGACGTCACATGGTCTGGGATATTACCATATAGGCCCAAAGCCTGTGGTAGCAGCTTGTTGCCATACAGGCCCAAAGCCTGTGCTAGCAGTAACAGGCTATTACTACTACCACAGGCTTTGGGCCTATATGGGGGGGGGGGGGGGTGTCTGAAAAGACCCCCAAGTATAATAATAGCGGCAGTGGGATCATGGCCTGGGGCTCGGGCCTACTCACTGCCGGCCTCCGTGGCCTATAGTATAAGGTGATGTGGGGGTCGGCAGTGAGCAGGCTCGGGGAGGTGGGTAAATAGGCCGATACCTGTTGGGAATACTTCAGCAGGTAGCGGCCTATTAGAAAACAAACATTAAGTTCTCCTACTTGCCGATCTCGCGCTGCTGCTACCGCCACTGCTCATCTTCTCCCGCGGCCGCTCCTACGTCTCGGCGTAGGGGGCATGATGACTCCGCCTGTGCTGAGACGCAGTAAGACGTCATCGACACACGATGGGTGCAGGCCTGAGCTAACATGGCCACGTCACCCGGCATGTGATGTAGACGGGGGAGGGGGCCGGGACAGGAGCGGAGACCCGCTGCAGTCGAGTCATTTACCATATTGACCCGAGTGGGAATTTAACTGGTCCGCAGTAAGACATCTGTGGGAGGCCGCTGGAACAGCGCTGCTGCCGATAGGTGGTCGGTGAGGCAGTGCTGTCTCCAGGGCCACCTTAAGATGTTTCCAAGGTGGAGAAGATGCTCTGGAAGTATCTTGTGGCGGTCCTGGAGGCAGCGCTGCCTCATCACTCTATCGCTCCTCCAGAGGCCGCCCACAGATGTCTTACACTGTGGACCAGTCATGTGACATTTTCAATTACCGTATTGACGAGCGTATAAGCTGAAGCGCACTTTTCAGCACAAAAATTTGTCTTATACTCGAGTATATACGGTAATACTGCTCCTGTATTATTCTCCAGAGCTGCGCTGATTCTTCTGCATTATTGAATATAAGTTCTTGCAGACTCCCTGCTTTTCCAGTAACTTCCAGGATGCAAGCTGAGAGTATCAGGCATTGGTTTTCACTTTATCTGCTGTCATGGGAGGATGTCTCAGAAGCAAGACTTGATATTGTAAATGATGCTCTGGATTGTAGCGACGTGTCTCCTTATGGTTCTGTAGAACACGTGTTAGACAACCTTTAGCACTTCAGTTGTTGTAGCTACAAGCTGGGAGTTTTAGTTCCACAACCTTTGGCACTCTTGTACACCAGTCCTCAGCCGTACATACAGTATTCTCTGGGGTGTTTTTGTGCAATGTAAACACATTTGCAGACTGGGTTGGATAGAACAGTCTAGGCTGACGTCTCTCCTCTTCATAGGCTGTGTCCTGGTGCCCTTGGCAGTCAAACGTTCTTGCAACCGGTGGTGGAACAAGTGACAGACACATCAGAATCTGGAACGTGTGTTCAGGAACCTGCTTAAACTCTGTGGACACGCACTCCCAGGTAAGTAGGACTAGTTAGGCTGACCCGTCACCTATCCTGTATCGCCGCACATACTGACACCTGCCTCTGCTTCCAGGTCTGCTCCATTCTCTGGTCCACAAACTACAAGGAATTAATCTCTGGGCACGGCTTTGCCCAGAACCAGCTGGTCATCTGGAAGTATCCCACAATGACCCGGGTAACAGAATTAAAAGGTAAGTGCCCAGCACTCTCTGCTGCTGCCTATTCCTGCACCTGAGCACCAGTCACCATCAGTTGTTCCTTCCCCCAGGACACAGCGCCAGAGTCCTCAGCCTGGCCATGAGTCCGGACGGCAGCACCGTGGCGTCCGCTGCTGCTGATGAGACGCTACGACTGTGGAAATGCTTCGAAGTGGATCCTGTCACCAAGAAGGAAAAGGAGAAGGCGAGAAACAGCAAAAGCATCATTCACCAGAGCATCCGCTGAGCGCCGCTATGTTAATTTTTAACCCTTTCTGTACATTTGTATCTTGGAATAAACTTGTATTTTGTAAATGCGTTTCTAGGTTGTTTTTACCTGTGACTGTACTGACGGCAATATTTGTACCACTGTGCCTTGTCCAATGATTAAACTGGTTTTATTGTGTACAAACTGTGTGGATGACTGAGTGTAGATGTGAGGTGTCAGACCTGAAATACATGGCTTGTGATGTTCTGGGTATTGACCTGTAACACTTCATCCTCTTCACTACTACACATAATCTTATTTCCTGTTATTGATGTTTGTGCACCGTTCACTGCGGGGTTTAATGTCTGACACTGACCTCTGTATATGCAAATGTCTGTAATAAAGGTGTCAAATGGTCATGTGCATTTTTATTTGGCTGGGTTCTGCAAGGACGTGTAGGTAACGGGTATATGGAGATGACAGCAGGGAGCGCTGCTCACTCCTCAGCCTTCCCTGATCACACAGTGCTCAGACACTTCGGGTTGCACTGTGGTGGCTAATTCAGAAACAGTCGGGGGATTACAGAATAAAAGGGAAGTCTGTAATAGCCTTTCTAATATATGGTTAGTTACCAATCACTAGAGCCAATGAGAGAATCACTTAAGAGTAGATTTCTGATTCCCCCCCCCCCCCCTACAGACAAATGGTGGGGTCAGAGAATCTCCAAGTAGTAATGGATGCGCTCACTGCCACCCCGGGGCTCTGGTCCCCTGACACTTGCGTGGGTTTGCTGATGTCATTAATCATCTGTGACGTTAGACCCTTATTGTGCTTTCTGACCTAACTAATGCACATGACCAAGTGTGCAGACCGAGGCTCTACCAGACGCCGTCTGACGCTCTTCTTTATATAGCGCCATCCTATTCCTATGATTGTAGAGCAGGTCCTGTCCTCCATGTCATCAGATCGGAAGCCCCACTGCAGTGAATGCATCACAGAAGTTACTTGTAGTGTCATCTGCTGTAATATCAGACCACCACTCAGTCATGTGCATGGGGCCTTAGTCTTGATATTTCTGCTTTTACACGTCCTGGCTGCATCTCCTGCTGTGACCACTAGAGGCGCTATCGCACCAATGTTCAGAGTAAAAACACAACATTGTTCAGGTCAGAAGCAAAAAAAAACTACAGGAGATCCCAAGTCTAAGCAGAATGGAAGTGGTCGCACAATATATATTGTATATTCCTCTGTCACTTTGGGGGGGGTTATTGCTCAGACCATGTTGTATTTTTAGGGTGCATGCACACTACGTAACGCCGGGCGTGTATGAGAGCCGTACACGCCGGCATTACAGCAGACTGCCGAACACTTCCCATTCACTTCAATGGGAGCGCTCGTAACAGCGGCGTTTACGAGCGCTCCCATTGAAGTGAATGGGAAGTGTTGGGCAGCCCTGCTGTAACGCCGGCGTGTACGGCTCTCATACACGCCCGGCGTTACGTAGTGTGCATGCACCCTTTAATGTGTTTTACAACTTTTGTCCTTTCTATATTGTGGTGTATGGCTCCATGTATTCCTATGACTTCTGTGCAGCAGCACAAGCAGTGACTTCAGCTTAGACTATTGTATACTGGAGTCAGGGAGTCTATATATATGTATATATATATATATATATATACACACACTATCCTTTGCCCGCGACTTCATCTGCGTGTTGTTGGCGTCGATGATCCACCTATATTCAGCAAATTGCTGCCGTCAATGATTCGCTTGGTCTGGCGTTTTGGAAGTTCTCAAGCTGTCCTGCTGACCTTGTTCCTCGCACCGTGCCCGTGATTGTTCTGGCATCTCAGCAGCTGGCTGGGATGCCATATAGTGGGCGTGTTGTTGGCATCAATGATCCGCCTACTCCGGTATTTCAGCTGCTCTGAGAGTTGCTTTTCACCTACCTTGCTCATTCCCGCTGAGCTCCACTTGAGGAGAACTCTGTGACTTCTGGCTCCTTCATAGCTCTCGTGGTTTTAGAATTTTGCAACAAATTAGATTTTTTTTTTTTCCCCGCATGTTTAAAATTGGGAAACTGCCATTGTGGATTAAAGGGGCTGCCTGGAGCTGATCAGATAATATGCAAATACTTGTTCACAATGGACTCAGTGTTATCCGTGTGTTTACATAGAGATAACACACCTGGTTTTATCAGCAAAGTGCAATTAGCGGAGAGAGTCCTGCTGGCATCAGCAGTGTAATATAGTATGTGAGCATAAATTCATAACAGTCGTGAAGCCATGTCATTTACCGGGATGAAAAGTAGCCGATGTTGTAATTGAGGTTACAAATAGAGATGAGTGAGTACTGTTCGGATCAGCCGATCCGAACAGCACGCTCGCATAGAAATGAATGGACGTAGTCGGCACGCGGGGGGTTAAGTGGCCGGCCGCCGTCAAAGCGGAAGTACCAGGTGCATCCATTCATTTCTATGGAGTGTGCTGTTCGGATCAGCTGATCTGAACAGTACTCGCTCATCTCTAGTTACAAAATTTCATCCAAATCGGTTCAGCCGTTTTTTTGCGTGGTTGAGTAACAAACATCCAAACTTTCACATTTATAATACTAGTAGGATAGGATATATATGTGTGTGTGTATATACAGTATATCTCAGCAGGTCACTTGTACGCCATATGAGCGTGTTGTTGGCGTCAATGATCTGCCTGTTCCGGTGTTTTTCCCTGATATATATATATATATATATCATACATACAGTATGACCTAGGCATGTATGCCTCTGATAAGTAAAATGGTAATACTTCCTTCTCTCTGGGACGACGTCTATCGGGGAATGACTACAACCCTCCGGCCTCGACTTCCTCCAGAGCTTCTACTAATGAGTCAAGAAATGCAGAAAGAAGTTTGACAAGTTCCCTGCTATGTAGAGGACAGGGGGCAACTTGCTCATCGGTGACTGTAACCACTGGGACACCCGACGATCACGAGAAATCAAGTGGCATTTCAAAATAGGGGGTAACTTTGTTGGGACCAGAATAGCCTTTATATGATACAGAACCTTTCAGGTTATTTTTAGGATGAGCTGTCCTGTCTATGTACATGAGGAGTGACATGATTTCTGGCTGTAATATGACAAGTCTGTCCGTTTTCTTCTCTGAAGGCTTTACGTCTTAGGCGACATGCACACAAATGTCACGGATAACACATGCAGATGAGCACATGCGACCATCACTTCATCTATTTCCGTGGACCTAATGGTGCTCTGTCCGTGGCTGACCATCCTCTAGCACGGAATGGAGCAATGGCCACACACGGGCGCTAGCACTGCACTTCCCTCGTTCTTCTGACCAGTGGGTCTCCATGTCGTGCGATCATACACTTATCACATAGGTAAATTCTACAAGCTGCTCATGAGCCGAGACTTTTAGAAAATATTTCAAGAAAAAAAACGGTCAGTCACATGTCTCAGCAAAAAACAAACTTTATTTCGTTACCCCTCAAAGTATAGAGGGTGTATGGATGGGCCAAATCCCCTGACGGCGGGAGAGTTACGATCAGTGCAAGCAGCTGTGGTCACATCACAGCCAACAAGAAGTCCCCAGGTTACCGTCTCTGCAGTCGTTTCCTCTGTACTGCTCCTTTAAGACGTATCGGCCATCTACACCCACAAGATGAAGCTGTTCCATCAGTCTGGCCGAGCGGCTAGGCGAGCGGTCTGCGACCTGTGGCCCTCCAGGTACAGCTCCCTGTGGCTGTCAGGGCGTGCTGAGAGTTGTAGGTTTGCCACAGATTGCAGACCTCACACCTACGGCCGCAGGAGCCCATTTGATCCATAGTCCATACAGATATCTCTATATATCACACGTTTGTCTTTACTGCTTTTCCTTTAAGGCACGTCTCTGCTCTGGCAACATGGAGGCCGTAGCATCAGACAACGCGCTTTTGTTTTCCGTTCAGGGTTCAAAAAAAATGGCGTTCTTCTCTGCATAGTACATAACCGCCCGAGAGCCTCCACCACATGTACAGTATTATCTACAACTTAGCTTTGGAATTAACAATGTGCAATAAGTCTCTTTTATTAATAGTATTACACAAAACTGATAAATATTCTGGCAGACTTGCGGATAAGTTATGAGGAGATCCCAGCCCCGGCCCAGCTTCTCCCGTCCAGGCCGCCAGCATCACATGTACAATAGGGCCCTAATCCCTCCCCCGAATTTCTTAAGAGGAACTATAGAAATTTTTGGATAATATACAAAGTGATTATAGTGAACCGGCCTCTGTAGCTAAAGGGCTCCCGCTAGTGGCGATCTACGCCCGACGCGGCCGATATCAGTGTTACAGTGTGGCTATATAGAGCTATAGAAAGTCAGTGAAACACGTCGTAGAACAGAATGGACGGGACATGGGGGTGAATGACGGCGGAAGGTGAAGGTGAGCTAGATGAGTGAAAGAACCGACAACCCCTCCTCCTTCAGATCAGGCAAATTCACTTAAATTTAGCCTAAAAAACATACAAAAAAATTCACACAAATACTGTCGTCTCCTTCAAACAAATATGACCTAGAAAGCTAAAAAAAATAAAAAAGACACAAATGTCCCGATATTCAAGTATTTCAGGATTCCTGCACCTTTAGACAGGCTGGGTACTGATGTCTGTGAACAAGAAAACCCAGTGCAAAAAACAAAAAACTGTAGGGCGAGGCCAGGAGTCCGGAGTGAAGAGGAGCAGCTCCCCGGCCTGCGCCCCAGGTGGCGATTTACTGGAATGTGATGCAAAGGAATCCGGATTCTTGGAGATCGTCGCGGGACTACAGTACAGAAGAGAGAAAGGCGAGGAGAAAGTTTTTGGAACGAGTCGGCCTGTTGGTTTTTTAGGGCGTGCTCTTGAGGAGCGGCTGGATGCTGGAGAACAGGGAGCTCGCCGAGACGCTCGGTGCTGGATGATGGGGTGGACGTAGGGAGTCAGACACACTCGCTTCATACAAACAGTCTCTTTAGGCACTTATATATTTTTTTTTTGGCTGGTGTAAGCCCCCAGATGAAGTCGGAAACCAGTTTGGCAGTTTGTACTGGCCATCGTATGGCTGGGTTTCTCGGTTTTAAGAAAAATAATAATTAAAAAAAAAAAAAAAAAAAAAAAAAAATTGGCGACATCATCTTCCCACATTTCCACCTGGGACAGGTTTCGGGAGATCTCGGACGTCGGTGGTGTAGAGATTTAGTTTTCCTTGGCTTTGCCGTTCTTGGCTTTGCCGTTCTGGTGCACGGCTCCATTTGAGGACATGTTGGATTTGGGGAGACGTCGTCCTTTGGTGTAGGCTTGGTACCAGAAATTAGAGAAGAGGACGAAGAAGACGGTGCCGTAGATCCAGATGAGGTGGATGAAGATGGGGAACTGGTAGTCGCAGGAGGCCATGAAGTAATACTGAGTAATGTGGATGGAGACCAGGACGAACTGGATCTGAGGAGAAGACAGAAGGGGGTGACTTAGAGAACGTGACTAGAATGTATGAGGGGCTCATGGCGTTGCGTCAGTGCTCTTACCAGCTGAATGGCGGTCATATGTTTCTTCCACCACAGATATTTCTGGAAGCGTGGTCCGGCAGCAGACAGCCCGTAGTAGAAGTACATGATGACGTGGACCAGGGAGTTGATCATGGCGTGGAAAGATCCCATACCACCTGCAGAGACAGAGATCAGTCAGAAGGACAAAAGCCAAGGACTCACAGCATCAAGATGGAGGTCTGGAGTCCTCACCTGGACCAAACTTCACCCCCCACCACCAGCTCCAGGGCAGAACGGAGTGATGGAAGATGTGCAGGAATGTGATCTGACTGTTCTTCTTTCTCAGGACAAAGAAAACCTGCGGAACAAAGAGGTACAAACTAAGAAATGTGGAGCCAAGGAGCAGCCATGTTACTGAGAGGGGAGAGCAATGACTGCCAAGGTCAGTGGTGGGAGCTGGCAAACTGTGGTCACCAAATCTGTGATCTCCAGAGAAAGGGTGAAGAGGTGTCAACCGCGCCTATGAGACACTTCTGGCGTATCTGGTGGATGATGTTATAGCCCAACACAGACCCACAACCTGCGACTCTCCAACAGTCGTTCGACCACCACTCCCATCATCTACATCCATATCTCAGGGATCTCTATGTTACCACTCCCATCATGTATATCCATATCTCAGGGATTGACCTCCAGTGGCTCTCCAGCTATGTTACTACTCCCATCATGTATATCCATATCTCAGGGATCTATCTCCTATGGCTCTCCAGCTATGTTACAACCACCACTCCCATCATGTATATCCATATCTCAGGGATCTATCTCCTATGGCTCTCCAGCTATGTTACAACCACCACTCCCATCATCTATCTCCATATCTCAGGGATTGACCTCCAGTGGCTCTCCAGCCATGTTACCACTCCCATCATCTACATCCATATCTCAGGGATCTCTGTCCTGCGGTACTTACCGTATCAAGTAGTTCTATAAACTTGGAGAACAGGAATAGCCAGGCTACTTGGACCATCTAAAGAGAAGAGAACACAAAGAGCCGGGTTACACTAACGTTGTCGTCATTTTTGGGAGGCAGTGTACGAATGGGAATAGCAGTAAAAAAAAAAAAGAAAAAAAAGTGTGATTTTTTTTTTTTTTCAGTCTTGTATAATAGACGGGGATAGCTCTGTATTGTGCGTCCTACTACGCCATATTTATACTAATAGGAGTGCTAATATGGCAGACCTGAGCGGCTCAAACTAGGCTCCTTCCCTCCATAACAACCCCTCTGCTGGTTGTGTGGTCACTTAACGGCATCTTTGGGGTTGAATGCCTGGTAAAAACCCTGATCAATGCAATCTGGGGGAGTCAGCTCGGTCCCCCCTTCCCCCAGCAGAGCATCTGCTTATTTAGAACAGTGCGCACCCCTATCTGCCTATTTAGTACAGTCCGCTCCCCTGCTTGCACCCCTATCTGCCTATTTAGTACAGTCCGCTCCCCTGCTTGCACCCCCATCTGCCTATTTAGTACAGTCCGCTCCCCTGCTTGCACCCCCATCTGCCTATTTAGTACAGTCCGCTCCCCTGCTTGCACCCTCATCTGCCCATTTAGTACAGTCCGCTCCCCTGCTTGCACCCCCATCTGCCT
Organism: Leptodactylus fuscus; assembly: GCF_031893055.1. Taxonomy (NCBI): domain Eukaryota; kingdom Metazoa; phylum Chordata; class Amphibia; order Anura; family Leptodactylidae; genus Leptodactylus; species Leptodactylus fuscus. The sequence continues at coordinate 4,399,436 of NC_134273.1, read as the reverse complement.
ATTTAGTACAGTCCGCTCCTCTGCTTGCACCCTCATCTGCCCATTTAGTACAGTCCGCTCCCCTGCTTGCACCCCCATCTGCCTATTTAGTACAGTCCGCTCCTCTGCTTGCACCCCCATCTGCCTATTTAGTACAGTCCGCTCCCCTGCTTGCACCCTCATCTGCCCATTTAGTACAGTCCGCTCCCCTGCTTGCACCCTCATCTGTCCATTTAGTACAGTCCGCTCCCCTGCTTGCACCCCCATCTGCCTATTTAGTACAGTCCGCTCCTCTGCTTGCACCCTCATCTGCCCATTTAGTACAGTCCGCTCCCCTGCTTGCACCCCCATCTGCCTATTTAGTACAGTCCGCTCCTCTGCTTGCACCCCCATCTGCCTATTTAGTACAGTCCGCTCCCCTGCTTGCACCCCCATCTGCCTATTTAGTACAGTCCGCTCCTCTGCTTGCACCCCCATCTGCCTATTTAGTACAGTCCGCGCCCCTGCTTGCACCCCCATCTGCCTATTTAGTACAATCCTCTCCCCTGCTTGCACCCCCATCTGCCCATTTAGTACAGTCCGTTCCCCTGCTTGCACCCCCATCTGCCTATTTAGTACAGTCCGCTCCTCTGCTTGCACCCCCATCTGCCTATTTAGTACAGTCCGCGCCCCTGCTTGCACCCCCATCTGCCTATTTAGTACAGTCCGCGCCCCTGCTTGCACCCCCATCTGCCTATTTAGTACAGTCCGCGCCCCTGCTTGCACCCCCATCTGCCCATTTAGTACAGTCCGTTCCCCTGCTTGCACCCCCATCTGCCTATTTAATACAATCCTCTCCCCTGCTTGCACCCCCATCTGCCCATTTAGTACAGTCCGCCCCCCCTGCTTGCACCCCTTCTGTCCGCTGATGGGGGGGAGGGGTACATGACCAGACCAGTCAGTGGCCTCGATCAGACCAATAAGAATCATTGCAAAGCTTTCCGAAATTTAGTACCGTACCCCCGCCCCCTTCCCAATGAATTAGCATGTGAGTGATTTACAGTCCCTCTGGGGTTGGGGCGTCCTGGCACCAGTTACTATGACTAGAGATAATGGCAAACATCTCCCTATGTTTATAGAGCAAAGTTCAGCAGGTGGCGGCAGGTGGTACCATCTCCGTAGGCGGGCGCGCAGGGTGTAGCGAGGGTCACGATGGAGCTCACACCTGCTGATGATCAATAGTTGGCGCCGTACCAGGCAGCGCACACCACTCACTTACCCTGAGAGCCATCGGGGAATCAGAGACGTCCACAGGGTCACAGCGCCAGGTGTATCCGGTCAGCCAGCCCGACATCAGGAACTGCGCCAGAGACAACAGAGAGAGATGAAGGCACAAGAAGCGGCTGCGGACGTTATCGCTTTATGGCTGCTGTAAATGTTATCGGAGCCTGATAATGACAAGGCTGCATTCTGTCACATCCTCAGGAGCCACGCAGCCACTCTGGGGTTAATCCTCGTGGACTGGAAAGCTCTACAACGTCTATTCACTGACATGCTTGCTGTCAGTGAATAAGACCTAATACTTCTCACAGCTGAGGGTTTGTTACAATTCTATCCAGACTGAGCCAAGACCGTACATTGTAAAAGTATCAGGCCAGATATAGCAATAACTCTCATTGATACAAAGGTGGAGCCACAATCAGATCATAGAAAGCAACGGCAAAGGCCAATTCCACAGACAGACATTTATATAATCTATCGTTTACTGAAGAATATCCATAAAGAATAGAGATGAGCGAGTACTGATCGGATCAGCCGATCCGAACAGCACGCACGCATTAAAATCAATGCACGCAGCCGGCACGCGGGGGGTTAAGCGGCCGGCTGCCATCAAACCGGAAGCACCAGGTGCAAATATTGATTTCAATACGTGCGTGCTGTTCGGATCGGCTGATCCCAACAGTACTCACTCAACTCTAATAAAGAATAATCCACATGGAACAGACACAGGGACGGGCACAACGTATCCACAAAGGTAACACTGCAGGGGATATAGAAGGGAATATGGCAGCACATGGACGGAGAGAGAATGTAAGGTAATGCAATGCACCAATAGACGACACAGGGAATACAGAACGTAATATCATTAATATGAAGTACAGGGACACATAGAGGTTATCTAGCACAGAGAACCATGTGACACCGAAGGAAAGAAGACGTACTGATGTACTAAGAGATCCACCTCACCATGTGTGAACGCCGCCTGACACAAGTGTCGCCAAGAATGGCTGTCATTATATTACGTTATATATATCAGTTGTGGCTTGTTACTACTTTGTAGTATATTGATTTTATACCATCTATCCATACAAGTGCTACCATATCTCCTCATGTACATGATCATTTCACTCTATATCCCCTCCATGCCGTGGCGTAAATACTGGGGTAGCGGGTCCTGGGATATTAGGGGGCCCCACGCCACTATGGGACATAATACTGTGTGCAGGGGCCACTATGGGACATAATACTGTGTGCAGGGGCCACTATGGGACATAATACTGTGTGCAGGGGCCACTATGGGACATAATACTGTGTGCAGGGGCCACTATGGGACATAATACTGTGTGCAGGGGCCACTATGGGACATAATACTGTGTGCAGGGGCCACTATGGGACATAATACTGTGTGCAGGGGCCACTATGGGGGATAATACTGTGTGCAGGGACATAATACTGTGTGCAGGGGCCACTATGGGGTATAATACTGTGTGCAGGGGCCACTATGGGGGATAATACTGTGTGCAGGGGCCACTATGGGGGATAATACTGTGTGCAGGGGCCACTATGGGGGATAATACTGTGTGCAGGGGCCACTATGGGGGATAATACTGTGTGCAGGGGCCACTATGGGGTATAATACTGTGTACAGGGACCACTATGGGGGATAATACTGTGTGCAGGGGCCACTATGGGACATAATACTGTGTGCAGGGGCCACTATGGGACATAATACTGTGTGCAGGGACCACTATGGGGGATAATACTGTGTGCAGGGGCCACTATGGGGGATAATACTGTGTGCAGGGGCCACTATGGGGGATAATACTGTGTGCAGGGGCCACTATGGGGGATAATACTGTGTGCAGGGACCACTATGGGGGATAATACTGTGTGCAGGGGCCACTATGGGGGATAATACTGTGTGCAGGGGCCACTATGGGGGATAATACTGTGTGCAGGGGCCACTATGGGGGATAATACTGTGTGCAGGGGCCACTATGGGGGATAATACTGTGTGAATGCCTCTTTGGGACATAGTGTGTGTAAATTGGGTGTTCTATTGTCTGGGGGCCAGGATAGGGGGCACTACACTGTGGGGGCCCCTCTCCCCAAATGATAAAAGGTTTGCTGGGGAGCCCAATCTTTGCTGGTTACGCCGCTGCCCCCATGTGTTTGGGGATACATTGATCTTGTCCCTGTATACATGATTTGTGCTTCAGGAGTAATTGGCTCACAGAGGATTGTCTAGACTGGATACAATTGTAGCAAAGCCTCATCTGTGAGGAGAATCAATGTAACATCTCACAGCTGAGGGTTTGTTACATCTGTATCCAGTCCGTACAATCCTCTAGGAACTAAACACAGCAACGGCCTCTCTCCTGTCCTGATTATTTGTTACAATGTATCAGTCTGGAGAAGAGGCCTTCAGTGCAGAGTCCAGACTGAACACAATTGTAGCAAACCGTTATCTGTGACCAGTAACATTTCTGTACGGATTCTCGCTCTGAGGCCCGCGGCACAGCGGCGTTCGGTATTCTGTTTGGGACGTCGGCTTAGGGACTCCGCGAACGGAATACTGAAGGCTTAAAAGCGGTGAGCAATGAAAGCACACGGACCCCATAGACTGTAATGACTCCGTGTGTTTTCTCCAAAAATCATGCAGAGAAAAATATTTCAAGCAGCTCTTTTCTCTCCGCGTGATTTATGCGGACACCACACGGACCCCATTATAGTCTATGGGGTCATGTGCTTTCGGTCATTCGGGTCCCCTGGTGGACCCAAGCAATGAAGACCACAGTGCAGATGTGAAGTTAGCCATAGCTGAGGGTTTGTTACTATTGTATCTAGTCTAGACAGTCTCTATTGTTACACTATATCAGTGAAGGTAACACATAGCTGTCTGAACTGGATACAATTGTAGCACACATGTGTTTCATGAACCATGTTCTAGAGGACAAATCCATACGAGGCACTACAAAGCCCAGAGGGCCACAACTTCTACTCTTAACCCCCAGACCGGACTCACCTCGTATACGATATATGCAGACAGGCCGACCAGGCTGAAATTATAGACCACCATCAAGGGCTTAAGGTCAAACGGCTTCCGATTGGCCATCAATCTTGGCCCCAGGGACAGAACAAAGTAGACGTAGCCCAGCAGGATGGCCCCGGGCAGGAACGGGGAGTGCATAAGGGGGTAATGTCCTATCCTGGGATCTGCGGGAAGACAAGACCATTACCCATGATGCTCAAAGGGTTAAACCGCAGAAAACGGCAGTGATGCAAATATATTCAGAGTGTGGAAGAGGCAATTACTGTCTTACAGCACATGAAGCATATGGCGGTCCATGAGCAGAGCCATAATTACCCCTGCAGGGGGGAGGATTATGGGAACCCACGCGTGGCGCTGGGGAGAGACTGGCGGCCGGGCGGGCAGGTCATCGCTTGGTCTCTGCATTTGTATCATTTCATGGGATTTGCATCTCCGCACGCTTCACTTCACAATAGTAACCAAGGGGTGACGGGATTTACAAATGGGGCTGCTCAGGGTCCTGGGAAAGCTGGGTCTGCTGGTACATGTAACCATGGAGGATGGGAGAGATGGGCAGAAGTGACAATGCCGGCCATATTGGTCATCACCCAGCTTTCCCAGGCACAGATGGTGAACGTACCTGCTCCCTTCATGAATTCTTCATAGCGCTGCCACCATCCTGAGAGAACCTCCATCTTCACAGCTGTTCACAACCTGAGGAGACACAGAGATCACTCAGAGGAGCCATGCCAGAGCAACATGTGCACAACATCTAGGAGCTCCGCCCACTTACATATAGGCCACGCCCCAATGCCCTCAAGTGTCGCCAAAGCTCCTGTCATCCACATGTGCCTGCACTTATCTAGGGCGGATGTGACAGTTTGTGGTTCACGCTGCAAGCTGCACAAGTCACACTGCAAGCTGCAGAGACAAATCCTGGACCTGCCGTCAGTGCAAAGTCCAAAGACGGTCAGAGAACAGGCAGGTAAGATCTCCGCTTGCTGTCACTGACTACACGATCCATCCTAAGTCCTGCAGACAGACAGGTAAGATCTCCGCTTGCTGTCACTGACTACACGATCCATCCTAAGTCCTGCAGACAGACAGGTAAGATCTCCGCTTGTTGTCACTGACTACACGATCCATCCTAAGTCCTGCAGACAGACAGGTAAGATCTCCGCTTGCTGTCACTGACTACACGATCCATCCTAAGTCCTGCAGACAGACAGGTAAGATCTCCGCTTGTTGTCACTGACTACACAAACAGCAGACGATGGACAACCCAATACGGAGCCTACAAGATCCCTCTGCCTCCTCTAAAACAATCCTTTACGCTCTTCAGTACATTTCCCAAGTGAAAAGTAACCCCTGTACTAATCCTATGGGGTGATCCTATGGGGTGACCCCTGTAACATTCAGCTAACTTTCTCCTAGAGGTTACCTCACAGGTCGGGCCTCAGGCTTCTGATTGGCAGCGATGTCATCAAACAGGACTGATGACATCACTGAATAAGCGGATAAACCAACCAGGAAGAAACCACCCGGAGCGAGAGTGAACCCCCCCCCCCCCTTATTGATTTGATGGGGTAAATCTCTTAAAACCCTTTGATTCCCCCTTTCTAGAGGTTCACTATCAGGTCCTCAAACTTGTGAGTAGCAGTGACATCATCCTACAGGAGTGATGACATCACTGAATGTGATAAACGAAGCAAAATCCTCTAGGCAGTAACCACCTTTATAAACCCTATGGGGTAACCCAGGAGAAATCAACCAAAATATCCACTAGTATCCCTGGCATGAGACAATAGAGCGGGGGTCCGGGACCTGCAGATACTGAACCCTTGGCACCAGCTTTACTGATCATCTTTAGAAACATTACACAACCTCCGTAATAATTTCTGAATAACAGCAGGTCAGACGCTCTGTCGCTCCTCCATGCTTTACACTGCAGCTCTGCTTGTTCAGATTGGCTGCTGAGTAGAAGCACAAGCTCAGCACACGCAGAAGTAACACTACAAGCACATGGCCCCGCTCACCTGGATGCTGCAGATCTGCGGGGCCACTTGGTATTTTTAGCATTTGGTATCAGATTAAAATCTAATAATACTCCAAAAAAATTTCTAAAAATAATTTACTATCATCGCTAAAGAAGATTTGTGATCCGGTCGGCTCACACACACCCTATGAATAAGGTGGCACTTATATCTACACCTGCCCTGAGCCGCTTTATCATGTGTGACTAAGGGAGCGGGCGAGGTGATGTGAGCACCCCTGATCGGTGATAAGCGGCTGTCACATAGATGAGACACTGCAGGGTGACACAGGCCGGCCAGACACCCATCAGCCCAAATGAACAGCGACAAGGCCGGGGTCATGCGGGGACACTCCGCACTCTATGGGGGATGCAAGCGGATATCACAGCACCGTCTGTCATTACCTCAGCAATAGCACACCTCTGCTTGCTGTCAGTGTATAGAAGATTCTGGTTAGGCCTGGTCCACATCTGCATCCTCTTGGGGACCCTCCAAATGGAAACCTAATCTGCATTAAAAACCCCAGCAGACTCCATAGACTAGAATGGGGTCCGTGTGGTTTACACACAAAAAATGCAGATAGATAAGCGCTGCTTGCAGGACTTCTCTCCACATTTCTAATGCAGAGAGGGGAACAGAACAGCCCAAATGCAGAACCAAAATCCTCCCTGGCCTGATAGTTCACACAGCAGAGAGTTTGTTACATTGTATCTGAGTAGCTAAAGCAACACAAATCTGTCTTCTATCCTGATAGTTTGCTACAATGTATCAGTGTGGAGCCCGTGATGTCAACTGGATACATTGTAACAAGCCCTCAGCTGTGAGAGTAGGTGTGCAGAGACTCAGGGAGGTTTCTGATCTCACAATTATCAGCTTTATTAGACTTGTCAGGGCGACTCAGGCAGATCAGAGCTGCAAGGGACATCTCTTCTCCACCCTGCCGGAGCGCTGTCACTGACAGCCAGGACTGGGTGACGAGAAGGGGCGAGACCAGGAAATCACTTCTACCTGGAGACTCAGTCAATGCCGGCTCAGATTCCCCATTCTCTCCAGTTACAGGTCGCAGGACTCTTCAGTGAAGCCAAGAGAGTTCCCCGAGCCATGACCAGATCCTAGTGATCTATAGCACGTCAGTGCGGGGCCACAGGACTACAACTTCCAGCATGTGTCACTGTACAAGAGGCCCAGAAATTCTAGGACGGGGGACAGACCCTTCGGCAATCCAGTGGCTATGAGACTACCTGTGTTAGTCTGTGTTCACCTCTGGTCCAAGGGCTTGAAGTCAGGATTGTAGCTATAGGGGGACAGTAACAGGACAACCCAAGCATTATATAGGACACATGGTATCTGGGGGCCCCACCATACACTTACAATGGGGCCAAAGAGCTTCAAGTCACATTTCAGCATTAGGGCAGCAGCAGGTCACCGGGTTTGGCCGAGGCTTTGCTATCTATGGCGAGGAGTGCGGCACTTTTATCATGTATATCTGCAGATGTAGCAGAGCCAAACCTGTTCATCACAATGACAAAAGGGCCCATGACATTAAGAAGATTCTCAGGAACAAGCGCTTTACCTATGACTGGCTCCTCTAAGGGTATATTCACATGCTCAGGATTTGTACAGGTGTAGCTTTGGAAACTAAAGCCAGGAATGGCTTCAAAGACTGAGGAGAAGTCTCAGGCCTCTGCAGTCCCCGGCCCCTCTGCAGTCCCCGGCCCCTCTGCAGTCCCCGGCCCCTCTGCAGTCCCCGGCCCCTCTGCAGTCTCGGGCCCCTCTGCAGTCCCGGGCCCCTCTGCAGTCCCGGGCCCCTCTGCAGTCCCGGGCCCCTCTGCAGTCCCGGGCCCCTCTGCAGTCCCGGGCCCCTCTGCAGTCTCGGGCCCCCCTGCAGTCCCCGGCCCCCCTGCAGTCCCCGGCCCCTCTGCAGTCCCCGGCCCCTCTGCAGTCCCCGGCCCCTCTGCAGTCCCCGGCCCCTCTGCAGTCCCCGGCCCCTCTGCAGTCCCCGGCCCCTCTGCAGTCCCCGGCCCCTCTGCAGTCCCCGGCCCCTCTGCAGTCCCCGGCCCCTCTGCAGTCCCCGGCCCCTCTGCAGTCCCCGGCCCCTCTGCAGTCCCCGGCCCCTCTGCAGTCCCAGGCCCCTCTGCAGTCCCAGGCCCCTCTGCAGTCCCAGGCCCCTCTGCAGTCCCAGGCCCCTCTGCAGTCCCAGGCCCCTCTGCAGTCCCAGGCCCTCTGCAGTCTCTATGGTTCACACCTGGTGCTGACTTATAACCTGAATGTGTGAAATGCACCCTATCGAGATGGCGCACACTGGAGTCCGTTTTCCAGCTTTTATGTCGGTGACCTGTAGAACATCGCTCCATGTTAATGCCAATGTGCTGCAGATACAATGTAACTTAATGGGAGAGCAATGACAGGAGAGTAGTGTCTACGTGTGTACGACGGCAAACAAGCCCTGATCATTGTGATTGATCGTCCTGCCGGATGTTGGGCAGTGTAGGGGGCGCAGTATTCACAGACCGGGTCCAGAAGACTGTGGGGGGGGGGAGGCACATTTGGCTGCCGGGGCTCAGCTTTACAACTACTGATCCTGTTACTGTAGCAGAGATGAGTTTGTCATTTGTCACATGACACAGTTAGCCCTGTTACATCTGCACATCCCATACAAGGAGAGCTGGTCCTGAGGATCTGGAGATCTACGTCTGCACTGCAGATGATTTCTCCCAGGTTACCACCCATATAAGGGGTTAATATTGGGCTATATGGACGCTCTGGGTACAATGTCTGCAGACGGGATCCGCTCAGTCATCGCAGCGCATGAGGCTCCAGTAAACAGACGATATTCTGGCTACAAGCTGCCAATGTGGAAAGGATCGTGATAGTCTAAGAAGTTTCATTTACAGATTGCTCAGGACGTTTGCCATCACGGAGTTACTCCATGATGGATCGGCGGGGTCTGTCTCCCGACTTAGCCGTACAAGTAGTTTTGCCCAGTACAGTCCTATGAAAAAGTTTGGGCACCCCTATTAATCTTAATCATTTTTAGTTCTAAATATTTTGGTGTTTGCAGCAGCCATTTCAGTTTGATATATCTAATAACTGATGGACACAGTAATATTTCAGGATTGAAATGAGGTTTATTGTACTAACAGAAAATGTGCAATATGCATTAAACCAAAATTTGACCGGTGCAAAAATATGGGCACCTCAACAGAAAAGTGACATTAATATTTAGTAGATCCTCCTTTTGCAAAGATAACAGCCTTTAGTCGCTTCCTGTAGCTTTTAATCAGTTCCTGGATCCTGGATAAAGGTATTTTGGACAAACAATTCAAGTTCAGTTAAGTTAGATGGTCGCCGAGCATGGACAGCCCGCTTCCAATCATCCCACAGATGTTCAATGATATTCAGGTCTGGGGACTGGGATGGCCATTCCAGAACATTGTAATTGTTCCTCTGCATGAATGCCTGAGGATTTGGAGCGGTGTTTTGGATCATTGTCTTGCTGAAATATCCATCCCCGGCGTAACTTCAACTTCGTCACTGATTCTTGAACATTATTCTCAAGAATCTGCTGATACTGAGTGGAATCCATGCGACTCTCAACTGTAACAAGATTCCCGATGCCGGCATTGGCCACACAGCCCCAAAGCATGATGGAACCTCCACCAAATTTTACAGTGGGTAGCATGTGTTTTTCTTGGAATGCTGTTTCTTTTTGGACGCCATGCATAACGCCTTTTTTTTTTATAACCAAACAACTCAATTTTTGTTTCCAAAATGAAGCTGGCTTGTCCAAATGTGCTTTTTCATACCTCAGGCAACTCTATTTGTGGCGTACGTGCAGAAACGGCTTCTTTCTCATCACTCTCCCATACAGCTTCTCCTTGTGCAAAGTGCGCTGTATTGTTGGCCGATGCACAGTGACACCATCTGCAGCAAGATGATGCTGCAGCTCTTTGGAGGTGGTCTGTGGATTGTCCTTGACTGTTCTCTCCATTCTTCTTCTCTGCCTTTCTGATATTTTTCTTGGCCTGCCACTTCTGGGCTTAACAAGAACTGTCCCTGTGGTCTTCCATTTCCTTACTATGTTCCTCACAGTGGAAACTGACAGGTTAAATCTCTGAGACAACGTTTTGTATCCTTCCCCTGAACAACTATGTTGAACAATCTTTGTTTTCAGATCATTTGAGAGCGGGCTGTCCATGCTTGGCGACCATCAAACTGAACTGAACTTGTATTGTTTTGTAGAAAGAAATGGTCCAAAATCCCTTCATCCAGGATCCAGGAACTGATTAAAAGCTACAGGAAGCGACTAGAGGCTGTTATCTCTGCAAAAGGAGGATCTACTAAATATTAATGTCACTTTTCTGTTGAGGTGCCCATATTTTTGCACCGGTCAAATTTTGGTTTAATGCATATTGCGCATTTTCTGTTAGTACAATAAACCTCATTTCAATCCTGAAATATTACTGTGTCCATCAGTTATTAGATATATCAAACTGAAATGGCTGTTGCAAACACCAAAATATTTAGAACTAAAATGATTAAGATTAATAGGGGTGCCCAAACTTTTTCATAGGACTGTACTTAAGTACTGTAAGCTGTAGTACCAGGAACGGCCACCAAGGGGCAGAACCCACCAATCACATGGCAGAGGCCAACCCCAAGTCCTGCCCCAGAGGAGCGGACAATAATACATCTATAATGTACAGGATCCCCAGACCGCACCTCACAGGCCGCACTACAGTACGCCGCCACACTGCTACCTGGCAACCAGCCTGCGGCGTGGCAGTTAGATGAGGCTCCGCCCCCAGCAGGAGAGGATACACATGTGTTACATACATATCTACATATAACCCTTCACAATGTCTGCTCCCGAGCCCAAACAGAGGATACAGGCATTTTGCAGAATTCGCCAGGTTTGTCATTCAGTAATCTGGAAATTTGGGTAACTTGTCTTAGGCTGTGTTCACACACAAGGCATTCTCGCTGTTTTTCCATCAGATGTCACTTAAGTCTACAGTGAAATACTGTAATGTTTACAACAGTGCTACGGTTATTGGGGTTTTAGGCTAAGGCCACACATTGTGGAAATGCGGCTTTTCTTTTGCTGCAGATTTTGCAGCGTCTTTTTGAACCAAATCTAAGAGTGGAAACGCACAAGATGTACAAGGCGCACAAGACGTAGAAGATGTACGAGAAGTACAAGGCGCACAAGACGTACAAAGCGCACAAGTCGCACGAGATGTACAAGGCATACAAGACATACAAAGCGCACAAGGCGTACGAGAGGTACAAGACATACAAAGCGCACAAGGCGTACGAGAGGTACAAGACGCATGAGACATTTCCCATTGCTTTTGTAACTATTCTTGGTTTTGGATTTAAAGAAAAAAAATGCAGCTAAATCTGCAGCATAAAAAAAAGAAAAAAGATCTGCGTTTCCGCCCCGTGTAGCCTCAGCCCTACGGTGTTTGGTGACAGGCGCAGATAATTTATTTTTTGTTGGTTTCTTTCCAGGACTTCAAAAACGGCAAAAAAACAAATGGCCGTATAAAATGTAAAAACACGCACCCCCCCCCCCCCCAGACATCACCGAACACGTCTCACATATGACGTATTTTTACACGTGTGGTTCCGTTACGCAGCCGCTGCAGGGGAGGCCGAGGCGATGGTGGCTGCGCTAATCTGTGATGGACTAATGCAATAATCGATACTGGCGCAGGAGCAGCCGCCGTCAGCAGACAAACGTTATCTGCAGATTATTTTTATCTAGAATTTTCTTACCATTTTATCTTGTAGGAAACGGCTGCTGTAAAGTCATAAAACAGCAGCGCAGACCGCCAGCCGATGGAGCGAAACCGCCAGAGTCGCGGTAAGGGGACGGCACATCCAACCTGGGCTTAATAGAAGATCTGCCGCAGAAACGCGAAGCCGAGCCGTAGATGTGCAGGAGTGTGTCATGTTACACTGCACGTGATCCCGGGGCTAAGGACATGGCCGTATTACAGGACTGGGCTCAGTATTTGGGAGTAGTCCTCGCAGGTGACCTCAGTGTGGCCCCCAGACCCATTTCGTACAATGGCCCCCACAAGCAGAGCTGAGCTAGTCACTAAGCATAGCTGAAGGATTAGCCGCCATGGCCCGCCACCATCTAATCCACCGCCATCTACATTACCCACAAATAAAAACCCGCCCCGAGCCCAAATCTCAGCCCCGGGACGTCAATTTATATCGATGATTGAAAGAGCTGAAGGCTGACACACAATACACAACATGGCAGGTTACACACAGGCCTGGAGCGCAATGTCCATGATGGACAACCAGCTGGGAAATGGTCACACAAATAGGGCAAACCTATGGCAGCGCAACTGTAACACACTCAGCTCTGCTACATCTCTAACTAAGAGACAGCTGATGACATCTTATGGACACAACCTACATGGCGTTGTCACTAGTGCAAGGGTCACAGCGATCGGGGACAGGAACAAGTCAGCGGGGGACATGACGTCATGGATGGAGGAGGGGAGGAGTGACCAGGCTGTCAGGCCATGTCTGCTGGGAGTTGTAGTTTATAAGAACGGCAGCAGCAGATCCTTAGGTGTCCTTGTAGAAGATAAGACAGGACAGGCGCCGCTGATCAGCAGTAGATCCTTAGGTGTCCTTGTAGAAGATAAGACAGGACAGGCGCCGCTGATCAGCAGCAGATCCTTAGGTGTCCTTGTAGAAGATAAGACAGGACAGGCTCCGCTGATCAGCAGCAGATCCTTAGGTGTCCTTGTAGAAGAGATAAGACAGGACAGGCGCCGCTGATCAGCAGCAGATCCTTAGGTGTCCTTGTAGAAGAGATAAGACAGGACAGGCGCCGCTGATCAGCAGTAGATCCTTAGGTGTCCTTGTAGAAGAGATAAGACAGGACAGGCACCGCTGATCACAATGTTACGTTACATATAAACCCCTGTAAGCCGATATTCACAAGCTGCAGATTTGTTCTGTTGAATACTTTGTTTCTGCAGCAGGTCCAGAGATTTCTGCAAAACTGAATCAGGTGAATGGGACAAGCAGAAAGATTTCGGAAACAAATCTGCAGTGTGTGAATACAACCCTAAGGAACTGCATATCCCTGCTGCGTCGTAGGGTCATCTGGAATGTGATGGTCCGGACAACAAGGTGCTCCCGTGCAGGTCCCCGTCATCTTGTGGGTTCCCAGGTCATGTAAATCCTGGATGACGGTCTGTAATAAGCCATTGCTATCAGAACCTCCACCTTTACGTAATACGGGATCGGGCGGACGCCGGGCCGGGGATTAGACAAGTATCCCCACTCAATTCTGCCATTCTCTTTGTGGAACAGAGACAGATGGCCAAAAAAACAAGGGACAGGCAAAACACAACCCTATGGGGGGGGGGGGGGGAGGCGTTGGTCACCTGTCAGGGTGTAGAGGGCACTCTAATCCTCATGGACCCTTCCTAGCCCTTTGGGCCCCAACAAGGACAACTACAACCGTTGCATTTCTAGTAACCGTGCGCCCTCTCTTATGAAACTACAAGTCTCAGTGCGGCCGTAGAAACCTCCACTTAGCACGCTGGGACTTTTAGTTCCACAACACAAGCCATGTTACTATTCCAGGACAATAAACATTTGCAATGGCGGCTCTGGTCTCTGGGTTGTGGCCCCTGCGCCATCCTCTAGCTGGACACTACAAATGACAATTTGACCTCAGGGCCTGTGGAGCACCAACGTGACACCATCACAAACACATTCACACCCTTGTTGACATCCTCACCCAGGGTGCAGAATTCGGGCAGAGGCTGGGGCACGCTACCACGGCTTACACTATATAACCCAGGTGGGTGGTTACAGTTTAGGTGTGACAATTTAAAGGGGCGCTCTACATGACACCTGTTGTGTAGCTGTTTGCAGCCTGTAGCTCTCTGTTATCAGCCAATTCAGGCGGTAAAAGGAAAAGCAAATATCTTCACGACTTTGACGGCGACAGGAGCAGCAGCGGCACGTCATAGTAGTCGACGACTGACCGATGAAGAGGAAACACGCGCAGGAAGGAAATGGAGTAGATGGCAGAGTCGCTGACCTAACGAGACCCATAATACGGCTCCATTAATAGGAACGCAGGCGTGTTCCTCACTGACATCACGGAGCATGAGACGGCACGCATGTCATAGGAAACCACTCGACAGTCACATGAGACACTTCATCCTAGTCAGAGTGACAACCACTGCCGGCAACAGGAGCTCAGGAAACAATAGGAAGACGTAACTGCCCTGCAGAGTCATACGCAGGGATGGGTGTCACCTGCCCTCACCCCTCACCTACTTACGTCTGACCCAAAGGTGCAGCGGCCTAAGAGTCACTCTTTAACAAAGCACTTAAGTCAGCTCAGTCACCCCCCCCCCCCCAGCCTCCCCTCCCCCTCTCGAGAGTCCAGAGTTCCTCGCTCTAGGACTTTGCAGGTTGTTAAGTGGTCCCTGGCACACGGGGGTGGTCTCGGCCGAGGACATTCCACCTTGCCCACAAGTCCTGGGCTCGGCCTCCCCTTCCTGGGGCCCCCACATAATTACTAACTCCTGAGGCTACTCGGACCCTCCGTACACACGTACAATGTCTCTCTGCTGACTGTGACCTCCTCAGGTGCCTGATACGTCTTATCTGCAGTATTACACGGGACTGCAGGTAAACCAACAGAGTTATCACAACGTCCAGGGATGAATGACACGCTGAGCTCTGCTACATCTGTAGGACGTCAGGAGCAGAATACTTGTCAGAACTTTCTCAGCAGGACGTCCAGCCATGGGCTCTGCTACCACCTGATTTCGCCATGGACTAGCACACCCAGCCTTCCCCTCTCACAAGACATTCCAGATGTGACAGACTTCAGACAGGCTCTGCAAGTGGGTGGGAAGAGAGTCTGTGACCTTCCCTCCATGCTGTGCCTGGCACATTCAGAGACTGGCACATACATACACTGGCTGCTTAACGCTCTCTTGCCCAGCCCGGAGACCTCAGGCAGTCACATCACGGGCCTGTCACCCCTCGACACGCCACATGGGACCGAGGGCAGCGAGACACCTCAAGACCTTGCCAACCTCTGCAAGACAGGTAGACACATCACCAGCCCCCTTAAGTGCCAACTTTACCTGCCACGAAAGAAGTTTCTTACCTGATGTTGTGAAGTGGATTCCTGACACTCCCAAGCTGACAGAGAGAGCGTGAAAGAGGGAAAGGAGGAAGGAAGGAGAAAGAGAGGAGATCTGGGTAACCACACCCCTGAGTGACTCAACTTCACTCTGCAAACATCAGAGCTCCTGCCTGCTGCTGCTGCCGCTGCTAATAAGGGAGGGCTCTGAACTGGAGACAGTGGTGAGGCCCGGCCCGCACAACAGGCCCAGCAGTACACACCCTTCCTACAAACCAGTAATCCCACCACACCCTCCTGCAGCTGTAGGAAAGCGACTACCCCGACTCCTGGAGCCCACACCCTGAAGGGGGCCCACCTGGGGAACTAGAAATTCCAGCAAGTCCTGCAGGTTTAGGTCGCTCCACCTGTATACTATTAGCAACAGTAACAACATGTCCAATGTATCAGGATACAATGTATCTCCTAGAGCAACAGGTGATGAGGGTGGCATCTCTTCCCAGACCGCACATACATTTATTCCGCGTTTCATAAGAGTTTTCAACTCACCTGCAGCTAAGAAGTTCCAAATCTGACAACTATGAGAACTAGACGGCAAAAACGGCATTTGCTGCGGATCTCACTAAAGATGTGTTCACACCATTGTGGTAAGAAACGGTTGCGAAAAACAGATGGGATTCTGCGTCTCACATTTTGCCTCCGTTTTCCATCTAGGCTGGTCTTGTGACATCCGGCTCAACCCTGGGGCAGATGTCTGATTTGGTGGCATAAATGTTAGAGAATTTGGCAGGGGTGTTGGCTCCGCCCATGCCCCGCCCCTGCCTATAGCTCACAGGTGCTGAGGACGATGTAAAAACGCAACGTTATTTTAGCTTGCAGTGGCCATAAAAGTTACAAACTAACGGTTTGTGACTTATTGTACATAAAAAAGTGTGAATCTGCCCCGACCTGTTTTATAAATGGCCGTCTCGTGGCCTTATTTCTGTGTGAATGAGGCCTAATGTAGATTTTGCTGCAAATTCCTCCAGTCACCCTGAAAAGGCTTAAAAATCCTCAGTCCCGTGTGAATATGCGGACATAAAACCTGTAACGTCTCCTTCACCTGTCCGCTCCAGATTTGACCTCGTATGTAAACTTCTCCTAATACTGATGTAGAGGCGCCGGTTGTGTGTTATGGCGGCCATGTGCAGGATATATCTGTACAGTGATACTATTAGGCAGGGGGTCCGGGTAGTCCCAGCAGTGTTCCCTGTACTGATGTATCTGCAGTTCTGTATGATGGGTTTGCTGTAGTATTGGTAGGAAGGTGAACGTGTGGGGCCCTGTGTAGCTGCTGAGGTCCGGTGTGTGGCCCCCAATAAGACCTGTTACATACGTCTATACATCTTTGTGACAGTATTTCCCTGTGTATATCTGTAATGACACACAACATGCATAACAGTGTGCGAGGCCTCCTGGATATAACATATCGGTAACCATCACCGCAGCTCCCCGGACGCTCCTTAGCAGTAAATAGGCAGCGTGTGAAGTGCTCTGGGGGAAACGCTGATGTGTGAAAATACTGAACGAGATGCGCTTTCTAGAAATCGCTGCTCTCCGGAGAGCGGACAGACGTATTAATAAGGAGCCCTCTGGAGCGCTAACTGGAGGAGCCATCATTAATACACTAACTGCATGGAGAGACGATTAACCCTTCTGTAGCTGGGATAGGAAGAAGCAGAAGTAGGGAGTCGTACACACACAGTCCCTGTGGCCTTGTACTATAGAGCTGTAGGCACTGGGCCATGGAGACAAAACCCCTGCAAGCAATGCTTCCTTATACTGCAATAATATGGCGTCTGGGGGAGCACAAAGTACAACCAGTGGGGGATACAGGGCTGTAGTACACTTCTGTGCGTGATCCCCAAGTAGACACATTACAAAAAAAACGAAAAACTTTTAACCCAGGGCCCACATACCTTCAATAGTGTCTGCTGACTGCTGCTACTCTGTACCCTGACATCTATTCCTCTGCACCCTGACAACTATTCCTCTGCACCCTGACAACTATTCCTCTGCACCCTGACATCTATTCCTCTGCACCCTGACAACTATTCCTCTGCACCCTGACAACTATTCCTCTGCACCCTGACAACTATTCCTCTGCACCCTGACATCTATTCCTCTGCACCCTGACAACTATTCCTCTGCACCCTGACAACTATTCCTCTGCACCCTGACAACTATTCCTCTGCACCCTGACAACTATTCCTCTGCACCCTGACATCTATTCCTCTGCACCCTGACAACTATTCCTCTGCACCCTGACATCTATTCCTCTGCACCCTGACAACTATTCCTCTGCACCCTGACATCTATTCCTCTGCACCCTGACAACTATTCCTCTGCACCCTGACATCTATTCCTCTGCACCCTGACATCTATTCCTCTGCACCCTGACATCTATTCCTCTGCACCCTGACAACTATTCCTCTGCACCCTGACAACTATTCCTCTGCACCCTGACATCTATTCCTCTGCACCCTGACATCTATTCCTCTGCACCCTGACATCTATTCCTCTGCACCCTGACATCTATTCCTCTGCACCCTGACATCTATTCCTCTGCACCCTGACATCTATTCCTCTGCACCCTGACAACTATTCCTCTGCACCCTGACAACTATTCCTCTGCACCCTGACATCTATTCCTCTGCACCCTGACATCTATTCCTCTGCACCCTGACAACTATTCCTCTGCACCCTGACATCTATTCCTCTGCACCCTGACAACTATTCCTCTGCACCCTGACATCTATTCCTCTGCACCCTGACATCTATTCCTCTGCACCCTGACATCTATTCCTCTGCACCCTGACAACTATTCCTCTGCACCCTGACATCTATTCCTCTGCACCCTGACAACTATTCCTCTGGACACTGACAACTATTCCTCTGGACACTGACTGCTACTCTGGATTCTGACTATTCCTCTGGCTCAGTGAAACATCAACGTGTTTTCTGTGGGGAGAGGGGAGTAAGCCA
Organism: Leptodactylus fuscus; assembly: GCF_031893055.1. Lineage (NCBI taxonomy): Eukaryota > Metazoa > Chordata > Amphibia > Anura > Leptodactylidae > Leptodactylus > Leptodactylus fuscus. The sequence continues at coordinate 4,380,961 of NC_134273.1, read as the reverse complement.
TGCTGACCCGTCCCCCATTATTTGTCTCATTTACTCCTCGCCCCCCTGTATTACCCCTCCGCTCTCTCTTTTATCCCTTTTTCCAGAGATTTACTCCATGGATAACAAATAGATTGGGGGTTAAACATCCACATGCCCCATCCTTCTTTCTCTGGACATCATAGGTTGGGGGAGAGTCAGGAGCCCCCAGACCCATTAGACAGCGGGCTGGTGTTTCCTACATATGGGAGTCTATCCTCAGCTTGTAGGTTACAGGGATCTTGCCCCAGGACTACAACCTCTCTCCTATGGACATCCTAAAGTGAATGGCCCCGTATATACCCCTCTGGTGGACCGTGTAACTCCATGTATTATACAGTCTGCCCTGTAATTTGACATGTCCTCTTCAGCGTTGGGCTCCTTACTGATCTATATGGCTGCTTAGTATTAAGGCGGTGACTTTGCGCCCTGTGTGACCCTCACCCATCACTTAGTGATCTGCATATTGGCGCGGTTTCGGCTGCACCTGAGGACGTCTTCCATTAGACCGGAGTTTACTTTCCACCATGATGTAATGATGGAAGACGTTTGTCTCTTCTGTGTTTTCCATCAGATGTGTCCAGTCACCGAGAGGGATTTCTAAATTCCCATTGACACATGGCAGTAGTGATTGCAGCACTCATGTATAATTGGTCCTCAGAGCATTGCTGACAGGCTCCCCTCCATCTACACTGACTGTTTCCAGTATACCCTGACAACCACCTATATCCTACATTTAGTTGCACTGGCCAGAGAGACCACCGAGCACGGACCGACGAAGCGACCCACATACAGCGGTCAGTAACAACAACTCCCAGCATGCTCCAATCACAGCAGAACCAGTATGCATGCTGGGAGTTGTAGTCTAACAGCTGGAGGGTTGTAGATTGCTGACACTAGTAGTTATATTCCTTTAGCTGACCAGTGACTCCATCTTAGCTGCACTGTCTATGGGAGACAAATCTGGTCTGAAACGCAGGTATCATGAGAGGTTCAGGCCCCTGCTCTGTTACTTCCCATGCTTTACACTGCAGCTCTGCTTGTTCAGACTGACTGCTGTGTATGAGCACACGCTCTGCAGGTTATTAGTCCATGGGCTATTTTGCTTTTAGGCACCTTCTGGCTGGTTTCACCCCCATCACATTAGTGTCTATAGTGAATTGTATGACACTGTACAGAAAGCAATCTGATTTGTGGCTCAATGCAGTGAGTTCTAGGGTCGGAGTATTTCTGGCATTCTCCCCATAGGCTTTTCTAAAGTATTTGCAAAGAAAGTAAAGAAAATGTAAGGAGTAAAAAAAACACCAAATCCAAGGCTCTGTTCACACCTGCGGTATTCTATCTCTTCTTCTAGTCTGTCCAATGACAGAATATAACAGATCCCTTGGGACCCCGCTGACTATAAGACGCTGGTCCCTTGGGTGTCTGCTACTATTTAACAGACATTTCCAAGAAAAAATAAAGTCAGTCTTTTGCAGGAATTTATTATCTGGGGTTTTTTCTAGACTCTCCCGATATAGATGTGAAATTAACCTGACACACAAAGCAGGTAAGGTAAGACGTCAGCAATTACAAGTCAATAAATGTCATAGTAATGTCAGGACAAACCTGAGTCACAGGCGCTACAACCTAGGTCTGCACCCCGGGGCCCGCACACAGGATACAGCAGGGGTAGGGAACCTTCGGCTCTCCAGCTGCTGTGAAACTACAACTCCCAGCATGCTCCATTCACTTCCATTGGAGTTCCAAGAACAGCAGAGTAAGTATGCATGCTGGGAGTTGTAGTTTTGCAACAGCTGGAGAGCCGTACGTTCCCTACCCCTGGGATACAGGATCCCATCACCTGACATCCAAGCATGGACTGATCAGAGAGACAGGTGATCAGTGTCCCTAATATATGAGTCTACCTAGTGGGGACATGACCTTGTGCTGGGCCCCTGAAGGATGCTGAACATAGAAGACATGATGCTATATGCTCCTGGAAATCCTCTCCGCTCCTGCGGTGTATTCTGTGCAGTGTGTCAGTACAGGGCAGAGGAAGTTTTCATTTCTTGCGGCTTAGTCCTCAGTACAGGGACACATTCCTCAACCAGCGACAAACCCCTTACGACATGACACGAATGCCGCTCTGCCCCCTCCCCGCTGTCACTACAAGTGGGTTGCTGCCTGCACCCTCCAAGTGTGTGAAAGGTCTAGAGCAGCACATTCCTGGTAGCCTAGGGAATGGGGCAAACGGCCAAGATAAGGGTTAAGGTGTGTAAGGAGTGGGGGGTGGGGGTAAAGGTATGTGCCTGTCTGTGATGGGGGGGGAGGGAGGACGGTGTCTGCTGTGTGGGCCGGTACTGCACACTGTATGGACCCAGCTAGGAATGTTTCGGCATGCCAGTGCAGGGAGGGGACATCTGAGGACTCTACAGTCAGAGCCATTGTTCTGAGGACAGTGAAGTGTAACACTAAGCTCCATTATATAGATGTAATGTCAGAGCCCTGGACCTACAGAACAGTAAGTGGTCTGTCTGCCCTGGAGAGGGATCCAGCAGGGTCGGCCTACAGAGCGGCGGCCTGGTCACATACCATGCATCCTGCTGCTGGCATGTGTGCAAGAGCGGGGGCATCATGCCAGGCAGGGGGTTATTACAGATGCTACACAATGACTGGAGGCGGGAAGAAGACATCCATCCATCAAGTCTAACCTATAACCCTATAGCGTTGAAGGCAATAACCCCCATTAGTCTGGTGCCAATTGACCCTTGTCAGGGCAAAAAATCCTTCCTAACTCCAAATCCGGCAATCAGTATGCAACCCTGAAATAGACCTGTCCTTACCAAAATCTAAAACCCGTAACCGGTAATATTTCTCTGTCCAAGCCCTCTCGCATGATCCACCATCAGCACATCCCATGTACATTGTGTCTAGTCCAGACAATCGGATGAGCTTTATAGACTGTCGCAGACGTTTGGGACCTTGTTGCTTCTGATGTCAGGGCCGAGCACCGCGCTCCTTTGGTTTGGCTCAGAGAGTAGAAGGTGCGGACTCGTACACTCTCTGTGGATCCATGCACCCTATACAAGAAGTAGCGGTTACAGGAAAGACCCACCAAGCACCCGCTGACAATACATTCTAGATAAGCCATCACAGGACTTATCGCCACATGATGGGTCGCTGCACTGAACCATAGAGAAAGGGAAAGAAAGTCTGACGGTCCTCAGCTCTGATCAGGGATGATTGCAAGAGACAAAAACATTGTCATCTATTGATTCACAAGAGAGAGGAGCAAGGAGCTCCAAAACATCTCAAGGTCTATTGATGGTTGAAACGCCTTATAAAAAGTGGTACTGGGAAAGAACCCAAGATCTGCAGGTCCAACCTACAACCAAGCCATAGACATTACAATAAATCTTGTAGTGACATCTTATATGTATGGTCCTGGAGGCCGCCAGCTCCTCTTCAGATGTTGCTTGTCTTCAGCTTAAATCAATTGTGAAACCCATCAATGCGCCCTCCTGGTGGTGTAATCATGGATTTGTGCAATCTAGAAACTGGAAGACTTTTCTTAAGAATTAAGTCAGAGCTTAAACCAGCAGTGATGTCCAGAACGAAAGACTTACATCACTTACAACGGAAGGATGTGAGAATATAAGCACTCAAAAAACACAAGGAGTTCTGGAGACCCGGGGTCGCTCTTACTCATAGGTCTCATGTCCAGAAGTGTCTGCAGAACAAGTGACTACTTGAAAGATTTATTTGGTTTTGGACAAATGACCCAAATCCCTGGAAAAAGGAATCGTCAGAAGACACGGAGACGAATACATATGTGATGTAGAGAAGCTGCAGACCCAACACGATAAGACATTGTGAAAAACCAAGCACATGGCCACCATTTCTTGAGTCTTGGGTTGACGCTTGACCTTCCTTCCACCTGTAATGGTTCAGTGAATCCCTGTTTTTGCTGATGCATTACAGATGTCACCATCCCCACAGCGAGGCCGTTACCTTTGCACCCATCACCTCATGTCTAGTGAAGTCATTAATTCCTAGTTAATCGATAGTTCACAAGAACTTGGTCAATCGCCCAAGCCCACGAAAAAAATCTGCAGTCATGACGTTCAGGAAACACCTTCAATTTCTAGTAACTTTCCTTCTATAGTCGGAGTCAACATCCAGAGAAGAAATCTTCCGGCAGGACAATAAATCTGCTTTCAGGTTTTACTGCTGATCTCAGATAAGATTCCGCTTAGAAATATCTTTTACATTCAAAGATACTTAAGATGTATGAGGAGCTGTTGGGTAATGTGCCTGCTAGGGGAGATGATGGCGACCCATCCCATGGCTCCTCGGTTATCAGTGACTGGGGCCAGTGATCTAATCCTGACTGCGCTGAGATAACCTCCAGGTCACTACAATACTCCGAGGCAGAGAACTGACAGTACAAAGAAGCGCATGACTCCCATGTATTGATCCGAGCGACCGAGGCGCCTGACCAGGGAGGACAGAAACCCTCAATGTGATGTCATCCTCCAAAAATACTTCTCATAGAAACACCAATACATCTATAGAGATCACAGGACACCACATACAGGTGTGCAGAAAAGCTTACATAGCCCGGCAGATATATGGGCCTTTATTTCTGAGAATATGAATGAGAACACAAACCTTATTCTTCACCCACAAATGTCATCAGGGCAAATTAGTGGAAATTAACTTTTATATCTGTGGAAGATGTGCACCGGTATAGCACATATATGTATGGCAGTATTATAGTAGTTATATACTTGTACATTGGAGCAGTATTATAGTAGTTATATTCTTGTATATAGGAGTAGTATTATAGTAGTTATATTCTTGTACATAGGAGTAGTATTATAGTAGTTATATTCTTGTACATAGGAGCAGTATTATAGTAGTTATATTGTTGTACATAGGAGTAGTATTATAGTAGTTATATTCTTGTACATAGGAGTAGTATTATAGTAGTTATATTCTTGTACATAGGAGTAGTATTATAGTAGTTATATTCTTGTACATAGGAACAGTATTATAGTAGTTATATTCTTGTACATAGGAACAGTATTATAGTAGTTATATTCTTGTACATAGGAGTAGTATTATAGTAGTTATATTCTTGTACATAGGAGTAGTATTATAGTAGTTATATTCTTGTACATACGAGTAGTATTATAGTAGCTATATTCTTGTATATAGGAGTAGTATTATAGTAGTTATATTCTTGTACATAGGAGTAGTATTATAGTAGTTATATTCTTGTACATAGGAGTAGTATTATAGTAGTTATATTCTTGTACATAGGAGCAGTATTATAGTAGTTATATTCTTGTACATAGGAGTAGTATTATAGTAGTTATATTCTTGTACATACGAGTAGTATTATAGTAGCTATATTCTTGTATATAGGAGTAGTATTATAGTAGTTATATTCTTGTACATACGAGTAGTATTATAGTAGCTATATTCTTGTATATAGGAGTAGTATTATAGTAGTTATATTCTTGTATATAGGAGCAGTATTATAGTAGTTATATTCTTGTACATAGGAGCAGTATTATAGTAGTTATATCCTTGTACATAGGAGCAGTATTATAGTAGTTATATTCTTGTACATAGGAGCAGTATTATAGTAGTTATATTCTTGTATATAGGAGTAGTATTATAGTAGTTATATTCTTGTACATAGGAACAGTATTATAGTAGTTATATTCTTGTACATAGGAACAGTATTATAGTAGTTATATTCTTGTACATAGGAGTAGTATTATAGTAGTTATATTCTTGTACATAGGAGTAGTATTATAGTAGTTATATTCTTGTACATAGGAGTAGTATTATAGTAGTTATATTCTTGTACATAAGAGTAGTATTATAGTAGTTATATTCTTGTACATAGTAGCAGTATTATAGTAGTTATTTTCTTGTACATAAGAGTAGTATTATAGTAGTTATATTCTTGTACATAGGAGGTTGTATTATAGTAGTTATATTCTTGTACATAGGAGTAGTATTATAGTAGTTATATTCTTGTATATAGGAGTAGTATTATAGTAGTTATATTCCTGTACATAGGAGGTAGTATTATAGTAGTTATATTCTTATACCTAGGAGTAGTATTATAGTAGTTATATTCTTGTACATAGGAGTAGTATTATAGTAGTTATATTCTTGTACATAGATGTAGTATTATAGTAGTTATATTCTTGTACATAGGAGCAGTATTATAGTAGTTATATTCTTGTACATAGATGTAGTATTATAGTAGTTATATTCTTGTACATAGGAGTAGTATTATAGTAGTTATATCCTTGTACATAGATGTAGTATTATAGTAGTTATATTCTTGTACATAGGAGTAGTATTATAGTAGTTATATTCTTATACATAGGAGTAGTATTATAGTAGTTATATTCTTGTACATAGATGTAGTATTATAGTAGTTATATTCTTGTACATAGGAGTAGTATTATAGTAGTTATATTCTTATACATAGGAGTAGTATTATAGTAGTTATATTCTTGTACATAGATGTAGTATTATAGTAGTTATATTCTTGTACATAGGAGCAGTATTATAGTAGTTATATTCTTGTACATAGATGTAGTATTATAGTAGTTATATTCTTGTACATAGGAGTAGTATTATAGTAGTTATATCCTTGTACATAGATGTAGTATTATAGTAGTTATATTCTTGTACATAGGAGGTAGTATTATAGTTGTTATATTCTTGTATATAGGAGTAGTATTATAGTAGTTATATTCTTGTACATAGGAGTAGTATTATAGTAGTTATATTCTTGTATATAGGAGCAGTATTATAGTAGTTATATTCTTGTACATAGGAGCAGTATTATAGTAGTTATATTCTTGTACATAGGAGTAGTATTATAGTAGTTATATTCTTGTACATAGATGTAGTATTATAGTAGTTATATTCTTGTACATAGGAGCAGTATTATAGTAGTTATATTCTTGCACATAGATGTAGTATTATAGTAGTTATATTCTTGTACATAGGAGGTAGTATTATAGTAGTTATATTCTTGTATATAGGAGTAGTATTATAGTAGTTATATTCTTGTACATAGGAGTAGTATTATAGTAGTTATATTCTTGTACATAGGAGTAGTATTATAGTAGTTATATTCTTGTATATAGGAGCAGTATTATAGTAGTTATATTCTTGTACATATATGTAGTATTATAGTAGTTATATTCTTGTACATAGGAGTAGTATTATAGTAGTTATATCCTTGTACATAGATGTAGTATTATAGTAGTTATATTCTTGTACATAGGAGGTAGTATTATAGTAGTTATATTCTTGTATATAGGAGTAGTATTATAGTAGTTATATTCTTGTACATAGGAGTAGTATTATAGTAGTTATATTCTTGTATATAGGAGCAGTATTATAGTAGTTATATTCTTATACATAGGAGCAGTATTATAGTAGTTATATTCTTGTACATAGGAGAAGTATTATAGTAGTTATATTCTTGTACATAGGAGCAGTATTATAGTAGTTATATTCTTGTACATAGGAGCAGTATTATAGTAGTTATATTCTTGTACATAGGAGCAGTATTATAGTAGTTATATTCTTGTACATAGGAGTAGTATTATAGTAGTTATATTCTTGTACATAGGAGGTTGTATTATAGTAGTTATATTCTTGTACATAGTAGTTATATTCTTGTACATAGGAGCAGTATTATAGTAGTTATATTCTTGTACATAGGAGCAGTATTATAGTAGTTATATTCTTGTATATAGGAGTAGTATTATAGTAGTTATATTCTTGTACATAGGAGAAGTATTATAGTAGTTATATTCTTGTACATAGGAGCAGTATTATAGTAGTTATATTCTTGTACATAGGAGTAGTATTATAGTAGTTATATTCTTGTACATAGGAGAAGTATTATAGTAGTTATATTCTTGTGCATAGGAGTAGTATTATAGTAATTATATTCTTGTACATAGGAGGTAGTATTATAGTAGTTATATTCTTGTACATAGGAGTAGTATTATAGTAGTTATATTCTTGTACATAGGAGAAATATTATAGTAGTTATATTCTTGTGCATAGGAGTAGCATTATAGTAGTTATGTTCTTGTACATAGGAGGTAGTATTATAGTAGTTATATTCTTGTACATAGGAGGTAGTATTATAGTAGTTATATTCTTGTACATAGTAGTAGTATTATAGTAGTTATATTCTTGTACATAGGAGCAGTATTATAGTAGTTATATTCTTGTATATAGGAGTAGTATTATAGTAGTTATATTCTTGTACATAGGAGTAGTATTATAGTAGTTATATTCTTGTACATAGGAGGTAGTATTATAGTAGTTATATTCTTGTACATAGGAGTAATATTATAGTAGTTATATTCTTGTACATAGGAGGTAGTATTATAGTAGTTATATTCTTGTATATAGGAGTAGTATTATAGTAGTTATATTCTTGTACATAGGAGGTAGTATTATAGTAGTTATATTCTTGTACATAGGAGGTAGTATTATAGTAGTTATATTCTTGTACATAGTAGTATTATAGTAGTTATATTCTTGTACATAGGAGCAGTATTATAGTAGTTATATTCTTGTACATAGGAGGAGTATTATAGTAGTTAGATTCTTGTACATAGGAGCAGTATTATAGTAGTTATATTCTTGTACATAGGAGTAGTATTATAGTAGTTATATTCTTGTACATAGGAGCAGTATTATAGTAGTTATATTCTTGTATATAGGAGGCAGTATTATAGTAGTTATATTCTTGTATATAGGAGCAGTATTATAGTAGTTATATTCTTGTATATAGGAGGCAGTATTATAGTAGTTATATTCTTGTATATAGGAGCAGTATTATAGTAGTTATATTCTTGTATATAGGAGTAGTATTATAGTAGTTATATTCTTGTACATAGGAGTAGTATTATAGTAGTTATATTCTTGTACATAGGAGGTAGTATTATAGTAGTTATATTCTTGTACATAGGAGTAGTATTATAGTAGTTATATTCTTGTACATAGGAGTAGTATTATAGTAGTTATATTCTTGTACATAGGAGGTAGTATTATAGTAGTTATATTCTTGTACATAGGAGGTAGTATTATAGTAGTTATATTCTTGTATATAGGAGGTAGTATTATAGTAGTTATATTCTTGTACATAGGAGCAGTATTATAGTAGTTATATTCTTGTACATAGGAGGTAGTATTATAGTAGTTCTATTCTTGTACATAGGAGGTAGTATTATAGTAGTTATATTCTTGTACATAGGAGGTAGTATTATAGTAGTTATATTCTTGTACATAGGAGTAGTATTATAGTAGTTATATTCTTGTACATAGGAGTAGTATTATAGTAGTTATATTCTTGTACATAGTAGCAGTATTATAGTAGTTATATTCTTGTACATAGGAGGTAGTATTATAGTAGTTATATTCTTGTACATAGGAGTAGTATTATAGTAGTTATATTCTTGTACATAGGAGCAGTATTATAGTAGTTATATTCTTGTACATAGGAGGTAGTATTATAGTAGTTATATTCTTGTACATAGGAGGTAGTATTATAGTAGTTATATTCTTGTACATAGGAGGTAGTATTATAGTAGTTATATTCTTGTACATAGGAGGTAGTATTATAGTAGTTATATTCTTGTATATAGGAGGTAGTATTATAGTAGTTATATTCTTGTACATAGGAGTAGTATTATAGTAGTTATATTCTTGTACATAGGAGCAGTATTATAGTAGTTATATTCTTGTACATAGGAGTAGTATTATAGTAGTTATATTCTTGTACATAGGAGCAGTATTATAGTAGTTATATTCTTGTACATAGGAGCAGTATTATAGTAGTTATATTCTTGTACATAATCAGCAGCAGAGTATATATTACATTTGGGTAGGAATGTAAAAATAAGCAATGACATTCCACATCTGATGTTCTGAAGGTTCAGGAGAATGTCCGGAAGATCCCTGACTGTGAGGTAGCTAAGTTATAATGGAAGGAAGTCAGGTTTCTGAGAATGTGTGGAACATAAACAAAAATGGCTCCTTGTACATAAAACTGGTCCTGCATTGCAGAGCTGCTAGTCCTGAGTGCTCCATCCCCTGTATCTTCCTGTCAGAAGCCTTGTATAGCTCAGTGACAGGCTGTAGTACAGCCATTCCTGTTGTTACAGAGTTCTTGTGGCCAAACTTTATCAGATAAGGGAACTCTCAGGCATCAGATAAATATGTGCATATTAAAATAAACTGACAAATTGTATGAGAGTAAAAACCTGATTATCTTGCCTGACTGGAGGAACACCCTGGGGAGCCTCAACCATATCTGTAGGTGTTTATATGTGAAGTGTAAACAAGTCATGTATGGACAGGTTATGCGAGCCACTTTAGGGTATGTTCACACAGTTTTTTGCAGGCGGATTTTGACGCGGAACCCGCCTCCAAAACCACCTGCCAAAAAGGCTCCCATTCATTTCAATGGGAGTCGCTTGCTTGTTTTTCCTGCTAGCGACTTTTTTCAGCTAGCAGGAAAAAGAAGCGACATGTCCTAACGCAACAAAGTGTCAGTAATATATTATAATGAATACAAAGATATATTCAATAACCAGATGAATGAGAGGGATGAGGAGGGCAGCTGTAATGTATGTACACAGTGACTGTACCAGCAGAATAGTGAGCGCAGCTCTGGAGTATAATACAGGATAAGTAATGTAATGTATGTACACAGTGACTGTACCAGCAGAATAGTGAGCGCAGCTCTGAAGTATAATACAGGATAAGTAATGTAATGTATGTACACAGTGACTGCACCAGCAGAATAGTGAGTGCAGCTCTGGAGTATAATACAGGATAAGTAATGTAATGTATGTACACAGTGACTGCACCAGCAGAATAGTGAGCGCAGCTCTGGAGTATAATACAGGATAAGTAATGTAATGTATGTACACAGTGACTGTACCAGCAGAATAGTGAGCGCAGCTCTGAAGTATAATACAGGATAAGTAATGTAATGTATGTACACAGTGACTGTACCAGCAGAATAGTGAGCGCAGCTCTGGAGTATAATACAGGATCAGTAATGTAATGTATGTACACAGTGACTGCACCAGCAGAATAGTGAGTGCAGCTCTGGAGTATAATACAGGATAAGTAATGTAATGTATGTACACAGTGACTGCACCAGCAGAATACTGAGCACAGCTCTGGGGTATAATACAGGATAAGTAATGTAATGTATGTACACAGTGACTGCACCAGCAGAATAGTGAGCACAGCTCTGGGATATAATACAGGATAAGTAATGTAATGTATGTACACAGTGACTGCACCAGCAGAATAGTGAGTGCAGCTCTGGAGTATAATACAGGATAAGTAATGTAATGTATGTACACAGTGACTGTACCAGCAGAATAGTGAGCGCAGCTCTGGAGTATAATACAGGATAAGTAATGTAATGTATGTACACAGTGACTGTACCAGCAGAATAGTGAGCGCAGCTCTGGGGTATAATACAGGATAAGTAATGTAATGTATGTACACAGTGACTGTACCAGCAGAATAGTGAGTGCAGCTCTGGAGTATAATACAGGATAAGTAATGTAATGTATGTACACAGTGACTGCACCAGCAGAATAGTGAGTGCAGCTCTGGAGTATAATACAGGATAAGTAATGTAATGTATGTACACAGTGACTGTACCAGCAGAATAGTGAGCGCAGCTCTGGAGTATAATACAGGATAAGTAATGTAATGTATGTACACAGTGACTGTACCAGCAGAATAGTGAGCGCAGCTCTGGGGTATAATACAGGATAAGTAATGTAATGTATGTACACAGTGACTGTACCAGCAGAATAGTGAGTGCAGCTCTGGAGTATAATACAGGATAAGTAATGTAATGTATGTACACAGTGACTGCACCAGCAGAATAGTGAGTGCAGCTCTGGAGTATAATACAGGATAAGTAATGTAATGTATGTACACAGTGACTGTACCAGCAGAATACTGAGCACAGCTCTGGGGTATAATACAGGATAAGTAATGTAATGTATGTACACAGTGACTGCACCAGCAGAATAGTGAGCGCAGCTCTGGGGTATAATACAGGATAAGTAATGTAATGTATGTACACAGTGACTGCACCAGCAGAATAGTGAGCGCAGCTCTGGAGTATAATACAGGATAAGTAATGTAATGTATGTACACAGTGACTGCACCAGCAGAATAGTGAGCGCAGCTCTGGAGTATAATACAGGATAAGTAATGTAATGTATGTACACAGTGACTGTACCAGCAGAATAGTGAGCGCAGCTCTGGAGTATAATACAGGATAAGTCATGTAATGTATGTACACAGTGACTGTACCAGCAGAATAGTGAGCGCAGCTCTGGTGTATAATACAGGATAAGTAATGTAATGTATGTACACAGTGACTGTACCAGCAGAATAGTGAGCGCAGCTCTGGAGTATAATACAGGATAAGTAATGTAATGTATGTACACAGTGACTGCACCAGCAGAATAGTGAGCGCAGCTCTGGAGTATAATACAGGATAAGTAATGTAATGTATGTACACAGTGACTGTACCAGCAGAATAGTGAGCGCAGCTCTGGAGTATAATACAGGATAAGTAATGTAATGTATGTACACAGTGACTGTACCAGCAGAATAGTGAGCGCAGCTCTGGAGTATAATACAGGATAAGTAATGTAATGTATGTACACAGTGACTGTACCAGCAGAATAGTGAGCGCAGCTCTGGAGTATAATACAGGATAAGTAATGTAATGTATGTACACAGTGACTGCACCAGCAGAATAGTGAGCGCAGCTCTGGAGTATAATACAGGATAAGTAATGTAATGTATGTACACAGTGACTGTACCAGCAGAATAGTGAGCGCAGCTCTGGAGTATAATACAGGATAAGTAATGTAATGTATGTACACAGTGACTGCACCAGCAGAATAGTGAGCGCAGCTCTGGAGTATAATACAGGATAAGTAATGTAATGTATGTACACAGTGACTGTACCAGCAGAATAGTGAGCGCAGCTCTGGAGTATAATACAGGAGAAGTAATGTAATGTATGTACACAGTGACTGTACCAGCAGAATAGTGAGCGCAGCTCTGGAGTATAATACAGGATAAGTAATGTAATGTATGTACACAGTGACTGTACCAGCAGAATAGTGAGCGCAGCTCTGGAGTATAATACAGGATAAGTAATGTAATGTATGTACACAGTGACTGTACCAGCAGTATAGTGAGCGCAGCTCTGGAGTATAATACAGGATAAGTAATGTAATGTATGTACACAGTGACTGCACCAGCAGAATAGTGAGCACAGCTCTGGAGTATAATACAGGATAAGTAATGTAATGTATGTATACAGTGACTGTACCAGCAGAATAGTGAGCGCAGCTCTGGAGTATAATACAGGATAAGTAATGTATGTACACAGTGACTGTACCAGCAGAATAGTGAGCGCAGCTCTGGAGTATAATACAGGATAAGTAATGTAATGTATGTACACAGTGACTGCACCAGCAGAATAGTGAGCGCAGCTCTGGAGTATAATACAGGATAAGTAATGTATGTACACAGTGACTGTACCAGCAGAATAGTGAGCGCAGCTCTGGAGTATAATACAGGATAAGTAATGTAATGTATGTACACAGTGACTGTACCAGCAGAATAGTGAGCACAGCTCTGGAGTATAATACAGGATAAGTTATTCACTGTATTCACAAATGTTGATTCTCCATACAATATTGTCTATGGGGGGGGGGGGGGGGGCTCTGTCTTTGCGTTACACTTTCATTAGTTATTATTAGTCATACTGACCAGTGGTCTCCTGTGATGTGCACATCATGACAATAGTTATGAGGACAGGCTAACTATACTATAATATATGTACACAATGACTGCACTTTTTATGTAGATAAATTGTATAGGAGTTCCCCCTACGCCCAACAGCAGCACAACTGGGGTAATCCTGCCCCTATGCGCTGTTAGGACAGGTGGAATATTTAATTACCTAACAACAATCAACCCCTATAAGAGGTCAGAGGACCAACTCCCCTTTGTGTTTTTTTCTGTCCTGTGGGACAGGACAGGTGGACAGGGGAGAGGTGTTCTGGCCTCTTACAGGGGTCCCCTGTCCCCCCTAAATTTTACCTTGTTGCGATGCCTGAAGCGGTCCTCTTTTGCTGCTCCCAGCCGGCCCTTCCTCGCTGAAGCTGCGTGTCCTTCAGCGGGCAGCCTGTCATGTCTCCTGCAGGAGCCGGTGGGGTAGGAACTCACGTTCCTAGGCGGGTCCTGGGAACCAGTCGAGTCGGCTCCCGGGTTCCGCCCGAGCCGGGGACCACTGCTGGGTAAGACCACGCATGCGCAGTTCACGCGGTCCATTCTATGGGCCACGGTCGCGATACAGGAGAGCGGAAGCAGGTAAGAACCTGTTCTCCTGTTTGTATTACCCCCCTCCCTGTGTAGGAGGAGGGGGTAGGGGGACTGGATTACAAGTCACACCAGGAAAATCGGACCTGAACAGGGAGGGGGGGGGGCGTGGTTTCCCGCCCCCTTTTTCCTCCCCAGCCCGCCTATTTAAACCCCCCGCCACCAGGTAAAGATGCTTGTCGCTCCGGTTACAAGCACTTCTGAGAGCTACTGCCTCAGGATCGTGATTGCTATTTGGAATTGCGGATTCTCATTATCAAGGTTGGTGGAGGGGAGAGGGGCTGGGGAAGCAGGTTGTGTGGTCCGAATCCTTATGTTATTTTTGTGTGTGCATGTGTCCCCTCTCTTCCTCTTACAGTATGTCCTCCTCATCCTCCTCGACTCTCCCTCGGAGGAAGACTACAGCCAAGAGGAGACATTTGTCTTGCGCCCGGAGCTCCTCCCTCTGAGGCTACCCCTATTAGAGAAATGGTCTCCTGGGTAAAGGACTTTGTGTCCCATTCCATGAAAAAAATGGATGAGACCATTTCCCACCTCGCCAAAAGGCCCCGGCTAGAGGCATCTGAGCCCTCCCTCCCTCCTCTGAAGAGGCTTCACATTGGGGAGGTTGAGTCCTCTGAGGACCCTGTGGAGGTGGAGAAGGAAGTATTTCCCCTCGAGAAGATGGGCAGACTTTTCAGAGTCCTCAGATCAAGTGATCGGGAGGCAGGGGAAGGGCCAAGCAGGAGGGTGAAGTTCTTTAAGGCTAATTCTGACCTGGTCCAGGTAATGGAAGGAGAGTGGAGGCGTCCTGAGAGAGCATTTACACCTTCCGCTAGGTTCAGGGCGCTCTTCCCGATGTCGGAGTCCCAGCAGGGTGCCTGGGGACCACCACCCAAAGTTGATGTGGCGGTGGCCAAATTATCCCGCCGTACTGTCCTTCCGGCCGAAGACGGGTCAAACCTGCAGGACCCGTTAGACCGCCGCGTAGAGGGGTCCTTGAGGCGGCATAGTCTGTCGCCTCGTCTCAGGCCTCCGAGGCCATATCGGCAAATGAGGTGGTCTCTGGCCTACAGGCCGAATTATCATCCCTTGCTAGGGATGTAGACACGGGGGTCCACCGGGACGAACTCCTATCGGCTATGTCCGATATTAAGTTATTGGTGGACCACTTGGCTGAATCCTCCAGGACGCAACTGAAACTCGCCAAGCGACCGTTGTGGATTAAACCGTGGAGGGTGGACAACGCCTCCAGACTAGGGCTTTGTACACTGCCCTTTGAGCCAGGTAGGCTTTTTGGCAAAGCCCTGGACAAGATCATGGAGGATCTGGCGGACACTAAAACCAAAAATCTGCCGCAGCCGCCAGAAAGGAGAAGAACCGCCTTTCGGGGCCGAGGTTCCTCCACCAGAGGCTTCAGGGGGCGTGGACGCTCCGCTCCCCAGGGCAGAGGTAGAGGACGCGGTACTTCCCGCGACCGAAAGAAGGATCCCTGACCCGTCAGTGGTCTGCCATCTTGGGAGAAATCGGGCCCGTCCTCCATCTAGGGCCCCGACGCAAAGGTCCCGGGGTCGCCCAGTACATCAAGGCTCCACCGACCGAGAGAACATCTTGCCCTTTTTAGGGCCCCAAACAACTTCATCTGTGAGTGCCCGACCAGAAGGATGTCCCTCTGGGTTTCTTGGTACCCAGGATCTTGGGCGAAGGACTCAGGTTCATCGTCTTCCACCTAGACCACTTCCTCCACGGGATGCGGTTTCTTTAAGAGATCTTCAGGCCAGGTATACTCGCAGGATCTCCCATAGCTCGGTCCAGGACCTTGGATCAAGGGGACGAATACCTAGATGGAAAACCTTGTCCTCAAGTTTCCACCCTCCCAGACGGCAGAACTTCAGCCCCCCTACTTCCAGGGGAGTAGTATCCACGGGTCTTCCCCCAGCCCCCTAGTAAGGCTAGGGAGCCCTTTAATTGGGCAGAAGGCTTCTCAGAGCCAGGATCAAGGAGGGCTACCTCAGGCACATTCAGACGGTAGCCAAAGACCCGTTAGGATTATTTACGATTCCATCAAATCGAATCCAGTTCCAGGGATTCACCAGGGACTCTCTTACCTGGAGGCACCTTCTCTATGTCAAGAAGCTGTGAGTCTGGAATCGCTGTCCCTAGGGACTAAAAAAGCCTATCCAGTAGACCATCAGTGCCCGGCCATTACTGGCCCGGCAGACCCATCTTCGCGATGGCAGGTCCTCGGTCAGGTTTACCTAGACCCTGTTGACCACAGATGCCTCCCTGTCCGGGGGAGCTCATCTGGGGGAGACCCTGGTACAAAGCACCTGGCGTTACCTGAAGAGAATGCGCTTACCCAGCTGGCGAGAGATTACCAGAGCTCAAGTGAAGCTTCAGACGTGGACTCCACGTTTTCGGGAGCGGAGGACCAGGATGGACAACCTGATCACAGCCTATTACAGTCGTCACGGATGGAGGATCAGAGCCTTCTCCACTTTACCAGACGCCAGGAGCCCCATCTATTCGGATCTAGGAATCTCCCAGCGGCCAGCGGTTCAGATTCCAGGTTACTTACACAGTCTGTGGGACTGCCTCACCAGAGTACGGATGACCTCAGCCAGGTCATCCCCAGACCAGGGTGCTTTCCACTATCTTACCAAAGGATGAGGTCTCCCCGAGGTGGATCTGATGGCCACCTCAAACAGCGCCGCAA
Organism: Leptodactylus fuscus; assembly: GCF_031893055.1. Lineage (NCBI taxonomy): Eukaryota > Metazoa > Chordata > Amphibia > Anura > Leptodactylidae > Leptodactylus > Leptodactylus fuscus. The sequence continues at coordinate 4,363,758 of NC_134273.1, read as the reverse complement.
TAGAGGAGCGCTGCTCCCTAGTTCGGGAAGACAATCCTCTGGCGCTGTATGCCCTGTCAATACCAGGGAGGTTCAAACGGAAAGGCGTTTACCCTCCTCTACAGAGGATTCGGAAGGTATTGACGAAACTCAGGCAGGACCAGAGCTTGGCAAGGAGCACGCCATTCTGGTCAGAAGGGGCATGGTTCACCGTCTTCACTCTCATGAGACGGAGGAACACCTGGAGGCTTCCACCAGTGTAAACTCTGGTAATCCGGAACAGTCGACCCTATCAAGGCCTGAACAGATTCAACCTCACTGCCTGGAGGTCAGCCAGCCTTTAGCTGGCGAAAGAGGATTATCCCAGGGAGTGCTAAGAACTTTGGCGCACTCAAGAGCGGAGTCAACTAACCAGAGCTATCGGAGGGTCGCCCGAATTTTCCAGAACTGGTGTTCAAGTAACCAGTGCGACCCTAATAGGAATGCAGTCTTGGAGTTCCTACAAGATGGCCTGGGGAAAGGGCTAGCACCTTCTACCTTGAAAGTCCAAGTCTCAGCTCTGTCCGCGCTCCTGGAGACCCGGCTAGCACTAGATCCTCTGATTAAGCAATTTCTAAGAGGGGCTACTAGACTTCGTCCTCAGGTGCAGCCGCCTGTCCCTAGCTGGGACCTAGCCGCAGTTTTACATGGGCTTTGTGTGCCCCCCTTTGAGCCCCTATCTGAGGTGGATTTGAGGTACCTAGCATACAAGATAACTTTCCTGTTGGCAATAACCTCCGCCAAGAGGGTCGGCGAGCTACAAGCCTTAGCGGCCTCGGAGCCATTCATAACCTTCTTTCCAGACAGAGTGCAACTGAGGTTCGTCCCAGGATTCTTGCCAAAGGTACCCACGCCTCAGAATATTAACCAGGCAATCGTCTTACCAGCCTTTTTTCCCTCTCCCACCTCTGAGTGGGAGGAGAGGATGCACAAGTTGGACTTGATGAGAGCTTTACAGATTTATCTAGAGCGCACCGTGTCCTTCCGGAAATCGGAGAATCTGCTGATCAACGTGTTTGGCCACACTAAAGGTACCAAAGCATCCAAACCAACTCTATCAAGATGGATTAGAGAAGCCATTATCTGCTCCTTACGTGCTCAGGATCTCCCAGTGCCAGACCTTATCCGTGCCCATGCTACCCAAGCAGTAGCAACATCGTGGGCCGAGAGACGTTTTCTTTCCTTGGAACAGATATGTGCAGCGGCTTCTTGGAGTTCTCAGCTAACTTTCGCCAAACATTATAGACTTGAATGGCGAACAAGGGAGTCCACAGCATTTGGACATTCGGTATTGGCATCAGCTTGCCAAGATCACCCGCCCTAGGGTAAAGCGATACTTGCTAAATCCCCAGTTGTGCTGCTGTTGGGCGTAGGGGGAACGAAAGATTGTGAATGACAATCTGTTTTCCCTTAGCCCAAACAGCAGCACAAGGCTCCCTCCCTATGCTGTATTATTGTACTATCTGTATTTGTAATATGTCATATTACTCCTGTTAAATATATGTCTAAAACCCTTACTTGTTACTAACACAAAGGGGAGTTGGTCCTCTGACCTCTTATAGGGGTTGATTGCTGTTAGGTAATTAAATATTCCACCTGTCCTAACAGCTCATAGGGGCAGGATTACCCCAGTTGTGCTGCTGTTTGGGCTAAGGGAAAACAGATTGTCATTCACAATCTTTTGTTCTTTAAAAAGTGTCTAAAAATAAACCTTCCCCTTTAAGATGACGACCGCACCCTCCAGTGTATCTATTCTTTCAGGTTGAGATAAGTGTTTTATGTCCTGACTACTTTGCTGTCTCTTAGACATTGCTTACTTATTCATGATGCTGGCAGGGCTCGGCGGTATATCGCCATCTTCATACGTTGCTTCCTTCTTCTATTTCACACTAACATTTTATTCCCCAGTATTGAAATGCAATTCATTGATAGAAGGTAAAGGGGTTTCTGAAACTGGGGTAAGGGAGGATGTGAAATTACAAAATATGTGTTCCCTAAATCCCTACCTATTGAATCGCCGGTCACACGTTGTCAGTCGCTGACCTCCGTAAAGTTAGCTGCAGCCCTGTACACCAGTGATTCCCAACAGGGCTGCCATGGAAACCTTCCAGGGGGCCGCAGCCCTCTGATTGGGAAGATGACGCACGATTATCTGCAGCCTCAGGAAGTGTTTTGTCTTTTGGTAAAAATTATTTAATAGGGGTGCGACGAGTTTTTTTTTTTTTTTTTTTTTCTCTTTAACTTCAGGGGTACCCCGAATCTGAAATTTTTGCTGTACACAAAGGCCTGAGGGGGGGCGACAGTGAGGCAGCGCTGGAAGGAAAAGCCAGGAAACAATCACCTTGTCATTATCAGACTATAGCTGCGGCAAGGTGCGCCATGGTTAACAATTAATCCATAAGAAGTCTTACTGATATACATTGCAGCATGTAATCTAAGCAAAGAAGGGTCCCGAGGCTCGCACATATCATATACACGAGATACAGGTATATAGTCACCCCACTAATAAATACGTGCACAAAGTAAGCCCTACACAAATTTTTAATTTTATGGAACTGTGCCAGCGCTTTGGAAAGCCTTCCCCCCCTCTTGTCGCACTGTGGGCGTCCCCAATGCTGCGAGAGAGCTCTCCAGCGCCGCCTCCATCTTCTTCAGGAACATCCTCTCTTCGTGTCTTCTTCCTGCGCACGCTTCAAACTTCTCGGCCTCGGACAGCTGACTGCACATGCCCACCGGCTACAAGAAAATGGCTGCTTACAATACTGTGTAAGCGGCCATGTTCTTGTGGCCAGCGGGCATGCACAGTCGGCTTTGCCCTAGGCCCGGAGCAGACATCTAAAGGTAGGAGAAGAATAGCCTTTCTTAAGGCTCTTCTGACGTGGTACCCAGAAAAAATGGCATTTTAATGATAGAATCCTTTTAACCTTGTAAAATCCAATAAGTCTGTGTATAATCTCCTCCTAAAATACATTCAGTTACAATCTAAATTCCATAAATAGTTTAAATTGACAAACCTGCACAATCACATGGCCAGATCTCAAAGGTAATGCACGCAAATTCTGCAGCAATTATGACTCCCTTTGCATGCCTTAGCTTTGAGATCGGGCCATGTGATTGTGCAGGTTTGTCAATTTAAACTATTTATGGAATTTAGATTGTAACTGAATGTATTTTAGGAGGAGATTATACACAGACTTATTGGATTTTACATTGCTATAGGAAAGGTTACGTTTTATTCCATGGTGCAGTGCGGTCAGACCTGTTAGCCTCTATACCGGGGGATACAACTGTTCTTACCTATATTACGGGTCACCACCTAGAAATCATATACCGTATGGTTACACATTGGAGCAATATGGACCACGCATACCACTTTATCCTTGGAAAGTGGGACTCATTAAGAATTTAGTCAAGAAATCTTTGCAGCCAATATTGCTGACCACAGGCTCAGACACAATGTGCGCAGAGGGGGAAGAGCAAAGCTCCAAATGGTGGCCAAACTACAACCCCCAGCATGTCCTGACGGCTTGTGACCACGAGGACATGCCTGGAATTGCGGATTTGTATTAGACTGCGGCCATCTCCTCCAGTTCTGTAGTTACTCCACGTCTTCCTGGTTTTATAAGAACGATTCCTAATACGAGTTTCAGAGTGATTTATTTCCATCAAAATATCTGTACAAATAAAAAAAAAAAAAGTCCTTGAGATTTCAGGATAAAGTTTCAGGTCTCATTTACAGGCACCAGCTGAACCCCCGATTTTGCAAGCAGGTGGAATTCATCGCTGATAGGGGTGCATGGATGCAGATTTGATAGTGGTTTTGATGCTGCTGGGCATCTTACCTGCAAGATCATAAGGAACACACAGTCAGTACAGACATACAGACACAAGGAGCTGCAGATCTCTTCATCTGTGGCATCCTTCTTACCTGGCTGGCCAGCCTGTGCCATTGGGACCCCCCCAGGTAAGTGCTGCTGCTGGTTAGGTGGGAGAGTCATAGGAACTTGCTGCATGCCTGCGGCTCCTGGTAGCATCCCACCTGCTGCAGACTGTCCTGGACCCATGGGGCCCCCGGGGCCCGGAGGACGACGATTTGACAGGCCTTTTCCAAAGGCTACAGCGACTACCAGAGCGTTTGTATCAGCAGGATTATATGTCGGTTTATTTTGCCTTAAGTCTAAAATTACATTAAAATAACATTCATTACAAAAGTCAGATTCCTGTCTATGATATAACACATATACTACATGGATAGTCTATATAATACTGTGTATACAACACGGGGATTTATATTATACTGTATATACAACAATGACATTCTACATTACACTGTATATATAACATGAAGAGATAGTAAATGTTTAATTCGTACAAACAAACATGTGACAAAGACGCAAAGTCTAAAGTCCTCAGGGGAAGATTCACTGTCCTGTAACCCAAGAAGAGATACCAGAAGAAAGTGTGCAGTCACTGTGTACATACATTACATGACTTATCCTATATTATACTCCAGAGCTGCGCTCACTATTCTGCTGGTACAGTCACTGTGTACATACATTACATGACTTATCCTATATTATACTCCAGAGCTGCGCTCACTATTCTGCTGGTGCAGTCACTGTGTACATACATTACATTACTTATTCTGTATTATACCCCAGAGCTGCGCTCACTATTCTGCTGGTACAGTCTCTGTGTACATACATTACATTACTTATCCTGTATTATACTCCAGAGCTGCGCTCACTATTCTGCTGGTACAGTCACTGTGTACATACATTACATTACTTATCCTGTATTATACCCCAGAGCTGCGCTCACTATTCTGCTGGTACAGTCTCTGTGTACATACATTACATTACTTATCCTGTATTATACCCCAGAACTGCGCTCACTATTCTGCTGGTACAGTCTCTGTGTACATACATTACATTACTTATCCTGTATTATACTCCAGAGCTGCGCTCACTATTCTGCTGGTGCAGTCACTGTGTACATACATTACATTACTTATCCTGTATTATACCCCAGAGCTGCGCTCACTATTCTGCTGGTACAGTCACTGTGTACATACATTACATTACTTATCCTGTATTATACTCCAGAGCTGCGCTCACTATTCTGCTGGTACAGTCTCTGTGTACATACATTACATTACTTATCCTATATTATACTCCAGAGCTGCGCTCACTATTCTGCTGGTACAGTCACTGTGTACATACATTACTTATCCTGTATTATACTCCAGAGCTGCGCTCACTATTCTGCTGGTACAGTCACTGTGTACATACATTACATTACTTATCCTGTATTATACCCCAGAGCTGCGCTCACTATTCTGCTGGTACAGTCACTGTGTACATACATTACATTATTTATCCTGTATTATACTCCAGAGCTGCGCTCACTATTCTGCTGGTGCAGTCACTGTGTACATACATTACTTATCCTGTATTATACTCCAGAGCTGCACTCACTATTCTGCTGGTGCAGTCACTGTGTACATACATTACATTACTTATCCTGTATTATACCCCAGAGCTGCGCTCACTATTCTGCTGGTGTAGTCACTGTGTACATACATTACATTACTTATCCTGTATTATACTCCAGAGCTGCGCTCACTATTCTGCTGGTACAGTCACTGTGTACATACATTACATTACTTATCCTGTATTATACTCCAGAGCTGCGCTCACTATTCTGCTGGTGCAGTCACTGTGTACATACATTACATTACTTATCCTGTATTATACTCCAGAGCTGCGCTCACTATTCTGCTGGTACAGTCACTGTGTACATACATTACATTACTTATCCTGTATTATACTCCAGAGCTGCGCTCACTATTCTGCTGGTACAGTCACTGTGTACATACATTACATTACTTATCCTGTATTATACTCCAGACCTGCGCTCACTATTCTGCTGGTGCAGTCACTGTGTACATACATTACATTACTTATCCTGTATTATACTCCAGAGCTGCGCTCACTATTCTGCTGGTGCAGTCACTGTGTACATACATTACATTACTTATCCTGTATTATACTCCAGAGCTGCGCTCACTATTCTGCTGGTACAGTCACTGTGTACATACATTACATTACTTATCCTGTATTATACTCCAGAGCTGCGCTCACTATTCTGCTGGTGCAGTCACTGTGTACATACATTACATTACTTATCCTGTATTATACTCCAGAGCTGCACTCACTATTCTGCTGGTGCAGTCACTGTGTACATACATTACATTACTTATCCTGTATTATACTCCAGAGCTGCGCTCACTATTCTGCTGGTACAGTCACTGTGTACATACATTACATTACTTATCCTGTATTATACTCCAGAGCTGCGCTCACTATTCTGCTGGTACAGTCACTGTGTACATACATTACATTACTTATGCTGTATTATACTCCAGAGCTGCGCTCACTATTCTGCTGGTACAGTCACTGTGTACATACATTACATTACTTATCCTGTATTATACTCCAGAGCTGCGCTCACTATTCTGCTGGTACAGTCACTGTGTACATACATTACATTACTTATCCTGTATTATACTCCAGAGCTGCGCTCACTATTCTGCTGGTGCAGTCACTGTGTACATACATTACATTACTTATGCTGTATTATACTCCAGAGCTGCGCTCACTATTCTGCTGGTACGGTCACTGTACATACATTACATTACTTATCCTGTATTATACTCCAGAGCTGCGCTCACTATTCTGCTGGTGCAGTCACTGTGTACATACATTACATTACTTATCCTGTATTATACTCCAGAGCTGCGCTCACTATTCTGCTGGTGCAGTCACTGTGTACATACATTACATTACCGTATTTTACGGACTATAAGGCGCACTGGACTATAAGCCGCATTGCCCATGAGCGCCTTATAGTCCGTCTCGGTTCATATATAAGGCGCACCGGACTATAAGCCGCAGTCCGGTGCGCATTATATCTTATTGAAAGCGGCGGCAGGCAGACTTTGCCAGCGGCCGCTTAACCCCCCGCGTGCCAGCCGCTTCTATTGGAAGCGCTCGGCAGGCGAGGAGGGGCTCTATCAGCAAAATCATGCTGATAGAGCCCAACCGTAAACGTTAGGTTAAACTCCCCCCCCCCCCCCCCCCGTTTTAAAATAAAAGCCTGAAACAGAATGTGAAACTTACCGAGCGGTGCAGGGTGGGCGGGCATTCAGGCCTCCTCTTCCTCCGATGTTCCGTCCTCCTCCGGCGCTCGCAAGCTGATAATGGCCAGGGCACATGCGCAATAGAAGCATTATGATATTGTGCATGCGCCCCGGCCATTATCAGCGAGCGCCGGAGGAGAAGGACGGAACATCGGAGGCAGAGGAGGCCTGAATGCCCGCCCGCCCGTCCTGCACCGCTGGGTAAGTTTCACGTTCTGTTTCAGGCCGGCGTGACAGCAGGGCTGCCGGACACTTCCTATTCATTTCTATGGGAGCCGACATGCGAGCGCTCCCCATAGAAATGAATGGACTGCTTTTTTCCATTCATTTCTATAGGGAGCGCTCGCATGCCGGCTCCCATAGAAATGAATAGGAAGTGTCCGGCAGCCCTGCTGTAGCGCCGGCGTGTACGGCTGTGATACACGCCGGCGTTCGGTAGTGTGAATGCACCCTTACGGTGCCTTTTATGTATGTATGGAAGCGGCACGCAGTCTTTGCCGCCGCTTCCATCCATATATAAGCCGCACCGGACTATAAGCCGCACTTACGATTTCTGAGGAAATCGTAGGTTTTTACGTGCGGCTTATAGTCCGGAAAATACGGTACTTATCCTGTATTATACTCCAGAGCTGCGCTCACTATTCTGCTGGTCACTGTGTACATACATTACATGCTATCAGTGACTCTCGCACACTCACTTCCCACATCGGACTCCCGCTCCTCCTTGATGATTTTCTCCAGCAGGTTGTTGCACAGCTTATTCATAGTCTGGACTTGTTTCTGTTACAGAGAATCCATGTGACTACATGAGGCCATGAGAGCAGTGAGGGTAATGGAGGCGGCAGTAATGGAGGTCATCATTACCTGAGCTGCTTCTGGAGTGATGCGAGAGGCTTCTGCGCTCAGCTGCTTTTCCTGCTCCTCCACTTCAGGGTCGGGTTTGGTTCTCAGGTGATCAGGGACCACTTCATGGCTGAATACAGGGACCCTGCCCTCGGTCAGACGCTGCATACATGGACCTGGTTAAGCAGCAGGCCTCGATACAACAGGGGCATCTTGTACATAGTCATAGACTGTGAAACTTACCATGACCTCATCATCTCGGTCGGGTGACAGCAGCAGGGGGATGATAACCTGGTTTTTTAGCAGTGGGGTCTTCTCATTTTTAAGAACTTTATTTAGAGTGTTGAGCTGGCCTGAGAGCAAGGCAAAGCTGTCCAGCACTGAGGGCCTAGGAAGAGAGATCTGTGAGGTGGGCTCCAAGGATGGGAGAAGATATGGCAGGGAAAGGGTTACTAAGGAGGTGGAGAGGAATGGAAGGAGACGCAGAGTGAGCCGAGGACCATGCCATGGAAAGTCGACCAGAAATAAGAAGGATGAAAATACAGAGAGGGCAGAGACATAATGAAGGAGGAACATAAGATGTCTACAAGGATGATGGGATCCAGGTTAGAGGTTCTCCTCTACTGGAGGGATACTGGATAGGCTGCAGGGGGTCCGACCACTGGAATCCCAATCCATCTCTAGGATGCGGAGTGCCCCCGTCACTCATGAAAGCTGCTGACTTAGGACCCCCGCTCTCGTGATAGGTGAAAGATACAGGATCTGTTCCCTCACCAATCTACCAGTTATCTCATGACGAGAACAACTATATCAAGGCACAAACAATGGATATCACAGTTAAAATAAGCAAGTCTAGAGATTCTAACAGACTCCTGCCCCCCTTCCCTGGGCTAGATTACCATGTCAAAGCCCTAAAGAAGCAGGGCAGCAGTGTAAAGCAGGGATGGGAGACATTAGGCTGTAGATACTGGAGTAGAGCAGCAGTATCCAGCATGGCGTACAGACAAGACACTACAGTCACTGATCGTAGCTGTGCCCGAATAGCGAAACGCATCACCCAAACGTAATGACATGTCACTCGGGTTATAAGTGCACAAAACCACACAAAGAGCTTTATTACACCAACACGGAGCCCCGGCCAGACACCCTGCACCCAAAGCCTCCTCTATTATTTATAAAGGTTAATTGCAGACATAAGTGAGTACTAGAAAGCCGGAGACCGGGGGAGTAACATCTGCGAGATCCGCACAGGAAATAAGCCCAAAAGACCCATCAAAGATTAATCAGCGTCCTAAAGCCTTATCCACACAGGGCTCTGCCTCCATCCGGCTCCTATAGGACGGGAGTCAGACAGCACTGCCGCCATCACCCATGGTGCTATGATAGACAGCTGTGGGTGTGATCCATCCATTAGGAACTACAGAAATATCCGGGGCATCGGCATACCCTATGGCCCAGGTCACCTCCAAGGAGACGCAGAGGGAATGGGAGGTCACAAGTCTCCGACTACCCTCACTCACATTATCAATAGCTGTCTCTTACATACACAGATCACCATCCAGTCAGCCCAACTCCCTCGCTACAGTATTCTAGACCCAGAGAAAATATCAATGCCATCACTACCCTAGACCACCAGGGATATTATCATTAATGTTATGCGCTAAAAAGATCCCACTGGGCCTATAAGGTATGCTTCTAGGTACGTTTAATCAAGGGTGCAGTATACACTGTCAGGTGGAGGAATAAACGTTTTCGGCCCTACTTGGCCTTCATCAGACTCTACAAAATATTAACAAAAAGTGAAGAAACATAAACAGAATAAAAGTGAGTAATACACCATAACACATGTACAATCATGACCTACAAGAATAATATACAGTTATATACAACATTCGTCACATGGTTGATAATCTGTATACAATAAATTGCATCAATACAATACAAGGGTGATCTTCTCCTGGTCAGTCCATACTGGCTCGAGCTAATACATGCAATAAGATCACACAGTTACTATGTTATTCAATATCTCATTGTGGAGATCCTTGGTCTCGATCCGTGATGAAAGAGAAGACTAAGATTCTGTGATAACAATGCCAACATCCATTATATGATGAAAGTATGAGTCCACGTTGTGACATACTATCAGTATGTATCCACCCATAGATAGTGATTACCAAGCTAGAAGATAACGTATACCGTAGTTAGACATACCAATTCGAGGTGTTCATAAGGTATATACCCACGGTATATAGGATAGACAAGCCTATATGGGATAGCAATGGATTAATGACTATTGTCATTTGAATTTGATTTACTGACAATAGTCATTAATCCATTGCTATCCCATATAGGCTTGTCTATCCTATATACCGTGGGTATATACCTTATAAACACCTCGAATTGGTATGTCTAACTACGGTATACGTTATCTTCTAGCTTGGTAATCACTATCTATGGGTGGATACATACTGATAGTATGTCACAACGTGGACTCATACTTTCATCATATAATGGATGTTGGCATTGTTATCACAGAATCTTAGTCTTCTCTTTCATCACGGATCGAGACCAAGGATCTCCACAATGAGATATTGAATAACATAGTAACTGTGTGATCTTATTGCATGTATTAGCTCGAGCCAGTATGGACTGACCAGGAGAAGATCACCCTTGTATTGTATTGATGCAATTTATTGTATACAGATTATCAACCATGTGACGAATGTTGTCTATCACTGTATATTATTCTTGTAGGTCATGATTGTACATGTACGTGTTATGGTGTATTACTCACTTTTGTTCTGTTTTTGTTTCTTCGCTTTTTGTTAATATTTTGTAGAGTCTGACGAAGGCCAAGTAGGGCCAAAAACGTTTATTCCTACCCCTGACAGTGTATACTGCACCCTTGATTAAACGTACCTTGAAGCATAGCTGATAGTCCCAGTGGGATCTTTTTAACGTATAATAAATGGATTGGGACCCTATCCCACTATTGTGAACCCGATTTCCCCCCACACTACCTTATATCATTAATGTTATGACTATGCAAGACGATGAAGGAGGTTATTACTGATGTCATTACTACCCTAGACCAGCAAGGGTGCACTTATCAATACCATTACTGTCCTAGACCACCAGGGATGTTATCACTAATGCCATACTCACCGAGATACCCAGGGACGTTATTAGTAATGTTAATATGCAAGACCACCAGGGATGTTCTCATTAATACCATTAGATCTTGAGGGATTCTATCACTAAATCCTTCACTGTCCTAGACCAACGCATGAGAAGTTATCTGAAGATTTATCAGACATTCTTTTTTTTTTTTTTTTTTTTAAATGTAGATTGTGAGCCCCACATAGAGCTCACAATGTACATTTTTCCCTATCATGGGAAACACGGGGAGAACATACAAACTCCTTGCAGATGGTTTTTTGCCCTTGGCAAGATTTGAACACCAGGACTCCAGCGCTGCAAGGCTGCAGTGCTAACCACTGAGCCACCGTGTGGCCCCAGATTTATCAGACATTCTTATTCCGCAGGTGACGGGTACGCTGGTGCTCACATACTATTGTTACGCAGCGGCGGGCTCTCAGTTGTCTGTGTCCGGCCTTGTCGTGGTCATGGCCACTGAGATCAAAGCTATTAAACCGAATGTGGTTTTCTACCAACCTCTCCCTCCTACGTATAAGGAAGGAATCTGCCAAACTCTGCAAGTATTACATACAGACTATGTGCAGACTGCAAAGGGTGAAAGTCACACATTTCAGAATCTGAGGTGAGCCCTGGCATCTGTATGGATCCTTCCACTACACTCACATGTACGGTAATATCTTGTGGCTTTTCTGTATATTGTCTGTAATAAATCCTGCCTGCAGCACTGACAGCCCATGAAAGAATCCCCTATGTGCTGACAGCAGCAGAGCTGGTACAGTGTGTCGGCCTCTTCTTACCAGGTCAGTCGGTCATATTCGTTCTCCAGTTTATAGATGAATCCACCCAAAGAGTTCTTCAAATCAGAGACCTGAGCGATCAGTGTCTCCAAACTGGATTCCAGCTGCTTCTCCTCACGCTATTGAAGAATAAGGAATGAAATATGAGAAGAAGTGAGAATCTCTGTGAACCGCATAACATAAGGAGCAGAAATAAGATAACGTATGAGGAGTCTGACAACCCCAACAAGAAGAGATACAAGTATGGCGGGGGCATGTTGAGGCTACCCGGTACTTTTACCACATATTGCTGGTGGGTCTGTGTCCGAACGCCAACAACTAGGACATCTCCTTACATGTGAGAGATCCTTAACATCTCAGCTAAGAACAACTGGACGGTACTCAAAAGGGTTAATAGAGGTGGTCGTACACCAGGACTAGTGAATGAGCCCCACCAGACAGGACACAGGGGCGGGGCAGTATATAATGAGTGTATGGCAGTATATACACATTATATACCATAGGGCCAGTATATACATGTAATCTGTGATTATATAGGTGGTCGTACACCAGGACTAGTGAATGAGCCCCACCAGACAGGACACAGGGGCGGGGCAGTATATGAGTGTATACATATGGCGGTATATACACATTATATACCATAGGGCCAGTATATACATGTAATCTGTGATTATATAGGTGGTCGTACACCAGACTAATGAATGAGCCCCACCAGACAGGACACAGGGGAGGGGCAGTATATAATGAGAGTATACGTATGGCAGTATATACACATTGTATACCATAGGGCCAGTATATACATGTAATCTGTGATTATATAGGTGATCGTACACCAGGACTAATGAATGAGCCCCACCAGACAGGACACAGGGGAGGGGCAGTATATAATGAGAGTATGGCAGTATATACACATTGTATACCATAGGGCCAGTATATACATGTAATCTGTGATTATATAGGTGGTCGTACACCAGACTAATGAATGAGCCCCACCAGACAGGACACAGGGGTGGGGCAGTATATAATGAGAGTATGGCAGTATATACACTTTGTATACCATAGGGCCAGTATATATAGGGCTTATACATGTAATCTGTGATTATATAGGTGGTCGTACACCAGACTAATGAATGAGCCCCACCAGACAGGACACAGGGGCGGGGCAGTATATAATGAGAGTATACGTATGGCAGTATATACACATTATATCCCATAGGGCCAGTATATACATGTAATCTGTGATTATATAGGTGGTCGTACACCAGGACTAATGAATGAGCCCCACCAGACAGGACACAGGGGCGGGGCAGTATACAATGAGAGTATGGCAGTATATACACATTGTATACCATAGGGCCAGTATATACATGTAATCTGTGATTATATAGGTGATCGTACACCAGGACTAATGAATGAGCCCCACCAGACAGGACACAGGGGCGGGGCAGTATATAATGAGAGTATACGTATGGCAGTATATACACATTATATCCCATAGGGCCAGTATATACATGTAATCTGTGATTATATAGGTGATCGTACACCAGGACTAGTGAATGAGCCCCACCAGACAGGACACAGGGGCGGGGCAGTATATAATGAGAGTATACGTATGGCAGTATATACACATTATATACCATAGGGCCAGTATATACAAGTAATCTGTGATTATATAGGTGATCGTACACCAGGACTAATGAATGAGCCCCACCAGACAGGACACAGGGGCGGGGCAGTATATAATGAGAGTATACGTATGGCAGTATATACACATTATATCCCATAGGGCCAGTATATACAAGTAATCTGTGATTATATAGGTGATCGTACACCAGGACTAGTGAATGAGCCCCACCAGACAGGACACAGGGGCGGGGCAGTATATAATGAGAGTATGGCAGTATATACACATTGTATACCATAGGGCCAGTATATACATGTAATCTGTGATTATATAGGTGATCGTACACCAGGACTAATGAATGAGCCCCACCAGACAGGACACAGGGGCGGGGCAGTATACAATGAGAGTATGGCAGTATATACACATTGTATACCATAGGGCCAGTATATACATGTAATCTGTGATTATATAGGTGATCGTACACCAGGACTAATGAATGAGCCCCACCAGACAGGACACAGGGGCGGGGCAGTATATAATGAGAGTATACGTATGGCAGTATATACACATTATATCCCATAGGGCCAGTATATACATGTAATCTGTGATTATATAGGTGATCGTACACCAGGACTAGTGAATGAGCCCCACCAGACAGGACACAGGGGCGGGGCAGTATATAATGAGAGTATACGTATGGCAGTATATACACATTATATCCCATAGGGCCAGTATATACATGTAATCTGTGATTATATAGGTGATCGTACACCAGGACTAGTGAATGAGCCCCACCAGACAGGACACAGGGGCGGGGCAGTATATAATGAGAGTATGGCAGTATATACACATTGTATACCATAGGGCCAGTATATACATGTAATCTGTGATTATATAGGTGATCGTACACCAGGACTAATGAATGAGCCCCACCAGACAGGACACAGGGGCGGGGCAGTATACAATGAGAGTATGGCAGTATATACACATTGTATACCATAGGGCCAGTATATACATGTAATCTGTGATTATATAGGTGATCGTACACCAGGACTAATGAATGAGCCCCACCAGACAGGACACAGGGGCGGGGCAGTATATAATGAGAGTATACGTATGGCAGTATATACACATTATATCCCATAGGGCCAGTATATACATGTAATCTGTGATTATATAGGTGATCGTACACCAGGACTAGTGAATGAGCCCCACCAGACAGGACACAGGGGCGGGGCAGTATATAATGAGAGTATACGTATGGCAGTATATAGACATTATATCCCATAGGGCCAGTATATACATGTAATCTGTGATTATATAGGTGATCGTACACCAGGACTAGTGAATGAGCCCCACCAGACAGGACACAGGGGCGGGGCAGTATATAATGAGAGTATACGTATGGCAGTATATAGACATTATATCCCATAGGGCCAGTATATACATGTAATCTGTGATTATATAGGTGATCGTACACCAGGACTAATGAATGAGCCCCACCAGACAGGACACAGGGGCGGGGCAGTATACAATGAGAGTATGGCAGTATATACACATTGTATACCATAGGGCCAGTATATACATGTAATCTGTGATTATATAGGTGATCGTACACCAGGACTAGTGAATGAGCCCCACCAGACAGGACACAGGGGCGGGGCAGTATACAATGAGAGTATGGCAGTATATACACATTATATACCATGACATGATACAAGAGCAGGGCAGTATATAGACAGTACACTACAGTATATAGGACCCTCCCGACCTGCATCTCCTCGGCTCTCTCCGCGCTCGGTCACCATGGAGATGAACCACTTCCGAGGCAGCAGAAATCACCTCCGGGTTCAAAGGATGATTTCCGGGTGTAATGGGCGGAGCTAAAGAGAGTCAATAACGAGGAGCAGCCCCCCCGAGCGGAGACACCAGGAGGGGGTCGGGGGGAGCCGGGGACATGGCGGAGAAAGGAGACGCCGAGGTATCCCCAAAACTAGTCCTTATTATATATATAGACATGTATACATATACCGTACTGACACCCCATATGTATATATACACCTCACAGACCCCTCCATATGTATATATACACCTCACAGACCCCTCCATATGTATATATACACCTCACAGACCCCTCCATATGTATATATACACCTCACAGACCCCTCTATATGTATATATACACCTCACAGACCCCTCCATATGTATATATACACCTCACAGACCCCTCCATATGTATATATACACCTCACAGACCCCTCCATATGTATATATACACCTCACAGACCCCTCCATATGTATATATACACCTCACAGACCCCTCTATATGTATATATACACCTCACAGACCCCTCATATGTATATATACACCTCACAGACCCCTCATATGTATATATACACCTCACAGACCCCTCCATATGTATATATACACCTCACAGACCCCTCATATGTATATATACACCTCACAGACCCCTCCATATGTATATATACACCTCACAGACCCCTCCATATGTATATATACACCTCACAGACCCCTCCATATGTATATATACACCTCACAGACCCCTCTATATGTATATATACACCTCACAGACCTCTCATATGTATATATACACCTCAAAGACCCTTCCATATATATATATACACCTCACAGACCTCTCATATGTATATATACACCTCACAGACTCCTCTATATGTATATATACACCTCACAGACCTCTCATATGTATATATACACCTCACAGACCCCTCTATATGTATATATACACCTCACGGACCCTTCCATATATATATACACCTCACAGACCCCTCTATATGTATATATACACCTCACAGAACTCTCCATATGTGTATATACACCTCACAGACTCCTCTATATGTATATATACACCTCACAGACCCTTCCATATATATATATACACCTCACAGACCTCTCATATGTATATATACACCTCACAGACCCCTCCATATGTATATATACACCTCACAGACCCCTCCATATGTATATATACACCTCACAGACCCCTCCATATGTATATATACACCTCACAGACCCCTCTATATGTATATATACACCTCACAGACCCCTCATATGTATATATACACCTCACAGACCCCTCATATGTATATATACACCTCACAGACCCCTCCATATGTATATATACACCTCACAGACCCCTCCATATGTATATATACACCTCACAGACCCCTCATATGTATATATACACCTCACAGACCCCTCCATATGTATATATACACCTCACAGACCCCTCCATATGTATATATACACCTCACAGACCCCTCCATATGTATATATACACCTCACAGACCCCTCCATATGTATATATACACCTCACAGACCCCTCCATATGTATATATACACCTCACAGACCCCTCCATATGTATATATACACCTCACAGACCCCTCCATATGTATATATACACCTCACAGACCCCTCTATATGTATATATACACCTCACAGACCCCTCATATGTATATATACACCTCACAGACCCCTCATATGTATATATACACCTCACAGACCCCTCCATATGTATATATACACCTCACAGACCCCTCCATATGTATATATACACCTCACAGACCCCTCCATATGTATATATACACCTCACAGACCCCTCCATATGTATATATACACCTCACAGACCCCTCTATATGTATATATACACCTCACAGACCCCTCTATATGTATATATACACCTCACAGACCTCTCATATGTATATATACACCTCAAAGACCCTTCCATATATATATATATACACCTCACAGACCTCTCATATGTATATATACACCTCACAGACTCCTCTATATGTATATATACACCTCACAGACCTCTCATATGTATATATACACCTCACAGACCCCTCTATATGTATATATACACCTCACGGACCCTTCCATATATATATACACCTCACAGACCCCTCTATATGTATATATACACCTCACAGAACTCTCCATATGTGTATATACACCTCACAGACTCCTCTATATGTATATATACACCTCACAGACCCTTCCATATATATATATATACACCTCACAGACCTCTCATATGTATATATACACCTCACAGACCCCCCCCATGTAAACACCTCAGAAAACCTTCTGTATGTACCTGTCACAGGCCCCCCTGTATGTATAGATACACCTCACAGACTCCTCTATATGTATATATACACCTCACAGACCCTTCCATATATATATACACCTCACAGACCTCTCATATGTATATATACACCTCACAGACCCCCCCCATGTAAACACCTCAGAAAACCTTCTGTATGTACCTGTCACAGGCCCCCCTGTATGTATAGATACACCTCACAGACCCCCCCCCCCCCATGTATACACCTCACATAACTTTTTGTATGTATATGTCACAGATCCCCTTGTAGGTATCAGATCAAAAAAGCCTTGTTGGCACATCTGAATAGCCATTTGGCATTGCAAATACTGTGGTGGGTATGTGGGGTGGGGGTGGGGGGTTGAGTCGGGGTGTATGTAGGGTGGGTGGGAGATTAGAGGGGGCAGTAATGGGGTATAACGATACCTCATATGGTGGGGCTAGAGAAAAAATTCCAGCTGTGCTGGAGTATTTGGAGGGGCGGCTAATAAACAATAGTAAGAGCTCGGCTTGGTGGAGGTGAAGGTCTTCATTACTGAATGTTTTATTCATAGATGTCCTGCGAGAATCTTGATTTCTTGTTTATGGAGCTGATTCCAGGGCTGGATCTTGCAGGAGATTATGAGCGTTAGTTCTGATAGTAAAGGGGAAAGTCTCTGCACCTACATAATATTAGAGGACTGCACATTCTTCAGCCACGTACTACATTAAAGGGGCGTCCACAAGAGCCTGGCTGTCTAATGCTGGTCTCTGTATGTTGGTTAGGGGCTGTTCACACTACCATTGGTGACCGTCAGTATTGTCTGATGTTATTGTCCATGACAAGGTTTTAGTATCAGACACTATCAGAACTGTTACAAATCTGTTAAAATTTCCATTCATTTCAATAAATTTACATCCTGTAAACTGCAAGTTTAATCACCCGTTGTGTTGTGTTGTGTGGGTGACTTAGGAACCCCAGCCTTAGGGATCCAGTGGTATATGAGACCTCTGTGAACCATTTAAGTCATGCCAGGACTTATGGGCCCCCTAAGACTCATGGGACCAGGTGTGATTGCACCCCCTCAAGTTACGCCCCTGGACATCAGCTCATAACTGGCATAGATTTGAGCAAATTTAAAGGACGTTTCCAGGTTTATTAATCTTTAGGATTGCCCATCAATTCAATATTGACACACAGGACTCCTCTTTAAAGGAGCGGCATTGTGTGGGTGAGGGGTGCAGCTTCTTTACCAGCACGGTGCCATGTTTTGTATAGCGGCTGTGCTTGGTATTCAAGCCCAGGCCTGGTTCACATCTGCGTTCAGGCCGTTCCGTTCCCCTCTCCACATGAAAAGTGCAAAGGGAAAAGTCCTGTAGATTTGGGTTGTCGCCATATTGGCCTTCTGTGCTACTTGGAACCTGAATATCTTCACAATTGAAAGGCTGGATTTACACAGACCTATGAAAAATTGTCTAAACGTCAGCAAGAAATGGCGGATTAGTTAGCGTGGTCCGTTGTCCATATGGCTGTGGATTAGTGAGACCCCTGAGTCTGTGTCCTCCCAAATCTGGACTGATATAATGCATGCTGCAGGACTGGTGTGAATTGCTGTATACCCTAATGTATACTAAAAATACTGCAGTGTGAATAAGCCCCATAAAAAATCCATTAATACAACTGAGACTCCCATCCCTTCTTATATAAATAATATATCTCAGGTCTTCTACAGTTTAATGGAGGTGAAGCCATATCCCTTATGATGGGTCAGAGTATATGGAGGATGCAGCGGCCTGTACACCCCAAGTCATTGGCTTTGTAAGTGCAGCAAAAATGCAACTCCTGGGCTCATTATACCACAAGCCCATGTGGAGGGGGAGCAGCTTCATCCCAGTCACAAGGTGTCCTGTCTAACCGCACCTCCTGGACGCAATAGACAAGGGGACAATGTAACTAGGATGAAACTGCGCACCGCCCCGTGACTAATTTGGGTAATTTACATAATTTTACGCTTTCAGACATTTATCCTATTGCAATAGAATAATGCGGAGCAGCACCAATAGAAAGGGAATACCTGATCCTACACATTAGGCTGGTCTTACACGGCCGTAATGTAAGTCCTCAAATGGTCCGCAATTGAGGGTTTTCAATGGCGGACCATTTGCGGACACATTATATTCAGTGCGGCCTCTTACACCACCGGATATTTTATCCGTGGTGTGGCCGGGCCGCAACCGTGGTCCGCAATTTATAGGACATGTCCGTAATGGCCGTGAATTCCGGCACTGCACGGACTCACCCATAGAACTCTATAGGCGAGTGCGGCAGGACACGGACGTCTGTGGAGTCTATGTTGCTGATCTGACGGTAAGTTCAATACGGTCGTGTAAAATCAGCCTTATGGGGCCCGTTTATAGTGGGAAAACCTCCTGACAGGTTCCCTTTAAATCACTCTTAGGTAGCAGACAAAGCTTCTGTCACCGTCCGCTCCAAAAACCATTAATACTTTCATGCTTAATGATTCACGTGCTTGTTTTTCTGGGTCCAAAGTACAGGAGTTGTATAGTGGGAGTATTATCTGCTTATAACCATGACCGGGATGAGCACTGTAGACCACGGACTAGTAATAACTAATCATCCGGACATGATTCATGCGCGGCAAGCACTTGGACCCCATTATAGTCTGAGGTCCATGTGCTGTTACAGCACAGCGCTTGCAATTGTGTTTGTATTCCGTTCTGGGGGTCTCCATGCGGATTCTCCCCGGACAGAATACAAAAGCAGATGTGAACCAAGCCTTACAGTGTGTAGCAGGAATCTGGTAGTGGTCCGTATACGCGGCCTCCCCCGATGACATCACTTCTCATGACTTGAAAATACTTTGTGGCTGAACTTTCCATTAAGTCCAATTTGTCTTCACTAAAAGAGGAAATTGGAGTAAAGAAGCTCCAGACAAATAGTCTCATTAATGGATGGGTTTTATAATGTGGAAAAATCTGCCACTTGTGTCTGATGATGGAACATGACTGTGTGCGGGAACTGATGAGCAGTCTATGGAGAAGAATATTATATAGTGATATCATTCACATTAGTCTTTGTACAGAGTGTTTCTATAAGCGGACGTCCCCGGGATCAGCGTGAGCGGCTTTAAGACTGTTTTTTGTGCGTTTTTCTCACTTGATATTGTCTTGTGACTTCAGGTGGAGGAGGCCGGGCAGGTCTTTCTGCTGATGAAGAAGGATTACCGCATCTCTCGCAATGTCCGCCTGGCCTGGTTCCTCAGTAACCTTCACCAGTCCATTTCTCCGGTCCCTGAATCTGAGTTGGTAAGTGCTCGGTCCATATAATGGTAGACTGCGCTGTGTGAATACTCCTGTAGGGTTTTATCACACCTTCTCTCTATTTCTGGTTTAGGTTTTAGGCCCTAGCTTCAAACACTTTAAACCCAACATTTGTTAAGGGGTTGTCCAGGATGTTTTCTGTGGCCTTCCTTAGGATCCGTGGGGGGCCCTGACACAGCCCATGATGGATCAGCTGTATGGCCATCCACCATTCATACTCTACACAACACTGACCTGTATAGTTGTCAGGTGCCAGCAGCGCGGCTCACATTGAAGTCCAGGGCTGGTTGTCGGCCTCGCCAGTGGTCAGATATTTTTTGGCTATTCTAAGGGTAGTCTTTACAAAAGGACACCCTGGACATCCCCTTTAATTCTATCTCTTCTGTTATCTTTCCTAAATATATCTGGTAGAGGTGTAGTCATTACAGAGTTGGTTCTTATCCAACTTTCATAAATTAGGTAATTATACTCCTAATACATAAGCAGATAACATAGTTGAAGTTCCTCTGTTGTTACTCCTGGAATGTCTGAATGAATTGGAGTTTGGGTGTAACAATTCCTCTTATCTGTTGGACATTTCCCCAGACACTGACTCACAGACTGTATTAGGACATGTCCTCTTGTCAAGGGGGATGGTAACATTGAGTTGTCAACTTATTTATATATTTCCAGGTGTAATTACAGAGGTCAGCCTCATATATTGTAGACAGGACAGGACAGCTTTATTATCTCATGAGGGATCGGTTGGGTGACTGGTCCTCACTAAAAGCAAAAAGAGAACATTCTTCGTTATATTCCAAACTTGTTTAGCCTCTGCACCCTAGTCCTGCTCAGACAGCTGAGGATTTGTTTCTCTGTATCAGTGCAGACAATGCTCTATACTATGGAAAGAGCAGCAGCACAGATCGTTCTGACTCCAGGACCTTCACTGCTACCTCAGCAAATGACACTGACAGGAGGCAGAAATACTAACGGGGGGTTGTAGGACATATTTTAGTCCATAGCAAAGCTCTATACTTTCCTCTTTGCTCTTTCGGGGAGCCTCCATTCGGGTCCTCAGTCTTTGACAGCAGTTTGTCAGCCAGTCCACAGCTGAACGCCGCTACTCCTGCCAATGGACAGTAAGTATACAGCATGTGTTACTGTACGCCTTGCTAGGCATATGAACGGGAGTTCCCCTTTAAGAATGGACACACAATAGACACTTTCATTGGTCTTTATTGTTTGTTACTTTCTCCTTCTCTTTGTCTTTCAGGGTTTACACGACAGTGAACTAGAAGTGGTGAGCGTCATACCCCATGGCTGGCAGCCTGATGAGCCTGTCCGCCCCGGCCCCTTCCTCTTAGTGCCATCGACATGGGTCACCTTCCTGGCTCGGCAGTATCGCTTTGTCATAGAGCTCGACCTCAGTCCTTCTACTGTGATAGTGGTAAATAATGGGAAATCATCTGGATTATCAGATATTCTAGATTATTGGACATACACAGAAGAGTTTATGGAGTTCATGTATAAGAGTAGTCAGTCTTATCTTATCTGCGTATCATCCTGCTCTTCTGTGCTGGACACAATTGCTGGATTATCAGATACCGTCATTTCCCAGCACTTGTACCTTTCTTTTTGCCATTAACCTTCACTTTCTGTGTCCAGGATGACTCCACCGAGGAGATAATTTTCGATGAAATCTTCCATTCTCTGTCTCGCTGTCTGCTCGGACTCCTCAGGCCATTTCGTATCCCGGGGTCCAGTCTAGTTTTCCAACCGGAAATCTTTGTCACTATTCAGGCCTATTCTTCTATCATTGGACTGCAGACTCATCAGGTAGTAATGGCCCCCATTCCATCACAGAGGCCCTGGTCGTGGCTTCCACTTTTACTGCAGTACAGATAACTTGCCACTTTCTTTTGACTTGTCAGGTGCTTGTTCAGGGTTGTCGCCTGCACGAGCAGAAGCTGCCGGCATTTCTTGAACATGTTTATCTGCAGCTCAGCGCCTTCGAGAATAAGATTGCAGAGACGCTCCAGCAGCAATACCGTCCGTTCTCTCAGGTGGGTGAGAGAGACTTGCACCGATTAAGACCGACTTCAGTGTTCTATTTGGACTATTTTTTGTGTTAGGTACTACTCAAATACACCACAGATCAACACTGGGTGACCTTGGGATCAACACTGGGTGCCCTTGGGATCAACTCGGGTTGCCCTTGGGATCAACTCGGGTTGCCCTTGGGATGAACACGGGGTGCCCTTGGGATCAACACTGGGCTCCTTTGTTTTTTGGATTAAAGCCAAATTTGGATCTAGTGCTTCTGTTGTGTCTAGGTCATTTCTATTTATCCTTTTTTTTAAAAGTAAACTTCCCCTTTAAGCATCCATGTTCTCGATTTCTCTTATTAGGATTGTATACCTCATTATGGAAACCAGCAGCCAGGCAGGAAGATGGGCGTTTCGATGGTCACAGCTGACATTGGATTGGTCAGTATGATACGACAGGGGATTCTCGCTTTACAACTCCTACCAGCGAACTCCAGTGCAGGTAAATAAATATTCCCCTCAGAATACCCTGTCATGGTAGATTACACTGGGACACATGGATATTATTCCACTTTGCTTATACAGGAATAATCGTGATCACGGACGGAGTCACTAGTGTCCCAGACGTTGCTGTGTGTGAGACGTTACTAAATCAGCTGCGCAGTGGGACCATCGCCTGCTCCTTCGTCCAGGTAAACGCTGTAGGGATTATTTATTTGCCAGGAACAACGTTATTTTTCAGTCATTTTGTCCCTTAGGCTCAGCTACACAATCCGTTACACAGCTAAAGATGACAATTTTGTGCTGTCTGCATTGTAACTAGTGAACCCTGGATGTGGTCACATAAATTACTAGGCCACAGTAGGCTTCAGAAACCAGAACCTGCTGGCAGTAACGTGCGGGTCACAACGTAACTACATTTCCTATCCTTAGTTATGATGCAGGCACAATGCGTGACCAGGGTCACTTTGTGGGACGGTCGTTGTGTGTGGGACAACTCATGAATAACATCCTTGTGCATGTCGTGTCTTATGTGAACTCTAGCAATAGAATCGATGAGACCGAGCTGCAAAAACAGACCGGTAAAAGAAAAATATGGTCTTATTCATAGAAATGAACATGTCCGTATGCTGTCTGTTATTATAGATCGGTAATAGTGAGGGTCAAAAGGATTGAAAACACAGTCATGTGCACGGGGCCCTACTGGGCCCATTAGAATTGATGGGTGACTGTGGAATGCACTGATTCAGGACGGCCACCAAGCAAGAGCTGATCTTTGCAGCAGTTCAAAACTCACACAAGTACAGAGTGTACAAAATGGGGAATGTAAGAAGATTTCTCTAAAGCAGACCACCCCTTAGTAACTGTACATGCCCCTGTCGCCTCTCGTTACAGGTCGGTGGCGTATACTCCTATGACTGCAGCTTTGGCTTTGTTCCTAATGTTGAGCTGATGAAGTTTATTGCCATGGCCACTTTGGGATCTTATCTCTCTTTTTGCCCTGAAGTCGAGTCCGGACAGACGGACATGAACGTTTATCACAAGGGGTTCTTGCTGTATTCCTTCCTGCGCACAGGAGAGGCCCTGAATCCGGAATATTACTGCGGTGAGAGCCGCTCGCCCCCTCATCCTTATCTCGTCCTCCTTTTTCAGCCTTGTCGTTGATTTTGATGCACTTTTATGTTTTTAGGCTCTCAGCACAAACTTTTCAATGAGCACCTGGTGTCGGCCAGCAGTAACCCGGCCCTGGCCATGCGCAGGAGGAAGCACGCAGAGAAAGAACTGCACGCCGACATTATCAGTGTGGTGTCTGTGCGGCTCAGGGAGGGCTACAGCGTGCGCGAGATCCGCATTACAAAAGGTGAATTTTGCAGACTCCATGGTCAGTGTGGGCACAAGGCTGCTGTTGTGTGGCTTTCCCCAAATAGCATTACAAGTTCTTTGTGTTTGCTCACGATGATGATCCCTGATTCAAGGTTTTGCTCTGATATATTTGCAGTCTACCCTTGGGCTAGGACAAATTGGTGACAGTCACATGGGGGTTGCTAGTCCTTTCTTTCGATCTGGGGGATAGGTGCGTCATATTTTAGCCTTGTTATAGATTTGTGGGGCTCTGCTTGCTGGATCCACTATAAATCCAGAGATTTGGTTTGTTCCCTTTGGATAAGCACATGCATCTTCACTCTCACTTAAAACGGGTTTCGAGAATTTAGGTATTTATGACTATCCTTAGGGCAGGTCATCAGTATCAGATTGGTGAAAATCTGACACATGGCGCCCCCAGCTGGTCAGGTTAAGTGCTACATACTACCTGGTAGCATAGTATGTGGAGGTGGAAGCAGACAGCGCCATACACTGTGTAGTGGCTGTACCTGGTTACTGCAGCTCAGCTCCCATTGAAGTACTTACCCAGCCACAACAACCTTCCATTAAATCTTTAAAAGGGATCTGTCCGCCTTCTTGACATCTCTGTTGTCATAAATCTTTGTGCTTCACATTAAATAATAATTTAGGAACATCTTTACTTAGAATTTATTGTGTATTTCTTCTGCTATTATTCATGGAAATACATTATTGAGAACTGGGTGTTAATATTCCTCCTGCATAATCTATCAGCACAGGTCGGAGTATTTAGGGACACACCCCATTGATAATACTCAGTTGTCAACTTACTTACACTTTCCTGGGGTTAATAACAGAAGAGAAACTCTACAGATTTACAGCAAAAGATTCTCCAGAGATGGACAATGCAAGTATTTACTACAATGGCTGCAGTATGTCAGAAGAGAGGACATGTGCTTTTTTTAATGGCCTCCGTATTGATTATCACCCAGCTTTCCCACCAATAGATATAACTAATGGCAATCGAATAGAATAGAAATTAATCTGGGGCGTCTCCTTACTGGTATGTATTGGGCTTTAATGTACAGTTAGTCTTGGCTATACATGTCCACACATCAGAGATACACGCGTCTGAGGGGCCTGAAGTCCATTTACTGATCCTGTGTTTCCTCAACGACAGGATTGCTGGAGGTAAAACTGGTCCTGCTGTGGAAACATAACATGCGGGTCGAATACCTGGCTGCAGCCCCATGGCCTCTGGACCTCACCAAGCGCAGCACAAGGGTAGAAGTGGTGATGGAAGGAAGTTACGATATCCTGCATGACATCAGCTGCACATTGAAAAAGCCCATAACAAGCATGTATAGGACGAGTGTCATACGCCGCTTCTGGAACACCCTGCAGAGGTAATGTAGTCATTTCACCTATGGCAGGAGGGTGCGAACTGATGTCACCAATATCATTGTTTGACATTTTGGAAGAAAATTTAATTCTGTTTAGTTAATTTAGTAATTAGTTATTTGTGACTGTGCACATATATTACGTTTCTGTATTATACTCCAGAGCTGCGCTCACTATTCTGCTGGTACAGTCACTGTGTACATACATTACATTACTTATCCTGTATTATACTCCAGAGCTGCGCTCACTATTCTGCCGGTACAGTCACTGTGTACATACATTACATTACTTATCCTGTATTATACTCCAGAGCTGCGCTCACTATTCTGCTGGTACAGTCACTGTGTACATACATTACATTACTTATCCTGTATTATACTCCAGAGCTGCGCTCACTATTCTGCTGGTACAGTCACTGTGTACATACATTACATTACTTATCCTGTATTATACTCCAGAGCTGCGCTCACTATTCTGCTGGTGCAGTCACTGTGTACATACATTACATTACTTATCCTGTATTATACTCCAGAGCTGTGCTCACTATTCTGCTGGTACATACATTACATGACTGATCCTGAGTTTCATCCTTCCTCTTGTCTTGCAGTATCAGTCAGACAGATCAGATGTTGGTTCACCTGAAATCCTTTGACAGTGTTCCAGAACATTTTAAAATCCCGGAGAGCACTAAGAACGGCGTTCCCCTCTTCTACATCCCGCCAGGCTCTACGACCCCAGTAAGTCTGGAGAAGGTCCATTGTCCTTTCTGTTTCCCGTGAGCGTTATCTGCAGACACTCTCCTTCCATCTCCTTTGCAGGTCTTGTCCCTGCAGCACAGCGACTCCGACTCCAGTCATTCACAGTTTGCAGCGTACTGGAAACCGATCCTCTCCATGGACGCCAACGTCTGGCAGCGCTGGTTACATGTGCACCGCATTGTCTTACTACTGGAGCATGACATGTGAGTAATTTTATTTTTTTCCATTTTGAACAGTATTTTTCTGGTAAAGCTGGGTGATTGATGCACAAGTCATTAGGGCCCCATCTCAAGTTCTCACCCATCTTTCCTAGAGTCCTGAACAGCTCACCTATCTGAATGCAGAAACAATATATCGTATTCTACAATTTCTTCTTTTTCTCTTTTCCAGGCCGGTCCCGAAGCATCTCCATACTCCGGGGAACAATGGCCGCTATAGCACGGTGCTTTGCCGCATCTCTCACACCGAACTCACCTCCCTCCTGCGAGACTGGAGCAGCTTTGTACTGGTGGAGAGTTATTCTTACGTCAAGTTAATGTCGAGGTAATGTGATTTGGTAATGTGTTGCCCTGTCCAGACAATTCTCTGCGAGCTGAATGGAGTCCAGTCTGATACGTTTTCTCTACACCAACTGCT
This sequence comes from Leptodactylus fuscus, assembly GCF_031893055.1. Classification (NCBI taxonomy): domain Eukaryota; kingdom Metazoa; phylum Chordata; class Amphibia; order Anura; family Leptodactylidae; genus Leptodactylus; species Leptodactylus fuscus. The sequence continues at coordinate 4,335,982 of NC_134273.1, read as the reverse complement.
ACATTGTAACAATCAGGAGAAAGCCATTTGTTGTGATGTCTTTCCAGAGGATTGTGAGAAATTGAAACCTAAAATAAATGACAGATTTCCTGAAATTTTCAACATAGTTAAAGGTTTTTCCCGGCTTTAGAATTGACCCCTGTGGCGATCGTATCGCTTCCTGATCACCATTTCAGTTTTGCAGGTTATGTGACTTGATTTTCAAACTTGTCTGCAGCTCAATCCTATGTAACTGAATGGGGCTGAGGGGCAACACCAAGCACAGTTACTACACACACATATAGAGTTCTGTGCTTGGTTTTCTATGGCCGCTCTCCTGAACTTTGTGGTCTCTTCAAACAGTTGATGGGTAGGGATCTCAGGTGCCGGACTTCTGGCGATCCCCAGTTGATGACCTAACCTAAGGATAGCTCATCAAATAATAACCCGGTATACCCCCTTTGAAGACATTTGCCTACAAATGCATCAGATCCTTTACCCACATCCTAGTGGTGGGGGTCAGGCTATCTCCAGTAGTCCCATAGAAATGAATGGAGTGATAAAATTCCCCTGTGACCACAGGTTCATATAACAAAGGGGCAATTGCATTAATGGACAAACCACTTCAGGCTCTAACCTTAAAGGGATTCTACCACTAAAACGCTGTTTTTTCTGCTTCAGACGTTGGAATAGCCTTTAGAAAGGCTATTCGTCTGTAACCTTTAGACGTGGTCTCTGCCGCACCGTTTCCTAGAAATACCGGTTTTTACCGGTATTCTAATGAGTTTTCCGCAACAATGAGGGAAGGCCCCAGCGCTCAAACAGCAATGGGGGCGTCCCCACTGCTGCCCGAGACCCTCCCTCCAGTGACGCCGCCTTCTTCACCTGCATCCTCCCCTTCTCTGTCGTCTTCCTTCTTCATCAGCTCTGACGCCTGCGCAGTCGGCTCTGCCAGCGAGACACTGGTAGAGCCGACTGCGCATGCCGGCCAGCGGCCATATTTTCGAGGCCGCAAGGCAAGACTGCGCAGGCATCAGAGCTGACGAAGAAGGAAGACGACAGAGAAGGGGGGGATGCAGGTGAAGAAGAAGGCGTCGCTGGAGGGAGGGTCTCAGGCAGCAGTGGGGACGCCCCCATCGCCATTTGAACGCTGGGGCCTGCCCTCATTGCTGTGGAGAACTCATTTGCATACCGGTAAACACCGGTATTTCTAAGAAACGGCGCGGCGGAGACCACGTCTAAAGGTAAGAGACAAATAGACTTTCTAAAGCAGAAAAAACTGCGTTTTAGTGGTCGAATCCCTTTAAAGCGCTCGGCCACTTTCAGACCAATATTGAGAGACAAATGTCACTGTTTGCATAATAAAAAGTTCTACAATTTTCCTATATACTTTCTGCATCAATTCCTCACAGTTTTCTAGATCTTTGCTTGCTGTCTTTTATTCCTCTCACACCCGGTGGATGAAAATCAGTCAATAGTCATGTGATTTATGGTCCACTGTCATGGGATGAGTACATGAGCCATGCACGTGGCCATAAGCTGTATATCACATGACCATGGTTACACTTTCAGAATGAATGACAAGAAGCAGAGATCTAGAATTTGTATTGGAAAATTGTACAACCTATTATACGATCAATAACATTTGTCTCTCAATATTTATCTGAATCTGGCCGAGCCCTTTAATATTTGTTCTTCCATTCTCTTCTCCAGCGATCCCAGTCAGACGCCATCCTCTTTCTGCGTGGTTCGTATTATCTGGAAAGCGCCCTGCATGGTCCTCCGGCTGGGATTCCCCCTGGGAACGTCTGCAAACTGCAGGATCAAGGTGAATGAGAAAAGATAAAAAAGCAGAAACGTTTTTAATGACTTTGCGCCTTGTTGCGTCCAGCAGTGTGGATTTATGGTGTGTGCAGGGTAAAGACGTATTATCATAGCAAGTTCACTATAGTTGTCCCATACACGTCATGGCGCTTAGTTGCACATGTCACCTGCAGTCTGAGATTTCCACATGAAGTGCAAGTGACTTAAAATACCAAAAAAATGATCACTAATCTGTCCCAAGGAATCCTGCGCCGACTCTCCTCTGGTGCTCTCTGTATTTGTCTGTTTACTTGCATACAAGATGTGACCGCTGCAGTGATGGGGTGCTATATTACGTCACATGGTCATAATGCCAGTAATAGGGCACGTGGCCGCTCCAGCCACTGATTTTTTGCAGTCGTCACGTTCTGTATGCAAGTAAACCAGCACCAGGAGGACTGATGGAAAGGCAATGGCAATGCCAATTCCTCAGGGACAAGTCCGTAATCAATTTTCACTATTTTAGACTATTTGCCTGAACTTGTAGTATGGACCTCTCTAATCTATATCCTCTTACTGTTCTGCAGCGTCAGAGCTGTAATCTGCCGCCATCATTGGCTTGTTCGGTGTCTGTGCGAGCCGGCTGCCCGTGGTGATTTGCATTCTGGGACCTGTCATCTTGGCACCAAATTCTGTACAGTGATTTGATGTAGGAAAAACTGGTTGCCCCGCTGCGTTGCAGGGACTGTCGATTCACTAACTTTCTGTTTCCAGTAGCAACAAGAAGAATAATGAGCGCTGCTCTGGAGTCCAGTACTGACTACGGGGAGTGACTGTTACCAAAGATGGTCGTTGTGAAGTGCAAACACTTACAGGAGGAGTTGTTTGCCTTTCTTCCAGTCCATGGTCGAGACGCTAATGTTATATTGTGTTGACTTTTCCATGCTTAGTATTGGAGAACACTCGTCCTCTGAAGTGAGAGCTCTCAAATTCTTTAACTTCAAGGGGTAGACGCCTCCTGTCCCCAGCGCTGTGGATTGGTGTGTGGCCCAGCCGTCAGACCCTCACACATCAGACCTGTATTAGTTGTGATATTTGTGTATTTCCCCCCTTAATATCCAGTGTAGCAGACAGGCTCATGCTTTGCTGTTACTATAGAAGATTGTCAAATTCCTTCCAACTAAATGACCTGACCTATTGCCTTACAGATCGTGGTGGAGCTGAGAGACCGGATCCTTCAGCTGCGTTTCCCCTATAGGGTACAAAGTAAAGAGACCACACCTCGAGTGAAGAGAAAGATGTTTGGGATCAGCTCCCCCTCCAAGTCTCCTCCTCCGCAGGTCTCACCTCCGGCCTTCTGTGACCGCTACTGCCTGGTCCTGCTGCACAAACCCCTGGAGAAGCTGCTCATCAAGTGAGTGTAGTAATGTGTGGGGTGTGCCCGAGACCCTTCCCAAATCCACTCCATGTTTACACGTAGTGTTTGTATCAGTGGTATCTAGTCTGGGCAATAAATACATTACTAGAAGAAAACCTCTCTCCTGTTCTGATAGATTGTTATAACTCTCAACTCTGAGCAAAGTTAGGTCTGTGCAGCCTGTCATTGTCAGCAAGCAGAGATCTTAGAATCTGTGGTAAATAGAATATGGTGTATAGTACAGATCTCTGCCGTACACAAGGTTACACTTCATGAGAAAGGGACTGACCCTTTATTTCCAGGCAGTTCTTGACTCCAGTTGACTGTCCGTTCCTTACTGTGTTCCTTTCATCCTCTCAGGTATGACAAGCTCCCTCTGGATTACAGGACCCCATTTATCCTGAACTTGGAGAGTCTGGCACAGCACCCATCCGTTCCCGCACCTCTTATAACCAATCGCTCGGCCTCCTCCACCTTGGCCTCCTTGTCCCGCTACTTCTATCATCAGCGTTGGATCTGGTCTGTGCAGTCGGGTCTGGCGACCTCTGTACCCACGACTGCCCTGGCACAGATCCTGTCCACTCTGACCGAGTAGGTTTCTTCTGTCACTTATACTGTTGACATGGCAGCACCCTATACAATCTGCTGCCTCCTGCTATAGAATGTATGTAGAGAGATACTGGAAAAGCTCACACTAGTAATGGTGACATCGAGTGCAGGAACTAGGACGGGGATCATGGCAGTGGTATACTGGGAAAAGTCTGAGGAAGGTCCTGATAGGGCTGTACTAGGAGATCTCAGGTGGCATGATGAAATAATAACATTATATAATATGGCTTATACAAAGTAACTGAGAGTAGCCCATGTGATGAGGTGACACATGACGTTCAATACGTCATGTGACACCTCTTCCCTTTAAGGAAACCTCTATAGAGAATTATGAAGAAAAAACCCATTAAGAGGTTGTTGGTGCAGTCTGAACACTGCTCCAGTCAGTAGAGAGTTATTTTTTGATGTGGCTGAATCTTTCATGGTCACCAGGACGGGAGATACATCTGTTTTTAGTGGATATGTCTTTTATATTGCAAAAATTAGTGCGGTCACACTTCACGTTCCCCTGACCATAACATAAGCAAAATGGGAAAAATAATGCACCAAGTAATGAAGTCCAGCATCTCTCTATCCATGTAACCTACATGTGGGGCAGTGCTAGTATATCATGGCAGCTGCACTAGTACACTGCTGTCCAGGAAGGTTCTTGCAATTTGATAGAATTTTTTGTTCTGTATCTGGGAGGGATATCCTCCGATAGACTAGATCCGGATACTACAGATGCGGCTTCTTTGTGGTAACATTTGGTTCTGCTTCTCACTTTCCAGGATCCGACTCTCTGAAGGCTTCCACTTTGCATCCAGTGGAGAAGGCATCATTAACATGGTGTTAGAGGTCCCTATCCAGGTGAGTCCTCACTGCCCTATAGACAGTCAGTTAGGATCCCTCCAAAGCTGCGGCATGCAGGATAGTGATTTTGCTGATGTAATAATACGATGCCTTGTGAGTATTGTGCAATATTCTAGTTATAAGGACCTGCAAACACCATACCTGCTGGGTCTTGTATGCTTGACTTGGCAGCCATACCACTACATGTGCAGTTGTGTCGCTCCACACCCAGCATCTGATCAGGTGGGAGAGTATCCTGCAGCATTTTTCTGAATACTGATGTCCTATGTAATGGCTAGGCTATCAGTATCACATCTGTGGAAATCTGACACTCGGGCTATGCACCAATCAACTGATCTGGATACTGTGAACAGGGCCAGAAACTGCTCTGCTCCTATTGCAGTAATAGGTCCAGAGCTGCAGCCTCATCCAATATATATCCACATGGAAAGAGTTCTTTACAGAACTACGCCATGCTGAGAGTTTGCTACAATGGATCAGTAAAGAAAATCTTCTGTGAGCCCATCTGGGCGCCTGCATTGCTACACTGACTGCAGAGAATCCCAGAATGTGAACGTGACCCTGTTTTCTGTGTACAATCACTGTATATCTTTCTTGCAGGGCGATGATATAGGTGAAGGCAGTATAGAGAAGCACAGCTGCGTCATCCAGTACATTCTCTTTCCACCGCATGTGACGTCCACCAAGGACAGGTGTGTTATCCTTTCTTATCTGTGGGGTCCCAACACCAGGGTCCCCGCAAATCAGTAAGTTGAAGAGGTCGCAGTGTTTGGATGACCGCTGTGGGGTCTTCGCTCAGTACCAGTCGCAACACCATACTTGCATTGCAGCTCAGCCCCAGTCATTTGGGTCGGAATGAGCTGAACCATGTGACTGATGAATGCGATGTCACCAACAGCTGATCAGGGGGGTTCTGCATGTTGGACCCCCACCAATCACCTAAGTTATCATATGTATAAGACCTGAAAAACCTTCTAAGGGAAAAGTTTTGAATTACATGCAGCAACAAAGAAATATACCTTATTGGTTTTTATAAAAATAAACCGATTTTCCTGTTTTGTACTTGTGCAGCTTCTCTACGGATGAGGACAATGACACGGAGGTGGAGGCCATAGAGCAGGACACGGAGCTGCACCTGGTGTCCGAGTGCTGGGTGGAGCCTCAGAGCGGATACGTCACAGGGACCTCGGAGAGCTGGAAACACCTTCAGGGTCTCATGTACTCGGAGATCCCTCAGGCGGTGAGTGTGTGTCAGTCATGTCAGGCCTCGTCATGTGGAAGAAGTTATCTTCAGTGCTGTGTTTTATGACTTGGGTGCAGCAAACCTTAAAGGGGTTGTCTAGGACCATAAAATACAATGTAGGCATCAGGGGAGGGCTAGGAAATAAAAATACATTAGTTCTTCCCTGCATCCTCCCTTCTGTCCCTGTGCCGGTCCAGCCGTCTCCTTTGCTGCTCTGTATGAAGGTGACGGGCGGCCCCGGGACGGCAGGGTGCAGGGAAGCAATTTTCTTTTTTTTTTTTTACTTTCTAGCACTGCATTTAGTTGATGCATGGTTTAATGATCCCAGACAATCCCTTTAACGTGACACTTTAGGCACTAAGCGCACCTTGCTGCAGGAAACTGAAACCTGACTGGGGAACTTCATTAAGACGAGTGTATTTTACACCAATAGTGATGTCCTTTGCCTCAGTGGAGGGTTCACTTACTTCTTGATGGGGCTGTTTCCCCTCAGCAGACTTGGCCTTCCATAGATTGTAATGTCCTTTATGCCAGACTTGTGGTGTACGATGACTATGGCGTTGGTGGAAGCCCCGCCTACATTTTGAAAAATGGCTCTGATGGTGCAAAAATATCACTTGTGACTATTTTACTCACATGCAGTGCTAAATGGCTGCAAATCAGCGATTTGTGACTTTTCAAGTTTTGTTCATTTAACGTATCTCCACCAATATCTTTTGTCGTGTTAAGTGTTAGGTTAGAGTTTGCTGCAACTCATTTTCTGGTTGTCATGTTCAGTAAATAGGAGATTCTGGAAAGGCTCAGTGACGACCATTGTGTAAGAGCAGCCATATTGTCTTCACCCTGCTTTCTCAAACAGATAGGACTGCAAATATCAAACATTTTGAGCAGATGACACAACGGCTTCTTGTTATTGGGGGATGTTTGTGCAGCTTTTATCTTCGCGCTTCGTCATGCCGTGGCTTCCTGTGAGTTCAGTGACTCTTCTTCCTTTCTTACAGCTGTTTCCCAGAGATCAGGGCTGTATAAACATCATGCTGACATTCGAGTACATCATTCAGCTCTGCCAGAACAAAGATGGCGGCTCCCCTATCCTGACAAAAACTGAGCGGACAGGTGAGAGGATGTAAAGTCTGACCCTTTCTGCACGCTCACAGGGTCGCACCTCACAGATTATGTATAATTCTGCAGGGTTACTAATATTCTGTGCTGACCTTGTGTGGCCCCTGTGTTTGCAGACCCCCCGGAGAGCAGCGGGCTGTGCATTAAAGAGGTCCCATTTCACTTTGACCTGATGAAACTGCTGCCCAAATGTCAACAGATTGAAATGTTCTTCTTATCACTGAGCCGAGGTAAGAAAATACAGTAGAGTCTGATGATCCAGAATCCTCAAAGCTCCAGGGTGACGGATTATCAGATGCCCTGGACTGTCTTGCATACGTTTATCTGCTCCCTAGCGCCTCCTCTTGATGACCTGAAGACCCTGATGCTGATAGCTTCAGGCTATTTTATCAACACTAGTCAATGGTGCCATGAAAACAGGGAAGCTGATGGAAGCTTTGCTCTAGTTTTAATAAATTCCTATTGCTACTTTTATAATGCATTTTTATTACTGTACCTAATACAAAGTTCCAAATCCTCTGCATAGATAGAGAATTAATACAATTGAGGTTTCCTGCAGCCACCATTAGAGGGAGCCCTCTGCATACAGGGTCATTATTGAGTTTTTTGCATTCTTCATCCTCAGTAAGCTCCAGGGCCCCCCTTTATGGTGAATGCAGGTTGCAGAATTTTTGCCCTGTACCTCTGAAGCTCTGTATCAGAAATGTGACGTGACTATAAATGTTCCACAGCTGAGGCAGAAGGTTCATCCATAGAGGCCTCAGTGCCGAACGACATACTGCTCAGCCTATTCCATGCCTGCCTTCAGGGGGACCTCAATGACCAGGAGATCCCGCTGGATGATCAAGACCACCTGACTTTTATGGAGCAAGTTCTCCAACGTGATCGTGACGGCCACCCCGCCCCCTTCACCTACCCACAAGGTAAGTGATCTTCCCTCAGTCCCTTGTAAGTCATCCAGACTCAAAGCCTAAGGCTGCACTACTGAGGGAGTCTCAGGACGACAGCCAAACCTTCTGATTTCTATCTGGTTCAGTTTAAGCATAGAGCGGGCTGGTGAACTAGGGAATGGATATTGTACTTGGTCTCTCTGACACCATGGCAGGAATCAGACAGGGGCGTGTTGTCGTTGCAAATCTCCGGGTAGTTGAGCTTCCTTTCCCTTGCTTGTGGCCTCACTTCTGTACGAATTGGCTACTACTGCAGTGTAAAGCATGGTGTCACAGCGCAGCTGCCTGGGCATGCAGCAAAGACTGAAAAAGGACAGAATGATAAGAGAGAGAAAAAAGTACTCTAGTAACAAGAAACTGTGTACATAGGGGGAGGAGCCTCAAGGAAGGGGAGGAGCCTGGACAGCTACATGGAATGTAACTTAATTAAAGTTGTTTCATTTATTATTTTGTAACATCTGTCATTGATGTGTTACAGAGGAGTCGACGAGCAGCACCCTCCCCCTGGACGTGACCGATTCCTCTACGTCACATAACAGTGGTCAGCATGACGCTTCAAGTTCAGCCAGCCTATTGCAGGTATTGCTGACTGTTTCCATCTCATTCTCACAGTCGTACCTGCCTGGTTGTGTTATCCCCCCTCCGCTGCCCCTTCTCCCTCTTCACATTTTTGTATTATGCAAATATATTTATTTTCAGATTTGCAAATGTCCCCCTCCTCATGTATCACCCGGCCGCCCGGCTGCAGATTGTCTTACATTGCTGCAGTATTTCCATATCACTATTTGCATGGCTGGATTGGAAACCGTCCTTGTGATGCTGAGGAGATTTACCTGGGCACAGGTAGCAGATGGGATGGCTCGTACCGTGTTAGAAGGAAAGCGCTGACGGTTTTACAACATTTCTCACCGTACATTTACATGACACGGCTCATTTAGAAAATATATAGTTTCACGTGTTGATATTGATATCCATTATTACTCCGCTCACAGCCAGAGCTGCAGTCACAATTCTGGTTTCCGGTGAAATGGTTAAGCTGGCTCAGTAGGAATAAGCTGTGGTCAGATCCTTAAGCTTATTCAGACTCAGTAACCGCGCAACCATCTCTCACTGTGACCCCCGCTGCCCTATTTACCACTATCCACCCCCTGCCCCTGTTGCCCCCTTACCACTGCAGTTCCCTGTACCGTAGTTGTCCTTCTTGCCCCCATGTGCCGTTGTTGCATCCCTGCGCCTGATTTGCCACGGCTGTCCCTATGCCACCCCCTCTGCCCCCATGTTTTGTTGTTGAGTCCCTCCACACCCTCTGATCCCTACTCTGCTCCCTACATATCAGGGCTGTCCCTGTACTGATGTTTCTCTTGTTAGAGCCCATGTCCCACAGAGGAGACTGAGGATGGCCAAGCGTTGCCGCACTCGGAGGGGCCGCCGCAGTGGCGCTGCTACGCTCGACTAGTGAATGCCCAGCACCTGCTCCTCACCTTCCTGCCGGCAACTTTTACAGGTACATAATGCAGAGCATGACGTCACTACAGGTGTCCTAATGGTCGCTGCTCTTGAAGGCAAAGCGTTAGTTAATGAACTTCATTTATTCCACAGACGTACAGAAGTTGACACTTCCGGATGCCAACCTGACCCCAGAGGGAAATTCTCAGGGAGAAAGTCTCCAGAGTAATGCTGGTATTCCCACACTGAGCATCACACCTGCAGGGGGTAAGGGGGATGCAGTGTATAATGTATGTACACAGCAGAATAGTGAGCGCAGCTCTGGGGTATAATACAGGATAAGTAATGTAATGTATGTACACAGTGACTGCACCAGCAGAATAGTGAGCGCAGCTCTGGAGTATAATACAGGATAAGTATTGTAATGTATGTACACAGTGACTGTACCAGCAGAATAGTGAGCGCAGCTCTGGAGTATAATACAGGATAAGTAATGTAATGTATGTACACAGTGACTGTACCAGCAGAATAGTGAGCGCAGCTCTGGAGTATAATACAGGATAAGTATTGTAATGTATGTACACAGTGACTGTACCAGCAGAATAGTGAGCGCAGCTCTGGAGTATAATACAGGATAAGTAATGTAATGTATGTACACAGTGACTGTACCAGCAGAATAGTGAGCGCAGCTCTGGAGTATAATACAGGATAAGTAATGTATGTACACAGTGACTGCACCAGCAGAATAGTGAGCGCAGCTCTGGAGTATAATACAGGATAAGTATTGTAATGTATGTACACAGTGACTGTACCAGCAGGGTTGTGAGTGCAGCTCTGGAGTACATAGATTCCCAGTAGGGCTTAGATGTGTTGTTTGTGCCTTCGGTGACAGATAATACAGATATTGTGCTTTGTCTTTCATCCTTTGTGGCCTCAGGTAATGGACAAGAGACTGATCACAAGAAAGAACTTCACATCTCCTTCAGTCGTCAGTCGTCCTTGCAAGACATGACCTCCTGCCGCCGACTGCGCTGCCCTGTCTATGTGTATAATTGTCCACTAGAGGCGCTGCGAGAGCAGTTAGTCAGCTCGCGGCCGCAGAGGATGTCCTGTGACATGTTCTTTAGGTGAGTTACACAACTTATACACTCCATAGTAATTCTTGTGGCTGGGGCAGCAGTAGGATTATTTCAGTATAAGCCACATTACATATAACCTTGATTCATTTTCCTTTCATGTTTGTGTTTTATTTCTTCTATGTGACTATACGGCCATATGGTGCATTGTAATGTTCTGGGGTTCCGCCTCACACAATGTGGTACAATACGTGCGGTTTACAGGACTGACTTCAGTGTGTATCATGTCTGTTATATTTTTGCACCAGTTTCTTCCTATTGATTTCTATGTCCCATCGGTAGCTGTGGGTCGGACCGCAGAACGGAGGTCGTCTGGGATTAGAAAACATGGCTGCTTTCTACCAAACACAGAACCACACCGCTCCACAGCTTGTGTCTGGCATTGCAGCTCAGCTTCATTTATTTCAATAGATCTGAGCTACAGTATGAGACTCAACCCTGGAAGAAGGTAGCCATGGGTGGCCACTACTGCTCTGTGCCCGTGTACAGGGATGTGTGACCTGGTAATATGGCTGCTATGAGGATGATCTTTCTAGAAATACTTTAGGTGACAAAGGGACCCTGAGGAAACCTCCTTCTGTGCCCTTTAGGAATAAAACTATTCAGAGGGGCGACTTTGATTTTTAGTGTTTCATAGTAAGGATTGTGCATTTATTCCGTATTCTGCGGCGGTGGCCACTGTTCTGTCGCCAGGCGGCTCTTAACCCCCTCCTCTCTTCTTCAGTGAGTTTAAACAGGAGTCTATATCGTGGGAAATCTTTCAAGAATTGAACACCAGGTAGTATCTGTTCCCGGCTTTGCCTCTGTGGGGATGGTCTGGGGTGCTGGGTGTGGAGTCTGGGGTTGTCTGGGGACGCTGGGCCTAACCTGAGCTTGTGCTGCATGTGCTGACATGTTCCACGTATGAAGTATTTCGTGTTTACATTGCTGCAGCTTCTTCCACAGCTTGCTCATGAGATTCAGAGTTGCTAATCCAGGTCTGTATCAAAAACGTTGACAAAGTGTAATATCACCTCTGCAAAAGTGGCACAGTTTTACCCATATGAACTCCTGACTGGCCTGATACTACTCACAGCTGAGGGTTTGTTACATTTGTATCTGGTGAAGAGACTCCAGGTTAACCTGCGCTGATACATAGTAACAAACTGCCTGCAGAAAGACTTGCTGAGCAGTATTACGCCAGGTTCACACTAATGTTGTGCTCTCCATCGTCCGCTGGGACACCAGTTACACATGGACACCGGCGGACTCCATGGACTATAATTTCTACCTGAAAGCGGTGGAGAGAAAAGTCCTCGTGCAGGAATTTTATCTCCGCTGATTTTCAGCGGTTTCTGTGACCGATTTACCAGAAGAGACTCCGGTGTTGATGTGAAGCCAGCCTTAGGTGAGCAGAATACATATTGACATATTCTACATATTGACAGCGATAGATATCGAAGCACAAAGTGTATTAGGATGTCTCAGAGGGTTTCATTATAGGAGGACTGAAGGGGTCCCCAAATGGCCACTAAGACCTGCCATCAATTTATGATTGGTCCAACCTCTGGGATCATCATCAATTAGAATTTCCCTCTAATTTTCTATGGAATATCAAGCATTTGCACGTCATGTATAATGTTAGACCACTGCTGCATTCACTTCTATGAGACTACAGGAGATCACTATATTGGTGGGGTGATGTGCACGCTCAGTCACCACTCCTATAGAAGTGAATAGATCAGTGATGTGCATGCTCAGCCACCAATATAGTGATCTCCAGTAGTATTACTATATTGGTGGCCGAGCATGCACACCACTCCACTATTCACACGACCACTCGAGGTCCCCTATATACCTTCATGTAGTAATATGATATGTGCAGCCTGTATCATGAACCGCCTGTCTTTGTTGTCGTGGGTCGTTGCATTCTACATACTAAGCGAATCATAAGCTGCTCTTCTCTGTGCGTGACGTTGCGTGTTCTTATTGCTGATGGTTTCCGTGCAGTGTACAGATGTGCATACAGCTATAGCACCATGTGTCCTCAGTACAGACACAGCCAACAGCATGTTACATGTATGTAGGATTGAGTTTCGAGCTCTGTGCAGTCATCTACATACACAGCTGCCATGTCTGTTCACACGTCCTGATCCTCCATGCTGAAGCTCTTCGTACAGTGCACGCAGCTATGACATTTATCTTGACATGTTATTCCCATTTTGCAAAGTGATATTGCTAGATATGTTCTCATTATGGAGTCTGTACTCTGTGACCCCCCCCCCCAACAGCCAGAGGGTGAATGCAGTGCTGTGTCTCCTATATTTGAATGCACATTGGTGCCCGGAGACCCTGCGGCCCCCCCAATCACTTACATGCGGCCCTCATTTATCTCCCTGGCCAGCAGCGCTGTGCAGAGGGCAACATTGAAGGGGTACAGCTCTCTAGCCCCTTTATTCTTAGGGTTAGTGGGGTTCTAGTGGTCAGACCCCTCCCAATCACAGGTAGTTATATGGCGTCAGCCTACAAGATAACAGTAACCCCTTTTAATTCATTCACTGTACAGCTTTACAATAAAATAGACACCACATATGATTGTCCCTCAAATTGTAGACTGTCCCACCCCGACCACCATGCGCTTGGATTACTGGTTCATATTCACCATGTCTGCTGCTATAATACCATTGTCACCCATCCTAAAGGTGAGCTTCTGCACCTCCTCCTCCCGTGTCCTCAGGTCTCAGTCCTTGGAGCGACCATCCACAAATTCATTCATCCACCACAGGCAAAAGGAACTTGTGAAGTATTGCAACCTGCTGCAGGAGCATTACCACCAGTGCTATGTGAAAGGTCAGAGCGGGGACTGTATGGCGGAGCTGGATGGCTGTTTGTAGTCAGTGACTGTCCTTCACCTTTATCCTCCTGTTTCTTGGTTCCCCACTAGGCATGTTCAAGGCACTGCAGCAGTCTCTATGGGTGTCCCACCAGGACCTCCTGACCGCCATGGATTATTGTGAGGAGCAGCTGCGGGAGATTGATATCACCAATTTCCTAATGACTCTGTGTGGACACCTGCGCAACTTCAGAGAAGCACAAACAGATGGTGCCTCACCCCAAAACGTGCGGGTACGTAAAGCCAGCTTCCGCATTGGCAGCCTGGAGCAGGAGGATGAGCCGAGTGTGCGTGACAGTGCCGTGCTGCAGTCTGAGTCCAGGTAATAAGTTCCCTGAAGCCTTGTCCTACTTAATTATACATCTACCAGTAGGGGGAGATCACTACATACAGATTATACAGTCACCACTAGGGGGAGCTCACTGCATACAGATTATACAGTCACCACTAGTAGGAGCTCACTACATATATAATATACAGTCACCACTAGGAGGAGATCACTACATACAGATTATACAGTCACCACTAGGAGGAGCTCACTACATACAGATTATACAGTCACCACTAGGGGGAGCTCACTACATACAGATTATACAGTCCCCACTAGGGGGAGCTCACTACATACAGATTATACAGTCACCACTAGGGGGAGCTCACTACATACAGATTATACAGTCATCACTAGGGGGAGCTCACTACATACAGATTATACAGTCACCACTAGAGGGAGCTCACTACATACAGAATATACAGTCACCACTAGGGGGAGCTCACTACATACAGATTATACAGTCACCACTAGGAGGAGCTCACTACATACAGATTATACAGTCACCACTAGGGGGAGCTCACTACATACAGATTATACAGTCCCCACTAGGGGGAGCTCACTACATACAGATTATACAGTCACCACTAGGGGGAGCTCACTACATACAGATTATACAGTCATCACTAGGGGGAGCTCACTACATACAGATTATACAGTCACCACTAGAGGGAGCTCACTACATACAGAATATACAGTCACCACTAGGGGGAGCTCACTACATACAGATTATACAGTCACCACTAGGAGGAGCTCACTACATACAGATTATACAGTCACCACTAGGAGGAGCTCACTACATACAGATTATACAGTCATCACTAGGGGGAGCTCACTACATACAGATTATACAGTCACCACTAGGAGGAGCTCACTACATACAGATTATACAGTCATCACTAGGGGGAGCTCACTACATACAGAATATACAGTATACAGATTATACAGTCACCACTAGGGGGAGCTCACTACATACAGATTATACAGTCACCACTAGGGGGAGCTCACTACATACAGATTATACAGTCACCACTAGAGGGAGCTCATTACATACAGATTATACAGTCACCACTAGGGGGAGCTCATTACATACAGATCATACAGTCACCACTAGGGGGAGCTCACTACATACAGATTATACAGTCACCACTAGGGGGAGCTCACTACATACAGATTATACAGTCACCACTAGGGAAGCTCACTACATACAGATTATACAGTCACCACTAGGGGGAGCTCACTACATACAGATTATACAGTCACCACTAGGGGGAGCTCACTACATACAGATTATACAGTCACCACTAGGGGGAGCTCACTACATACAGATTATACAGTCACCACTAGGGAAGCTCACTACATACAGATTATACAGTCACCACTAGGGGGAGCTCACTACATACAGAATATACAGTCACCACTAGGGGGAGCTCACTACATACAGATTATACAGTCACCACTAGGGAAGCTCACTACATACAGATTATACAGTCACCACTAGAGGGAGCTCACTACATACAGAATATACAGTCACCACTAGGGGGAGCTCACTACATACAGATTATACAGTCACCACTAGGGAGAGCTCACTACATACAGATTATACAGCCACCACTAGAGGGAGCTCACTACATACAGATTATACAGTCATCACTAGGGAAGCTCACTACATACAGATTATACAGTCACCACTAGGAGGAGCTCACTACATACAGATTATACAGTCACCACTAGGGGGAGCTCACTACATACAGATTATACAGCCACCACTAGGGGGAGCTCACTACATACAGATTATACAGTCACCACTAGGGAAGCTCACTACATACAGATTATACAGTCACCACTAGAGGGAGCTCACTACATACAGAATATACAGTCACCACTAGGGGGAGCTCACTACATACAGATTATACAGTCACCACTAGGGAAGCTCACTACATACAGATTATACAGTCACCACTAGAGGGAGCTCACTACATACAGATTATACAGTCACCACTAGGAGGAGCTCACTACATACAGATTATACAGTCACCACTAGGGGGAGCTCACTACATACAGATTATACAGTCACCACTAGGGAAGCTCACTACATACAGATTATACAGTCACCACTAGAGGGAGCTCACTACATACAGAATATACAGTCACCACTAGGGGGAGCTCACTGGCCACCAGGACACTATTTCACTGTGTCTTCTAATAATCTTTGTTTTAATTCCTCAGTGTGGATGTAGAAGAGTGTGCTGAACAAGAAGTCATTGAGGTGCCGACCCCAGAGCCGAGCAGTCACCCCCGTCCAGAATTCCAGCTTTCTCACCTGGACACAGGGCAGCCTTGTGAGGTGTCCACAGACCTGCACAGAATCATACAGGTAGCCTCACCCCCCTTATCACTGGCGCATACACATCGCTGTAGGTCTGATGGCGATCTGTCACTTATTCAGCTTGGGTGACAGTATAGGCCAGTTCAGTAGAAGAGATAAGTGGCCGTTGCGGATGTCGCTTATCTCATGATGGTTTAACCATTTATTTCCTCCAACAGAGGAATCTCTAGTGTCTGTATCCAAAATAACCATGAATTCTTCTTACACCCAGTTTTGTATCTCCTACTTCATAGGATAAGTTTCTTGCTATTGGAAGTCTTCATTTCAAGACGGTGCCATCAAACCCTCATTACTTCTTCTACTATCCGTCTTCCCAGAGGAGAGAGGTAAATGATTATTCATCAGAATTATTCATTTTTATTATTGTCTTTTGCAGCACACCCCATTGAGTTGCCATTTCCCCCTTCCCGGTCTCCTATGCTACTGTATATCTACTTGCTTAAGGATCTTTGATGATATCGTCACCGGTATTCTTTAATCTTCGACTTAAATTGCAATGTCCTAATGCAGGATTATAGATAGATAGAATTGATTGATAGGAGATTGGTGTAGAATCGCTGGAGTGGTTTTCATGGTTTAGTAATGATGTCTTCCCACCTCTTAACAGGAGGACACGGCTCAGGACACAGGAGACAGGAAGCCCAGCGAGGATATGGAGGTGTCAGAAGCAGAACAGGCCACAGAGGAAGGTGAGGATGAAAAATAGGAAGGCCCTTGACCCATGCAGATCAGGCAGTGCTTTAGGCCACCTGGCTGTAGAGAGGACTGCAATACAGACCAATTCACTTAGTGGCGTTTTCCAGGCTATCCTTAGGATAGGTCTTCAATTGTAAATTGGTTGGGGCCCGACGCCCGGGTCCCTCACTGATCATCTAATTTATGAGACCCATTCACTATGTGACTATTGAATGTGATGTCATATGGTCTGTAAAGTGGAAGTGGTGCTCAGGGAGTGCTGCTGCCGCTCAAAACATGTGATGGTTATGGTGTTGGACCCCTGATAGGTGTAAGTGTCTGTAGTGACAAAGCCCCTTTAAATGCATCTGCTACAGTTCCTTTGTACAACCAGGTGGACAAGGCGCCACAATATGGGGAAAAACAGGGAGGGGTTTGCCGCAATGCACCAGCACTGCATCAGCACTGCAAATCTGACATGGTCAAGACGGTCCCAGAGGTCGGACTACAACTTTTCCTTTGCTGCAATATACTATCACTTTATCAGATGGGAAAGCCTCTTAATATTTGCAGGCTCTGTTGAACTGTAATCTCTCCATTCATCCAACAGGAAACACGTCAGCAGGGGGCATCGCTACCGAGAGTGACCCTGACCTGGAGGTGGAGTATCGGGAGCACTCAGATAATGCAGAGTCCATGTCGGAGTCTGAGACTGTAAATCAGGATGATGATTCCTTCAGTGTTCTGGGAGGAGACTCGCTGAATGGTCAGGAGATGTCCGAGCTCGAGATGCCGCCTCTGTTTGTGCACCTCATCTGCTCGGTCACACACAAGAACCAGCACGGCTCCATGCCGGTCCTCACACTGCCCACCTGCCTCGGTAAGTCAGCAAATACGAGAGGGACCCTGCAATGGCTATGCAATGGCACACATGCAAGTCACACTCTAGGTTTGCTGTCCCTTTAAGTGAGAGGACGGAATCTTTTTGTTTTGTTCCTATGGATAACATGGCTTTCTGTCTGCAGGAAGAGACTGTAGAAACTTTGGCCTCTGACTTTCAGTCCCTGCTTCCTTTCAGGTGAAGTGATCGGCTGCCTTGAGAACAGTGAAAACCTGCAGAGCATCTCGCTGGCAGATCTGAGCGTTATGCTTGATATTTATGTCCTTACTTTACCCCTGGAAATTGAGGGGTTGAGCGAAGATTCCCAACATACCCGGTAGGAAGCAATATGAACTGTCCGCGGCATAGTCCGTATAGCAGGCCGGGTCTGAAGAGTCCACATTGAGCAGTGTACGGCCTGGACTATACACACACAGCTTTTCCTTTGACTGTTTGTGAAAGGTTCCCCATTATTTTTAGAATTGGGGAGACCCTGGGGTGCAATTTTCTATCACAGTGATCCCCCCACAATGGATTTGTTCCAATAGAGAAGAAAATCTGAGTAAAAGACAAATATTAAAAATTATTGAACTGCTGAAACAAACTCGGACACAAAGCTCAAAATCACTTCAAAGCCAACGTCAGACCCCAGTCCAGGGCCCTAAATGAATTCACGCCCCAGTCCAGGCTCCTAAACTAATTCTGACCCCTAAATTAAAATAACACCAACCCCAAGGCATGACCCCTAAACCAGACCCCAAGTTAATGCAGACCACAGAAGAATACCCAATAAGTTTAGTTCCCATTAAATGAATTCAGATGACATCAGGGCTAATCCCTAAATCAGACCCGGCACTAGACTTCTAGGAAAAACACTGGTCAAGGACCCCGAACTAGACCAAGACAAATTCAAGACAATATTCATAGGACAGACCCCTAATACAAAGCCTAGAAAAGGATCCTAAATTAGACTCCAGCCCAGACTCCTAAATCAGGAACCTAAGACAACAGATAAGGCTCCATAATCAGACCCCAAACCATCCTCTTAAATCAGACTTCAGATGGGGCCGGGTTACTTCTCATTCCCTCCTGAGGTCAATGTCCTTGTAAATGCAGTTTTCTATAAATCCATTACACGACATTACTGAATAACAGAAAACCCTGTAATCCCGTGTAAGTCCTGATCCTCCGGCATCATTACTAGACTAGCACTTGTGGTCACGTCTTACATTTCATGACACATCCTATATTGCCGCCATCAATATGTCCACAGCGCCGCCCCACAGAGAGGTACAGATCACCAGCAAATATTTGTAGAGATATATATATAATTTTTTTTTTGTTATAAATTTTGCTCAGATGGGTCAGGCTGGGTAAGAACCAATGCAAATGTTATTACAAATCTCACACCTATGGTCACCCAACTTTCCTAGGACGCCGAGTAGCAAACCCAGCAATAATTACTACATTGTAAGTGAACACTTTGTAGACTGTAGTGGCAGCCATGTTGGTTCTCACCCAGCTCATACAGAGATTCCCTATGTTTGTATTCCCTATGCTTGTGTTCCCTATGTTTGTGTTCCCTATGTTTGTGTTCCCTATGTTTGTGTTCCCTATGTTTGTGTTCCCTATGTTTGTGTTCCCTATGTTTGTGTTCCCTATGCTTGTGTTCCCTATGTTTGTGTTCCCTATGTTTGTGTTCCCTATGCTTGTGTTCCCTATGCTTGTGTTCCCAGCACTCCTCCCCCTGCATTGTTGTCATGCCTGTCTTCCCCGCTCACTACTGCTTTATCCCTGCATTCCCTTCCATTGTGCTGTGATTTTTAGTTTGCTCCATATCCTCTCCTTCACCCCAGGTACACCTCCGAGAGCAGTGTGTCCTTCCCTCGTTCCCCCGCACAGCCATCCTCCTACCGCTCCGATGAGGAGATACCACCGACGCTAGAGAGATTCCCGTCCAGTGTGGAGCAGAGGTGAAATACTAGCATCGGCCCTCTGTCACTGACGCTTCTCTCTGCTTTACTGCACTACAGTAAAATTCCTTTATATCAATTAAAGTCAAAAGATTCCAAATTATGGGATGGACATAGAGATGTGACTGAGGATAGAGCGACACCAGGGAGACGGTGACAGAGTGATAATCCGCCTATGTCCCAGAGTAGTCCTACGGTTATCACATTGGCAATGAATCCTTTGTCTGGAGTATTGTAGAATTTGAGATTATAAGACAATTCTTTGATGGAAACAATGTTTGGATTCTGGAGAAAATGAAAACATAAAGGAATTTTACTGTATTATTCATCATTTACCTAGTTTGCACCGTGCCTTATACTTCTATTAAACCGTATATACATATTCACCTATCTAGTTTTGATCCTGAGTTACCGCCTCTATTATACTTCAGAGCTGCGCTCACTATTCTGCTGGTACAGTCACTGTGTACATACATTACATTACTTATCCTGTATTATACTCCAGAGCTGCGCTCACTATTCTGCTGGTACAATCACTGTGTACATACATTACATTACTTATCCTGTATTATACTCCAGAGCTGCGCTCACTATTCTGCTGGTACAGTCACTGTGTACATACATTACATTACTTATCCTGTATTATACTCCAGAGCTGCGCTCACTATTCTGCCGGTGCAGTCACTGTGTACATACATTACATTACTTATCCTGTATTATTCTCCAGAGCTGCGCTCACTATTCTGCTGGTACAGTCACTGTGTACATACATTACATTACTTATCCTGTATTATACTCCAGAGCTGCGCTCACTATTCTGCTGGTACAGTCACTGTGTACATACATTACATTACTTATCCTGTATTATACTCCAGAGCTGCGCTCACTATTCTGCTGGTACAGTCACTGTGTACATACATAACATTACTTATCCTGTATTATACTCCAGAGCTGCGCTCACTATTCTGCCGGTGCAGTCACTGTGTACATACATTACATTACTTATCCTGTATTATACTCCAGAGCTGCGCTCACTATTCTGCCGGTGCAGTCACTGTGTACATACATTACATTACTTATCCTGTATTATACTCCAGAGCTGCGCTCACTATTCTGCCGGTGCAGTCACTGTGTACATACATTACATTACTTATCCTGTATTATACCCCAGAGCTGCGCTCACTATTCTGCCGGTGCAGTCACTGTGTACATACATTACTTATCCTGTACTGTCCATCCTGTATTATACTCCAGAGCTGAAATCTCTTACATAGCCATTTGATGTGTGCAGAGCTTGCGGTGTACAGGTATCACATATTGATAAATCAGTCCCCACCCTGTGTTGTAGAACTTTGGCCAATCTAAATACAATCTTTCTTTTTCCGAACCTGAGTTCAGCTCTGGAGTATCTTGCTCGTTGATTACTAACACTAGATTCTGTCACTTGATGATCTTGCCAGTAATAACTCTTCGCCCCTCTTACTTCCTATACTGTCTGTAGGATTCTCTGCACTGGAGACGTTAGATTTATCTGTTCTATATCACTGTATATTTTTATCTCCTGGATTTCTTCACTTCAGCGCTGTCGTATTTTTCTTTAAATCTAAATCTGTTTCTATCTCGGGGTCACTATACAGTGTCTTCGCTGTGCGCCACGGGGTGAGGTGGGGCGTTCAGGCCTCGTACATAGTTTAATAGGCAAATTACTCGAAGCCTCACAACCTGCAGGCAAAGTTCTGACCCAGCGCGTGTGATATGTATAAGACTTTATGTGGCGTGTAATCGCCAGGGGGTGTAAATGTGACAGCGGCTGACGCCAGGCATAAATTCCTCTCGGCAGTTGTCGCTTTCCTTCCT
Source organism: Leptodactylus fuscus (assembly GCF_031893055.1). Lineage (NCBI taxonomy): Eukaryota > Metazoa > Chordata > Amphibia > Anura > Leptodactylidae > Leptodactylus > Leptodactylus fuscus. The sequence goes on along the minus strand of NC_134273.1, from coordinate 4,314,451 downwards.
TGAGGAGGAACAGAGGAGGAAGGATTTAAAGAAATCCTTTATTTATCTCCAGATGTCGATTGGTTTCAATTAAATGTGGAAATCTTGCCGTATCTCTCCCAGCAGAGAAGCCGCTGACTTCTGCTGGTTAACCTCTTGTATTCAGGATCAAAGATGGTCTCCTAGAAGGGCTTAGACAGTAGGGGTATAAAAGCACGACGACTTTGTACATAGTAACCAAACTTTACAAAAACTGTGATTTTCTAGCAACCTTAGTGTCATTAAAGGGATTCTATCATTAAAATCACATTTTTTTCTGACTAACACGTCGGAATAGCCTTAAGAAAGGCTATTCTTCTCCTATCTTTAGATGTCTTCTCCGCGCCGCCGTTTAGTAGAAGTCCTGGTTTTCGTCTGTATGCAAATGAGTTCTCTTGCAGAAATGGGGGCGGTCACCAGCGCCCAAACAGCACTGGGGGCGTCCCTAATGCTGCAAGAGAAATCTCCAGCGCCGCCTCCATCTTCTTCTGGAACGGCCTTTCCCTGCGTCTTCTTCCGGAGCTGGGTTTGGGCAGAGCTGACTGCGCATGCCCACCTGGTGTAAACGGCCATTTTGGCCACTTACACAGGCAGCTGGGGAAAGCGGCCACAAAAAAATGGCCGCACACATGTGTAGTCGTCAGCTCTGCCCGAGTCCAGACGGCAGAGCCGACTGCGCATGCATAGAAATTTTAACCCAGCTCCTGAAGAAGATGTGCAGAGAGGCCATTCCTGAAGAAGATGGAGGCGGTGCTGGAGATTTCTCTCGCAGCCTTGGTGATGCCTCCAGTGCTGTTTGAGCGCTGGGGCCCGCCCCCAAAGCTGCAAGAGAACTCATTTGCATACAGATGAAAACCGGGATTTCTACCAAACAGCGTCGCGGAGAACACATCTAAAGGTAGGAGAAGAATAGCCTTTCTTAAGACTATTCCTACGTGTAATCAAGAAAAAAATGTGATTTTAATGATAGAATCACTTTAATAAAAGTTGTGAAATTCTTTTCACGTCCCTTTTTTGTGAATTTCTGGGCTTTATTCTTTTCCTTGTTTCCCTGTTGCGATCAGGAATCTGTACACTGGAGTGCGGAGGGGCAGGCTCTTGTATAATACAGGGAAACTGAGGCTGGATGGGGGGAGGGAGGTAACTTCAGACAGGTATAGCTTGGGTGGTATTATATTTAGAACACTTCAGCTTTCATATGACAGATGAGATTCTCAGCATTCATACGACACCAAGATCGCAGTCAGGATTTTCCTATTGCTATGAAGCTGCAGTTGCTTTTCTATGTCACCAGGATCACCGTTCTACCTGTATTATTTTTAAAGATATCAATGCTAGAAAAGACAGACAGGATTGGCACATTGATATGAAGCTGCAGCTGCTCTCACTTCCCACTTCTGTAGTCTTATGAAACATGATATTTTCAGCTTTCATAGGTCACCAGAATCCCAGTTCTACCTGTATTTTCAGGGCGATATCACTGCTTGGGCATTCTCCTACTTAGAGAAGTGGTTCTGGTGTCCTGTGAAGGAAGAGGCCCTTGGCTTTCCTATGACACCAGGATCATGGCTACCTGTATTACTTCTGGAGATATCACTAGCAGGATTTCACACAAAGCAGACAAAACTTGATTATAACGTATATTCTAATATATCTTAACGTCACAAACACTGACAGAAGCTCCAAAATTCTGCTCAGGTTATTGTAAAGCTTTAATAGGATTCTTCCATATAAGCAGGGGAGCGGAGGGGGGAGTACGAGGCCTCCTATAGGAAGTGCTGCAGAATGGTGCAGACATGCAGTGTTCTTCTATGTCTAACCCCATAAGGCTGTAGCTGTATACTGAAGCGCTCTATCCCATTTGTATATATTGCACTGATTTTCCCGGACCCCATTGTACAGGGTGACCCGTTTGTAGCTGCAGTTCTGTTACATTCACCTTCTCTCTCCCTGTTCTTCTTCCCTTCAGGTTTTCGGATCTCTCCAGGCTCCCCACAGAACATCGGCAGGCCATTGAGTTTACCATGAGCGAGGTGAGTCTTGCCTCCGTGTCTGTCCTTGCACCCAAGTGTCTCCTCTCCATTTGTCGCTGACCATTTTGTGTTTTCATGTTCAGATCCGCTGGCTGCTCGAGGATGAGCTGGTGTCAGCGCTGCGTCACTCACATGTCATCACCCGCTCCATCCTAAGGAAGGTGCTCACCCATGTTTGTGAGTCGGACGGACGGCCATATTGTCACAGGGAGCTGGTGCAGCTGCAGTTCGTGTTCGGTCCAGAGAACTCTCTGCAGAAGTTCAAAGAGGTGTGAAATTCTGCTCAGACCCTAATTCCTTGTATAATAGGCAAATATAAAATTCTGGCTGCCATCACCACTAGGGGGAGCTCACTGCACATGGGTTTATACAACTTTAAGAAACTCCCTCTTGTGGCATGTGCAGGTTATTTCCCCCTAAGTGTCCTCTGGGCGTATCCCGGCGAATTAAGTGTCTATAGTATGACATTCACAAATCTGCTATTTGAACAGTAGAACCAAAATTTACTGCATATAGTTTTTTGTTCTCCAAATGTGCATGGGGCCCAATGAATGTGGAAGCCAGTTACCGGGTATTAGCCCCAGACTGAAACATGCAATAAACTGAAATTATTGCTCTGCCCACACAAGGGTGAATATACTTTGCGTGGATTGGTTCTTGTCTCTGCTGCCCAAGGAAGGATACGCCCAGGGGTGGGATGGATACGCCCAGGGGTAGGAAGGATACGCCCAGGGGTGGGATGGATACGCCCAGGGGAGGGATGGATACACCCGGGGGTGGGATGGATACGCCCAGGGGAGGGATGGATACGCCCAGGGGAGGGATGGATACACCCGGGGGTGGGATGGATACGCCCAGGGGAGGGATGGATACGCCCAGGGGAGGGATGGATACACCCGGGGGTGGGATGGATACGCCCGGGGGTGGGATGGATACGCCCGGGGGTGGGATGGATACGCCCGGGGGTGGGATGGCTACGCCCGGGGGTGGGATGGCTACGCCCAGGGGAGGGATGGCTACGCCCAGGGGAGGGATGGCTACGCCCAGGGGAGGGATGGCTACGCCCAGGGGAGGGATGGCTACGCCCAGGGGAGGGATGGCTACGCCCAGGGGAGGGATGGCTACGCCCAGGGGAGGGATGGCTACGCCCAGGGGAGGGATGGCTACGCCCAGGGGAGGGATGGCTACGCCCAGGGGAGGGACTTCCTTTTTAATGCAAGACATTTTAAAGTTCTTTATAGATCAGGGGTGCACATACTATGACCCGAGGTGCCACACGTGGCCTGCAGCACTATTTTATTTATCCTAATGTGCAATGGCAGAAGCATTAGTCTATCACTACTGGGAACCAGTGAGACACCTTGATGGTTCCCAGTAAGAATTCAACTTCTCATCTGTCACAATTTGCAGATGTTCATCTCTCCAGTTTGCAGTAAATAAAGTCCCATCCCAAATCTACACCCAGAGCGCTGGTGTTTTTGGCCCGGATCCTGGGCTGTCTCTGTAACCCTTGCAGGATGGGCTGTATGTGGAATGACTGAGCTTGCATTTCTGCGCGCCCCGTCTCGGAGCGTGGGGCGGTATTTTTAGAAACAATTATCCTTTTATGGCTTGTTCTCTGCTAATGTCAGCCGAGCGAGCTTGTCCCACAGAATGGAGCCTTTAATGATCCCGGGAGAGGGATTCAGGGCTGTAAAATGGTGGATTTTCTTTTCTTTTTTTTATAAATTAAGTGCATCGTCCCCAATCTCAAAAAAAAAGTCATTGTTGTAAGAGATTTTGTTGCATCTTCATTTTCCTCTTTATATCCCGCTGTATGGACCATTACCCTCCCTGTGTATATACAGGGCGCTGCGCAGTCATAGCCGGCACTGTATGCAGACACAGCGGAGGGCTGTAAAGTAACCAGTCAGATGGCGGACCACCAGTGGTCACACCGGCCGTATCACATTTCACCATGACTGCGCTCAATATTAAAGGGCCGCACACAGCAAGAACTCTGCAATAATGAGAAGGATTTCACAACATAATCACTTTTGCTTTGTAGCTTCTGTTGTTAAACTACAACTCCCAGCATCCATACTTGTCCTGCTGTTCCAGGAGCATCCATAGAAGTGAATGAGTCCTGCTGGGACTTGTAGTTTCACAGTAGCTGGGGTTTAGAAGGTTCCTGACCCTTGTTCTAGTAAATACTATATAATTCTGGTAATCTCGAATGTGCCAGAGTCCGATACACTGTAAAGACATTCCTGCTTTCCAGCCGCTTCTGCAAACCCTGACACACTGGATGTCACCCAGCTTTTCCCAGACCTAACCAGTTGTCACCAAACTGGGCCCCATCACAAGTCCCTTGTTATTACATTGTACATTATTTACTGTCACTGCAGATTCAGAACTTTAGGAAAACTGGGTGTCGGCGCCGTCCACTTTCTTTATAGTGGGTCCCCATCTTTCTTTGTTTCTATAGGAGTTCCGCCGTCTCTCTCTGCCCGGCTACCAGATGAATGAAGAAGAGGAGGATTACTATTACATCTCACTGAGCCGACTTCATGCCCACAGAGTAGAATCTGACCGCTCACCACATCTCCACGTGCAAGGAGCGGCCCCATGGCAGGAGCCCGATGTCCGTGCAGCCCCTGAGGCTCTGGAGGAAAGTAATGATCATAAAGGGGTGCAGAAGAATGCCCGGATTCTAGACAAGGTATGAGGGTGAATCAGTGTTGAATTTTGCAGTGCACAGGCCGTAGTTACACCCAGTCCTCAGGACTTTTACCCCTCTTAGTCCTGTAGATAGTGCAGTCTCATGTATGTGTGTGTGTATACCTTCTTAGCCAACTGTTTAGGTTTTTTGTGTGTTTTTGTCTTTCCCCATCAGGCAGAGGAGGATCCTGGTGACTGGGCTCCGGCAGTGCTGGAAGCATCCGATAGTGAAGTGTCTTCTGTCTTCTCGGGAACGTCTGCCATGGACCACGGGGCTAAAAATGCAAATGAAGGTTCCCTGGTGGACAAACCCCATTCACCCCCCAAAACTTCATCTGTGGTCAGTCTCCCTGAGTCTGTGCAGTCCAGCACTGTCAATAGCACAGGTAATACATTTGTAGCCTCTATTGCCATGTCATCCTGTGACTGTGTAGGGTCTTATGTCATTCAGGGTCTGGGAGAGCTGAGTGCCGCCTCCTATTTGACCAATATAACGCAGTAATGGAATATCAGTGGCATCTCTATACACTTTAATGGGATAGTATAAAAGAAGTAATAGTTGTGCACCCCCAGTCCTCTGTTCTGCCATTGGGTCCCATGCAGGTCATTACTGTGCCAATCACTGGCTTCAGTAGTCACTGTCTCGCGTATCGAGGGTTTCATGGACTGGATACAATTGTAACAAAGCTTCAGATGTGATAGGTATAAGGTTTATATTCTTTACCAGCCTCTTGATATAAATAAGAAGTTTTCTATTGTCTGACAGCAAGCAGGACATACACGAGGCCATTATGTGGCATTTCTGTCCAGCTTCAAATACAACTACTAGTAGTTAGTTCCAATAGGAAGTGCAGCTCTGGAGCACAAGCTGCTGCTCTACCAGTTAGAATACTATGCAGATGTAAGTGTTGTTCTGTAGGGGGGGCTGCACATTCATGCTTTTCTTTACTGTCCTTACAGGAGGGTCTCGGCAGCGTCCCAGTCGTGTCCAGAGTCTGGTTTCCAGCCATGGCAGTATGGATTCTGATCATTTAGGTGAGCTCGATTTTGGTTACAGATTATCGCTCAGTCTGTTTAGCCTGATGGCTCTGTTCACTGACAGCAAGCAGCCTGAAAACAGTGAATAGAACAAAAATTGGAAAACTGCAGATCTTTATACGGTGATAACAGGATCTGTATAGTCTATTGAATAGTGTAGGCTGTAATATATCTTTTATCACAGAGCCGCTTTCTGCTTTTATCTGACTTTTTTTTTCTGCTCCCCTCCCTCTGATTTCAATATCATCTCATAACGCCTATTACACATCTACAGAAGTGTTTGGATAGGGAAGGAAGGAACAAGACGTATAAAAGGAGAGAAGAAAGACTGTCTTAGTCTGATGCTGGAGCTAAATAGGAGCTTCCCATAACAACCAAAGTACTTTATTCACATCAATACATGTCAGTACTTCTCTAATATATACGGTAATATCCAGCATGGTACAGGGCGGTTTCTGAGTGAGTGAAGGGTAGTTATAGAGCAGATTCTCCTCTATGTCATGTGTGCAGTCTCTGGCAGCTAGTCTGCAGCCACGAGCTCAGGGAGAACTGCAAACTACAGACAGAGACTATAGAGGGAAAAACTGCAGAATAGAAGTCCTGTAATAACCAGAAATAATCCTACTCCTCATGACTGGCTCGCTTTACTAGATGAGCACTTTCATCTGAGATTCCTAAACTGTATCTACAGGATATGATGCAGGCAGCAGCGACTCTGAATGTGAAGACGCCCTCATCAGTGACCAGGACTACCGTTGCCCGGTCATGCCAAAGTTTTGGCTGATTGTGAAGATTCACCAGGACCGGGTGGAGGTCTGCACCCATGCCAGGTACCCAGCCACGTCCTGCAGTGTGGTCATCTTTATCTGATTGGTGGTTCTCTTTCTGATCCTGTTCCCTGTCTTATGTTTCTTCTGCTGACAGTGCGGTGGCTGCTCAAGAAGTGGAGGAGCTGGGAGAGAGTCAGCGGCTGCATCAGCTGGTGGTCAGGAAGGTGGGCGAGATCTGCCGAGTAGTCAACCAGGTAGGCCCAAATTTCTAGGCCCTTAATTTTATACACATAGCTGGTATTGCTGAGGCAAGCTATATCAGTATATATGTGTTCTGTGCAGCCACACACTGGCCATGTAAAGCATAGACAGGCCAAGTCTGTCAGAATAGCTTTCCTCTTAGAAGGTGGTCCTACTTGGGGTGGATCCCCTTCATTGATGTACCTCCATTCATGGTACAAATTGGTGGACTACTTCTGTAAGGTAAAATTGTGTATATAATAAGCTACACCCCATATAATAATCCATGCCCTTAGTAATAACCACACTCCATATAATAAGCTACACCCCATATAATAATCCATGCCCTTAGTAATAACAACACTCCATATAATCCATATAATAAGCTACACCCCATATAATAATTTATGCCCTTGGTAATAACCACACTCCTGCTAATAAACCACACACACACACACGCTAAATGTTGTCTTTATTAATAACCACTCCCCTGCTGACAGGCCACTCCCCTGCTGACAGGCCACTCCCCTGCTTAGTGCTCCTCAGGGGTGTTGTCTGTGACGTACAGATATATGTACCCACCCTGCGATGCTTCTCAGGACCTTCTTGGCCCATTAGTCATTCAGTGCAGCACACTGAGGGTTAACAGTGACTCCTCATTGTTGGGCTCTTACTTTGTTCTCTCGGCCCTCCTGTTATTTCCGAGCTGTCGTCTTCCCGGCCCTCCGTGTATTGAGTGTTTGTTTTTCACCAAGGTATTAAAATATAAATGGTTCCTCCAAATTGCGACACTTAAACTTTTGTTCCGGGCATTAAACGGCAATGAGCGTAAAACAAGATAGCGGCGGCCGGCCAATCTATCAGATAAGATCTCATAAACAGGCAGCGGCGGATCAGTGGTGCGGAAATCAGAGCAGAAACCGATTTACCATCCTCGTTTAATAATGTATGAGAAGAGGAAATAAAGGAACGGCAGAAACCCTGCGACTCCTACAAGACGTCTCCAAGCATACAGGGACAAAATCTACTTGTGTATCACCAGGCTGGTGCTTGTGGGGGGCCACAGCGCTTATTACATGTCATAATTCTCCAATGTAAAGGCCTTGTCTGAACTGTACCCTAGACAGCAATGAGGAGACGATGGATTTCCTCAAGATGCTTCAGTGTGACGTGCATTGCCTGCTCCATTATCTGCCCACTTAGAGGAATAGTCCACTTTTATATAAATTATTCATCTTTGCAGAATAAAACATTGCAATTTTCCAATAGACTTCATGTATTTATTCCTTGCTGTGCCCTCTGTTTGCTGTCAGTGACTGGAAACATTCACCGGCTGAAACTCTGTACAGAACCATAAAGTGAGGGTTTGCTGCAATAGTGTCCAGGTTACTCTCTGTGAGCGAATGCACTGGTGTGCTTTCCCTGATACATTGTAACATCTGTGCTGCTGATGGGTTTAGATGACAGAAGATTGCTAACATTTGATGCACTTGTAGCAAACCCTCTGCTGGGGAAAGGCAATAGATCAGGATGGGTTTCGTGTTCTTCGAGCTTGCCGTTTCTATTCCGTGATAGCAAGCGGACATTTGAGGCAGAAGGTTGCAGATTTAGATGTGAAAATAAGTCCACTTAAAGAGTGTTTGAAGGGTTAATCAGCTGACTGCCCCAAATAGTTGACGTTGCAAGAATAAGCCATGACCCGGCTCTGTATGTGCCAGTATTGCATGGTGACCGTCACATGTATGTAATGCAAGGCAGTAGGATATGTCTATAGAATGGGGGTCCTGAGCGGGGGATGTGTGTATATACAGGGGCTCACAATGATGGGACCCTCCACTTAGCAGGAATACAGGGGTAAGGCTGATATTTCTGCAGATCAATGCGTAGACTCCAGTAGTCGTCCCACAGCCAGTGATACAACCCCATGATGCAAATTCTTATTCTATGAATGTCTTTCCCTAGAATGCCCCTTTAAATCCTGTGTCTGTTGCCCCCACAGCGCCTCCTGCTGCAGGACCTGCACGACACACATTTGTGCAACACTCTGCTGGTGGCCGAGAGCGAGGAGGATATCTGGAAGAGCGAGAGTCCCTATGCCACGTACCGGCCCAGGATGCTCACTAATGAAGGTGATCTGTACATTCACTATATACAGAATATGGTCAGTTGTGTTTTGTATCTGAGAGACAACCCCCCCCAAAGGCCTCTCCGGTCCCCTGAATTCTCCATTCATGAGATCAGAGGGGATTAGTCGCTTTCTGTTGTCTGTTGGTAACTCAAAGAGCCCAGAAATTATTTGTCTGATGTTCTCACCACTACAAGATCTCTGCTTGCTGTCAGTAAATGAATTTATTACATTCTCCAGTATGGGGGGGGGGGGGCAGTGAGTCTTCTGTTACATGTCACTGATGTGTGTCATGTCCTCGCAGACTTCCCTGGAGAGGAGAGCTACCAGCCCCGCGACTACCTTGCCGCCACCATGCAATTCATCCCTGGACACTTTGCCTGTGACATGGTGTGGAGCACAGTGATTCACATCCACCCTCGGCTGAAGATGGGACCTAACATGGGGGTCTCCAGAGGTCAGTGCCCCCTATGTCTCAAGGTCTGTGCAGCCCTGTGACAGGCAGTCTTATATCTCATGTCTCTGCAGCCATCCAGTCCCTGCGCTCCGTGCTCAATGCCTTCTCTGTCGTCAACCGGAAGAACATGTTCGTGTATCAAGAACGCGCCACCAAATCCGTCTTCTACCTCCGGTGTGTATGGCGGAGGGTGTCCTTATAATGAGATCCTAATAGTCCGACTTCATTACCCCTTATGGAGTCAGATCCTGTACCCCTTGGGTGGGAGGACTTGTATGTCAATGAGCTGTCCTTAGGATTAATGAGCAATATGTGATTGGCTGGGCTCTGACACCACAGACCCCGTCTGAAGAACCCATGGCACTCACAAATGCTGTGGCGTCTGTGCCGATGCCATTATGTTCCTTGGTCATATGCTACAGTACCAGCTTGGTCCCATTTAAGTGAATGGAGCTGAGCTCCGATACCAAGCACAGCCTCTATGACATGTACTGCAGTGTGCTTGGTATTTGGGGATGAGGTTGTAGCACTCACCCCAATGCTGCAGCCTCTTCAACCAACTCATCCGGTTTTATACTGTACCACCGCTTATTTTATTTTGGGAGCTATACACTCCTTTATACGTTAATAGCTCAGATATCCAGTGAACCTGTCTCCTCCTTCCCCTCAGGCTCTCTGAGACGTCTGGCAATAGCCGGCTGTGGGACATGGACTTATCCCAGTCCATGATGTCTCGTTCCTTGGCGCTGTCCCGTAGTCAAGAACCAATTTTCACAGAGGAAATGGCGGTGAGCTGACGACACGTGAAGCCGAGCCTGGAGGTCACATCGGCTTGTCTTTTACTTCCTCACACTTGTCTGATTTTCCAGGGCAGCCGCTTATCCCTGGACTTGTCTTCATCTCGGGGTTCAGACTCTGCCAGACCTGTGGGTCAGATGGATAAGCACATCCTACTGCTGGTCCATGGCGTCGGAGAAGCAGGTGATAAGTCACTTTATAAAGCTTGTTTCTGTTTCTGATGACCCCCATTCTTTACACTGCAGGCTGCATTTAGAGAAATGGAAACAAGGTTTGTGTTACGTCTGTCTTATTGTATGTCAGGACTTAACAGCTTAGAAAGGTCAATCATTTTTCTGATAAGACTGGCCATTAGCAGTATAGATCTGATCCCCTATACGTGTCATGTCTATAGGCTCTGAGATCACAGATGATCTAGTGAAGGTTCTGCGCAAGCGTCTGGATGAGGCCACATTGGATATCATCACAGTCATGCTGCAGAGGAATTGTAAGCTGACGCCGGCAGACGTGGAGGTGAGGACCCTGATGTGTCAGGTCTGCAGCTCTGGTGTTTGTCGGGGTCTCCGCTGATCATTCTCGGTCATTTCTTTCACCAGTTTATCCAGCCAAGAGGAACCCCCCCGACAGAAGTCCTGCAATTCACCATCCCCCAGGCCTCGCTGCCCTGTCTGCAAGCCATGGCCTACTACCTGCGACAGAACCTCCTCATCTTCCTCCACACCCCAAAATACACAGATAGTAACGGAGAGCATCACTTCCAGGTCAGGGGTCCCCATAACCACTGTGTCCTGTAAGAGGGCGGCCTATCATGGGGAGGGGTCTGTTGGTCTATTATACCAAACGCACAGGATTTGTATTTGTCTACTGTAATGATGGGGGGGGGGGCACCCCCAAAATATGAGCGAGCTATTGGATAGATAGAAGTGCAGTGGGTCACTCTGTTAGGACTTGCGTCAGTGCACAGTCAGCAGCTTCTCCTTCTAGCTGAGGCTCCGGATGTTTCCGCTGTCTGATCCCCTCGTCTCTGCCCTCGGGGTGAATACTGACTTCTGTGTTTTGCAGCATTATTACCACCACTCCCTCCCGGAGCTGGACCTGTTCCTGTATAATAAGCCTGGCGGACAGGGCACCGGAGGGAAAGGTAAAATGCATTATGTATACTGTTACCTGTGACCATCTGATGTATCCGTCCCCTCCCCCGCCTTGTGATTGTCTGATATACTTGCCCTATAGAGTGTATGATACGTTTCTCCGTCCTCCCTGCACTTTTGCTCCAGACACTTTGCACTGCTGTTCTCTGATCACATATATTTTGCGTCCAGGTATCGCCTGCATTGCGCTGTCATTTGTGGACCAGCACGGCGCTCTGGTGACGCAGGCGTATGGCGAGCGCTCGGGACCTCCTCTGGTTTGCCCCTCCACCACCTCTCATCTGCTCAGTGTCAGCACCTTTGAGTCTTTGACTAAAGTCCACAGATATACCCCAGATCCCGGCGCTGGTGGCTCAGGTAGGGGGCGCTGCTATTGTCAATGGACACCAGTTGTTGTTGGTTTGCCGATTGACGCCTCTTTTATTTTTTTATTTTTTTCAGCACCTCTGACTTTGGTGCGATTTGATGTCTGGGAGAAGGGAAACATCAGCTCATCCCAATTATCTGAGCGTCTGTCCAATTCATTGCGGCACGCGCTCTGTGACGTCATCATCGAGTTTCATATCCTGCAGATGCCTCTGTGTGTGGACCCCGTGAGCCCGGGAGACCTAGAAGTGACGAACAATGGTAATGGTCTGATGGCTGAAGGCTCCTAGAACTATATGATTTTGTATGGCACTGGGTAGTGAAGAGGCCGGAACACTCATCGGAAATTAGAGGCGTCTTCAGAAACTGATGGGCAGGGGTGTTGGGTGTCCGCCCACCCCCCACCTTATCCTGAGGATAGGTCATCATTTTTGCAGTCCTGACAATCCCCTATACTAACATCACCTTGTTCAGTAGCTCATGAGCTCCCCCTAGTGCTGTCCTAGATTGACCACGGATCTTCTACCATCGCACTAACTGTATGACTTGTATAATGTCTATTGTTTCTTCTGCTTCCAGGAAAGGGACCCTCACAGTCTCTTCCCGATATGAAGGGACTAACGGAGTCCTCCAGCAAGTCCCGTCCTTCCCCTGTAAACATTCCACCATCCGTGTCACCCCCCAGCACAGACCCGAGTACCCCTCCCAGCAAAGCCGGCCGCAGGAGCTTCTGGGACATGCTGGTAAGGATGCAGCCATTTGTCACGCACACAGTGGTTTATTGCTCCTGCATCTAAAATGAAGCAATGGAAGATGAAATATTGCCTAAAAATTTCTCGCCGCCATGTCTGTCCGTGGTTACAGAATGCAAACAAACCCTGTGAGGTCTGATCTATCAGCCGTGTGTTATTCCAATTCTTCTTCTTGGGGTCCTACAGACAATAGAGAAAGTAAAAGGAGCTGAGTGAAACAGAATATTTTGCAACTTTGTTTCAGTTTATATTTTAAACGCCTAATAAAATGTTTCCACATGTGACCTGTAGAGTAAAGCTGACAGTGCGGAGCTGGGCCCCCCGAAAACCACTGATGACATAGTCTGTGAACGGACAGAAGAACCACGAACGAGGCGACGACACAAGACAGAAAGTCTAAAGGTTCCAAGTTATCCAGACCGGCCCGGGATCAGCCTGGAGCATGCTCAGAGGTAATGTCTCTTACCCGCAGGACTCCACAAACCTGTCTGTTCAGAGTCAGACTCCTCTTTATTACCCCATATAGGAAGCGCCAGGCACAGCTGGATGAGGGCGAGGTGGGCACCTTACACCCGCTATACAGCCACACCTGCCTGCAGTGGATGAACTTCATGAATCAGCTGGGTATGTGCTGCACACTCTCTATCTACCTCCATTATGTCTCACAGAGCTCAGCCCGGACTCTGCATTGTGTGGCTGCTAGATCTTACTATTGAGGGTCATCCTCTGCACCTGTCCCCCTGCAGGGTGCCCCTCCGTCCAGCTCTGCTCCGCTCAGACTGTCTCTCGGTTCCTCCTTTCATCGGTCCTGACCGAACTTTTCAGCATCATCACGTCCTTGGCCAGCGACACCAGCGTCAGGGTGTTCGAGAAAAGCAGGTGAGAAGTGCTGTGTGTATAAGGACTGAGGACCAGGCCCGGTGTTTTTTTTTTGTTTTTTTTTTGCGATCAGATTTATTATCAACAAATGAAGTTCATTTGGCAATTGCTAAATTTGGTTATTGTTGTTCCCCTTTTATTTTTGAGCAGTGGCCCAGAAGGACCAGCATTTGTGCCTTTCTCTATCAACCAGCATTGCCCATCTCGACCTGCAGCAGCTCGGGAGCTGATCCTTCTGGGGCGTAACTTTCGCCAGTGGAGATACAACACCGAGCAAGGTGAGATTCCTGGTTATAGCCCAGAGTCCATTAATAATATAGATCTCTGCAAGTGTAACATATTATTCCCTGTACGTTATGGATCCTCAGATGGAATGTTTACACTGTACTATAGGATATAGATAGTCACAATGTCACTGTGTACATACATTACATTACTTATCCTGTATTATACTCCAGAGCTGCGCTCACTATTCTGCTGGTACAGTCACTGTGTACATACATTACATTACTTATCCTGTATTATACTCCAGAGCTGCGCTCACTATTCTGCTGGTACAGTCACTGTGTACATACATTACATTACTTATCCTGTATTATACTCCAGAGCTGCGCTCACTATTCTGCTGGTACAGTCACTGTGTACATACATTACATTACTTATCCTGTATTGTACTCCAGAGCTGCGCTCACTATTCTGCTCGTGCAGTCACTGTGTACATACATTACATTACTTATCCTGTATTATACTCCAGAGCTGCGCTCACTATTCTGCTGGTGCAGTCACTGTGTACATACATTACATTACTTATCCTGTATTATACTCTAGAGCTGCGCTCACTATTCTGCTGGTACAGTCACTGTGTACATACATTACATTACTTATCCTGTATTATACTCCAGAGCTGCGCTCACTATTCTGCTGGTGCAGTCACTGTGTACATACATTACATTACTTATCCTGTATTATACTCCAGAGCTGCGCTCACTATTCTGCTGGTGCAGTCACTGTGTACATACATTACATTACTTATCCTGTATTATACTCCAGAGCTGCGCTCACTATTCTGCTGGTGCAGTCACTGTGTACATACATTACATTACTTATCCTGTATTATACTCCAGAGCTGCGCTCACTATTCTGCTGGTACAGTCACTGTGTACATACATTACATTACTTATCCTGTATTATACTCCAGAGCTGCGCTCACTATTCTGTTGTTTATGGACATTAGTCTTTTATGTCTGACCTGTAGTATAACATGGTATGGACTGATGATGTAGAATACAGGTGATGACTTTCTCTTTACTCCCAGTGTATACGGATGAGGATGATGAGGATAGAAATGATGATGAGGGCTGCAAAATGAGACCTTGTACATTGTTTCTCCCCTTGTGGTCCAGCATTGGGTGTGGTTGTGTTATGAGGCACAGATAGGGGCACGAGAGTCCTTGTCTTACCTTTCTGTTTCCAGGTGACTTTCTTGCTCTTGCAGACTCTTCTCCATCTTGGGTACATGACATTGGAATTTTACTGCATTTGGCAATGGCTCAGTCACTTGTGTAATCCAGGAGTAGCAGTAGAGGAGGCCGCGGGGCCGTCTCACTATGAGCCCTGTTATTAGGACATGTTTGTGACTGCTGGTGCTAGAAGGTTAATGTGCCACCAGATTTCTATCAAAATAAAGACGGTAAATCCCATGCTGATGTGTATGTAGTAAAACAAGGCACCTACACAGGGGACCACAGCTTCCTGCAAAAACAAAACCTTCTGCAGCCAAATAAAAATGTAAAAAGTTATTCAAAGAAGGAAAATAAAAAAAAATGTTTCTTAGGTCAAAACTTGTCTCAGTCTTCAAGGGGCTACTTACAGAGAAATCTCATACATTTGTACAGTGGCCAGAAAGTGCTGGAATAGAGACCCCCTCCCCCAGAGACCAGGGACTAACGACAGTGAGATGGCTCTACTGACTCAACCCTGTTATAAGGAGATGACTCTGCTGACCCGTCCTCTACTAATATTGAGATGACTCTTCTGACCCTGTAATGATAATAATGTGACTTTACTGACCCTGTCCTCTACTAACAGTAGTAAGGTTACTCTGCCATCTGAGTAATGAGAAGACTCTGCTGACCCGCCCTCCTATGATAATTTCGTACCGGTGTTGACTCTGTCCTCAGATGGCTCTGCTTATCCTTTCTCAGTCTACACAGCAAAGCTGATGAGTGAATTGCAGAAAACATATTGTGTGGATAAATTGCAATATTTCAGGATGTTTGTTTTATCCAACACCCAGTCCTGATGTCGGCGCACATTTCCACTTACATCAGATTCGGATAGTGTGCGTAAAGTCGCCTTCCATGTCATTGTCCCTGTCCTGAGTACTGCAGCTCACATCTCTATGGATATTGATAAGGATGGTGGGATTGACTTGTGGTCTGCCGATCCTTTGGGAGCTTTCTTATTCAGGAGCCCTGCTATGGTCGCTTGTCACAGGAGAAGTTCTGTTCCATTGTCCACTCTGGGGCTGTTGTCGGTAACTTGCAGAGTTGTCGCAGTTTTCCCCATTGATGGCCGCCGTCTGAGAAGCCGCTTGTAGGGTCCATATTCTCAGAACATAAAATCTCTTCTCCCTTTCCTTATGGATTATTTTTGCACTTGCAGCTCAGAAAGGGTTTCAGCGTTTCGAGGCCATGGAGCTGGAGTCGGCTGAGCGGCCCCTGGACCTGTCTGCCTCACCACGAGAACTGGTTCCTCGACAAAGATTCCTGATCATTGACATCCAAGACAAGAAGGTAACGCTGCCGCACTTGTCTCCTCTACCTGCCTTTCTGATTCCCTTCCCTTGGATTCATGTCTCCATTTTTCTTCTTGGTCAGCTGACCCTTTACACCTATAACTGGTCTCCAGACCTGGGGGCGTCACTGAGCCGCTCCCTGGTACGCCTGATCCAGTGGCAGAATGCCCGGGCCCACGTGGTGCATTGCCTTCTGAGCCAGAAGCTGGGGCTCTTCCATCACTACTGTTTTTCGGAAACCCCTTGGCATGAGGAGAGTAAGCAGGTAAGTCCTGTGTACGGATACCAGTATAGGCCTCTGCTCCCTGTCAGTGACTATAGGAGTGTATTGCTTGCTTTATGCTGAGCTAGGCCTGCTGCAGGGCACAGTACGAGACCTGGATGGTACACGGGAATGTGAGCAGTAAGCAGGGATCTAGAAAATGGCCCATTATAAAGCTGTGAACTTCAAGAGTTTCTCCCATCGTACTCTGCATGTACAGGTCCATGAGTCGCTGGCATGATGGCGGACTTTCAGTATTAGAACGTGGATAACCCCTTTAAAGGACTGTGTCTTAAGGTCACGTTTCATGCAGACTTTATCTTTCGCTTTCTCCCTAGGATCCCAACCCATTCCTAAATTCCACCCTAGAAGTTGATGCTCTTATCAAAAGCCCCACACCACCTCCGTACAAGGAGCAGACGCGGCTGGGATCCTCGGCCCGCAGCCTCCCGTCCTTGCACTATCCCCCGGACATTGTGCCTTTTGATGAAGTTCTCAGGGACGTCATACCAGTAAAGCCCATGCACCTGTCCCTGGAGGTAGACACCGTCTCCCGGCACGGGGCTCAGTTCCTGGAAATTAAAAATACTGAAAGACGAGGTGAGAAAGGAACATGGCGGTACAAGACTAGGGCTTTATGGCGACTTTTTGTCATGTACTGTGACCACCCAGTGAGCTCATTGCTGCCTCTATGTAGACCAGTGTCATAATTCATGTAAGAGCAATAAAGCTTGATCAATGTCTTGTAGAAATTGTAATCTATTCTTCCAGATCTCCGTTTGCAGTCAGTGAATAGAATTATTCTCATTTACAAGACACCAAAAACTTCACAGCTGAGGGTTTGTTACAATGTGTCAGTGTGAAGTACAGAATGAGATTGTAACAAACCCTCAGCTATGATCAGTATTCAGTCTGTGAATGTAAGAGGATGCTCCATTCACTGACAGCAAGGAGATGGTGAAAATAGTGAGAAAATGAAACACAAAGAGAATAAAAGATGCAGAAGATGCCGTAAGCAAAGCGTTGTATGTATAATCCCTACAAGACCTGCTGACCCCTGGGGCGTCCTGTGACTATTGCCCCGGTCAGTAAAGGAAATAATCTTCTTTGTCTTGTTTTGCAGAGGTAGAGAAACAAGTGAAGATCGAAAATCTGTTTGTGACTTGGCAGCAGAGGTCAGCGCAGTCCAACATGCCGATCAGTGTGAGTGACGCCCCCTACTGGGCCAGCAATGTAGTAATAATATACAAACCCGACATGTCGGGTTTTTCTGTCCGCTTGAAAAGTCGGACATCTTTACAAGCGGACAGTGAAGGAAGGGCACGAAGTGCAAATGAACGCACCCGATCGCCATTTAAGTGAATGACAAGTGTCACGGCACAGCTAGTGTCCGCTCCTAATGTCCGTGCCAGATTTTGAACAGACACTAGGAGCAGACACTACCTGTCGGACACAGACGGTAGTGTGAACGCCCCCTTAGCCGTCGCATTTCTCCCACAGGCTGCAGACCTGGACACCCTGAAGCAGTCTGCCCGCCTGGTCCATTACTGCGCCACTCCTCTGCTTTTTGATCCGTCATTTCAAGCACAAGTCCAGAATGACCAGGGCAGGAGTGAAGGAAAGGTAGGTTGTGAATCCTGGAACTGTGAAGTACTACAACCCTCATCTGCCCCTTGGAGATTCGTCTCCGACCCCCATCAGGCTGCCTACATACTACATAGGATTGTTCTTTGGTAAACCTGCTTTGTTTCCCTCCTAGAAGCGACATCGATCCAACGACTCCGGCACATCCGGCAGAGATCGTAGTCACAGTTGTGATTCGGCAGACATGCCCCCCACCAAAGCCAAAGACGAGCCCTGGCTGCAGGAGCTGTGCACCGCATTCATGCAGCAATACATTCAGTACCTGCAGAGCACTGGATTTATACTGGTGCAGCTACGCCCCGCCTCCCCCGCTCGCAGGTGAGTACCTGTCATGTGACTCCCTTGTGACCAATGAGAAGCTACACTGCGTTCACAATTCTGCAGGCTTCAGAGCTGCAATTCCCCCCTTGTTCAGTGTCTGCAGAGACCTTGAAGCTTCTTGGTCCCAATACAACATAATAGGCCCCCATTTACCATGTGCTCTGTTTAATGCTGGCGTCGTCTTATACTGCAGAGACTTAGGGCCACTTTAGCCTCCAGGGCCCGGTAATGACTGTTACCACCGCACCCCCTATTGCTATGGCCCTGGTGGTAATGGAAGGACACCCAGAGCGGAGAGCGCTTCAGATGGGCCTCTGTGGTTCCTGCTTTACATGGACATCCATTGAATGCAATGGGACGTGTAATGCTTCTTTTATGGTTCCCCTGGTCACCAGTATAGTCAGGTTTGGGTGGTCTCCATCACTTTGGAGCTTCCCATCCCAAAAAAATCTTCCTCAATTCTTTCCGGTCCCTATTTTCACCCTGTACTCTCTTGCCTGTGTTTGCAGCACGGCGCGGATTAGAGCTGTGGCCTCCCTGGCTCCGGAGAACAGAACTGCTAAACCCAAAAACGAGGGCAGCCCTAAGGTAAGTACCAGGGTAGAAACTGCAGGGAAAGGAGGACAGACAGAGGGACTCCAGGGTCTCCCATGTAGCAATGCCTGATGCAGAATATTGCACCTCGGTCATGGTCAGTGCACTCATCCTGCTGCCGGTGGTGTGCATGCTCGGCCTATAGATGCTGACAGACTCGCCATGTAGTGGGCAGGTGTGCCGAGTGTCTGCGAATCATCTAGTTCTGATGATGAAAAGTGTGTAAAAGACTGAGCACAAGAGCTAGCTACCTCAACAGCGCCCCCCAGTGAAGAGACGCTGAGGTGACGGGATTAACAAGAATGATACCTACATAATTGTATCTGTATTGTATTTCTATACAGCAAAGTACAAGTTCTACAGTCATCACTTACCACCTGCAGAGGGCGCTGCCTGGAGGGATCGTGCTGATGGAACTCTCCTTCCAGGTTGTGAAGTCACTGGGAATGCTGGGAGTAGTGGTGCTGATCTCCGTATTCTAACGATTTGTATCTGACCCACAGGGATGTTACTTCTGTGTGAAGCAATACGCTCTGGAATGTTCCCGTATACCAATGGGCCAGTCCGTCAACTCCCAGGTACTGGACTAAAGTCTACAGTATATATTGGTAATGGGCATTTATAGGCCATGCTCTATTGGATGTCACCGCTCTCTAGTATTTAGATAGGCTGTATTCTCAGTGATGTCACCGCTCTCTAGTATACGGATAGGCTGTATTCTCAGTGATGTCACCGCTCTCTAGTATATGGATAGGCTGTATTCTCAGTGATGTCACTGCTCTCTAGTATACGGATAGGCTGTATTCTCAGTGATGTCACCGCTCTCTAGTATATGGATAGGCTGTATTCTCAGTGATGTCACAGCTCTCTAGTATATGGATAAGCTGTATTCTCAGTGATGTCACCGCTCTCTAGTATACGGATACGCTGTATTCTCAGTGATGTCACCGCTCTCTAGTATACGGATAGGCTGTATTCTCAGTGATGTCACCGCTCTCTAGTATATAGATAGGCTGTATTCTCAGTGATGTCACCGCTCTCTAGTATACGGATAGGCTGTATTCTCAGTGATGTCACCGCTCTCTAGTATACGGATAGGCTGTATTCTCAGTGATGTCACCGCTCTCTAGTATACGGATAGGCTGTATTCTCAGTGATGTCACCGCTCTCTAGTATACGGATAGGCTGTATTCTCAGTGATGTCACCGCTCTCTAGTATACGGATAGGCTGTATTCTCAGTGATGTCACCGCTCTCTAGTATACGGATAGGCTGTATTCTCAGTGATGTCACCGCTCTCTAGTATACGGATAGGCTGTATTCTCAGTGATGTCACCGCTCTCTAGTATACGGATAGGCTGTATTCTCAGTGATGTCACCGCTCTCTAGTATACGGATAGGCTGTATTCTCAGTGATGTCACCGCTCTCTAGTATACGGATAGGCTGTATTCTCAGTGATGTCACCGCTCTCTAGTATACGGATAGGCTGTATTCTCAGTGATGTCACCGCTCTCTAGTATACGGATAGGCTGTATTCTCAGTGATGTCACCGCTCTCTAGTATACGGATAGGCTGTATTCTCAGTGATGTCACCGCTCTCTAGTATACGGATAGGCTGTATTCTCAGTGATGTCACCGCTCTCTAGTATACGGATAGGCTGTATTCTCAGTGATGTCACCGCTCTCTAGTATACGGATAGGCTGTATTCTCAGTGATGTCACCGCTCTCTAGTATACGGATAGGCTGTATTCTCAGTGATGTCACCGCTCTCTAGTATATGGATAGGCTGTATTCTCAGTGATGTCACCGCTCTCTAGTATATACATACGCTGTATTCTCAGTGATGTCACATCACATATCATCTGTGATTGGTTGCTGCACTGACCGGTGTCCATCGTGTTATGTGACCCCTCCCCTCTCGAGTCACTTTTTACTGTGATGACGTTTCATCTGCTGTGACTTGATCATGTGACATAACCCAATGCCATGACATCATCATATAGGAAAAAAACAGGTAACAAGAAAGGGATAGACAGGTAAAATCCCATAAAATGAAGCTGCAGTTCTCATGAGGAGGCGGCGAAACGTTCCTCTCTATTGAGAATATTTATCTTGCTGGTAATGAGTAAAGTGGCGCAGATTTATATACTGTAGGTGTGTAGAGAGGAATCGGTGATCTCAGGGGCTTCTCCTCCATCTACACAGATGTTGTGATCACGGGTAATTGGGCTTGTTCATTATTGCTGAATGGAAAGAAATCTACACCAGGGATGTGATATAACAATGAGAAGTGCAGGACATGACAGTAAGTGCGAAAATTACTCGCAGTGTCCGGAACTGATCATCAGATTTATGTTACATCACTGAGTACATACATTACCGATCCTGTATTATACTCCAGAGCTGCGCTCACTATTCTGCTGGTGCAGTCACTGTGTACATACATTACATTACTTATCCTGTATTATACCCCAGAGCTGCGCTCACTATTCTGCTGGTGCAGTCACTGTGTACATACATTACATTACTTATCCTGTATTATACTCCAGAGCTGCGCTCACTATTCTGCTGGTGCAGTCACTGTGTACATACATTACATTACTTATCCTGTATTATACTCCAGAGCTGCGCTCACTATTCTGCTGGTGCAGTCACTGTGTACATACATTACATTACTTATCCTGTATTATACTCCAGAGCTGCGCTCACTATTCTGCTGGTACAGTCACTGTGTACATACATTACATTACTTATCCTGTATTATACTCCAGAGCTGCGCTCACTATTCTGCTGGTACAGTCACTGTGTACATACATTACATTACTTATCCTGTATTATACACCAGAGCTGCGCTCACTATTCTGCTGGTACAGTGACTGTGTACATACATTACATTACTTATCCTGTATTATACTCCAGAGCTGCGCTCACTATTCTGCTGGTACAGTCACTGTGTACATACATTACATTACTTATCCTGTATTATACTCCAGAGCTGCGCTCACTATTCTGCTGGTACAGTCACTGTGTACATACATTACATTACTTATCCTGTATTATACTCCAGAGCTGCGCTCACTATTCTGCTGGTGCAGTCACTGTGTACATACATTACATTACTTATCCTGTATTATACTCCAGAGCTGCGCTCACTATTCTGCTGGTACAGTCACTGTGTACATACATTACATTACATTACTTATCCTGTATTATACTCCAGAGCTGCGCTCACTATTCTGCTGGTACAGTCACTGTGTACATACATTACATTACTTATCCTGTATTATACTCCAGAGCTGCGCTCACTATTCTGCTTATACAGGTACTGATAGGGTTTGGTTTAGGGGTCTGGAGGGGGACGGTGGGGGCAGAGTTCTCATCTTCATTTGCTGAGTGTAGTTTTTTGCTTTGTTATTATATAATGAATATTTCAGCCTCGTTATCTTGCAGCCTTGCGCTTTCTGTCAATGATTGGAGACTTTGCACTTTTTCGCCATCACAGCTGACTCTTTGCTACAATTGTATCTGGATAATGTGAAATAAACAACCAGGACTCCAGACTGATACCTTTTACCCGCACTGTTCTATTGTAACAACTTTTTAGGACAGGAGAGAAGTTTGTGCTGCTGAGAATGGAGTAGACTGGATACATGGTAACAAACCCTCAGCTATGATAGGATTAGCATTAGGAGTGTTTTCCATTTTCGGGCAGCAAGCAGGAATAAAACACAAAGTAATTGAGGAATTTGCATATAATGATGGAGAAGGTGGCCGATTCCTTGAAGCGCCCGGTGTTGTGGTCGTCCTTGTGTTGTCCTGGTGTAGTTGCAGCGTGTTTGTCTCGTGTACATGTCTCCCGTCCTCTCTTGTCAGGGCGCGCTCTCCATCCGATCCCAGTGCAGGACTAACGCTGAAAGTGTCTCTGAGTCTGCGGTACGTCCCCGCTGCGCTGTGTATGTGCCACGTCTTCCGTCTGTCACGCTTTCATCTCTCTGCCAGTCTCTGGTCCTGTCTTGTGTCACATTAACCCTTGATGTAGCACTGCCCACCTCCTCGGAGCTCATCTGGATGGGTGCCACCTCCTTGGAGCTCATCTGGATGGGTGCCACCTCCTCGGTGCTGGGCTGTGGGTATAGTTTCGGTGCTGGTGTCGGGCAGATTTTGGTTGTTTTGACTGATGGTGGATTTGCCATCTTGGCGGCTTGAAGGAGGGAAGCGGCACAGACGGTGGCGCCGGAGACCCAGCGAGGGTGTGTGTTCTCAGGCCTGGCACCACGCACAACCAGGAGGGGGCGCTGTGGTAGATTGGTGATGGTGCAATACGGCTGCACAGATCAGGGAATCGGGTGGGATTTGGTCATTTATACATTGTCTTCAAGGTGAACCAATATTCATAAGAAGGCAGGCGAGGCATCTGAGACCTCGTGCCTCACGGAAGACTCTACACATAAGACATGGGTAATGGGCTGAGCCCTCCTGATGATTTTATGTGACCCTGCTGGGATTAAAGGCTCTATCTATCTTGTATGTATCTGAGTTACATTGTATCTTCTACTCCAGTTACATCCAGAGCTGCGTCCCGGACAGGCACATGATATTAATGTATATTATGGGAGACCTCTCGTGCTAATACTGTGTCGCTTACACTATAGCAAGGCGTGGTCTGTAAACATTACAGGGGGCAGCGTGGACACATTAGATGACGGCAGCTTTGGATGTGAATGGAGTATTACAAGGGATGTAACGTAAGATCAGCACAAGGTAAATAATGCAATGTAAGTCGGGGTCAGCAATCCTCAGCAGGTCAGCACTGGTGGGAAACTACAACTCCCATCAGGCTTCATTCACTTCTATAGGCGTTCCAAGGCTAGCCGAGTAAGTATGCATGCTGGGAGTTGTAGTTGTGCTGGCAGTGCTGCTTCTCTCGAGGGCCATGAATATTGGGTCACTTTCAGAGCACAGGGTCCATGGCCGCTCCTTATCACGAGGTGTCCTCTGTCTCCGCAGCTCTCCATGCTCTTCACAGAGGAGTGTGACAAGGTGCGGGACCTGATGCACGTCCACTCCTTCAGCTACGACTTCCACCTGCGAGTCGTCCACCAGTATCTCCTGGGCTCCAGCATGTCCTTGCGTCAGGGCTACGATCTGGCAAGTTTCCTGCAACTCTTCATCTCTCAGCACCCCGACATCCCCAAGTATGGCCGCAACCACGTGTACCAGGGCCTGCTGTCTGTGCCCACGGAGATCATCGCCGCCCACCAGCTCTACAACTACATCGCGGACCACGCCAGCACCTACCACATGAAGCCTCTAAGGATGGTCCGCCCGTCTGTCCACGGCAGCAACGGCAAGAAGAGCAGCAGCAGCAGCGCCACTGAGCAGAACGAGTACGGCCTGGTGTCCATCTGGAACAGGTAAGGAGGGCTGAGGAGGTTTGGCAGCGGTCCTGGTATTGATGTATGCAGGTTCCTGGGTGGGGACACCTCTGTATTATGTACTCACTACTGACACCTCCTCTACCTGGCAGCTCCGGATTGTACAAGGACTCGGAGGGCACCCAACACCACGATGACTTTGATGTCTCACTACTGGTCTGCCACAGTGCTGCACCATTCGAGGAGCAAACCGAGCAGCAGAGACACGTCCTGAGGTACCACATGGCTTGTTTGTAGCTCAGTCCCATTCAAGTGAATGTGGCTGAGATGCAATACTAAGCAGAGCCACTACACAGTGTATGGCGCTGTGCTTGGTTTTGTGTGAAACGGTCGCAGTGTTCACTTTAAACGGGGGGGTGGGCATGTTAATGTAATCTACTGCTCTCTGTTGTCAGCCATTTCAGCTCAATGGAGGAAGGGTATCCATAGAGCCAATCATATATCACATATAGGAGGTCCCTATGGTAGCACTGCATCTGACTTGTCTCAGTAGTGCAGCCTCAGGGGATCTCCGCCGTGTGAATTGTTAGAATTAATGGGAATAAGAATTGATATTGTGGTAAGTTCTTGACTTTCTGAATGATCCTCATTAACCCCTTCTCCTCCTCAGGCTGAGGTTTTACGTCATCATGACGAGTCAGCGCGAATTGTTCCCACGTCTCACTGCTGACATGCGACGCTTCAAGAAGCCTCCGAGGCTCCAGAGAGATGCCCAGGACCCAGACGGGGCCCCTGAACTCGCAAAGTGCCAGAGACTGGAAAATGAGAGCCAGGAGGAGGGCCGGGAGGGAGACCCCAGGAGGAGGGCCAGCTCTGGAAATCTCTATAATCCACACTTGTTCCCGCTGCTGGGTACGGAGGTGAGCGCCGCCAAGAGGCAGCTGGTAGAAATGGTGCAACTCGCCAAGTGCCACTGCCGCAGGGACAACCTATGGAAGCGCTTGTACCTGCTGGAGCCGCTCTCCTCCGACAAGCTGCGGCTCGGCAAACTCAGCTCCAGTGAATTGAAGGAACTGCTGGATGCCGTCCATGGGAAGAGCGTGGCCGAGATCGACCCCCAGCTGGTAAGATGGTTATATCAGGATTTCTACTCCACTCACATCCAGAGCTCATGTTATCCTCTAGTCACATACAGAGCCCATGTTATCCTCTAGTCACATCCAGAGCTCATGTTATCCTCTAGTCACATCCAGAGCTCATGTTATCCTCTAGTCACATCCAGAGCTCATGTTATCCTCTAGTCACATCCAGAGCTCACGTTATCCTCTAGTCACATCCAGAGCTCATGTTATCCTCTAGTCACATACAGAGCCCATGTTATCCTCTAGTCACATACAGAGCCCATGTTATCCTCTAGTCACATCCAGAGCTCATGTTATCCTCTAGTCACATCCAGAGCTCATGTTATCCTCTAGTCACATCCAGAGCTCATGTTATCCTCTAGTCACATCCAGAGCTCATGTTATCCTCTAGTCACATCCAGAGCTCACGTTATCCTCTAGTCACACCCAGAGCTCATGATATCCTCTAGTCACATACAGAGCTCATGTTATCCTCTAGTCACATACAGAGCCCATGTTATCCTCTAGTCACATCCAGAGCCCGTGTTATCCTCTAGTCACATACAGAGCTCATGTTATCCTCTAGTCACATACAGAGCCCATGTTATCCTCTAGTCACATCCAGAGCCCATGTTATCCTCTAGTCACATCCAGAGCCCGTGTTATCCTCTAGTCACATCCAGAGCTCGTGTTATCCTCTAGTCACATCCAGAGCCCATGTTATCCTCTAGTCACATCCAGAGCCCATGTTATCCTCTAGTCACATCCAGAGCCTTAGGGACAGTTCTTCTATTACATTATACCGTATACTCCAGAGCTGCGTGCATAATTCTGCCATTACAACATATCCTATACTCACATCCAAAACTGCACTGACAGTTCTGCTTTTACCTCATGTCTCAAGGTGTATGGACAATATAGCAGGACTATGCGGCACAGCAGAGCTGTATCAGTGTCACTGTGTATGACTGACCCTTCTACTATACGGCACAGCAGAGCTGTATCAGTGTCACTGTGTATAACTGACCCTTCTACTATGCGGCACAGCAGAGCTGTATCAGTGTCACTGTGTATGACTGACCCTTCTACTATGCGGCACAGCAGAGCTGTATCAGTGTCACTGTGTATGACTGACCCTTCTACTATGCGGCACAGCAGAGCTGTATCGGTGTCACTGTGTATAACTGACCCTTCTACTATACGGCACAGCAGAGCTGTATCGGTGTCACTGTGTATAACTGACCCTTCTACTATGCGGCACAGCAGAGCTGTATCAGTGTCACTGTGTATGACTGACCCTTCTACTATGCGGCACAGCAGAGCTGTATCAGTGTCACTGTGTATAACTGACCCTTCTACTATGCGGCACAGCAGAGCTGTATCGGTGTCACTGTGTATGACTGACCCTTCTACTATGCGGCACAGCAGAGCTGTATCGGTGTCACTGTGTATAACTGACCCTTCTACTATGCGGCACAGCAGAGCTGTATCGGTGTCACTGTGTATAACTGACCCTTCTACTATACGGCACAGCAGAGCTGTATCGGTGTCACTGTGTATAACTGACCCTTCTACTATGCGGCACAGCAGAGCTGTATCAGTGTCACTGTGTATAACTGACCCTTCTACTATGCGGCACAGCAGAGCTGTATCAGTGTCACTGTGTATGACTGACCCTTCTACTATGCGGCACAGCAGAGCTGTATCAGTGTCACTGTGTATAACTGACCCTTCTACTATGCGGCACAGCAGAGCTGTATCGGTGTCACTGTGTATAACTGACCCTTCTACTATGCGGCACAGCAGAGCTGTATCGGTGTCACTGTGTATAACTGACCCTTCTACTATACGGCACAGCAGAGCTGTATCGGTGTCACTGTGTATAACTGACCCTTCTACTATGCGGCACAGCAGAGCTGTATCAGTGTCACTGTGTATAACTGACCCTTCTACTATGCGGCACAGCAGAGCTGTATCAGTGTCACTGTGTATGACTGACCCTTCTACTATGCGGCACAGCAGAGCTGTATCGGTGTCACTGTGTATAACTGACCCTTCTACTATGCGGCACAGCAGAGCTGTATCGGTGTCACTGTGTATAACTGACCCTTCTACTATGCGGCACAGCAGAGCTGTATCGGTGTCACTGTGTATGACTGACCCTTCTACTATGCGGCACAGCAGAGCTGTATCGGTGTCACTGTGTATGACTGACCCTTCTACTATACGGCACAGCAGAGCTGTATCGGTGTCACTGTGTATGACTGACCCTTCTACTATGCGGCACAGCAGAGCTGTATCAGTGTCACTGTGTATAACTGACCCTTCTACTATACGGCACAGCAGAGCTGTATCGGTGTCACTGTGATGACTCCTCCCGTTTTCCGCAGGATTTCCTCCTCTCCATGAACGTCCAGTGGTATCAGAGTCTTATCAAGGTTCTCCTAAGCCGCTTCCCCCAGAGCTGCCGCCATTTCTACAGCACGGACAGCGGCACCCAATACCTGGTGAGCGCCCATGTACCCGCACAAATCCCTGCCACCTGTTTCCTCCGCTAGGGGCGATCTGTGTATAGTAGCTTCTTACAGGTCGCCCCCTGGTGGTGCAGGAAGCAGGTAGCGAGACAATGTGCTATATACTATATACCGTACACTGCGCTGACGCCGATATTTAATATTCTCTTGCAGGTCGTCCTGAACCAGAAGTTCACCGATTGCTTTGTGCTGGTTTTCTTAGATTCCCATTCTGGTAAAACGGTGAGTGTATCATGGACTGGGTGCAACTGTAACAGACCCTCAGCTGTGCAGACGATGAGCTCAGAGGTCTCTCATGATTCACAGCAAGCAGAGACATCAGACATGAGTAATCCTAGAAAGTGGCTGGAAGTTCATTATACAGTGGTGTCACCTATAGGATCTATACTGGAGACCATATTGGGAAGGAAGGGGGAAACCGGACCTGTATCACCAGGGCTCAGCAACCTTCAGCGACACTACAACTCCCAGCATGCCCTACTCACGTCTAAGGGAAGCAGAGAAAGTAGGCATGCTGGGAGTTATAGTGTGCAAACATATGGAGTGCCGCAGGTTGCTGACCCCTTATGTTTGTCTGGGGGCTCTCACTTATTGACCAATTGTAAGTAGTATTCACTGCCGTATCTCTGCTTGCTGCGGCTTTGTTACAATTGTATCCAGTCTAGACTATCCTCTGATACATCCTATCTGCACTGACACATTGTAACAGAATATCTGGGCAGTGATTGGTGCTTGAGATGGTTCAGCTCAATAGCGGATTATCTATACTGGATAAAACGTACCGTGCTTGACCCCCACCTCCAGCTTGCTTGGCCGTCATTGGCCCCCACCTCCAGCTTGCTTGGCCCTCATTGGCCCCCACCTCCAGCGTGCTTGGCCCTCATTGGCCCCCACCTCCAGCGTGCTTGGCCCTCCCACCTCCAGCGTGCTTGATCCCCCACCTCCAGCGCGCTTGGCCCCCCCACCTCCAGCGTGCTTGGCCCCCACCTCCAGCGTGCTTGGCCCTCCCACCTCCAGCGTGCTTGGCCCCCCCACCTCCAGCGTGCTTGGCCCTCATTGGCCCCCACCTCCAGCGTGCTTGACCCCCCACCTCCAGCGCGCTTGGCCCCCCCACCTCCAGCGTGCTTGGCCCCCGATATATCAATTTATCCCCCTGACTCTGGACCCATGAAAAATCTAACAGACCGCACAGGAGCTGTAAAAAGTGTCCCAATGCTAGTCACCCAGCTTTCCCAGACTCCACATCTGCTTAACCACACGGCATTCCCCACAGCCCCCGACACCTCTTGACCGACCACCACACAGAAGACTTGGACAGCTGTGTGCCGTTCTCTCTCCAAACTACCTGGCTGTATTACTGGTCACCCAGCTTTCCCAAAAATCAGATGTGCTAAGAAACAGGCAACTACTACCACATGGCGCTGGGCCCCGCAAATCAAGAGCTGCTTAAACCAGTACTCTCACCCTTTCTATAACCTTGTCATGTACAGCTGGTGCTGGGTACAGCCTGCAGTGTAAAGCAGGGAGGTTCCCAGTCTGGTTCACCCTCATATATAGATTCACAAGCTGCCATGGCTGAATCAGCCGCGGCGTTCACGGCTCGAGACACGCTCCAGTGTAGGCCCATTCATTCGGGCCTACACAGGAGCGAGATGCCATGACAGAATGCCAGTGCTGCATCGGTGAGCGGCACGGGATGCTCACACGGCAGAAAATGTTTCCGCAACCTTTTCCTCCGTGTGAACATACCCTTATTTAGGTACAAACACAGACAAAACACCATATAAATAGTAATATTTGTAGATTTTGTAACACTGCTCACTTTTTGGCGCAGGGGGCGTGGCCATATCTGCTGCCATAACGTTACGCTCTGGTCTGTCTCACATTTTTCTGTCTTATTGTTCTTCGTTCTCAGAGTTTAAAGGTCGTGTTCCGAGAGCCGTTTCCAGAGCAGCCGCAGAACAGCGAGAGTCCGCCGCCGCAGCTGGTGTCCACCTACCACCACCTGGAGTCAGTGATTAACACCGCGTGCTTCAATCTATGGAGCGGACTACTCTGACAGCGCCGCCACGCGTTACTATAACGGACTAGGTCTCCCTATATGAAGGTGAGGGGAGGAGCCACACCCATGACATGGACCCCAGGAGCTCGGCTTCATTCTCCTGCTGTGCTGGAGGTGGGGGAGGGGAATCTACTGCTATAAACCTCCGCTGATCGCTGCCGCCGCCGCTGCGAGAGGGAAGAGACTGAGTCGCGTTAACAATCTGACAGATTTCTTTATTTTTAAGCCTAAAATGGAAGTCGCCGATTGTGATAATTACAGAAATGTAAGATTTTATGTAAATGACATGTAAATGTATCAGAATTCTATGAATAAAGAACCTTCTCTATACACCTCGGCTCCTACAGACCAGCACCCAGCTTTCCCAGACATCAGACTGGCTGCATCATTAGTTATACAGGCCACACAGGAATCAGCTTTCCCAAGAATAGATAACACTACGGCTGGTTTCCTGACATATTCTCCATCTTTACTTGGCTGTGTCTTGGTCTTCTTCACATCTCCTTCTGTAAGTCTCCATCCACCTGAGACCAGACACCGTGTCTCCTGGAGAAAAGATAAGACGCTGCCAATATGGGAGGTGCAGCCATAACTTTCTATACCCTAGCGCTCATCTTGCCCCTCCTCCATACTTTACACTGCAGCAGAAATCAGTGACTTCAGTCTATCATACACTCAGGCTGCAGCTCAGTCCCTCATCCAAGTACTAGGATAGTATACGAGACAGCTGGCCGTGTAAAAGGGATATGTCACGGCGAGGACCTTACACCCTTCAGGCTGAACATGGGAGCACCGACCGCCATTAGTGACACCCACACTGGTAGAGGCCAGGCTGAGTCAGGAGCAGGGGAGAGGACCCCCAATTCTCCAGATCGGTGGGAGTCTCGGCAGTCAGGCCCCCACAATCAGATAGTTATCCTCTATCCCAGGGGTAGGGAACCTTCGGCTCTCCAGCTGCTGTGAAACTACAACTCCCAGCATGCTCCATTCACTTCCATGGGAGTTCCCAGAACAGCAGAGCCAGTATGCATGCTGGGAGTTGTAGTTTTGCAACAGCTGGAGAGCCAAAGGTTCCCTACCCCTGCTCTGTCCTATGAATTTTTGTGACATAACCCCTTTAGGGATGCGGCACCTGTAGAGCCCGGAGCGGCGGTTTTGTGACACTCACCCCGCGGTTTATATTCGCAACCGATGTATCCCTGGTATCCAAGTCCTTGAAGGAGGTCAAAGAGATACTGGTAGTTTAGTTCTCCAGGACTGTCCGGCTCGTTGCGATGAGGGACCTGTGCCACCTGAACGTGACCTGTGCACAGAGAAGCGTCATCCCGGTTTACATGAGGGTGGCGGTCATAGTACGGCAGTAAATGGCGACTTAAGTCCAGACATACAGTTATGAGGACGAATACCGTCACACTGCTGCCTGCGAGTTACCGCGATACACCTGGCAGGAGCGCAGACAGTGGAGCGCTCACCCCAAGGTCGGTCTCCAAATCCCCCTTAAAACAAGAACCCGTTTCTTACCAATCAATGGAAAATACGTCTTAATATTCTCTGTTAGATTTCCGTCCATTATCTGCCAATGATAAAGATCCTGCAATATAGGAGGCGAAGGGTTAATTCATCCCTACACTGGAGGCTGATCAGTCACTGACTACAAAGTATCCAATCTATTGATAACATAACAGGCGGTCATGGAATTTCCCTACATTCTGCTTTACATATTGTAACTCAGAGCCTGGGAATCCTTCATGATGGAAGGAAGAAGAGGATGAAGATGAAGAGCGCGTCGCTCCCTGTACTTACCATCTGCATCTTCACATTGTCTCTCCCCACTTTCTGTAAAATGGAGGCTCCTAGAAGAAGAAGAAGACAACCAACCTGAAGGCCTGTGCACCAGAACACCCTGCCCCTGTGGCGTCGCACTTACCCTGCAGCGGGGTGTTCAGAAAGTAACGAGGCTCCGAAATGCGGCAGTTTATAGGTTCAATAAGGCCAACGATCCCGGCCTGAGAGCGAGACATGAAGGTTACATCCTTAGGATTGGGACGTGAGATATAACATACGTGAAATGTATAATATACCGCAACAAGTATGGCGGGGCGGAGGAGGGGAGCTCCTTACTTGTGCACACACTCCGCAGTGCAATAATCTCCTAAGACATGCAAGTGAGGAAAACGCACACTCACTTCATTTAATATATCAGACGCATATCTCAGGTTTTCTACGAACGTCTCCTCCATTTTTTTTTCAATGGATGCCCTTTCAATGCCAGATGGTACCCGACCCGCCATGATGTGTATCCTGTAAGAGATGAACCCCAGAGCGAGCGTAACATATCAAGTATGGGAGCAACACAATATCAGTGCATGGAATTACATGAAATATCTTATTATACTCCAGAGCTGCGCTCACTATTCTGCTGGTACAGTCACTGTGTACATACATTACATTACTTATCCTGTATTATACTCCAGAGCTGTGCTCACTATTCTGCTGGTGCAGTCACTGTGTACATACATTACATTACTTAGCCTGTATTATACTGCAGAGCTGCGCTCACTATTCTGCTGGTGCAGTCACTGTGTACATACATTACATTACTTATTCTGTATTATACTCCAGAGCTGCGCTCACTATTCTGCTGGTACAGTCACTGTGTACATACATTACATTACTTATTCTGTATTATACTCCAGAGCTGCGCTCACTATTCTGCTGGTACAGTCACTGTGTACATACATTACATGACTTATCCTGTATTATACTCCAGAGCTGCGCTCACTATTCTGCTGGTGCAGTCACTGTGTACATACATTACATTACTTATCCTGTATTATACTCCAGAGCTGTGCTCACTATTCTGCTGGTGCAGTCACTGTGTACATACATTACATTACTTATCCTGTATTATACTCCAGAGCTGCGCTCACTAATCTGCTGGTACAGTCACTGTGTACATACATTACATTACTTATCCTGTATTATACTCCAGAGCTGTGCTCACTATTCTGCTGGTGCAGTCACTGTGTACATACATTACTTATCCTGTATTATACTCCAGAGCTGCGCTCACTATTCTGCTGGTACAGTCACTGTGTACATACATTACATTACTTATCCTGTATTATACTCCAGAGCTGCGCTCACTAATCTGCTGGTACAGTCACTGTGTACATACATTACATTACTTATCCTGTATTATACTCCAGAGCTGTGCTCACTATTCTGCTGGTGCAGTCACTGTGTACATACATTACTTATCCTGTATTATACTCCAGAGCTGCGCTCACTATTCTGCTGGTGCAGTCACTGTGTACATACATTACATTACTTATCCTGTACTATACCCCAGAGCTGCGCTCACTATTCTGCTGGTGCAGTCACTGTGTACATACATTACATTACTTATCCTGTATTATACTCCAGAGCTGCGCTCACTATTCTGCTGGTACAGTCACTGTGTACATACATTACATTACTTATCCTGTATTATACTACAGAGCTGCGCTCACTATTCTGCTGGTGCAGTCACTGTGTACATACATTACATTACTTATCCTGTATTATACTCCAGAGCTGCGCTCACTAATCTGCTGGTACAGTCACTGTGTACATACATTACATTACTTATCCTGTATTATACTCCAGAGCTGTGCTCACTATTCTGCTGGTACAGTCACTGTGTACATACATTACTTATCCTGTATTATACTCCAGAGCTGCGCTCACTATTCTGCTGGTACAGTCACTGTGTACATACATTACTTATCCTGTATTATACTCCAGAGCTGCGCTCACTATTCTGCTGGTGCAGTCACTGTGTACATACATTACATTACTTATCCTGTATTATACTCCAGAGCTGCGCTCACTATTCTGCTGGTGCAGTCACTGTGTACATACATTACATTACTTATCCTGTATTATACTCCAGAGCTGCGCTCACTATTCTGCTGGTGCAGTCACTGTGTACATACATTACATTACTTATCCTGTATTATACTCCAGAGCTGCGCTCACTATTCTGCTGGTGCAGTCACTGTGTACATACATTACTTATCCTGTATTATACTCCAGAGCTGCGCTCTCTTTTTCCCGCTGTCTTCTGAGATTAGCAGCACAGTGATTGCAGCTCTGGAGTATAATACATTATAATATAACAATCCTTCTTACCTTGTACAGCCCAGTTCACGAGCCCATGTAACTGCCTGCTCTAGACCTGAGCGGAATCCATCTTGTCTCCCGGGGACGGCGCTGACTCCGAGTTCCCCGGCTGACGCGTTTCCTGTACAGAAATATTAATATTTATTTTCCTTTTACATTAATTGATGAATAATTCTAAGCACAGAACGCCCGGGCGCCGGCGCGGTGTCACATGACCCTACAGGGAATATACCGTATAATAGTCACTTATCACTTTTTTCCCTGCGGCCATTTTGCGTTTATCCCTACGTGAGATGAATGGCGCCACATTCCTGCGTTTCAATCCCTCGCCAATATTAAGATCTCTGTTTGCTGGATCACAATGGCGCCCAGTCCTGTATCCTCAGCACACGCCATGCTGGTCACCTGGAGGAGAGTTCAGCAGCACCAGCTCCGTGTTATTCTCCCTCAGAGCGGCCTTCATCTCCCCGAGGTCCGAGGCATAAGGCCAGGCCACCTCCACCGCACGGAAGCCGGCCCGGGCCGCGGCTCCGATCCTGCCGGGGAAGTCGGGGATGTCCTGGAATAGCCAGGAGACATTGGCTGCGAAGCGTAAGGGCGGCGGCGGCATGGAGGAGGAGCGGCGGCTCTACGGGGAAGGGAGCGGGGCGGGCGGCCAGCGGCGCTCAGGAAAGACCGGGGATGTGCGGGAGGAGCCAGGCCGCGGCCTGTAATGTGGAGGCAGGAGAGGGGCAAAGTCCTGATACGGATCAGTGATCCGGAGGAAACGGAGAGAAGCAGCTCCAACCCCCCGAGACACAGACACCACCAGTACAGGAGGAGCCATCAGTACTGTCCTAATACTGTAATCAGCCAGCAGAATAGTGAGCGCAGCTCTGGAGTATAATACAGGATAAGTAATGTAATGTATGTACACAGTGACTGTACCAGCAGAATAGTGAGCGCAGCTCTGGAGTATAATACAGGATAAGTAATGTAATGTATGTACACAGTGACTGTACCAGCAGAATAGTGAGCGCAGCTCTGGGGTATAATACAGGATAAGTAATGTAATGTATGTACACAGTGACTGTACCAGCAGAATAGTGAGCGCAGCTCTGGAGTATAATACAGGATAAGTAATGTAATGTATGTACACAGTGACTGTACCAGCAGAATAGTGAGCGCAGCTCTGGAGTATAATACAGGATAAGTAATGTAATGTATGTACACAGTGACTGTACCAGCAGAATAGTGAGCGCAGCTCTGGAGTATAATACAGGATAAGTAATGTAATGTATGTACACAGTGACTGTACCAGCAGAATAGTGAGCGCAGCTCTGGGGTATAATACAGGATAAGTAATGTAATGTATGTACACAGTGACTGTACCAGCAGAATAGTGAGCGCAGCTCTGGAGTATAATACAGGATAAGTAATGTAATGTATGTACACAGTGACTGTACCAGCAGAATAGTGAGCGCAGCTCTGGAGTATAATACAGGATAAGTAATGTAATGTATGTACACAGTGACTGTACCAGCAGAATAGTGAGCGCAGCTCTGGGGTATAATACAGGATAAGTAATGTAATGTATGTACACAGTGACTGCACCAGCAGAATAGTGAGCGCAGCTCTGGAGTATAATACAGGATAAGTAATGTAATGTATATACACAGTGACTGCACCAGCAGAATAGTGAGCGCAGCTCTGGAGTATAATACAGGATAAGTAATGTAATGTATGTACACAGTGACTGTACCAGCAGAATAGTGAGCGCAGCTCTGGGGTATAATACAGGATAAGTAATGTAATGTATGTACACAGTGACTGCACCAGCAGAATAGTGAGCGCAGCTCTGGAGTATAATACAGGATAAGTAATGTAATGTATGTACACAGTGACTGTACCAGCAGAATAGTGAGCGCAGCTCTGGAGTATAATACAGGATAAGTAATGTAATGTATGTACACAGTGACTGTACCAGCAGAATAGTGAGCGCAGCTCTGGAGTATAATACAGGATAAGTAATGTAATGTATGTACACAGTGACTGCACCAGCAGAATAGTGAGCGCAGCTCTGGGGTATAATACAGGATAAGTAATGTAATGTATGTACACAGTGATTGTACCAGCAGAATAGTGAGCGCAGCTCTGGAGTATAATACAGGATAAGTAATGTATGTACACAGTGACTGTACCAGCAGAATAGTGAGCGCAGCTCTGGAGTATAATACAGGATAAGTAATGTAATGTATGTACACAGTGACTGCACCAGCAGAATAGTGAGCGCAGCTCTGGAGTATAATACAGGATAAGTAATGTATGTACACAGTGACTGTACCAGCAGAATAGTGAGCGCAGCTCTGGAGTATAATACAGGATAAGTAATGTAATGTATGTACACAGTGACTGCACCAGCAGAATAGTGAGCGCAGCTCTGGAGTATAATACAGGATAAGTAATGTAATGTATGTACACAGTGACTGTACCAGCAGAATAGTGAGCGCAGCTCTGGAGTATAATACAGGATAAGTAATGTAATGTATGTACACAGTGACTGTACCAGCAGAATAGTGAGCGCAGCTCTGGAGTATAATACAGGATAAGTAATGTAATGTATGTACACAGTGACTGTACCAGCAGAATAGTGAGTGCAGCTCTGGAGTATAATACAGGATAAGTAATGTAATGTATGTACACAGTGACTGTACCAGCAGAATAGTGAGCGCAGCTCTGGAGTATAATACAGGATAAGTAATGTAATGTATGTACACAGTGACTGTACCAGCAGAATAGTGAGCGCAGCTCTGGAGTATAATACAGGATAAGTAATGTAATGTATGTACACAGTGACTGCACCAGCAGAATAGTGAGCGCAGCTCTGGGGTATAATACAGGATAAGTAATGTAATGTATGTACACAGTGATTGTACCAGCAGAATAGTGAGCGCAGCTCTGGAGTATAATACAGGATAAGTAATGTATGTAAACAGTGACTGTACCAGCAGAATAGTGAGCGCAGCTCTGGAGTATAATACAGGATAAGTAATGTAATGTATGTACACAGTGACTGCACCAGCAGAATAGTGAGCGCAGCTCTGGAGTATAATACAGGATAAGTAATGTAATGTATGTACACAGTGACTGTACCAGCAGAATAGTGAGCGCAGCTCTGGAGTATAATACAGGATAAGTAATGTATGTACACAGTGACTGTACCAGCAGAATAGTGAGCGCAGCTCTGGAGTATAATACAGGATAAGTAATGTAATGTATGTACACAGTGACTGTACCAGCAGAATAGTGAGCGCAGCTCTGGAGTATAATACAGGATAAGTAATGTAATGTATGTACACAGTGACTGCACCAGCAGAATAGTGAGCGCAGCTCTGGAGTATAATACAGGATAAGTAATGTAATGTATGTACACAGTGACTGTACCAGCAGAATAGTGAGCGCAGCTCTGGAGTATAATACAGGATAAGTAATGTAATGTATGTACACAGTGACTGCACCAGCAGAATAGTGAGCGCAGCTCTGGGGTATAATACAGGATAAGTAATGTAATGTATGTACACAGTGATTGTACCAGCAGAATAGTGAGCGCAGCTCTGGAGTATAATACAGGATAAGTAATGTATGTACACAGTGACTGTACCAGCAGAATAGTGAGCGCAGCTCTGGAGTATAATACAGGATAAGTAATGTAATGTATGTACACAGTGACTGCACCAGCAGAATAGTGAGCGCAGCTCTGGAGTATAATACAGGATAAGTAATGTATGTACACAGTGACTGTACCAGCAGAATAGTGAGCGCAGCTCTAGAGTATAATACAGGATAAGTAATGTAATGTATGTACACAGTGACTGTACCAGCAGAATAGTGAGCGCAGCTCTGGAGTATAATACAGGATAAGTAATGTAATGTATGTACACAGTGACTGTACCAGCAGAATAGTGAGCGCAGCTCTGGAGTATAATACAGGATAAGTAATGTAATGTATGTACACAGTGACTGTACCAGCAGAATAGTGAGCGCAGCTCTGGAGTATAATACAGGATAAGTAATGTAATGTATGTACACAGTGACTGCACCAGCAGAATAGTGAGCGCAGCTCTGGGGTATAATACAGGATAAGTAATGTAATGTATGTACACAGTGATTGTACCAGCAGAATAGTGAGCGCAGCTCTGGAGTATAATACAGGATAAGTAATGTATGTACACAGTGACTGTACCAGCAGAATAGTGAGCGCAGCTCTGGAGTATAATACAGGATAAGTAATGTAATGTATGTACACAGTGACTGCACCAGCAGAATAGTGAGCGCAGCTCTGGAGTATAATACAGGATAAGTAATGTAATGTATGTACACAGTGACTGTACCAGCAGAATAGTGAGCGCAGCTCTGGAGTATAATACAGGATAAGTAATGTATGTACACAGTGACTGTACCAGCAGAATAGTGAGCGCAGCTCTGGAGTATAATACAGGATAAGTAATGTAATGTATGTACACAGTGACTGTACCAGCAGAATAGTGAGCGCAGCTCTGGAGTATAATACAGGATAAGTAATGTAATGTATGTACACAGTGACTGCACCAGCAGAATAGTGAGCGCAGCTCTGGAGTATAATACAGGATAAGTAATGTAATGTATGTACACAGTGACTGTACCAGCAGAATAGTGAGCGCAGCTCTGGAGTATAATACAGGATAAGTAATGTATGTACACAGTGACTGCACCAGCAGAATAGTGAGCGCAGCTCTGGAGTATAATACAGGATAAGTAATGTAATGTATGTACACAGTGACTGTACCAGCAGAATAGTGAGCGCAGCTCTGGAGTATAATACAGGATAAGTAATGTATGTACACAGTGACTGTACCAGCAGAATAGTGAGCGCAGCTCTGGAGTATAATACAGGATAAGTAATATAATGTATTTACACAGTGACTGCACCAGCAGAATAGTGAGCACAGCTCTGGAGTATAATACAGGATAAGTAATGTAATGTATGTACACAGTGACTGTACCAGCAGAATAGTGAGCGCAGCTCTGGAGTATAATACAGGATAAGTAATGTAATGTATGTACACAGTGACTGCACCAGCAGAATAGTGAGCGCAGCTCTGGAGTATAATACAGGATAAGTAATGTGATGTATGTACACAGTGACTGTACCAGCAGAATAGTGAGCGCAGCTCTGGAGTATAATACAGGATAAGTAATGTAATGTATGTACACAGTGACTGTACCAGCAGAATAGTGAGCGCAGCTCTGGAGTATAATACAGGATAAGTAATGTAATGTATGTACACAGTGACTGTACCAGCAGAATAGTGAGCGCAGCTCTGGAGTATAATACAGGATAAGTAATGTAATGTATGTACACAGTGACTGTACCAGCAGAATAGTGAGCGCAGCTCTGGAGTATATTACAGGATAAGTAATGTAATGTATGTACACAGTGACTGTACCAGCAGAATAGTGAGCGCAGCTCTGGAGTATAATACAGGATAAGTAATGTAATGTATGTACACAGTGACTGCACCAGCAGAATAGTGAGCGCAGCTCTGGGGTATAATACAGGATAAGTAATGTAATGTATGTACACAGTGATTGTACCAGCAGAATAGTGAGCGCAGCTCTGGAGTATAATACAGGATAAGTAATGTATGTACACAGTGACTGTACCAGCAGAATAGTGAGCGCAGCTCTGGAGTATAATACAGGATAAGTAAT
Source organism: Leptodactylus fuscus (assembly GCF_031893055.1). NCBI lineage: Eukaryota > Metazoa > Chordata > Amphibia > Anura > Leptodactylidae > Leptodactylus > Leptodactylus fuscus. Next base: position 4,274,519 of record NC_134273.1, on the reverse strand, counting down.
GTAATGTATGTACACAGTGACTGCACCAGCAGAATAGTGAGCGCAGCTCTGGAGTATAATACAGGATAAGTAATGTATGTACACAGTGACTGTACCAGCAGAATAGTGAGAGCAGCTCTGGAGTATAATACAGGATAAGTAATGTAATGTATGTACACAGTGACTGTACCAGCAGAATAGTGAGCGCAGCTCTGGAGTATAATACAGGATAAGTAATGTAATGTATGTACACAGTGACTGCACCAGCAGAATAGTGAGCGCAGCTCTGGAGTATAATACAGGATAAGTAATGTAATGTATGTACACAGTGACTGTACCAGCAGAATAGTGAGCGCAGCTCTGGAGTATAATACAGGATAAGTAATGTAATGTATGTACACAGTGACTGTACCAGCAGAATAGTGAGCGCAGCTCTGGAGTATAATACAGGATAAGTAATGTAATGTATGTACACAGTGACTGTACCAGCAGAATAGTGAGCGCAGCTCTGGAGTATAATACAGGATAAGAAATGTAATGTATGTACACAGTGACTGTACCAGCAGAATAGTGAGCGCAGCTCTGGAGTATAATACAGGATAAGTAATGTAATGTATGTACACAGTGGCTGTACCAGCAGAATAGTGAGCGCAGCTCTGGAGTATAATGCAGGATAAGTAATGTAATGTATGTACACAGTGAATGTACCAGCAGAATAGTGAGCGCAGCTCTGGAGTATAATACAGGATAAGTAATGTAATGTATGTACACAGTGACTGCACCAGCAGAATAGTGAGCGCAGCTCTGGAGTATAATACAAGATAAGTAATGTAATGTATGTACACAGTGACTGTACCAGCAGAATAGTGAGCGCAGCTCTGGAGTATAATACAGGATAAGTAATGTATGTACACAGTGACTGCACCAGCAGAATAGTGAGCGCAGCTCTGGAGTATAATACAGGATAAGTAATGTAATGTATGTACACAGTGACTGTACCAGCAGAATAGTGAGCGCAGCTCTGGAGTATAATACAGGATAAGAAATGTAATGTATGTACACAGTGACTCTACCAGCAGAATAGTGAGCGCAGCTCTGGAGTATAATACAGGATAAGTAATGTATGTACACAGTGACTGTACCAGCAGAATAGTGAGCGCAGCTCTGGAGTATAATACAGGATAAGTAATGTAATGTATGTACACAGTGACTGCACCAGCAGAATAGTGAGCGCAGCTCTGGAGTATAATACAGGATAAGTAATGTATGTACACAGTGACTGTACCAGCAGAATAGTGAGCGCAGCTCTAGAGTATAATACAGGATAAGTAATGTAATGTATGTACACAGTGACTGTACCAGCAGAATAGTGAGCGCAGCTCTGGAGTATAATACAGGATAAGTAATGTAATGTATGTACACAGTGACTGTACCAGCAGAATAGTGAGCGCAGCTCTGGAGTATAATACAGGATAAGTAATGTAATGTATGTACACAGTGACTGTACCAGCAGAATAGTGAGCGCAGCTCTGGAGTATAAGGGTGCATTCAGACTACGTAACGCCGGGCGTGTATGAGAGCCGTACACGCCGGCATTACGGCAGACTGCCGAACACCTCCCATTCACTTCAATGGGAGCGCTCGTAACAGCGGCGTTTACGAGCGCTCCCATTGAAGTGAATGGGAAGTGTTCGGCAGTCTGCTGTAACGCCGGCGTGTACGGCTCTCATACACGCCCGGCGTTACGTAGTGTGAATGCACCCTAATACAGGATAAGTAATGTAATGTATGTACACAGTGACTGTACCAGCAGAATAGTGAGTGCAGCTCTGGAGTATAATACAGGATAAGTAATGTAATGTATGTACACAGTGACTGTACCAGCAGAATAGTGAGCGCAGCTCTGGAGTATAATACAGGATAAGTAATGTAATGTATGTACACAGTGACTGTACCAGCAGAATAGTGAGCGCAGCTCTGGAGTATAATACAGGATAAGTAATGTAATGTATGTACACAGTGACTGCACCAGCAGAATAGTGAGCGCAGCTCTGGGGTATAATACAGGATAAGTAATGTAATGTATGTACACAGTGATTGTACCAGCAGAATAGTGAGCGCAGCTCTGGAGTATAATACAGGATAAGTAATGTATGTACACAGTGACTGTACCAGCAGAATAGTGAGCGCAGCTCTGGAGTATAATACAGGATAAGTAATGTAATGTATGTACACAGTGACTGCACCAGCAGAATAGTGAGCGCAGCTCTGGAGTATAATACAGGATAAGTAATGTAATGTATGTACACAGTGACTGTACCAGCAGAATAGTGAGCGCAGCTCTGGAGTATAATACAGGATAAGTAATGTATGTACACAGTGACTGTACCAGCAGAATAGTGAGCGCAGCTCTGGAGTATAATACAGGATAAGTAATGTAATGTATGTACACAGTGACTGTACCAGCAGAATAGTGAGCGCAGCTCTGGAGTATAATACAGGATAAGTAATGTAATGTATGTACACAGTGACTGCACCAGCAGAATAGTGAGCGCAGCTCTGGAGTATAATACAGGATAAGTAATGTAATGTATGTACACAGTGACTGTACCAGCAGAATAGTGAGCGCAGCTCTGGAGTATAATACAGGATAAGTAATGTATGTACACAGTGACTGCACCAGCAGAATAGTGAGCGCAGCTCTGGAGTATAATACAGGATAAGTAATGTAATGTATGTACACAGTGACTGTACCAGCAGAATAGTGAGCGCAGCTCTGGAGTATAATACAGGATAAGTAATGTATGTACACAGTGACTGTACCAGCAGAATAGTGAGCGCAGCTCTGGAGTATAATACAGGATAAGTAATATAATGTATTTACACAGTGACTGCACCAGCAGAATAGTGAGCACAGCTCTGGAGTATAATACAGGATAAGTAATGTAATGTATGTACACAGTGACTGTACCAGCAGAATAGTGAGCGCAGCTCTGGAGTATAATACAGGATAAGTAATGTAATGTATGTACACAGTGACTGTACCAGCAGAATAGTGAGCGCAGCTCTGGAGTATAATACAGGATAAGTAATGTAATGTATGTACACAGTGACTGTACCAGCAGAATAGTGAGCGCAGCTCTGGAGTATAATACAGGATAAGTAATGTAATGTATGTACACAGTGACTGTACCAGCAGAATAGTGAGCGCAGCTCTGGAGTATAATACAGGATAAGTAATGTAATGTATGTACACAGTGACTGTACCAGCAGAATAGTGAGCGCAGCTCTGGAGTATAATACAGGATAAGTAATGTAATGTATGTACACAGTGACTGCACCAGCAGAATAGTGAGCGCAGCTCTGGGGTATAATACAGGATAAGTAATGTAATGTATGTACACAGTGATTGTACCAGCAGAATAGTGAGCGCAGCTCTGGAGTATAATACAGGATAAGTAATGTATGTACACAGTGACTGTACCAGCAGAATAGTGAGCGCAGCTCTGGAGTATAATACAGGATAAGTAATGTAATGTATGTACACAGTGACTGCACCAGCAGAATAGTGAGCGCAGCTCTGGAGTATAATACAGGATAAGTAATGTATGTACACAGTGACTGTACCAGCAGAATAGTGAGAGCAGCTCTGGAGTATAATACAGGATAAGTAATGTAATGTATGTACACAGTGACTGTACCAGCAGAATAGTGAGCGCAGCTCTGGTGTATAATACAGGATAAGTAATGTAATGTATGTACACAGTGACTGCACCAGCAGAATAGTGAGCGCAGCTCTGGAGTATAATACAGGATAAGTAATGTAATGTATGTACACAGTGACTGTACCAGCAGAATAGTGAGCGCAGCTCTGGAGTATAATACAGGATAAGTAATGTAATGTATGTACACAGTGACTGTACCAGCAGAATAGTGAGCGCAGCTCTGGAGTATAATACAGGATAAGTAATGTAATGTATGTACACAGTGACTGTACCAGCAGAATAGTGAGCGCAGCTCTGGAGTATAATACAGGATAAGAAATGTAATGTATGTACACAGTGACTGTACCAGCAGAATAGTGAGCGCAGCTCTGGAGTATAATACAGGATAAGTAATGTAATGTATGTACACAGTGGCTGTACCAGCAGAATAGTGAGCGCAGCTCTGGAGTATAATGCAGGATAAGTAATGTAATGTATGTACACAGTGACTGTACCAGCAGAATAGTGAGCGCAGCTCTGGAGTATAATACAGGATAAGTAATGTAATGTATGTACACAGTGACTGCACCAGCAGAATAGTGAGCGCAGCTCTGGAGTATAATACAAGATAAGTAATGTAATGTATGTACACAGTGACTGTACCAGCAGAATAGTGAGCGCAGCTCTGGAGTATAATACAGGATAAGTAATGTATGTACACAGTGACTGCACCAGCAGAATAGTGAGCGCAGCTCTGGAGTATAATACAGGATAAGTAATGTAATGTATGTACACAGTGACTGTACCAGCAGAATAGTGAGCGCAGCTCTGGAGTATAATACAGGATAAGAAATGTAATGTATGTACACAGTGACTCTACCAGCAGAATAGTGAGCGCAGCTCTGGAGTATAATACAGGATAAGTAATGTAATGTATGTACACAGTGACTGCACCAGCAGAATAGTGAGCGCAGCTCTGGAGTATAATACAAGATAAGTAATGTAATGTATGTACACAGTGACTGTACCAGCAGAATAGTGAGCGCAGCTCTGGAGTATAATACAGGATAAGTAATGTATGTACACAGTGACTGCACCAGCAGAATAGTGAGCGCAGCTCTGGAGTATAATACAGGATAAGTAATGTAATGTATGTACACAGTGACTGTACCAGCAGAATAGTGAGCGCAGCTCTGGAGTATAATACAGGATAAGTAATGTAATGTATGTACACAGTGACTGTACCAGCAGAATAGTGAGCGCAGCTCTGGAGTATAATATAGGATAAGTAATGTAATGTATGTACACAGTGACTGCACCAGCAGAATAGTGAGCGCAGCTCTGGAGTATAATACAGGATAAGTAATGTAATGTATGTACACAGTGACTGTACCAGCAGAATAGTGAGCGCAACTCTGGAGTATAATACAGGATAAGTAATGTAATGTATGTACACAGTGACTGTACCAGCAGAATAGTGAGCGCAGCTCTGGAGTATAATACAGGATAAGTAATGTAATGTATGTACACAGTGACTGTACCAGCAGAATAGTGAGCGCAGCTCTGGAGTATAATACAGGATAAGTAATGTAATGTATGTACACAGTGACTGCACCAGCAGAATAGTGAGCGCAGCTCTGGAGTATAATACAGGATAAGTAATGTAATGTATGTACACAGTGACTGCACCAGCAGAATAGTGAGCGCAGCTCTGGAGTATAATACAAGATAAGTAATGTATGTACACAGTGACTGTACCAGCAGAATAGTGAGCGCAGCTCTGGAGTATAATACAAGATAAGTAATGTAATGTATGTACACAGTGACTGTACCAGCAGAATAGTGAGCGCAGCTCTGGAGTATAATACAGGATAAGTAATGTATGTACACAGTGACTGTACCAGCAGAATAGTGAGCGCAGCTCTGGAGTATAATACAGGATAAGTAATGTAATGTATGTACACAGTGACTGTACCAGCAGAATAGTGAGCGCAGCTCTGGAGTATAATATAGGATAAGTAATGTAATGTATGTACACAGTGACTGTACCAGCAGAATAGTGAGCGCAACTCTGGAGTATAATACAGGATAAGTAATGTAATGTATGTACACAGTGACTGTACCAGCAGAATAGTGAGTGCAGCTCTGGAGTATAATACAGGATAAGTAATGTAATGTATGTACACAGTGACTGCACCAGCAGAATAGTGAGCGCAGCTCTGGAGTATAATACAGGATAAGTAATGTAATGTATGTACACAGTGACTGTTCCAGCAGAATAGTGAGCGCAGGTCTGGAGTATAATACAGGATAAGTAATGTAATGTATGTACACAGTGACAGCACCAGCAGAATAGTGAGCGCAGCTCTGGAGTATAATACAGGATAAGTAATGTAATGTATGTACACAGTGACTGCACGAGTAGAATAGTGAGCGCAGCTCTGGAGTATAATACAGGATAAGTAATGTAATGTATGTACACAGTGACTGCACCAGCAGAATAGTGAGCGCAGCTCTGGAGTATAATACAGGATAAGTAATGTAATGTATGTACACAGTGACTGCACCAGCAGAATAGTGAGCGCAGCTCTGGAGTATAATACAGGATAAGTAATGTATGTACACCGTGACTGTACCAGCAGAATAGTGAGCGCAGCTCTGGAGTATAATACAGGATAAGTAATGTAATGTATGTACACAGTGACTGTACCAGCAGAATAGTGAGCGCAGCTCTGGAGTATAAAACAGGATAAGTAATGTAATGTATGTACACAGTGACTGTACCAGCAGAATAGTGAGCGCAGCTCTGGAGTATAATACAGGATAAGTAATGTATGTACACCGTGACTGTACCAGCAGAATAGTGAGTGCAGCTCTGGAGTATAATACAGGATAAGTAATGTAATGTATGTACACAGTGACTGTACCAGCAGAATAGTGAGCGCAGCTCTGGAGTATAATACAGGATAAGTAATGTAATGTATGTACACAGTGACTGCACCAGCAGAATAGTGAGTGCAGCTCTGGAGTATAATACAGGATAAGTAATGTAATGTATGTACACAGTGACTGCACCAGCAGAATAGTGAGCGCAGCTCTGGAGTATAATACAGGATAAGTAATGTAATGTATGTACACAGTGACTGCACCAGCAGAATAGTGAGCGCAGCTCTGGAGTATAATACAGGATAAGTAATGTATGTACACCGTGACTGTACCAGCAGAATAGTGAGTGCAGCTCTGGAGTATAATATAGGATAAGTAATGTAATGTATGTACACAGTGACTGCACCAGCAGAATAGTGAGCGCAGCTCTGGAGTATAATACAGGATAAGTAATGTAATGTATGTACACAGTGACTGCACCAGCAGAATAGTGAGCGCAGCTCTGGAGTATAATACAGGATAAGTAATGTATGTACACCGTGACTGTACCAGCAGAATAGTGAGTGCAGCTCTGGAGTATAATACAGGATAAGTAATGTAATGCATGTACACAGTGACTGTACCAGCAGAATAGTGAGCGCAGCTCTGGAGTATAATACAGGATAAGTAATGTAATGTATGTACACAGTGACTGTACCAGCAGAATAGTGAGCGCAGCTCTGGAGTATAATACAGGATAAGTAATGTAATGTATGTACACAGTGACTGCACCAGCAGAATAGTGAGCGCAGCTCTTGGGTATAATACAGGATATAGCTGGAGAGTATAGTTAGTCTCAGTATTACCTCTGCATTTTGTGGGGTGAGGGCCCTCTAGACAGCTCCTATATCTCAGCTCCCGGATTCTTTTTTTTTTTTTTTTTTAATGTAGATTGTGAGCCCCACATAGAGCTCACAATGTACATTTTTCCCTATCAGTATTTCTTTTTTTGAAATATAGGATGGAAATCCATGCAAACACGGGGAGAACATACAAATTCTTTGCAGATGGTTTTTTGCCCTTGGCGGGATTTGAACACCAGGACTCCAGAGCTGCAAGGCTGCAGTGCTAACCACTGAGCCACCGTGTGGCCCCTAGCTCCCGGATTCTTGGGGTGTTATGTGATGTGAGGTATACTGGGCTGTAGTCACATATTGAGGTTGTTTCCTCTGATCTTGTTGTATTTTCCCTGTAATGACTTCCGGTCTCTAATAAAGTTTTCCTTCTCGTTTTCCGTTCATTATCTGTAATCTGCAGGTTGTAACGTTCATGTAGTAAAGTGTTTATCAGACAATGACTGTGTTTGATCCTTTGACAATCTCTGACACTTCCTCCCGATGCGTCTTGAGTTCTGAGTGAGTTCTGATACTTTGCAGTAATTCCTCGGCTCCTTCCTTCAACAATATACATTTTATATTCACAAGTTTCTCACGTGTGCTGTGCCCTCAGTTGACATTGTCGTCTCTGATCTAGTCACTGGGTACACACCATTCCCCACCGTGCCATGCAACATCTGACATCTGCTCCTCTATCTTGAGCAGCTTTTATTAATGTCTTATGTTCACACCTAAGTCACCTAATGTTTGTCTGCACTGGCAGCAGAGCTAACAAGTCCTGACTCTCCTTATGGTTAGCAAGGGAGTGTGGAAAACCCTCCAGGACACGGGAAGACAAGCGTCCTATTTGGAAATACTTGAAGATTAACTTGAGATAAGTTTTCATATAGTGAGGATGTCGACGCTTGAGAATGTTTATGGAGAAATCGTCTGAACTCCGTATCAAAGGATAATATTATGCGGATATCTCAAGGACGTAGGAGTCACAGAATTAGGCAAAGTGTCCTGGAACCACATCAGTATGGGCCATTACTGACTATGTAGCCTGCAGCCCATGTGTCCCAGCAGGCACTCGATACGTGGGCCTCTAACCCCTCACCCCCAATGTATCCCTAGAGGACTTCAGATCTTACAGAGGGGATGTCACAAACCAAACTGTACCAAATTTTCAGAGACAGTCATGGAAAATTGTCATCCTATTAGATCCAGTTGCTAGCAGGGTCTACTAAGATGGCGGGCCTGGGTGCGATTGTTAGAAAGATGGCAGTCACAGCAACCATTGACATCCCACAATCCTATGGCATGGGGGCCTAGAGTCCTTTCCCTCTTAGAAGTCTCAATGACCAGGATTGAGGTTGTTTTGATCATGGCATTAATCACTTTACGCAGTGATCACGGCGCCATAATGACATCGATGTAGGGAGAGGTTTGTCAGATATCAGAATGGACTCGTAAAGGACTTACAGGAAAATTCTAGGAGCAGGAAATTCTTACAAAGAACACAATGACACGTTTATTCCTTTGCTGCTCCAGCAGTGCTCTGCAGTAGATCTCACACGGGCTGGTGATGTGTCCTGCAGCAATGATGTGACATACTTGTGCATGTGACTGCTTCATCCTCCATGTGTGTCACACGACCAAGGCTACAACGGTGAAGTGTTCATGTGCAGAAAACCATGGAGTCATCAAGTGCTCATGTGCAGCGTACCTTCATGGAGGACAGGCCAACCCGACCAGATCATCTGAACCTTACACTTGAACGCTGAGTGACCACATGTAAGACCGAATAAGGAATGTTAGTAAAGACACGAGTGAAAAGGATTAGCAAGACCGACAACAAGATGAACAAAGAGAATCAACGCTGCAAAATTGAGAAGACTGGAGACCCGTACACAACATAGGAGGTTTTCTAGAAGTAGATGAAGGCAGCTTGACCACGTGCTTGTAGGCCACTCACCGGGCCATAGAGTTTATGAAGATACATAGTAGACATCAATGTTTCCATCTTTCTTCTCCAAACTTATAAAACAGTTGTGCAGCTGTCCTCATTAGTCAGAGGCTTCCTGTATTTCGGCTTTTATTATTCATACATTGCTCCATCCTTCTCCTGAGAATCTGATGTAACTCAGCCTTTCCTTGGTCCTCTCGGGGGACAAGTGGAATTCCGCTCCCTGACAATCAAGCCTGATAAAAACAGACGATTATACATCAAAGAGGATGTTTAATGAGGACAAATGGAGTGTAGCTTGTTTATGCATATCATTGTGCGCTCCGCACCGGCCCCATTCTGTGTTCTCGCTGCAGAGAGGGTAATCCACAACTCCACAACACAACAATTTTATTGATTCGGCATTCGAAGATTCTTGCTAAAAATAGCTGGGTGGTGAGATAGGATTTCCTGCAGGTTTTCCGATAAGAGCTGTAAATTATTGTATGATTGAGACAAGAAACCGCAAAATCCTCCGGAGTTCCCCAAAGACACCTCGTAATTCAATGTATTTGAAGAGAAAATGATTAAAGCTTGGGCAGCCTATGGCGGAGGACACTGGAGAGATGGAACAAGCCGCCATTGTTGTCTCAGATATATGGCATTGGTCCTCATCATTTCTCAGGCATGTTCTTCACATGATGGACTTCTGCGGCTGTGAAGCTCATGGTGGAGGTCACTGGAGAGATGGAACAAGCCACCATTGACACCTGCTGCGGGTGAACTTAAGTTGAATGCAAGAAATGTTTTTGAAATTTTGGACTACAATAATATTTTTAAACGGATCTTATCACTCCGACACAATTTTTTCTAGCTACCACGTCGGAATAGCCTTAAGAAAGGCTATTCGTCTCCTACCTTTCGTCGTCTTCTCCGGACCGCCGTTCACCTACAATCCTGGTTCTTGTCGGTATGCAAATTAGCTCTCTCGCAGCACTGGGGGCGGACCCCAGCACTCAGACAGCACTGGGGGCTTCCCCAATGCTGCAAGAGAACTCACTCCAGCGCCACCTCCATCTTGTTCAGCAGCGTCATCTTCAGTCTCTTCTTCGGGTGGTGGCTTGTAACTTCTAGTCCTTGGGCAGAGCAGACTGCGCGTGCCCACAGGCCACGAGAAAATGGCCACCTCTGCCCAAGGCCTAGAAGTTACAAGCCACCGCCGGCAGAAGAGGCTGAAGATGATGGAGGTGGCGCTGGAGGGAGTTTTCTCGCAGCATTGGGGACGCCCCCAGTGCTATCTGAGCGCTGGGCCCGTCCCCAGTGCTGCGAGAGAGCTAATTTGCATACCGACAAGAACCGGGATTGTAGGTGAACAGTTGCCCGGAGAAGACGACGAAAGGTAGGAGACGAATAGCCTTTCTTAAGGCTATTCCGACGTGGTAGTTAGAATAAAATTGTATCTAAGTGATAGGATCCCTTTAAACAGAGTATTTGCAAACTTGAGACTTGACAGATACTTTCCAGAAATTGGACTGGATGTGTTCAGCATTGGCTTGGTCTCAGCTGGTAAAGCTCCACTTATCTGACATAGAAGGCATCTTTAGGGCAACCCTGGTAACGTCAGAAGGTGCGACCAATTAACTAATCTCAGCTGTCAGACTAGACGACTTCTCAGATGATTTGTGGAGCACATTGAAGTTTCTGCAGATTTTGAGAACTTGCTCGAGTTTAATAAATTATGCCGAGTGAATAGATTTTCTTACATGGCATAAGTAATTTTTTACTACTTGGGAGCAGGCAGTAATATCAGCTCTCGCTCTGCACAGTAGACGTTGACAGTCGGAATTGCTTTCTGCAGTATCAAACTGTGGTCTTGGAGTGCCACAAATGGCAGAATATGAGAAATGATCCTTCACGAGCGCAGGTAGATCAAAGCGACTGAGCCTGAGATTGACTCGACGCCGCTCTTAGAGCTACCTGTGTTCTCATGTAAATGCCTTTTATGGCTTCTATTGCAACGGCAAATTGTGCTCCGTATATGAGACAGGAAAAGCAAATATCAGCGACTAAATGAAAGCTTTACAGGACTCTGATCTCAGGAAAGAAAATCTTTATCTGTCTTCTTAATAAGTGACTTCTGTTTATACAGCGGGAAGGAGTAGAGAAGATCCCAAATTGCTCCCTACAGATCCTTGTAGACTGCACTCATCTTCCACATATAACCTGTAGTCACTGGTGCTGAACTTGCATTGATAGAGGAACCATTGTAAGCCTGGTCCCGAAAACCTTGACTAATGTAATAGTTTTAGACAGAATTGTCATGTCAGGATAAAGCAGACCCCTAAGCACTGCCATAGCCACCATACCCCTGCTGTAACCACTGCACCACTGCTATACCTCCTGTACCCCTGCTATACCTCCTGTACCCCTGCTATACCTCCTGTACCACTGCTATACCTCCTGTACCACTGCTGTAACTCTTGCACCACTGCTATACCTCCTGCACCCCTGCTGTAACCACCGCCGTAGCCACCATACCCCTGTTGTAACCACTGCACCACTGCTACAGCTCCTGTACCACTGCTGTAACCACTGCCGTAGCCACCATACCCCTGCTGTAACCACTGCACCACTGCTATAGCTCCTGTACCACTGCTGTAACAACTGCCGTAGCCACCATACCCCTGCTGTAACCACTGCTATAGCTCCTGCACCACTGCTATACCTCCTGCACCACTGCTATACCTTCTGTACCACTGCTGTAACTCCTGTACCACTGCTATAGCTCCTGTACCACTGCTGTAACACCTGCCGTAGCCACCATACCCCTGCTGTAAACACTGCACCACTGCTATACCTCCTGCACCACTGCTATACCTTCTGTACCACTGCTATACCTTCTGTACCACTGCTGTAACACCTGCCGTAGCCACCATACCCCTGCTGTAACCACTGCACCACTGCTATACCTCCTGCACCGCTGCTATAGCTCCTGTACCACTGCTGTAACCACTGCCGTAGCCACCATACCCCTGCTGTAACCACTGCACCACTGCTATAGCTCCTGTACCACTGCTGTAACCACTGCCGTAGCCACCATACCCCTGCTGTAACCACTGCTATAGCTCCTGCACCACTGCTATAGCTCTTGCACCACTGCTATACCTCCTGCACCACTGCTATAGCTCTTGCACCACTGCTATACCTCCTGCACCACTGCTATACCTTCTGTACCACTGCTGTAACTCCTGTACCACTGCTATAGCTCCTGTACCACTGCTGTAACCACTGCCGTAGCCACCATACCCCTGCTGTAACCACTGCACCACTACTATAGCTCCTGTACCATTGCTGTAGCTTCCATATGCCTGCTATAGTCATTATACCACTGCTGTAACCTCAGTGCATGTCCCTGCTGTATCCATGATACCCCTGCCATAACAATGATACCCCTGTTGTAGCCATCATATCATTGCTGTGATTACCATACACTGTAGAGAAGCCAAACACAGCGCTATTTCCAGCCGTTCAATAGACACTAATGGAGCGTGTGCATACGTGATCCATCGTTCGTTCTGATGTGACATACGGGACCCCTGTTCTTGTGCTCAGTGGGGGTCACAGCGGATAGACGCCACCTATCAGGCAGTAACTAGATGCCGCTTTGAAATGAATTTAATTCGGTTATTTTACCTTCAAATTATTGGGCCATAACCGATATGATCAGAGGTGAATCTTTCGGCTCCTACAAACTCTACGCCCCCTGCACCAAGTGCATTTATTATACTGCTGACTTCTATCCTCCAGCACTAGGACCTGGTTGTGACTTTTGACCTGCAAAGTCTATGGTTCCTTCCGCTTGGTGCACACAGAGGTTGTACAACATTTTGCCATTCTCCTGTTGCCACCACCCTACAGCTAGAGGGGCCAAATGCTGCTCCAACACCTCACGTTACAGGACCACTGTCCTCGTGTACTGTGCACAACATGGCTTCCATCACTTATTATTGCAATGAGATGTGTTTCAGATTTTCCACCATGAATGAAATCCGGAGCAGTATGAATGAGCAGGACGGCCGTGCCCAGAATAGAAATGGGGAGACATCTCCTGCCGAGCTTTGGAGTAGGGGGCTCCCATGGGTGGGGGGCTGAGTGTTCTCCAAGATGAAGTGCCTGAGAGGCCGGCGCGTTTGGAGGAAGGTGCGCGGTGACATCTATCAGCGCCAGCATCTCGGCAGGTTGCAGTGTTTCTATGGTGATGGGAGGTAGAGGACGGGCTCCGCTTTCCATCCCTTATCCCAATTCGTTTATTTCTCGCCTCTTTCTGTCTCTGCTATACATAAATATGACATGATCAAGTCCTCAGCTGCAGCGCGGCTGCTCCGGCAGGTGGTGGGGTCATTCCGCACGTGAGGAGGTCCCGTGACCCCTTTACAAAGCTGATGGTAATACGGGAAGGAGCTGAAGGAATAGATTATCTCTGCCCTCGGACATGGCGCCAAGATGAAACACGTTCTGCTGTCTCCCAGTGACTGCTGAGGAAATCATTCTCCATAAGGATATTGACTGTGCAAAGTACCTGAAGTGAAGGAGGGGGCGCCGAGGAGCTCAGAAACCGCGGCCAAACTGAGTCAAGTGAGGAGCGAAGAGCACATCCAAAAAATACTGGAGAGGTTATCCGGCAAACATAACCCTCAGTGTACACCGAATGCTGTGCAATCCTGCACCTGCCCATAACTGCAAGCAGCACCTATAGCTCTGTACAACCTGATTGATAAATAGAATACTAGAACTGCAGTGAAGACTGACACATGGCCAGCTCTAACTATATGAGATATATCATTTGGCATCCTCTTGTCAGGTCTCCAATTCCTGAGAAAGGATACCAAGGAATATCTGTATAATAAATGCAATAAAATAGACAGGTAGGCGTCTCGGCCCCACCACAGGTGTAATGGCCCGAAATTACAGAACCAAATGGTTAATGGTTCATATTGTGGTTTCTACTCTTGAATCTCAGCGTATATTCCGGTTCACGTGAAATCGGCATCAAATGGATATAATGTGGCTGGATATGTCAGTTCTTGGCGCGGACACCACAGCAGATGACCGCACGCGGATTAGACCCAGTAAGGCTGTGCAAAATCCAGGGGAAAGCAAAAGCTGCATTCTTCAGTCCCAGCAAAAAGACTTTATTTCATCTCCCCCTTCATTGCAGTAAATAACTCTGCATGTTACTTTTATCGAGGAAACTGCTGCATTGCTCCGTATGGGGCGGAAATGCAAAACTCAAGTGTCTTGGCTGGTTTTGTCTCTGCATTGTTTTTAGCTGCACTTCCCTACGTGGGGCTTTGGCCCCAAATCTCATGCAAATTGGTGGCAGAAATCAGAGGGTTAGTGCATGCACAGGCCCATATTATGAAGTCGCCCTTAGGTTGCACTTGCATTATGTTCCAGCCAATCCTGGGGTCAGATCCAAGATGGAGGAGATGTATAAAGCCCATTGGTACTGCCCTCGTGTCCATTCAATCCTGCCAAAGCAAAAGGGCTGCAACTGAAGAGTCCAACCCCGGCCTTAGAAGGTGTGCGTATACATAAAGGGGCGTCCTCTTCCTAAACATTATTCAGATGTCAGCTACATGACATCTTTCCCTTTACGATTCCTGCACCAGTTTCTGAATTATTTGGTGTTTTTCCAAAGCTAAATTCAGAATTCTGCGGTTCTGCTATTACCTGCAAGCAATAGATTGTAAGATCTTGTAGCTGCTGGGCCCCAATGCAAAATCTGTAATTGGGCCCCAACTTGCCATGTGCTATCTATAATACTGGTTATGTTGTAAATAGGCCATTGGGCCCCTGCGGCTCCAGGGCCCAGTAGTGATGACTATCTCTGCACTCCCTATAGGTGCACTATAGCTTTGCTGGCAAAAGAAGAGCTAAGCTGCTAAGGTCTACCAGATGAATTTCGGATGCGACTGGAGGAAATAAGATGCTGAGATACAGAATGAAACCAACCCAAGAGATCTAAGCTGTGAAATGACTGATCAGAAACAAATAAGCGAATGCCATCGGCCATTGTAGAACTACAAGTCCCAGCGCGCCCTGACCCCTGTGATAATGGTAAGAGGGGCATGTTGCCTGAGAGGAGAAGTGGTCTCTTGTGCTTTAGAGATGAGCCCTTGTCTCGGCCACGTCTACGCGGTGACATTTCGCATTCCGCCGGTGAACAGACTAAGAGACACATTATGCCACTTTGGCACAAGATCAATTGCAACCTGTGGAGAGACAAATGCCACCGTCCCTGATGTATGGCTGGCGCTGGCCGCGCTGTGTGCCGTGTAATTATATTGTACATCCAAAAGACCTGCTCAATAGATCTGCAAACGAGAGCGAGAGAAATTAACTATTAGCAGTCACAGGTCACTGCTAATCCGGAGGAGCCACAAGGAGACAAGGCGTGGGGAGATGTCTACAGGCATAGGCACCGGGAAGAACAAGAATATTACAGTCTGCGCAGGGATGAGCACTAACCATGTATGAGATATGCCGTGTCTCTATGTCAAATGCAATGGAAATCACAGAATTCCGAAGCTTTAGAGGTGAATAGAGTAGAAAACAGTATAACTAATAATAGGCAATGTAAAACTATACAGAGTTACTCCATTTCTATAACTACCTGAAGATCCCTGTCCAGCCTCTTGGGCCGCCTGCTCCATATTCCCTTCATATTTCTACTTTTTGGTGCCATGAGCTCTGCACCCCTCCCAAATAGGGACTGGTAGTGCAATCCCTTATTGGTGCCACAATAGAACCTGGGTGTCCTCTGTGAAAGGAGCACAGCAGAAGCTGGAGATGGATGGAGCATCATGTGGCCCAGCCCCGGGGTCAGGATACACATTCTAGGCCGTGCTGGGATATATAGTGTACAGTTTGGTCTGGGGTCTGTATGGATGAGGAGTTTGGTCTGGGGTCTGTATGGATGTGGTGTTTGGTCTAGAGTCTGTATGGACATGCATGGAGTTTGGTCTGGAGTCTGCACGGACGTACAGTTTGGTCTGGTGTCTGTATGGACGTGGAATTTGGTCTGTGGTCTGTATGCATGTGGTGTTCGGTCTGGGGTCTGTATGGACATGCAGTTTGGACTGGGGTCTGCACGGACGTAGAGTTTGGTCTGGGGTACACATGGACATACAGTTTGGACTGGGGTCTGTATAGATAACTTGCAGTTGTAGAAGATAATGCAGACCTTTAGATGTCTAGTCTTCTGACTGCTGAACACGCTGTAAATCCAGGGGACATTTTTGGGTTGCCCCTGTGTGGGGGGTGACATAAGATTTGAGCTTGCGGTTAGTTTTGGGGTCACGGTGCAGGATCTAATAGACTGCAGGCTCTGGGTTCACATCTCACTGTCACGACCAAGATAAATAGTTTGTTTGTCCTTGGTTGGTCGGAGCTCTGCAGGCCGTGTCATTCTCCATCTCACCAACAGATGGCAGCATACCTCCACCTTCTCCTGCCACAAAATCAGCTCTGCCATGCTATCCCCTCCAGTGTGACCCCCTCCCCACATTACTGAGTTGTGATGTGTAATGTATCCTCCGCACAATCCTTGTCATTCACCGGTGTCCGCCATGTCATCCACGTCCTGCCCACACTCGTCGCTGCTTCAGTTTCTTGCACATTTTAGGAAATCTTCTGGGAATTGGCTATTACTTGTATAAATGACAATAGTGATGGGATCTGCACCCAGCAACGCCGCACCTGGTGTCACCATATCACCTGTAGGGGGTGCTAAATGTCCTCTGCAAGCATTCAAGTCTAAGGGAGCTGCACAGAATTCAGCAGAGGGCCGGATGGGCCCCGTGAGGTTCGATTGTAGGAAGATCCTGCCAAAATCCAGAGATTAATGAAGAGAACAATTCCTGTTTTATTGTCCTGCAACTTTCTAAGCTACTTTACAGGTCACTTTCCCGCCCCTTTAAGGATTTCTACTTGCTGTCAATGAATGGAGATGTTTTTGTTAATAAAGTGGTCTTCACACAAATGATGGGTTGTTACAATGTGTCAGTGTAGGTAAAACTAACTACATTAATGAGTGCAAGGATAAAATTCTGTTACCTGCAGCCGCCAATAGGGGGAGCCCACTGCAATCAGATTTGTACAGCTTCCATTGAGCTCAATACTATCTGTCTGCAGCCATGTATGATGAGCTCCACCTAGTGGTGAGCAGGGACCATTCTTAATACAATCCCTAATCTGTGCACCCACAGTGATCACAGAGGAACATACAAATGGACCAAGTCAGTGGCACAAGCTGCAGTACCAGACACAGCCACATGGGTGGACATTCCTCTATGTATGGGAAAGATCCCTAATCCGAGTGATTGCTGTCCTAAGAGGTAACTCATAGAGGATTGCCTGAGCTGATACATTGTAACATCAGCTGTATGAGCAGGATGAGTTTTCCATCTCTTCCATTCAGTGAGCAGAGAGCCGAGTGATGCTGAGGATGACACACACAATGACATGAATATCCTGCCCTGTACACCCCGGATATTGGGGGCGCTCTATGGCAGATTCTCCTCCTAATCGTTTATTATTATATTAAATGAAATTATTTCTCATAAACTGCGTCGTCTGTAACACAATAATAATTAACATGCAATTAATATTCCAGCAGAAACAAAGCTGTAATAGCCGCATAAATCACAGCGGCCGGCCGCGTGTACACAGACACTGACTCCGCGTGCAGCCACCTGTTCTCCAGTCCCGGATATTTAACCCATGAAATCCCAGTAACGATAAATCCTTGAGGTGTCCTCGTCTGATCCGCCATCTCCTACTTATATCTGTCTCTGGGAAAGCTGGGTGACCACTTGTGTATGACGTTTTCATTTACTACTCCAAAAAGAGTTGTGTCTCAGCTTCACAAGACCTTATAATGGCTGATTTCAATGGTCTGGAGCCCATGGCAAGAAGGGCCCGGTAGTAAAGTCCCCCACTGCCTCTTAATAACATCAAGTGAAATTATACATTTGTGTTACCCACAGCTACCACTAGAGGGAGCTCACTACATACAGATTATACAGTCACCACTAAAAGGAGCTCACTACATACAGATTATACAGTCACCACTAGAGGGAGCTCACTACATACAGATTATACAGTCACCACTAGAGGGAGCTCACTACATACAGATTATACAGTCACCACTAGAGGGAGCTCACTACATACAGAATATACAGTCACCACTAGGAGGAGCTCACTACATACAGATTATACAGTCACCACTAGGGGGAGCTCACTACATACAGATTATACAGCCACCACTAGAGGGAGCTCACTACATACAGATTATACAGTCACCACTAGGAGCAGCTCACTACATACAGATTATACAGTCACCACTAAAAGGAGCTCACTACATACAGATTATACAGTCACCACTAGAGGGAGCTCACTGCATACAGATTATACAGTCACCACTAGGAGGAGCTCATTACATACAGATTATACAGTCACCACTAGGGGGAGCTCACTACATACAGATTATACAGTCACCACTAGGAGGAGCTCACTACATACAGATTATACAGTCACCACTAGGAGGAGCTCACTACATACAGATTATACAGTCACCACTAAAAGGAGCTCACTACATACAGATTATACAGTCACCACTAGAGGGAGCTCACTACATACAGATTATACAGTCACCACTAAAAGGAGCTCACTACATACAGATTATACAGTCACCACTAAAAGGAGCTCACTACATACAGATTATACAGTCACCACTAGAGGGAGCTCACTACATACAGATTATACAGTCACCACTAGGAGGAGCTCACTACATACAGATTATACAGTCACCACTAGGGGGAGCTCACTACATACAGATTATACAGTCACCACTAGGGGGAGCTCACTACATACAGATTATACAGTCACCACTAGAGGGAGCTCACTACATACAGATTATACAGTCACCACTAAAAGGAGCTCACTACATACAGATTATACAGTCACCACTAAAAGGAGCTCACTACATACAGATTATACAGTCACCACTAGGAGGAGCTCACTACATACAGATTATACAGTCACCACTAGGGGGAGCTCACTACATACAGATTATACAGTCACCACTAGGAGGAGCTCACTACATACAGATTATACAGTCACCACTAGAGGGAGCTCACTACATACAGATTATACAGTCACCACTAGGAGGAGCTCACTACATACAGATTATACAGTCACCACTAGGGGGAGCTCACTACATACAGATTATACAGTCACCACTAGGGGGAGCTCACTACATACAGATTATACAGTCACCACTAGGAGGAGCTCACTACATACAGATTATACAGTCACCACTAGGGGGAGCTCACTGCATACAGATTATACAGTCACCACTAGGAGGAGCTCACTACATACAGATTATACAGTCACCACTAGAGGGAGCTCACTACATACAGATTATACAGTCACCACTAGGGGGAGCTCACTACATACAGATTATACAGTCACCACTAGAGGGAGCTCACTACATACAGATTATACAGTCACCACTAGGAGGAGCTCACTACATACAGATTATACAGTCACCACTAGGGAGAGCTCACTACATACAGATTATACAGTCACCACTAGGAGGAGCTCACTACATACAGATTATACAGTCACCACTAGAGGGAGCTCACTACATACAGATTATACAGTCACCACTAAAAGGAGCTCACTACATACAGATTATACAGTCACCACTAGGAGGAGCTCACTACATACAGATTATACAGTCACCACTAGGGAGAGCTCACTACATACAGATTATACAGTCACCACTAGGGGGAGCTCACTGCATACAGATTATACAGTCACCACTAGGAGGAGCTCACTACATACAGATTATACAGTCACCACTAGAGGGAGCTCACTACATACAGATTATACAGTCACCACTAGAGGGAGCTCACTACATACAGATTATACAGTCACCACTAGGAGGAGCTCACTACATACAGATTATACAGTCACCACTAGGGGGAGCTCACTACATACAGATTATACAGTCACCACTAGGAGGAGCTCACTACATACAGATTATACAGTCACCACTAGGGGGAGCTCACTGCATACAGATTATACAGTCACCACTAGGAGGAGCTCACTACATACAGATTATACAGTCACCACTAGGGGGAGCTCACTACATACAGATTATACAGTCAACACTAGGGGGAGCTCACTGCATACAGATTATACAGTCACCACTAGGAGGAGCTCACTACATACAGATTATACAGTCACCACTAGGGGGAGCTCACTACATACAGATTATACAGTCACCACTAGGGGGAGCTCACTACATACAGATTATACAGTCACCACTAGGGGGAGCTCACTGCATACAGATTATACAGTCACCACTACGAGGAGCTCACTACATACAGATTATACAGTCATCACTAGGGAGAGCTCACTACATACAGATTATACAGTCACCACTAGGAGGAGCTCATTACATACAGATTATACAGTCACCACTAGGGGGAGCTCACTACATACAGATTATACAGTCACCACTAGGAGGAGCTCACTACATACAGATTATACAGTCACCACTAGGGGGAGCTCACTACATACAGATTATACAGTCACCACTAGGAGAAGCTCACTGCATACAGATTATACAGTCACCACTAGGGAGAGCTCACTACATACAGATTATACAGTCACCACTAGGGGGAGCTCACTACATACAGATTATACAGTCACCACTAGGAGGAGCTCACTACATACAGATTATACAGTCACCACCAGGAGGAGCTCACTACACACAGATTATACAGTCACCACTAGGGGGAGCTCACTACATACAGGTTATACAGTCACCACTAGGGGGAGCTCACTGCATACAGATTATACAGTCACCACTAGGAGGAGCTCACTACATACAGATTATACAGTCACCACTAGGGGGAGCTCACTACATACAGATTATACAGTCACCACTAGGGGGTGATCACTACATACAGATCATACATCTATAGTCCTAGGAGCCCCGACAGTGTCATACACTATGTATTATACATATATATAGTCCTAGGAGCCCTGACAGTGTCATACACTATGTATTATAGATATATATAGTCCTAGGAGTCCTGACAGTGTCATACACTATGTATTATAGATATATATATAGTCCTAGGAGTCCTGACAGTGTCATACACTATGTATTATAGATATATAGTCCTAGGAGCCCTGACAGTGTCATACAGGCAGTTTTCCAATAACAATGCACCATGTGAACATCGCTTTATATTGAAGTGAAAGTCCCAGTGGGCGAGGACTGGATGCAGCTATAGCCCTTCCAGATATATAATGTGTATCCATCCTAAGGTGCTGCCACGTGGTGCTCCTGGACACGTACCGTACATTTACCACTAAATGGGGGCTGTGCATGATGGACTTTCATTGCTTGTAATAGGAAAGTACAGGAGCATCCTGGGAAATATCAGTAAACACGTGTGATGGTAGCGCATCTGTTTGTGCTATATGAATATGAATACAATTATTGCCCGTCACTCTGAAGACCTCAACTTTGATGATTTAATTTAAATTGGCACACCGTACAAAAAATGGTCTATATGGTGGTATTATTCTAGTATTATATGATGGTATTATTCTGGTATTATATGGTGGTATTATTCTGGTATAAGATAAGATAAGATAAGATAATCCTTTAATAGTCCCACCTTGGGGAAATTTCAGCGTGTTACAGCAGCATAGTAATACAGATACAGGATAATACAGAGTAATATGTTACAGACGTAGACACAGATAAGCTGAGAAGAGAAGATATACTAGGAGTCCATGGCAGCTAAGGAAAAACAGAAGAGAAAGAGGAAGACCTCATGGTCATCCTCATAATCATTAGTTCTCTGTGCGGAGAGCTTGGTCTGATGTAGATTATACAGCCTGGTCGCGGTTGGAAGGAAGGACCTGCGATAGCTCCTTCTCACACTTGGGGTGAAGCAGACGGTCACTTACAGTGCTGCCAAGTCCCATCAGGGTCCCATACATGGGGTGGGATTTGTTCTCCCGCATGGAGGTCACCACAGACAGTATCCTTCTGTCACCCACCACCTGTACTGGGTCCAAGGGGCTCCCCAGGACAGAGCTGGCCCTCCTGATCAGCCTGTCAAGTCTATTTCTGTCCCTGGTTGATATACTGCTTCCCCAGCAGGCCACACCGAAAAAGATGGCTGAGGCAACCACAGAGTTGAAGAAGGCCCTAAGAAGTGTCCCCTGGACTCCGAAGGCCCTCAGCCTCCTGAGCAGGTAGAGTCTGCTGTGGCCCTTTCTGTATTATATGGTGGTATTATTCTGGTATTATATGGTGGTATTATTCTGGTATTATATGATGGTATTATTTAGGCAGTATATGGTGGTATTATTTAGGCAGTATATGGTGGTATTATTTAGGCAGTATATGATGGTATTATTCTGGTACTATAATGATAGTAGTATTCTGGCACTATATGGTGGTATTATCTTGGTACGATATGGTGGTATTATCTTGGTACGATATGGTGGTATTATCTTGGCATTATACTTGGCACTATATGATAGTAGTATTCTGGCACTATATGGGGTTAGTATTCTGACACTCTATGATGGTATTATTTAGGCACTATATGATAATAGTATTCTGGCACTATATGATGTTATTACTCTTGTACTATTATGATAGTAGTATTCTGGCACTATATGGGGTTATTATTCTTGCACTATATAATGGTATTATCTTGTCACTATAGGATGGAATTATTCTGGCACTATATGGTGGTATTATCTTGGCACTATATGATAGTAGTATTCTGGCACTATATGATAGTAGTATTCTGGCACTATATGATAGTAGTATTCTGGCACTATATGGTGGTATTATCTTGGCATTATATCATAGTAGTATTCTGGCACTATATGGTGGTATTATCTTGGCATTATATGATAGTAGAATTCTGGTACTATATGGTGGTATTAACTTGGTACTATATGATGGTATTATCCTGATATTATATGGTGATATTAACTTGGGACTATATGGAAGTTTTGTTGGTGCTCCTGACCCCATTTCATGCAGCACTTTGGGGGCTCTTGGTTACTTGCTCATTTTTGTTTTTTTTCTGGGTTGAATTGCTTTAAGTTTGAGGGTTCAGTCCCTCGTGTTACTCTCTGGACCAGAGGATTTGGTGAAGTCGTCTGCTCATCTCTGTAACACTCCTGCTCAGTAATAACGCCATATGTACGGTTCGCTCTGGGACACTGCTGCGTCTGCCGGATCACTCATACATGCGTCTTGTCATCACATTTTTAAGAGCAGCGATGACAAGTCCTGACAATAATCTCTCCATTTATGTCGGAGCCGGCATCGTCTAGAATGGCGGCTGCTGATAGCGAAGGTTTTCCATGACGCACTGCACTTGTGACAAGAGATGAGGAGGATTTTGAGCATAAAAGCAGCTATTGTGAGTGACTGCGAGCCGGCCCCGCCACACTCTGCATACTGATTCCCACTCTCTCCATTTCCTCCCCGTCCCTGCGGCAGCTCCTGATGGCTCCTTCTCTCTCATGTAAATATATGTATAAGTGAGGATCATCGTGGCTGACGCGCCCCTTCCCTCCACTCTCCAGGTGCAGCTTCTTGCCTCCAACATGAAAGAGCTTGAAGAACAGGAAGAAAACAAGTGCTGAGGATCTCTAGGATGGTGCTTATATACAAGGGGATTTAAAGGGGCCTTAGCCCTAAAAAGGGGCAAATCCAGTTTATGAGATTATTTTATGGGGCGCTGTAAGAGTCTTAGTACACCTGAGACAAAAGCCACATATTTGTCCCAACCACAAGTAATCTGGCTCCACACATGAATAATGTGACCAATCCTCCAACCCATTCTGGGAACAATCACCTGCTCTAGCTGATCACCTGTTGTAGCTGATCCCCTGCGCTAGCTGATCGCCTGTTCTAGCTGATACCTTGCTCTAGCTGATCCCCTGCTCTAGCTATATCCCTTGCTCTAGCTGATCCCCTGCTGTAGCTGATCACCTGCTCTAGCTGATCCCCTGCTCTAGCTGATCACCTGTTGTAGCTGACCCCCTGTTCTAGCTGATCCCCTGCTCTTGCTGATCACTTGCTCTAGCTGATTGCCTGTTCTAGCTGATACCTTGCTCTACCTGATCCCCTGCTCTAGCTGATCACCTGCTCTAGCTGATCCCCTGCTCTAGCTGATCCCCTGCTCTAGCTGATCCCCTGCTCTAGCTGATCCCCTGCTCTAGCTGATCACCTTCTCTAGCTGAGCCCCTGCTTTACCTGATCCCCTGCTCTAGCTGATCACCTGCTCTAGCTGATCCCCTGCTCTAGCTGATCCCCTGCTCTAGCTGATCACCTTCTCTAGCTGAGCCCCTGCTTTACCTGATCCCCTGCTCTTGCTGATCCACTGTTCTAGCTGATCCCCTGCTCTAGCTGATCACCTTCTCTAGCTGAGCCCCTGCTTTAGCTGATCCCCTGCTCTAGCTGATCACCTGTTCTAGCTGATCCCCTGCTCTAACTGATCACCTGCTCTAGCTGAACACCTGCTCTAGCTGATCACCTGCTCTAGCTGATCCCCTGCTCTAGCTGATACCCTGCTCTAGCTGATCACCTGCTCTAGCTGATCCCCTGCTCTAGTTGATCACCTGCTCTAGCTGATCACCTGCTCTAACTGATCCCCTGCTCTAGCTGATCCCCTGCTCTAGCTGATCCCCTGCTCTAGCTGATCCCCTGCTCTAGCTGATCCCCTGCTCTAGCTGATCACCTGTTCTAGCTGATACGCTGCTCTAGCTGATCCCCTGCTCTAGCTGATCCCCTGCTCTAGCTGATACTCATCACAGCATGTCCATACAGCGCCTTTTAGCCAGCATGGTATGTTATCACTGCCATTCATTCATGGATTCATTCCAGAGAAATCTACAGTGTCCCATAAGGATTTTTGTGACACTAGTAGTTATCCCAATATTTAGTATCCATGAAACTTAGAGGTTTTCTGTGGGTGTTACATAAATTACTAATTGCTAATTATGTCTCCAATGTTCCAATACCGCACTTAGTCTTCCACCCAGTCTTCGCTGGATATGCAAATAATGATGCAAGTGCACTGGGGGCGGATCAGATTTACCAGATTCCCTGGAGGAGCCAGTGGTGGACAAAGTAGATAGATAAATGGACCCATATGTTTCTGCTGAGGGAAAACTCAGGGTACTTCTCTATCATGATACACATGATGGAAGATCTGTAGAGCCCACCAGTCCCCTAGGATCTACCAGTACAGGAGTCTCCAACTGATGAGAAACTACAACTCCCAGCATGCTCCATTCACTTCTATGGGAGTTACAAGAAATTTTAGATCAAGGGTGCATGCTGGGAGTTGTAGTTCCACAACAACTAGAGGGCTGAAGGTTGCTCCACCAATAAGATTATGTTCCTGGCCTCAATACTCAGGCAGTAGATCACCATTGGGTGGATTGCCCCTTTTGGTGCCCAATACTTAACTGTAGCCCCGGGTCCGACCACTTTGCACATTTTCTCTTGGGCTTGTTGTCAGTCTCCATCTCACTCCTTGTTCTCTGCTGAAGTTCATTAGTATCAGCGCTGATGAGATCGCACAATGCAAATACAATTACATATTTAGTGAAGGAGTTGAGAGAGAGATGACGGTCGTGATGGCAGCGGCAGCGAAATGAGCAGCGGTACTGACTCCATCCCCCTCCCGGGGAGACAAGTTAATTCCATTAAAACAACTGCAAATCTATTAGGTTAATAATAGGCAATAAAATAATGGGCCTATAACATAAGGGGCCTAGAATATGAGGGACCTAGAACCCAAGGAGTCTAGAACATAAGGGGCCTAGAATATGAGGGGCCTAGAACCCAAGGAGTCTAGAACATAAGGGGCCTAGAATATGAGGGGCCTAGAACCCAAGGAGTCTATAACATAAGGGGCCTAGAATATGAGGGGCCTACAATATGAGGGGCCTAGAATATGAGGGGCCTAGAATATGAGGGGGCCTAGAATATGAGGGGCCTAGAACCCAAGGAGTCTAGAACATAAGGGGCCTAGAATATGAGGGGCCTAGAATATGAGGGACCTAGAACCCAAGGAGTCTAGAACATAAGGGGCCTAGAATATAAGGGGCCTGGAATATGAGGGGCCTAGAATATGAGGGACCTAGAACCCAATGAGTCTAGAACATAAGGGGCCTAGAATATGAGGGGCCTAGAATATAAGGTAGCCTAGAACATAAGGGGGCCTAGAATATGAGGGGGCTAGTACATAAGGGATCTAGAAAATGATGGGCCTAGAATATAAGGGACCTAGACTATAATGGGCCTAGAATACAAGGAGCCTAGAATATAAGGGGCCTAGAACATAAGGGGGTCTAGAATATGAGGGGCCTAGAACACAAGAAGCCTAGAATATAATGGCCTAGAATATGAAGGGCTGAGAACATGAGAGTCCTAGAATATGAGGGGCCTAGAATATAATGGCCTAGAACATAAGGGGCCTAGAACATGAGGGGCCTAGAACATGAGGGGCCTAGAATATAATAAAAAAATTTCTATCAGTTGTATATTCAAGGAGACCAGTAGGTGGTGGATACTGATGACCTATCAACAGGACATGTGATAAGTATCAGATCACTCGGGTCCAATACCTGAATCCTGCGCAGATCAGCTGTTTGTAGCAGGTATACGGCCGGAAGTATCTAGCTCCTATTCCATGGAATGAGAGAAGAGTTTCAGTTCCCTGGTGCCTCTGCTACACTGCACAGCTCCATACACTGTATATATCTTCTGTCTCTGTACACTGTATATAACTGCTGTCTCTGTACACTGTATATATCTTCTGTCTCTGTACACTGTATATAACTTCTGTCTCTGCACACTGTATATATCTTCTGTCTCTGTACACTGTATATAACTTCTGTCTCTGTACACTGTATATAACTTCTGTCTCTGTACACTGTATATATCTTCTGTCTCTGTACACTGTATATAACTTCTGTCTCTGCACACTGTATATATCTTCTGTCTCTGTACACTGTATATATCTTCTGTCTCTGTACACTGTATTTAACTTCTGTCTCTGTACACTGTATATATCTTCTGTCTCTGTAAACTGTATATAACTTCTGTCTCTGTACACTGTATATATCTTCTGTCTCTGTACACTGTATATATCTTCTGTCTCTGTACACTGTATATATCTTCTGTCTCTGTACACTGTATATATCTTCTGTCTCTGTATACTGTATATAACTTCTGTCTCTGTACACTGTATTTAACTTCTGTCTCTGTACACTGTATATATCTTCTGTCTCTGTAAACTGTATATAACTTCTGTCTCTGTACACTGTATATATCTTCTGTCTCTGTATACTGTATATAACTTCTGTCTCTGTACACTGTATATATCTTCTGTCTCTGTACACTGTATATATCTTCTGTCTCTGTACACTCTATATAACTTCTGTCTCTGTACACTGTATATAACTTCTGTCTCTGTACACTGTATATATCTTCTATCTCTGTACACTGTATATATCTTCTGTCTCTGTTCACTGTATATATCTTCTGTCTCTGTACACTGAATATATCTTCTGTCTCTGTACACTGTATATATCTTCTGTCTCTGTACACAGAATATATCTTCTGTCTCTGTACACTGTATATATCTTCTGTCTCTGTACACTCTATATATCTTCTGTCTCTGTACACTCTATATATCTTCTGTCTCTGTACACTCTATATATCTTCTGTCTCTGTACACTCTATATATCTTCTGTCTCTGTACACTCTATATATCTTCTGTCTCTGTACACTGTATATATCTTCTGTCTCTGTACACTGTATATATCTTCTGTCTCTGTACACTGTATATATCTTCTGTCTCTGTACACTCTATATATCTTCTGTCTCTGTACACTCTATATATCTTCTGTCTCTGTACACTCTATATATCTTCTGTCTCTGTACACTGTAGCAGTGATACAACTCCTCTACCATTCACTTGAATAGGAGCAGAACTTCTTGTGACCATAGACCTTGTAGATGAAACAGTGGGTCAGTCTGGATTCTGGGTGTCATTCTTCGCGATTAATGTCTAGTTACATGTTGCTGCCTCTATACCTCAATATGCCCCCCCCCAAAAAAAAAAAAAAGAAAGAAGAAGGAGGGTCACAGAGCAGGAATCAAAACTGCTCGAACCCCCTACCACACCTCAACATAGGACCAAGCTCGGTTTTTGCAATGGATAGGGTTCCTCATATAGGAGACACTCAGACCATTGTCTCTAGTACCAGGAATGACCAGAAATATGGAAAATGTTTGGATTGTCTCCTAAAGTATTGTGACAGTCGGATAAAATCTACAAATGACTATTAAGGGATGCTGGGAGTTGTAGTTTTACACCTATTTGTGGATGGAGATAACTGCTCCTAATGCATGAACTGAAACTATATAGTGACACTATAACCCCTATAGCCCCATGATCCCCATGACCACCATAACCCCTATAGCCCCATGACCCCCATGACCACCATGATCCCCATGACCACCATGATTCCCATGACCCCCATGATCCCCATGACCCCCATGATCCCCATGACCACCATGATCCCCATGATTCCCATGATCCCCATGATCCCCATGATCCCCATGACCACCATGATCCCCATGATTCCCATGATCCCCATGATCGATCCCCATGACCACCATAACCCCTCCCTGGACAGCTCTGCTGATACGTTTCCACTTCACGGATGAATCCTCTGCATCTTCCTAACCAAGACATCAGAGTATTCAGCTCCTCATCAAATGAAGCAGAAATCTCTGGGCAGATCTCTCTGGGAGCAGCTAGTGACTGAGCCGCCTCCGGCAGG
The DNA here is from genome assembly GCF_031893055.1 of Leptodactylus fuscus. Classification (NCBI taxonomy): domain Eukaryota; kingdom Metazoa; phylum Chordata; class Amphibia; order Anura; family Leptodactylidae; genus Leptodactylus; species Leptodactylus fuscus. Next base: position 4,245,162 of record NC_134273.1, on the reverse strand, counting down.
GAGCTGGTGCTTCAGTCTAAACTTAGCTGACATGTTCTGGAGTCAGAGCCCCATCCAGAAGAACATTAACTCCTAACATCCGGGACACGAAGCAACGACTTCCCATCAATGATGAGTTTATGTTATCTGTGAGATACTGAGCCGGGCCCCTGGGTCTAGATCTGGAGATTTCCCCGGCCCTTAAAGGGGTATTGTGATTTATATAAATGAAGCTTATGGCCAGGGCTCCATGTAGTGTAAATGGTGCAGTTTGCCCAGGGTGTAAACGTCACAAAAGAAAATGCAACATTTTACAGTGTGTGCATAGTGGATGGAATTAGAGCGAATTGTAGGAAAATACGCGCAGTGGACACAATGACATATCCAAAACCGTCACAGTGTTGGAAATCGCAGCATGTCAATTATACCTATGGAAATGACGGTGGTTTCCCTATAGGAGTAGAGGAAACATCTGCAGGCTTTCTGTGAATAGTGCGATGTGTTTTCGCCGCAGTGTATCCTGCAACGCTTTTTGCTGTGACCCGCTACGTGGGACCTTAGTCTATGGCGGAATTCTGATTTCCTGCAAGTTAGTCCCTATACTCAGATTAAGGGATAGCTTATTGATCGGTCGGGGTACGTCCACAGGGACCTGCACCAGTCGTGAGTGTGTGGGTCTGGGTACCCCCCTAGTGCATCAAGCATGTGCACTGTCTATGCGACCACCGGAGATAGTCACAGAGATAGTCACGGAGATAGTCACGGAGATAGTCCTCCACTCAGACTGGTGTGGCCATTAGAGATGAGCGAGGAGTATTTGATCAAATACCTCGCTCCCATAGGAATGCGTGTAAGCGGCCGAACACCAAGGGGTTACATGTATTCCTATGGGAGCGAGGTATTCGATCAAATACTACTCGCTCATCTCTAGTGGCCATGAATGCACAAACAATTTCACCAGATATTTGGGGTCACGCACCATTTTTCTATAGAAAATATTGCTGTAAATGTATACAAAGTAGCATCCGGGAAAGTAATGTGTCTATTGTCATGTGATGTACAGTATGTAGTGACATTTTATAGAGTCCTGCCGGCGGTGACACTAATGATACCGTCTGACTGCTGGTGATCTGATCGCCCACCTAAAGCGACGGGGTTGCGGCACCGCCGGAGATCACAGCCCCAGCACAACCCCTTTAACTCTGCGCCTCATTGTCGGCTTTTACTCAGTATGTCACTTTGGTTCTGACTTGATGGGACGTGACATCTGCAGCATTGTATAACATTTCTGCGAATTTCTTGTTGTGTCGGCTGAGCGCTGCGTATCCATCAGACGTATCATAGTCAATGTGCGCCGCTTATTATCAATTTTCTCTTATTTCAGGGAAATGTTATTCTCTCCTTCCTCGTGGCCTCGTCTGATGTAATGAGCCGATCGTGTCAACACATTCCTGTCCAGAACATTTCTCTCTAATAGTCTTACCCAGTGGAGGAGACAATAAAACTGTGCAAATAGGCGCTCGCCGCTCCCGCTCCCTCCGCAGCGCCTCGTATATCGCCGTCTCTTTCCTTGGTCACCGTCACAGTAAAATGATTGTTGATTTTTCTTGCCTTAATACTTACATGGAGACGACATAGATAAAACCTGCGCAGCTCGTCGCTGGCAAAGACAATTATTTTACAGCAAATGAGCAGCGAGACGCGTTTCGTTGTGCGATGGAAATGAATTATTTATGGAAGGATTCTAATGGAAAGAGACGGGAGACGGCGATCTGGGGGGGATCTGTATCCTACAAGCCAATGCTTCATGTCTAATCCAACAGCACCGAATCATGAAGCCCCCTGCCACGCACTATGGCCAGCACTATGTGACCCCCCTCTAAATAGCAGCTCTGGACATTTCATCTACACCCGGTCTGATAGGAACCTCAAATGTAACGTTATAATGTCAATGACATGCAACACAAAGTGGAGAGAGGAACTCACCGCAAAATAAAGTCATGTTGTCACCCTTCTGTCCTGGTAGAGACGCCCAGATGTTGGCCCAGGATGGTGGCATGGATGGCTCTTAACTTCTCAAGTCTGTCTTCCTTGGGGGAGCTCATCGTGTGCACCAATGCTCCAAGGTGTGCACACAAAGAAAGCAGCGATCCTGTAGACGTCTATATGAGATGAGCCGCCTATTATGATGTGCACTGTATTATATCTACCCCTCTAGCCCCCTCCCTAATGTATAGATAAGCATGGACCCCTCCAGAGGATAACACCAGGACCATGTACCCCTATACACAGTACCCAGTACTATAAAGCTACAACCAAACTAGAAGAGATGGAAGAACCATCAAGACTATTACAATGACGCCAGGTTCCCTCTTCCTCCCAAATTTCTGTAGGCTTCATACTCTTCTACAGTCTGTATAGGTTCCCTAGTTCTAGGTGTTCCCCTATATATGTCTCAGCAAAGAAAAACAAAAAAGAACACCGCGCGGCACCTTGCGCATTATCTTTGTGATGATTCTCACAAAAAAGTGCATCAATAGTAATCACCTTGATTTGCTGTGATAATGATCACAGCATACAAGCAAATCTTTCAGCAAATCTTTCAGCAAAATGATAGCAAGCAGATCTTTTAACCGTGTATATACCTATACCTATATATGTCTCAGCACGTAGGTCCCAATTAGGACTTTATCCACAGATGCCCCCTATAAGTGCTTTTACCAATGGTGTTTCTGCAAAATGTAGCAGCACAATAGGAGACCCCCATAAGGCCCGGGCTACAAGAGGTCCTCCAGAAGGCGATATTCACACACACATGCTATAAATCCAACACGTATTTTACTATAAGATCCAAAGCAGAAGTCCAGCTCTGGCACGTTCTCTGCTACATAGTCCATGTGGAAGCTTTCTGTGGATTGTCATCAGATCTGACATTGATTCCAGTGCAGAATCTTACCCAAAATCCAAGTCGAGTCAGTTTTGTGTATTAGCCCCAGTTACCCTTTCTTGCAGGTGTGAAGTGGGACAATGTATAGCGTCCTCTAGTGGACAGTGAACCATCCAATAAACCAATGAGACTGCCTCTGCCTTCAAAAGCTTCCCAACAAGAAGGAGATGATTCCTAATATCGGTGAGACTCTATGAAGATGATGAAGAACATGGCGAAAAAAGTGATGTACTAGCGGTAGAGGTATAGTATTAATCCTAGAATCCCATGTAGGGACCACCAGTCCCACTACTAACCAACCACAACCTAAAGAAACTTCTGTTTTTACAATGACAACAAAGCAAATATCAACTCTATTCTAACCCTGCTATTTTGTTGCCAGCAATGTGTGGCCACCTGGATTGTCTGATGGTTTCATAGAGTTGGCCAAACTCTTCAGACAGGAGAATTGTCCTCTGTGGGCTAAATGGACCCATACGTTCAACAAAATGGTCTTTTGTCATCTCCAGTCTCTTAGTCCAACTATGACAAGTTCTAACAAGGTCTTGCGGGTTACAAAGTTGGTTGCTGGATTCTGGTAGGATCCTTCTCAGGTCTTGCATGGTATGATCCTTCTCAGGTCTTGCACGGTACGATCCTTCTCAGGTCTTGCACGGTACGATCCTTCTCATGTCTTGCATGGTACGATCCTTCTCATGTCTTGCATGGTACGATCCTTCTCAGGTCTTGCATGGTACGATCCTTCTCAGGTCTTGCATGGTACGATCCTTCTCAGGTCTTGCACGGTACGATCCTTCTCAGGTCTTGCATGGTACGATCCTTCTCAGGTCTTGCATGGTACGATCCTTCTCAGGTCTTGCACGGTACGATCCTTCTCAGGTCTTGCACGGTACGATCCTTCTCATGTCTTGCACGGTACGATCCTTCTCAGGTCTTGCATGGTACGATCCTTCTCAGGCCTTGCATGGTACGATCCTTCTCAGGTCTTGCATGGTAGGATCCTTCTCAGGCCTTGCATGGTACGATCCTTCTCAGGTCTTGCATGGTACGATCCTTCTCAGGTCTTGCACGGTACGATCCTTCTCAGGTCTTGCACGGTACGATCCTTCTCAGGTCTTGCACGGTACGATCCTTCTCAGGTCTTGCATGGTAAGATCTGTGAAGGTAGACCATGTCTATTCTTATTTTTATACATGCTTTATACTGCTTAAGAAATTATATTTTTCTTTGTGCAACGTTTATACATTAAGATGGCGCTTGTATCCAGTACCGCACCCAGATGCTGACGCACACGATCGTCATGTGGTTTATAAGAAAGACAGTATCATTTCCCGGGAAATCGAAAGCTAAGAAGATATTGAAATTTAAGAGCCAATGACTGATCGCCAGTGTATTCGGATACAAGACGTATATGCTTACAGCCTGCCTTTTTCTTATCTTTCTTGCATTCCTGTATAAAAACTGTAACTTCCTCAATAAACCTCAGTTCTGTGTGAACAGGCATCATGCTCGTTGCATGGACTGGGATTAACCCTGACACATGTGTTAGAATTCATTCTAGTCAGCGCGCACATGCATGATTGATTTGGAGCAGGTGACTGACCACTGTAAGTGACCCGTACTCTGGCGGGGGTTCTCCCTCAACAGATCCTTCTCAGGTCTTGCAGGGTACGATCCTTCTCAGGTATTGCGTGGTGTGATCCTTCTCAGGTCTTGCATGGTAGGATCCTTCTCAGGTCTTGCATGGTAGGATCCTTCTCAGGTCTTGCATGGTGCGATCCTTCTCAGGTCTTGCATGGTAGGATCCTTCTCAGGTCTTGCAAGGTAGGATCCTTCTCAGGTCTTGCATGGTGCGATCCTTCTCAGGTCTTGCATGGTAGGATCCTTCTCAGGTCTTGCATGGTAGGATCCTTCTCAGGTCTTGCATGGTGCGATCCTTCTCAGGTCTTGCATGGTAGGATCCTTCTCAGGTCTTGCATGGTACGATCCTTCTCAGGTCTAGCATGGTGCGATCCTTCTCAGGTCCACTCATTTGCATATCTTTCTCTTTCATTATCCTCTCTGGCCAATGAATTTCCAAACTTTCGGTGGCATGTAGACAAGTGGCCAACTCCATATTGCTCTTTGCCCTTTGCTTGCTATGTATTATCACTCATGGTACATTGTCCTGGTGTCTGATGGCCACATAGACCTACATTGACCCTATTGGACAATCTTTGGTTGCCCTTTCCAGATTCCATCATTGTCATTAGCAAACCCTGAATCTAACCCCAAGAAGACGTATCAAGGAGGAGCCGAGGACCTTGGTGATAGGGTTATGGTCCCATGTTCTATAATTATTTGTCATCAATTCCAGACCTCAGTGTCATGGCTCCATCTCTTTGGATATTTCCGACATCCAACCACTGAACAGACTCAAGAGGTTTAGAATGAATTTCGTCTTCATTGCCAGTGACATAGCGCTCCTAATGAGGTCATTACAAAAATAAACAAGTCTTCAGTCTAATACGGGGCTAAACAGTCAGAGCATCAATATGAAGAGATCTCTTACTAGGTTAAACCGTAATTAAGTCACATAATCCCTCAAAATATTTACCCTGCGAGCAAACACCCGGCAAACGGCGCTCATCTGGATAATTAATTACAGTAATTAATGCAGGGAAGACAGCTGCTGCTAATACTACGGCTGCCGGATACCCGGCCCACGCCGAAACCTCTGGGGGGAATGACCACCAAGTAACCAAGGAAGCAACAGATGTAATAGGCGCCGAAGAGTAGACAGGACGGCCATGTGCAGCGCGGAGCGGGGGCCCCTGCCAAACCGATACCTAGGTGACGGCACTACAAGGCCTCATCAACCGGAGGGCCAGGAAATAATGGCAGCGTGGTGAGATAAAAAATATAGGTCTCTGCGCTCTTGTAAAGAACGTTTATGAAATGGAGGCCGAATTATACGCGCCAATAAAACAGGAGGAGACGGCGCACAGGAGGTAGATCCATGGGGGAGGGCGCCATGCTTCACTGGATAAAGCCTGCAGTATAATATAGATCAGAAGGAGACAATCAATATCCCCGGCCCCCGCCATCCCATAATAGAAAGTGGATCATAATATTCACAATAGTCAGCCCGAGGCAGACCATAACCAAAGTGTAGGGTGAGTGACAGTAGTATATCCAACATATACACCAATGAAGGGGCAGTATTATAGTAGTTATATTCTTGTACATAGGAGTAGTATTATAGTAGTTATATTCTTGTACATAGGAGTAGTATTATAGTAGTTATATTCTTGTACATAGGAGTAGTATTATAGCAGTTATATTCTTGTACATAGGAGTAGTATTATAGTAGTTATATTCTTGTACATAGGAGCAGTATTATAGTAGTTATATTCTTGTACATAGGAGCAGTATTATAGTAGTTATATTCTTGTACATAGGAGTAGTATTATAGTAGTTATATTCTTGTACATAGGAGTAGTATTATAGTAGTTATATTCTTGTACATAGGAGTAGTATTATAGTAGTTATATTCTTGTACATAGGAGCAGTATTATAGTAGTTATATTCTTGTACATAGGAGCAGTATTATAGTAGTTATATTCTTGTACATAGGAGTAGTATTATAGTAGTTATATTCTTGTACATAGGAGCAGTATTATAGTAGTTATATTCTTGTACATAGGAGCAGTATTATAGTAGTTATATTCTTGTACATAGGAGTAGTATTATAGTAGTTATATTCTTGTACATAGGAGTAGTATTATAGTAGTTATATTCTTGTACATAGGAGTAGTATTATAGTAGTTATATTCTTGTACATACGAGTAGTATTATAGTAGTTATATTCTTGTACATAGGAGTAGTATTATAGTAGTTATATTCTCGTACATAGGAGTAGTATTATAGTAGTTATATTCTTGTACATAGGAGGTAGTATTATAGTAGTTATATTCTTGTACATAGGAGTAGTATTATAGTAGTTATATTCTTGTACATAGGAGTAGTATTATAGTAGTTATATTCTTGTACATAAGAGTAGTATTATAGTAGTTATATTCTTGTACATAGGAGTAGTATTATAGTAGTTATATTCTTGTACATAGGAGTAGTATTATAGTAGTTATATTCTTGTACATAGGAGCAGTATTATAGTAGTTATATTCTTGTACATAGGAGTAGTATTATAGTAGTTATATTCTTGTACATAGGAGCAGTATTATAGTAGTTATATTCTTGTACATAGGAGTAGTATTATAGTAGTTATATTCTTGTACATAGGAGTAGTATTATAGTAGTTATATTCTTGTACATAGGAGCAGTATTATAGTAGTTATATTCTTGTATATAGGAGGTAGTATTATAGTAGTTATATTCTTGTACATAGGAGCAGTATTATAGTAGTTATATTCTTGTATATAGGAGGTAGTATTATAGTAGTTATATTCTTGTACATAGGAGGTAGTATTATAGTAGTTATATTCTTGTACATAGGAGTAGTATTATAGTAGTTATATTCTTGTACATAGGAGTAGTATTATAGTAGTTATATTCTTGTACATAGGAGTAGTATTATAGTAGTTATATTCTTGTACATAGGAGTAGTATTATAGTAGTTATATTCTTGTACATAGGAGTAGTATTATAGTAGTTATATTCTTGTACATAGGAGTAGTATTATAGTAGTTATATTCTTGTACATAGGAGTAGTATTATAGTAGTTATATTCTTGTACATAGGAGTAGTATTATAGAAGTTATATTCTTGTACATAGGAGTAGTATTATAGTAGTTATATTCTTGTACATAGGAGTAGTATTATAGTAGTTATATTCTTGTACATAGGAGTAGTATTATAGTAGTTATATTCTTGTACATAGGAGTAGTATTATAGTAGTTATATTCTTGTACATAGGAGTAGTATTATAGTAGTTATATTCTTGTACATAGGAGTAGTATTATAGTAGTTATATTCTTGTACATAGGAGTAGTATTATAGTAGTTATATTCTTGTACATAGGAGTAGTATTATAGTAGTTATATTCTTGTACATAGGAGGTAGTATTATAGTAGTTATATTCTTGTACATAGGAGCAGTATTATAGTAGTTATATTCTTGTACATAGGAGTAGTATTATAGTAGTTATATTCTTGTACATAGGAGTAGTATTATAGTAGTTATATTCTTGTACATAGGAGGTAGTATTATAGTAGTTATATTCTTGTACATAGGAGTAGTATTATAGTAGTTATATTCTTGTACATAGGAGTAGTATTATAGTAGTTATATTCTTGTACATAGGAGTAGTATTATAGTAGTTATATTCTTGTACATAGGAGTAGTATTATAGTAGTTATATTCTTGTACATAGGAGTAGTATTATAGTAGTTATATTCTTGTACATAGGAGTAGTATTATAGTAGTTATATTCTTGTACATAGGAGTAGTATTATAGTAGTTATATTCTTGTACATAGGAGTAGTATTATAGTAGTTATATTCTTGTACATAGGAGTAGTATTATAGTAGTTATATTCTTGTACATAGGAGTAGTATTATAGTAGTTATATTCTTGTACATAGGAGTAGTATTATAGTAGTTATATTCTTGTACATAGGAGGTAGTATTATAGTAGTTATATTCTTGTACATAGGAGCAGTATTATAGTAGTTATATTCTTGTACATAGGAGTAGTATTATAGTAGTTATATTCTTGTACATAGGAGTAGTATTATAGTAGTTATATTCTTGTACATAGGAGGTAGTATTATAGTAGTTATATTCTTGTACATAGGAGTAGTATTATAGTAGTTATATTCTTGTACATAGGAGCAGTATTATAGCTGTTATATTCTTGTACATAGGAGTAGTATTATAGTAGTTATATTCTTGTACATAGGAGTAGTATTATAGTAGTTATATTCTCGTACATAGGAGTAGTATTATAGTAGTTATATTCTCGTACATAGGAGGTAGTATTATAGTAGTTATATTCTCGTACATAGGAGGTAGTATTATAGTAGTTATATTCTTGTACATAGGAGTAGTATTATAGTAGTTATATTCTTGTACATAGGAGTAGTATTATAGTAGTTATATTCTTGTACATAGGAGGTAGTATTATAGTAGTTATATTCTTGTATATAGGAGGTAGTATTATAGTAATTATATTCTTGTACATAGGAGTAGTATTATAGTAGTTATATTCTTGTACATAGGAGTAGTATTATAGTAGTTATATTCTTGTACATAGGAGCAGTATTATAGTAGTTATATTCTTGTACATAGGAGTAGTATTATAGTAGTTATATTCTTGTACATAGGAGGTAGTATTATAGTAGTTATATTCTTGTACATAGGAGCAGTATTATAGTAGTTATATTCTCGTACATAGGAGTAGTATTATAGTAGTTATATTCTTGTACATAGGAGTAGTATTATAGTAGTTATATTCTTGTACATAGGAGGTAGTATTATAGTAGTTATATTCTTGTACATAGGAGTAGTATTATAGTAGTTATATTCTTGTACATAGGAGCAGTATTATAGCTGTTATATTCTTGTACATAGGAGTAGTATTATAGTAGTTATATTCTTGTACATAGGAGTAGTATTATAGTTGTTATATTGTTGTACATAGGTGTAGTATTATAGTAGTTATATTCTTGTACATAGGAGTAGTATTATAGTAGTTATATTCTTGTACATAGGAGTAGTATTATAGTAGTTATATTCTTGTACATAGGAGCAGTATTATAGTAGTTATATTCTTGTATATAGGAGGTAGTATTATAGTAGTTATATTCTTGTACATAGGAGGTAGTATTATAGTAGTTATATTCTTGTACATAGGAGTAGTATTATAGTAGTTATATTCTTGTACATAGGAGCAGTATTATAGTAGTTATATTCTTGTACATAGGAGGTAGTATTATAGTAGTTATATTCTTGTACATAGGAGTAGTATTATAGTTGTTATATTGTTGTACATAGGTGTAGTATTATAGTAGTTATATTCTTGTACATAGGAGTAGTATTATAGTAGTTATATTCTTGTACATAGGAGTAGTATTATAGTAGTTATATTCTTGTACATAGGAGCAGTATTATAGTAGTTATATTCTTGTACATAGGAGGTAGTATTATAGTAGTTATATTCTTGTACATAGGAGTAGTATTATAGTTGTTATATTGTTGTACATAGGTGTAGTATTATAGTAGTTATATTCTTGTACATAGGAGTAGTATTATAGTAGTTATATTCTTGTACATAGGAGTAGTATTATAGTAGTTATATTCTTGTACATAGGAGCAGTATTATAGTAGTTATATTCTTGTATATAGGAGGTAGTATTATAGTAGTTATATTCTTGTACATAGGAGGTAGTATTATAGTAGTTATATTCTTGTACATAGGAGTAGTATTATAGTAGTTATATTCTTGTACATAGGAGCAGTATTATAGTAGTTATATTCTTGTACATAGGAGGCAGTATTATAGTAGTTATATTCTTGTACATAGGAGTAGTATTATAGTAGTTATATTCTTGTACATAGGAGTAGTATTATAGTAGTTATATTCTTGTACATAGGAGCAGTATTATAGTAGTTATATTCTTGTATATAGGAGGTAGTATTATAGTAGTTATATTCTTGTACATAGGAGCAGTATTATAGTAGTTATATTCTTGTATATAGGAGGTAGTATTATAGTAGTTATATTCTTGTACATAGGAGTAGTATTATAGTAGTTATATTCTTGTACATAGGAGTAGTATTATAGTAGTTATATTCTTGTACATAGGAGTAGTATTATAGTAGTTATATTCTTGTACATAGGAGTAGTATTATAGTAGTTATATTCTTGTACATAGGAGTAGTATTATAGTAGTTATATTCTTGTACATAGGAGTAGTATTATAGTAGTTATATTCTTGTACATAGGAGTAGTATTATAGTAGTTATATTCTTGTACATAGGAGTAGTATTATAGTAGTTATATTCTTGTACATAGGAGTAGTATTATAGCAGTTATATTCTTGTACATAGGAGTAGTATTATAGTAGTTATATTCTTGTACATAGGAGTAGTATTATAGTAGTTATATTCTTGTACATAGGAGTAGTATTATAGTAGTGATATTCTTGTACATAGGAGTAGTATTATAGTAGTTATATTCTTGTACATAGGAGTAGTATTATAGTAGTTATATTCTTGTATATTGGAGTAGTATTATAGTAGTTATATTCTTGTATATTGGAGTAGTATTATAGTAGTTATATTCTTGTACATAGAAGTAGTATTATAGTAGTTATATTTTTGTACATAGGAGTAGTATTATAGTAGTTATATTCTTGTACATAGGAGTAGTATTATAGTAGTTATATTCTTGTACATAGGAGTAGTACTATAGTAGTTATATTCTTGTACATAGGAGTAGTATTATAGTAGTTATATTCTTGTACATAGGAGTAGTATTATAGTAGTTATATTCTTGTACATAGGAGGTAGTATTATAGTAGATATATTCTTGTACATAGAAGTAGTATTATAGTAGTTATATTCTTGTACATAGGAGTAGTATTATAGTAGTTATATTCTTGTACATAGGAGGTAGTATTATAGTAGTTATATTCTTGTACATAGGAGTAGTATTATAGTAGTTATATTCTTGTACATAGGAGTAGTATTATAGTAGTTATATTCTTGTACATAGTAGTAGTATTATAGTAGTTATATTCTTGAACATAGGAGTAGTATTATAGTAGTTATATTCTTGTACATAGGAGTAGTATTATAGTAGTTATATTCTTGTACATAGGAGTAGTATTATAGTAGTTATATTCTTGTACATAGGAGTAGTATTATAGTAGTTATATTCTTGTACATAGGAGTAGTATTATAGTAGTTATATTCTTGTACATAGGAGGTAGTATTATAGTAGTTATATTCTTGTACATAGGAGCAGTATTATAGTAGTTATATTCTTGTACATAGGAGTAGTATTATAGTAGTTATATTCTTGTACATAGGAGTAGTATTATAGTAGTTATATTCTTGTACATAGGAGGTAGTATTATAGTAGTTATATTCTTGTACATAGGAGGTAGTATTATAGTAGTTATATTCTTGTACATAGGAGGTAGTATTATAGTAGTTATATTCTTGTACATAGGAGTAGTATTATAGTAGTTATATTCTTGTACATAGGAGCAGTATTATAGTAGTTATATTCTTGTACATAGGAGGTAGTATTATAGTAGTTATATTCTTGTATATAGGAGGTAGTATTATAGTAATTATATTCTTGTACATAGGAGTAGTATTATAGTAGTTATATTCTTGTACATAGGAGTAGTATTATAGTAGTTATATTCTTGTACATAGGAGCAGTATTATAGTAGTTATATTCTTGTACATAGGAGTAGTATTATAGTAGTTATATTCTTGTACATAGGAGGTAGTATTATAGTAGTTATATTCTTGTACATAGGAGTAGTATTATAGTAGTTATATTCTTGTACATAGGAGCAGTATTATAGCTGTTATATTCTTGTACATAGGAGTAGTATTATAGTAGTTATATTCTTGTACATAGGAGTAGTATTATAGTAGTTATATTGTTGTACATAGGTGTAGTATTATAGTAGTTATATTCTTGTACATAGGAGTAGTATTATAGTAGTTATATTCTTGTACATAGGAGTAGTATTATAGTAGTTATATTCTTGTACATAGGAGCAGTATTATAGTAGTTATATTCTTGTATATAGGAGGTAGTATTATAGTAGTTATATTCTTGTACATAGGAGCAGTATTATAGTAGTTATATTCTTGTATATAGGAGGTAGTATTATAGTAGTTATATTCTTGTACATAGGAGGTAGTATTATAGTAGTTATATTCTTGTACATAGGAGCAGTATTATAGTAGTTATATTCTTGTACATAGGAGCAGTATTATAGTAGTTATATTCTTGTACATAGGAGTAGTATTATAGTAGTTATATTCTTGTACATAGGAGCAGTATTATAGTAGTTATATTCTTGTACATAGGAGGCAGTATTATAGTAGTTATATTCTTGTACATAGGAGTAGTATTATAGTAGTTATATTCTTGTACATAGGAGTAGTATTATAGTAGTTATATTCTTGTACATAGGAGCAGTATTATAGTAGTTATATTCTTGTATATAGGAGGTAGTATTATAGTAGTTATATTCTTGTACATAGGAGTAGTATTATAGTAGTTATATTCTTGTACATAGGAGTAGTATTATAGTAGTTATATTCTTGTACATAGGAGCAGTATTATAGTAGTTATATTCTTGTATATAGGAGGTAGTATTATAGTAGTTATATTCTTGTACATAGGAGTAGTATTATAGTAGTTATATTCTTGTACATAGGAGTAGTATTATAGTAGTTATATTCTTGTACATAGGAGTAGTATTATAGCAGTTATATTCTTGTACATAGGAGTAGTATTATAGCAGTTATATTCTTGTATATAGGAGTAGTATTATAGTAGTTATATTCTTGTACATAGGAGTAGTATTATAGTAGTTATATTCTTGTACATAGGAGTAGTATTATAGTAGTTATATTCTTGTACATAGGAGTAGTATTATAGTAGTTATATTCTTGTACATAGGAGCAGTATTATAGTAGTTATATTCTTGTATATTGGAGTAGTATTATAGTAGTTATATTCTTGTATATTGGAGTAGTATTATAGTAGTTATATTCTTGTACATAGAAGTAGTATTATAGTAGTTATATTTTTGTACATAGGAGTAGTATTATAGTAGTTATATTCTTGTACATAGGAGTAGTATTATAGTAGTTATATTCTTGTACATAGGAGGTAGTATTATAGTAGTTATATTCTTGTACATAGGAGTAGTATTATAGTAGTTATATTCTTGTACATAGGAGCAGTATTATAGTAGTTATATTCTTGTACATAGGAGGCAGTATTATAGTAGTTATATTCTTGTACATAGGAGTAGTATTATAGTAGTTATATTCTTGTACATAGGAGTAGTATTATAGTAGTTATATTCTTGTACATAGGAGCAGTATTATAGTAGTTATATTCTTGTATATAGGAGGTAGTATTATAGTAGTTATATTCTTGTACATAGGAGCAGTATTATAGTAGTTATATTCTTGTATATAGGAGGTAGTATTATAGTAGTTATATTCTTGTACATAGGAGTAGTATTATAGTAGTTATATTCTTGTACATAGGAGTAGTATTATAGTAGTTATATTCTTGTACATAGGAGTAGTATTATAGTAGTTATATTCTTGTACATAGGAGTAGTATTATAGTAGTTATATTCTTGTACATAGGAGTAGTATTATAGTAGTTATATTCTTGTACATAGGAGTAGTATTATAGTAGTTATATTCTTGTATATAGGAGTAGTATTATAGTAGTTATATTCTTGTACATAGGAGTAGTATTATAGTAGTTATATTCTTGTACATAGGAGTAGTATTATAGTAGTTATATTCTTGTACATAGGAGCAGTATTATAGTAGTTATATTCTTGTATATTGGAGTAGTATTATAGTAGTTATATTCTTGTATATTGGAGTAGTATTATAGTAGTTATATTCTTGTACATAGAAGTAGTATTATAGTAGTTATATTTTTGTACATAGGAGTAGTATTATAGTAGTTATATTCTTGTACATAGGAGTAGTATTATAGTAGTTATATTCTTGTACATAGGAGTAGTACTATAGTAGTTATATTCTTGTACATAGGAGTAGTATTATAGTAGTTATATTCTTGTACATAGGAGTAGTATTATAGTAGTTATATTCTTGTACATAGGAGGTAGTATTATAGTAGATATATTCTTGTACATAGAAGTAGTATTATAGTAGTTATATTCTTGTACATAGGAGTAGTATTATAGTAGTTATATTCTTGTACATAGGAGGTAGTATTATAGTAGTTATATTCTTGTACATAGGAGTAGTATTATAGTAGTTATATTCTTGTACATAGGAGTAGTATTATAGTAGTTATATTCTTGTACATAGTAGTAGTATTATAGTAGTTATATTCTTGAACATAGGAGTAGTATTATAGTAGTTATATTCTTGTACATAGGAGTAGTATTATAGTAGTTATATTCTTGTACATAGGAGTAGTATTATAGTAGTTATATTCTTGTACATAGGAGTAGTATTATAGTAGTTATATTCTTGTACATAGGAGTAGTATTATAGTAGTTATATTCTTGTACATAGGAGGTAGTATTATAGTAGTTATATTCTTGTACATAGGAGCAGTATTATAGTAGTTATATTCTTGTACATAGGAGTCGTATTATAGTAGTTATATTCTTGTACATAGGAGTAGTATTATAGTAGTTATATTCTTGTACATAGGAGGTAGTATTATAGTAGTTATATTCTTGTACATAGGAGTAGTATTATAGTAGTTATATTCTTGTACATAGGAGCAGTATTATAGCTGTTATATTCTTGTACATAGGAGTAGTATTGTAGTAGTTATATTCTTGTACATAGGAGTAGTATTATAGTAGTTATATTCTTGTACATAGGAGGTAGTATTATAGTAGTTATATTCTTGTACATAGGAGTAGTATTATAGTAGTTATATTCTTGTACATAGGAGTAGTATTATAGTAGTTATATTCTTGTACATAGGAGGTAGTATTATAGTAGTTATATTCTTGTACATAGGAGGTAGTATTATAGTAATTATATTCTTGTACATAGGAGTAGTATTATAGTAGTTATATTCTTGTACATAGGAGTAGTATTATAGTAGTTATATTCTTGTACATAGGAGCAGTATTATAGTAGTTATATTCTTGTACATAGGAGGTAGTATTATAGTAGTTATATTCTTGTATATAGGAGGTAGTATTATAGTAATTATATTCTTGTACATAGGAGTAGTATTATAGTAGTTATATTCTTGTACATAGGAGTAGTATTATAGTAGTTATATTCTTGTACATAGGAGCAGTATTATAGTAGTTATATTCTTGTACATAGGAGGTAGTATTATAGTAGTTATATTCTTGTACATAGGAGCAGTATTATAGTAGTTATATTCTTGTACATAGGAGTAGTATTATAGTAGTTATATTCTTGTACATAGGAGTAGTATTATAGTAGTTATATTCTTGTACATAGGAGGTAGTATTATAGTAGTTATATTCTTGTACATAGGAGTAGTATTATAGTAGTTATATTCTTGTACATAGGAGCAGTATTATAGCTGTTATATTCTTGTACATAGGAGTAGTATTATAGTAGTTATATTCTTGTACATAGGAGTAGTATTATAGTAGTTATATTGTTGTACATAGGTGTAGTATTATAGTAGTTATATTCTTGTACATAGGAGTAGTATTATAGTAGTTATATTCTTGTATATAGGAGGTAGTATTATAGTAGTTATATTCTTGTACATAGGAGCAGTATTATAGTAGTTATATTCTTGTATATAGGAGGTAGTATTATAGTAGTTATATTCTTGTACATAGGAGCAGTATTATAGTAGTTATATTCTTGTATATAGGAGGTAGTATTATAGTAGTTATATTCTTGTACATAGGAGGTAGTATTATAGTAGTTATATTCTTGTACATAGGAGTAGTATTATAGTAGTTATATTCTTGTACATAGGAGCAGTATTATAGTAGTTATATTCTTGTACATAGGAGGCAGTATTATAGTAGTTATATTCTTGTACATATGAGTAGTATTATAGTAGTT
Source organism: Leptodactylus fuscus (assembly GCF_031893055.1). Taxonomy (NCBI): domain Eukaryota; kingdom Metazoa; phylum Chordata; class Amphibia; order Anura; family Leptodactylidae; genus Leptodactylus; species Leptodactylus fuscus. The sequence continues at coordinate 4,228,464 of NC_134273.1, read as the reverse complement.
ATATTCTTGTACATAGGAGTAGTATTATAGTAGTTATATTCTTGTACATAGGAGCAGTATTATAGTAGTTATATTCTTGTATATAGGAGGTAGTATTATAGTAGTTATATTCTTGTACATAGGAGTAGTATTATAGTAGTTATATTCTTGTACATAGGAGTAGTATTATAGTAGTTATATTCTTGTACATAGGAGCAGTATTATAGTAGTTATATTCTTGTATATAGGAGGTAGTATTATAGTAGTTATATTCTTGTACATAGGAGTAGTATTATAGTAGTTATATTCTTGTACATAGGAGTAGTATTATAGTAGTTATATTCTTGTACATAGGAGTAGTATTATAGCAGTTATATTCTTGTACATAGGAGTAGTATTATAGCAGTTATATTCTTGTATATAGGAGTAGTATTATAGTAGTTATATTCTTGTACATAGGAGTAGTATTATAGTAGTTATATTCTTGTACATAGGAGTAGTATTATAGTAGTTATATTCTTGTACATAGGAGTAGTATTATAGTAGTTATATTCTTGTACATAGGAGCAGTATTATAGTAGTTATATTCTTGTATATTGGAGTAGTATTATAGTAGTTATATTCTTGTATATTGGAGTAGTATTATAGTAGTTATATTCTTGTACATAGAAGTAGTATTATAGTAGTTATATTTTTGTACATAGGAGTAGTATTATAGTAGTTATATTCTTGTACATAGGAGTAGTATTATAGTAGTTATATTCTTGTACATAGGAGTAGTATTATAGTAGTTATATTCTTGTACATAGGAGCAGTATTATAGTAGTTATATTCTTGTATATTGGAGTAGTATTATAGTAGTTATATTCTTGTATATTGGAGTAGTATTATAGTAGTTATATTCTTGTACATAGAAGTAGTATTATAGTAGTTATATTTTTGTACATAGGAGTAGTATTATAGTAGTTATATTCTTGTACATAGGAGTAGTACTATAGTAGTTATATTCTTGTACATAGGAGTAGTATTATAGTAGTTATATTCTTGTACATAGGAGTAGTATTATAGTAGTTATATTCTTGTACATAGGAGTAGTATTATAGTAGTTATATTCTTGTACATAGGAGGTAGTATTATAGTAGTTATATTCTTGTACATAGCAGTATTATAGTAGTTATATTCTTGTACATAGGGGCAGTATTATAGTAGTTATATTCTTGTACATAGGAGTAGTATTATAGTAGTTATATTCTTGTACATAGGAGCAGTATTATAGTAGTTATATTCCTGTACATAGGAGTAGTATTATAGTAGTTATATTCTTGTACATAGGAGTAGTATTATAGTAGTTATATACTAGTACATAGGAGTAGTATTATAGTAGTTATATTCTTGTACATAGGAGCAGTATTATAGTTGGTATATTCTTGTACATAGGAGCAGTATTATAGTAGTTATATTCTTGTACATAGGAGTAGTATTATAGTAGTTATATTCTTGTACATAGGAGCAGTATTATAGTAGTTATATTCTTGTACATAGGAGTAGTATTATAGTAGTTATATTCTTGTACATAGGAGTAGTATTATAGTAGTTATATTCTTGTACATAGGAGTAGTATTATAGTAGTTATATTCTTGTACATAGGAGCAGTATTATAGTAGTTATATTCTTGTACATAGGAGGTAGTATTATAGTAGTTATATTCTTGTACATAGGAGTAGTATTTTAGTAGTTATATTCTTGAACATAGGAGTAGTATTATAGTAGTTATATTCTTGTACATAGGAGTAGTATTATAGTAGTTATATTCTTGTACATAGGAGGTAGTATTATAGTAGTTATATTCTTGTACATAGGAGGTAGTATTATAGTAGTTATATTCTTGTACATAGGAGCAGTATGATAGTAGTTATATTCTTGTACATAGGAGCAGTATTATAGCTGTTATATTCTTGTACATAGGAGTAGTATTATAGTAGTTATATTCTTGTACATAGGAGTAGTATTATAGTAGTTATATTGTTGTACATAGGTGTAGTATTATAGTAGTTATATTCTTGTACATAGGAGTAGTATTATAGTAGTTATATTCTTGTACATAGGAGTAGTATTATAGTAGTTATATTCTTGTACATAGGAGCAGTATTATAGTAGTTATATTCTTGTATATAGGAGGTAGTATTATAGTAGTTATATTCTTGTACATAGGAGCAGTATTATAGTAGTTATATTCTTGTATATAGGAGGTAGTATTATAGTAGTTATATTCTTGTACATAGGAGGTAGTATTATAGTAGTTATATTCTTGTACATAGGAGTAGTATTATAGTAGTTATATTCTTGTACATAGGAGCAGTATTATAGTAGTTATATTCTTGTACATAGGAGGCAGTATTATAGTAGTTATATTCTTGTACATAGGAGTAGTATTATAGTAGTTATATTCTTGTACATAGGAGTAGTATTATAGTAGTTATATTCTTGTACATAGGAGCAGTATTATAGTAGTTATATTCTTGTATATAGGAGGTAGTATTATAGTAGTTATATTCTTGTACATAGGAGTAGTATTATAGTAGTTATATTCTTGTACATAGGAGTAGTATTATAGTAGTTATATTCTTGTACATAGGAGCAGTATTATAGTAGTTATATTCTTGTATATAGGAGGTAGTATTATAGTAGTTATATTCTTGTACATAGGAGTAGTATTATAGTAGTTATATTCTTGTACATAGGAGTAGTATTATAGTAGTTATATTCTTGTACATAGGAGTAGTATTATAGCAGTTATATTCTTGTACATAGGAGTAGTATTATAGCAGTTATATTCTTGTATATAGGAGTAGTATTATAGTAGTTATATTCTTGTACATAGGAGTAGTATTATAGTAGTTATATTCTTGTACATAGGAGTAGTATTATAGTAGTTATATTCTTGTACATAGGAGTAGTATTATAGTAGTTATATTCTTGTACATAGGAGCAGTATTATAGTAGTTATATTCTTGTATATTGGAGTAGTATTATAGTAGTTATATTCTTGTATATTGGAGTAGTATTATAGTAGTTATATTCTTGTACATAGAAGTAGTATTAAAGTAGTTATATTTTTGTACATAGGAGTAGTATTATAGTAGTTATATTCTTGTACATAGGAGTAGTATTATAGTAGTTATATTCTTGTACATAGGAGTAGTATTATAGTAGTTATATTCTTGTACATAGGAGCAGTATTATAGTAGTTATATTCTTGTATATTGGAGTAGTATTATAGTAGTTATATTCTTGTATATTGGAGTAGTATTATAGTAGTTATATTCTTGTACATAGAAGTAGTATTATAGTAGTTATATTTTTGTACATAGGAGTAGTATTATAGTAGTTATATTCTTGTACATAGGAGTAGTACTATAGTAGTTATATTCTTGTACATAGGAGTAGTATTATTATAGTAGTTATATTCTTGTACATAGGAGTAGTATTATAGTAGTTATATTCTTGTACATAGGAGTAGTATTATAGTAGTTATATTCTTGTACATAGGAGGTAGTATTATAGTAGTTATATTCTTGTACATAGCAGTATTATAGTAGTTATATTCTTGTACATAGGGGCAGTATTATAGTAGTTATATTCTTGTACATAGGAGTAGTATTATAGTAGTTATATTCTTGTACATAGGAGCAGTATTATAGTAGTTATATTCCTGTACATAGGAGTAGTATTATAGTAGTTATATTCTTGTACATAGGAGTAGTATTATAGTAGTTATATACTAGTACATAGGAGTAGTATTATAGTAGTTATATTCTTGTACATAGGAGCAGTATTATAGTTGGTATATTCTTGTACATAGGAGCAGTATTATAGTAGTTATATTCTTGTACATAGGAGTAGTATTATAGTAGTTATATTCTTGTACATAGGAGCAGTATTATAGTAGTTATATTCTTGTACATAGGAGTAGTATTATAGTAGTTATATTCTTGTACATAGGAGTAGTATTATAGTAGTTATATTCTTGTACATAGGAGTAGTATTATAGTAGTTATATTCTTGTACATAGGAGCAGTATTATAGTAGTTATATTCTTGTACATAGGAGGTAGTATTATAGTAGTTATATTCTTGTACATAGGAGTAGTATTATAGTAGTTATATTCTTGAACATAGGAGTAGTATTATAGTAGTTATATTCTTGTACATAGGAGTAGTATTATAGTAGTTATATTCTTGTACATAGGAGCAGTATTATAGTAGTTATATTCTTGTACATAGGAGTAGTATTATAGTAGTTATATTCTTGTACATAGGAGGCAGTATTATAGTAGTTATATTCTTGTACATAGGAGGTAGTATTATAGTAGTTATATTCTTGTACATAGGAGGCAGTATTATAGTAGTTATATTCTTGTACATAGGAGTAGTATTATAGTAGTTATATTCTTGTACATAGGAGGCAGTATTATAGTAGTTATATTCTTGTACATAGGAGGTAGTATTATAGTAGTTATATTCTTGTACATAGTAGGTAGTATTATAGTACTTATATTCTTGTACATAGTAGGTAGTATTATAGTAGTTATATTCTTGTACATAGGAGTAGTATTATAGTAGTTATATTCTTGTACATAGGAGGTAGTATTATAGTAGTTATATTCTTGTACATAGGAGTAGTATTATAGTAGTTATATTCTTGTACATAGGAGGTAGTATTATAGTAGTTATATTCTTGTACATAGGAGGTAGTATTATAGTAGTTATATTCTTGTACATAGGAGCAGTATTATAGTAGTTATATTCTTGTACATAGGAGTAGTATTATAGTAGTTATATTCTTGTACATAGGAGTAGTATTATAGTAGTTATATTCTTGTACATAGGAGGTAGTATTATAGTAGTTATATTCTTGTACATAGGAGCAGTATTATAGTAGTTATATTCTTGTACATAGGAGTAGTATTATAGTAGTTATATTCTTGTACATAGGAGCAGTATTATAGTAGTTATATTCTTGTACATAGGAGGTAGTATTATAGTAGTTATATTCTTGTACATAGGAGCAGTATTATAGTAGTTATATTCTTGTACATAGGAGTAGTATTATAGTAGTTATATTCTTGTACATAGGAGCAGTATTATAGTAGTTATATTCTTGTACATAGGAGTAGTATTATAGTAGTTATATTCTTGTACATAGGAGTAGTATTATAGTAGTTATATTCTTGTACATAGGAGCAGTATTATAGTAGTTATATTCTTGTACATAGGAGTAGTATTATAGTAGTTATATTCTTGTACATAGGAGTAGTATTATAGTAGTTATATTCTTGTACATAGGAGGTAGTATTATAGTAGTTATATTCTTGTACATAGGAGCAGTATTATAGTAGTTATATTCTTGTACATAGGAGTAGTATTATAGTAGTTATATTCTTGTACATAGGAGCAGTATTATAGTAGTTATATTCTTGTACATAGGAGTAGTATTATAGTAGTTATATTCTTGTACATAGGAGTAGTATTATAGTAGTTATATTCTTGTACATAGGAGGTAGTATTATAGTAGTTATATTCTTGTACATAGGAGGTAGTATTATAGTAGTTATATTCTTGTACATAGGAGCAGTATTATAGTAGTTATATTCTTGTACATAGGAGCAGTATTATAGTAGTTATATTCTTGTACATAGGAGCAGTATTATAGTAGTTATATTCTTGTACATAGGAGCAGTATTATAGTAGTTATATTCTTGTACATAGGAGCAGTATTATAGTAGTTATATTCTTGTACATAGGAGTAGTATTATAGTAGTTGTTTGTATATATTGCAGTCGTCCATCAATCCACTTTGTTATTCAGGCTATAACTGTTCTGTCTTTTTGTTCCTATTGCTGTGTGTGTCAGTCTTCACTACAGTTCTGGAATTAGTTTTATGAATCAGTGATGCACAGAACCTTCCCGAATAAATCCGCTCTATCTTACATGATACATGATTCCCATCTGCAGTCTATGGAGCCTGTGGTATACAGTAATAATCACGCCACTCCTCCATATAGCACCAGGCACAGTTATTATATACAGAAGACAGGGAATATTCTCTGGTACAATATAAATATGACAAAGTCACAGCGACCTTGGTAACAAGGCTCCATCTTTATCCTTATGTCAACCTGCTGGTGACAAGTGAGGCGTGCACAGGGTCAGGCAGTGGCCTTCTTGGCGAAAGCATCCGCAATAAACGTAAGGCATCTTGTGGAAGATTTATTGTGTGCGGGAAAGGTGTCTGTTTATGTGATTGTATAAAACATATTAAGGGGACACATGTCAAGGCCGACAGCGGCAGGAGAATCACTGATATAAGAGACGATCAGGCAGGAGGATCCTCAGCAGATGCCGCTGACTGCGCAGCATTGACTATATAAGACATGATGCCACATATAGATTTATATCCATGAAATATACACATGTCATATAAGAGCAACTAGTAATACAGCAAGGACCGCTGTGCAGAAATGGGGAGAGGTGTCCTCCAGCTTTTATAAAACTACAACTCCCAGCAGGTCTCAAAATGTCAAGTTAAAGTCTGCTACATCTGTACAGGTATTATTATAATTGTGAATACTGCCCCCTGTGGCGCTGGCTGAGCGTGGCTCCGCTAACAGGGCTATTAGTGCTGCTCTTAACCGGTTGCTCAGATGGTGATCGGCTTTATTTGCACAGCGGGGTCCATTTCTCAATGCTAATGCATCCGAGCCTCATGTTTGCACAGTGATCTGCACTTTTCAGCCTTTTATCCCCTTCGATTCTGTTCATTCTCCGATGGCATTTGCCGCATCTTTTTCCTCGTGCCACGCACATTTTCATCCATTTATCTGCTGACATTGTCCTTATAAAGTGCGACCTCCTGTGAAGATTCGGATGTCTGTTCACTATAGAACGCCTTGTAGCCATGTGGCGGCTCCACGTTCCTGCCCTGTCATTGCTGCTGGATCCCGCTGACAGCTGTTGGCTATTACCCTGCAAAAAAATCCACATTTCCATGTGCACGTGACCCATCAGATAACTTTTTAGGATGAGCATGCCCTGTGTGACTGATTTCCAGCCCCTGTCTGGGGTTTATTCTGCATGTTTAGCAGTTTTCCTCTTTGTCTCTAGTTCACAGTTCTCCCTGAGCTGCAGAGAAGAGAATACAGATGACCAGTTTGTTCCAAGCTAGATTTGTTATAAATTTTCCAAAATTTTTAGGGTTTTCTGCCTATGACTTACTGTTACACTCAGGAGTCTCTTCAGACCCCGGAGTTTTCTGCACAGAGACCCATGGCTGCTGCAGAAGCTGAGTACACACTAATACCTTCACTCACTTCTCCAGGGCTTCATCACTGTCTTCTTTGGGCCTCAGCCAACCTTATCCGGACTCCTGGGTGATATTATGGGCCTCAGAGCAGCTTAAATACCATATCGGGCACTATAGAATAGTAATGGTTTGTACTGACGACAATAAAGTATTTAGGGTAAGATAGAAAACTTTCTCTAAGCTGCAGCACCATGGCTGTGTCTACTTTCCTCTTACTCTTCTCACTGGGTTAGGGGGATATTGTCACTCCTTGGGGAGAGACCACCATATAGGTGTGTGGAGACTTATTAAGCCTTTAGCACTCCACTTTGCAAGGGACCATGGGAAGAATATGCAAATCTGTCTTCCATGATGTAATTAGGAAGTCAGCTTCTGCCTCAGTGTTGCAAACCAATAGAGGGCGCTCACTGGAATGTGCAAGCTTGTCTTCCCTGATGTAATTAGGAAGACAGAATCTCAGTGAAATAGCCCAATAAAGGCTGCTTAGCCTCTCACCTCTACCAGGTTAGTCTTCTCTACACCGGGCTGACAAGATGCAATAACATCGAAACGGCCGTCCTTGGTTGAGAGACTGTACCTGGTAATAATCCCAGCGTCATTGCAAAACAAAGGCCTCTTGGAACGTCGAGCATGATGCTAAAGGGAGCGCCCTCTATTGGGCTATATCACTGACATTCTGTCTTCCTAATTACATCAGGGAAGACAAGCTTGCACATTCCAGTGAGCGCCCTCTATTGGTTTGCAACACTGAGGCACCTGACTTCCTAATTACATCATGGAAGACAGATTTGCATACTCTTCCCATTTTCTCACATGGAGTCTGATCCCTATGTGAGCTGACAATCCATTTTAGAAGATCAGAGATGTCAGAGTCCAGATCAGTTTAGTAGGGAGGGAGTAAGAAAGGAGCCTGACAGGTGGGAAAAGAAGCATTTTACTCTAAGACATATTACAAAGTTTCTTAGTCAATTGTACTTTTGGTTTAGACAAAGTTAATTGAGAAGTGAAAGGACAACCCTGGGATTCCTAAGACTCCGTCCCCAGTATAATGTGCACACAAGTGTTTTGCACCCACCCTGGGGGTAACAATGGTAAATTATTCAGCACAACATACAAGAACTCCAAGCAGAGCATTGTCCACACGGTCGTCTCTATTATTACCATATAATCATGTTATTGTGACCTATGTCTCGCAGCTGAAGGTTTGTTGCAGTTGTATCCATTGTAGACAAGGCTCGGCAAGGTCAGCAGCATGCATCTCTCCTGTCCTGATACTTTGTCACAATGTAGAACTTGTCATTATAAAATCTTTAGTCTTCATTGATTTTTTTGCAGTCGTATCTTGCTGTGTGTTTGGAGACCTTACCCTCGGCTTCAAACATTCGTGAAGAACAATGGATTTCATATTCCTCCGCTCAATATTTCAGCGTCATAGAACTTTCCGTTTCCTGGTGGACTCGTGGTCACTGTGACTCATAGACTCAAAAGACGAGATCAGGACTCATATTGTGCCGGGTCTGTCGCTGAACCAGACCAAGATCAGTGTCCGTCTATCTGCCTCCGAGCCGACCTTCTGCAGAGCCAAGGCTTCACCCTACAAAGAGAAGGGCAGCTGACAAGTTCCTCTGATGCCATTCACTGACCAGTACAAGCCGCGTGTGTCCTCACATCTGCAACGCCTGGTGGCTCCCAATTGTCTGCAATGCTTTAATGAGTGTGGAGACCTGCGCACATCTCCCATCATGCACTGCAGTCCTTGGCTTATTATGTGTGTGTTATTGCGGTCAGTATATAGCATAGCACTTAGTACAGGTAGTATATAAACTATTATCAAAGGACGGGCTAGATTCTTTTGTATTGCAGCAGTTCCCATCACAAGGGGCACCAATGACATGAGAAGCCTATGGTTATATTCAATAGGACTGGACTAATGGACTCCCTCTAGTGGTCTATGCAGCTCCTACAGTATGCAGACACATCTGTCTCTATAATAACAGACTACAAATCTTCCCTGTGTAGTCAGATCTTACAACCATATATTAGTTTATACTCTTACTTGTACTTTGATAATAATGGCTGCATTGCGGAAGTTTCTTTTTTCAGCAATTCCCATCACAAGGGGGCAGCAATGAGCCAAGTGACAAGAAATGTATAATTGCATTCAATGGGAAGCGTAGAGCGAATTATACAATGGACTCCTCATAGTCACAGACTACAGACAAGCCCTATGTAGTCAGATCTTACAGTTCTGCGCCAGTGTCTTCTATTTGCTTCAAATCAAGAGGAAGAGGAAGTGGAGGAACATACGAGTGCACGGAGACACATAGGCCTGCATAGGAGCTGTGCACACAAAACGGTGGGGGATTATTTTCAATGTTTTCCATCCCTTGGCTCCGCTTGGAGATGCAAAAATGGAAACCCAATCTGCTTACAAAGCGGTTTCCACGGGCCCCATAGACTATAATGGGGTACATCCAGTTTCCATCCGAAAAATGCAGAGAAAGGTCCTGATTGCAGAAGTTTCCTCTCCGCTTTATTCAAGTAGATTCATGAACAGAATTCCCTGAAAAGACTTGAAGCGCTGGTGTGACCCTGGACTTAGCGGCACCTTCTGGCCTGACCAGGCGTTGGTGACATGTCGTGTCCTGTGTAACATTTACTAAAACTGTGTCAGAGGTCTAGGAAAGCTGAGTGACTACCAATTCACCCAATGTGGGGCTGTAATGGTGGCTATATTGATTGTTACCTGGGGTGTAAGTTGAGGGGGTGCAGAGGGTGCAGTTGCAGACTTTGGTTACACCCCTGATTATCACCCAGCTTTCCCAGACTCCTAAGTGGTCAATTTACCCTCTTATGGAATGATACAGCCTAGGGAAGTAACTTCAGCATTGCCATGCAGCTATCTAGGAAAGCTGGGTGCCCACCTATCATGTATCCGCTCTTGTATTCTCTGTGATTCCTGGTATCTAGCCCCTGATATTTTCAGCAGTATTCAGTTTCCCTCGTCATTTTCTCTTCACCTGAGCTGCTGACAATTTCGTTTTCTGCAATATTTCTGCAATTTCCTTTGGCTCGAGCTGTAGACAAGACATCGGCAGGGAGACACAGGATCTCCTTGAATCTCCTCGCCCTAAAATCCTAGTTCTGCAAATCTAGACCTTGATGCGAGCTTCACCCTGGCTACCCAGTTTCCTTTCTTGGGGTCCATTTGGGAAACCCAATCATGGCAGTCTAGGGGTGGAGATCTAATTCCTATTTTCCAGTCCTACATTTTAGTATGTATGCATTTACTTTAATGAAGTTGATCTGCAATACTAGAAACAACCTGCAGACCAGTGTGGCGCTGTAGTGTGCTGAAACCTGATGCATCGCATCTTACTAATCTATAGTACCTGGTGTACCCACTCCATCTCCCAAAATGCTGATGCTATCTGGAGCCGTTGGGCCAATCACCAATAACTTCTCCTGCTTTCCGGTATTCACATGCAGCTTTGGATGTAACTGGAGTAGAAAAGAAGCCATTGTCATCGCCCTCCTCCTGCCGCCTCCATGATTGTATTATCCGGGATGGGATGTGACTCAGTGTTTATTAGTGACTGTGCACATTACGAGCATCGCGGGCGCCATCAGTTTTTAATTTAACCAAACAAGGTATTTTATTGTGGACACAGATGGCGCCGTCAGCCGTCATCTTCTAATAATAGGAATCCTGGGTGGGATATTACCGCGTTCATGGCTACTCTTCAGTACAGAACACTGAGAATGGCGCGGCCCAGAGATGAGCGGCAGCGGCGGCCGTGGACATTATGTAGGGTCCTGATGAATCGATAGCGACCATTTGGTTAATATAAGGGACATTTCGCCCCCCTCCTGCCTGAAGACAGACGCCAGCTGGTAACGTGTCTATTGTGAGGTCATTGAGAACATGGAATTGAAAAATTCAGGAGTCGAAGGAGAAGATGACGGAAAGGCCTGTCTTAGCTCTGCAGCCTCGCACGTTCCTTGTCTTATCTCTTCCAGTGACCACAGTAGGAGACATATTGAGAGCAGCTTTAATGTAGAAGGTCAGGGGGCAGCTGTTACCCCATAAATACATCACTGCTCATGTTATAAGCTGCTGAGCTCCCCCTGGTGGTGGATGAAGGTGGACAGAAGTTCATCATTTAGCTCAATGTTTGCGATTTGGGTACATACTATTGTCATTACATACAGACCCGCCATCCACTAACCACAGGGTCATCACATACAGACCCGCCATCCACTAACCTCAAGGTCATTATCTATAGACCCGCCATCCACTAACCACATGGTCATTATCTATAGACCCGCCATCCACTAACCACAGGATCAGCATATGGAGTCCTGCCATCCAGTTCAGTGCAGGACACACATGGGTGGCCGGTTGGGCTTCAGCCATCTTTGCTTTCTCCTGCCGCCGTCTTCCATGTGAAACTCCTTGCTCAACCTTGGAAGTAAATAATTCAGATCTTAGAAGAAAATTAAAGAGCAGAAACACTTGTAATAAAGCAGCAGATAGCGGCGGTTATTGACCTGTCTGCGGCAGATTCACGCTTCACCGCAGGGACTCATATTTACATTTTCCGGGGACTTTATGAATCGTCCATCGACTGCTCAGATTCACCAGGGATTTAAATAGTAAAAGGAGATTTCATTGTAGAAGAAGGAAAGAAAATGAAGTGTCAGGCGCAGAACAACTTCACCAAAAACGACCTTAATTATCTGAAAATCCTTCAGGAAAGAAAAGCTGGCGCTGTAGCGGAGAGCTGCGCGGACGCTCCACCAGGCGCGGGGTCCAGGTCACCCACAAAACAATTACTTTTATTCTATATTCATTCACGTCTCAATAACACGATAAATCTATAAAATAAGAATGTGACTCCAGATATATACAGATATATACTGCGGCGGGAGAAAGTATTTACGCCCCCTAGTGGGGTGTATGGGGTACCCCGGGGAGGTGATGGCGGCTCTACTGAATATAGGATGGGGGTGGGGGGGTAATACGTTAACAATGTTGCACTGAACAGATAAATGTAACGATTTGTATTCACTTTAACCCCGCCATCAATGCTCATCCTCACTTGTTCATGACCGTACATATTGTCCGATTTTTCGTGTTTTTTTGGTACATGCGATTTTTTGCGGGGTTTCAGGTATTCACATGCTTTTTGGGTCTTTTTATGACATCCATTATATTATTGAGGCACTGAGGGTAATATTGTGGGGACCCCATACTAATGTAATGCGGCAGTGATTATTATGGGTATGACAGGGCTCTATAGCTAAGCCGAGCCTTTGCACATCAGTTGCAGGGGGGGTATATACTTTTCTGCCTGCTGTAATAAGGTGCAGGTCCCTGGGATGGTTGCTGCAGATGATGGAGGTCTCGGCGCTGCGTGCAATGACTTTGCTATCTGGGTTTCATACACAACATCCTGATCTGCTACAGGCAAGAAATTCTCAAGGTTTTCTGATAATTAGAGATGACAGATGTCACCTCTCTGCCGGTGACGGGGGATGTGACAGGCACAGTTGCTGGACTCCCAGGCCCGTCTCTTTGCTTTCTTTAATATGCAGGAATTGTGATGCTTCCTTGTATTTTTAGCACAGATCTCGGTCCTGGCTGTAAATCTGCAGCTCTCAAACATGGCGTCACATCATAGCGTGTCGACGGTGTCAAGACGGTTGTGTAAAGCCGAGCTTCTGAGAGGTTTGTGTGCAGGACTCCCAGGTCGCAGAGCGATTCCAGCAACATTTCCAAAAAATTGTGATGGGGGCGATGATAATGAGTCACATGACATACCGATCTCCAAAAATATCCAAAAATATCTTATCATTACTACAGTGTAATTCCAGTAACATAATATTAATAGACTTCGGCAGATGAGAATTATTAGCTATAGGTAAGAATAAGGATAGAAAACAGATCAGTCAGATAGTAAGGACTGTATCACTGATGGACTAGGGCAATGAAGGTGCTAAGGTTTGTAGGTCTGCAGGTATTAATATCAGGATCCTGGATGGTCTAGGGTAGTGAAAGGGTTAATATAAATCTTTCTGGTGGTCTAGGAAAATGAGCAGGGCCAAATGTCCCAATTCAGTGGTCACTCATCTCCTCAGCCCCAGGGTTGCCCCTGCTGAAGTTTCCTCTTTTTCCCCCAGAACAGAGACGAATGCAGGAAGAGAAGAGAGAGAACCGTGCAGGGTAATATAGGGCTGTACAGTTCTCTCTATGACTAGGCAGAGGGATTCAGAAAAACTCTACCCAGTCATTAAGGGGAGGGCACAAGTGAGACTTGGAAGATCTGTTGGAAATTGGTCAGAGCAGCACACTGTACGATCCCAGGAGCTGCAGTACTGGGAAGGATTTAAGACTAGTCTGTGTAACCTATAGAGGCAGTCTACCATACAGCATGTACTTATAAAGTGCTCACCCGGATAGTGCATGTAATAATTTCCAAGGAACATTACAGTAACACAGTTCACTATGTCGTACATTAGGACAGTCGTCACAAAAACACTTGCCAAAATAACATGGCTTAGTTATAAAAAGCAACTAGAATCTGACAATCCATCACCAACCCTGACACGAGGAGGAGCCAGAACTAGGACTGCTCACTGTCTATACTCCCATTCAGTACAGCAGGTAGTATACAGCGTGCAGCGTATTATACCAAACTGCTTATTCTATGTGCAGGTAATGCTAAAACCTTCACTATGTGGCAGAAAGAGTTAAAGACGATTCCCGATTCCTCCTCTCAGCAGCTACAATTTAAGTAACCGCTTAAAAACAACAGTTAAAATCATTGTCTATGACTTCTGATACACAAAGTAACTGCGGTATAATCAGGGGCTCAGCAGGAAACCGCATCCTAATTGATCTCACCCGGCCTGACGTCGCTCCTCACCTCATCCATCCTCATCGCTCCAATCCCCGAATCCTCCACCTTCTGTTCCTCTCAACTCCACTGAATGTTCTGTAATAAAATCATTACACTGAAACTGTATACAGTGTAATACCTGAAGAATGGCTGTAGGGGACAGTATTATAGTAGTTATATTCTTGTACATAGGAGCAGTATTATAGTAGTTATATTCTTGTACATAGGAGTAGTATTATAGTAGTTATATTCTTGTACATAGGAGTAGTATTATAGTAGTTATATTCTTGTACATAGGAGGTAGTATTATAGTAGTTATATTCTTGTACATAGGAGCAGTATTATAGTAGTTATATTCTTGTACATAGGAGTAGTATTATAGTAGTTATATTCTTGTACATAGGAGCAGTATTATAGTAGTTATATTCTTGTACATAGGAGTAGTATTATAGTAGTTATATTCTTGTACATAGGAGCGGTATTATAGTAGTTATATTCTTGTACATAGGAGTAGTATTATAGTAGTTATATTCTTGTACATAGGAGTAGTATTATAGTAGTTATATTCTTGTACATAGGAGCAGTATTATAGTAGTTATATTCTTGTACATAGGAGTAGTATTATAGTAGTTATATTCTTGTACATAGGAGTAGTATTATAGTAGTTATATTCTTGTACATAGGAGGTAGTATTATAGTAGTTATATTCTTGTACATAGGAGTAGTATTATAGTAGTTATATTCTTGTACATAGGAGTAGTATTATAGTAGTTATATTCTTGTACATAGGAGTAGTATTAAAGTAGTTATATTCTTGTACATAGGAGTAGTATTATAGTAGTTATATTCTTGTACATAGGAGCAGTATTATAGTAGTTATATTCTTGTACATAGGAGCGGTATTATAGTAGTTATATTCTTGTACATAGGAGTAGTATTATAGTAGTTATATTCTTGTACATAGGAGTAGTATTATAGTAGTTATATTCTTGTACATAGGAGCAGTATTATAGTAGTTATATTCTTGTACATAGGAGTAGTATTATAGTAGTTATATTCTTGTACATAGTAGTATTATAGTAGTTATATTCTTGTACATAGGAGGTAGTATTATAGTAGTTATATTCTTGTACATAGGAGTAGTATTATAGTAGTTATATTCTTGTACATAGGAGTAGTATTATAGTAGTTATATTCTTGTACATAGGAGTAGTATTAAAGTAGTTATATTCTTGTACATAGGAGTAGTATTATAGTAGTTATATTCTTGTACATAGGGGGCGGTATTATAGTAGTTATATTCTTGTACATAGGAGTAGTATTATAGTAGTTATATTCTTGTACATAGGAGTAGTATTATAGTAGTTATATTCATGTACATAGGAGTAGTATTATAGTAGTTATATTCTTGTACATAGGAGCAGTATTATAGTAGTTATATTCTTGTACATAGGAGCAGTATTATAGTAGTTATATTCTGGTACATAGGAGTAGTATTATAGTAGTTATATTCTTGTACATAGGAGTAGTATTATAGTAGTTATATTCTTGTACATAGGAGTAGTATTATAGTAGTTATATCCTTGTACATAGGAGTAGTATTATAGTAGTTATATTCTTGTACATAGGAGGTAGTATTATAGTAGTTATATTCTGGTACATAGGAGTAGTATTATAGTAGTTATATTCTTGTACATAGGAGGTAGTATTATAGTAGTTTTATTCTTGTACATAGGGGCAATATTATAGTAGTTATATTCTTGTACATAGGAGTAGTATTATAGTAGTTATATTCTTGTACATAGGAGGTAGTATTATAGTAGTTATATTCTTGTACATAGGAGTATTATTATAGTAGTTATATTCTTGTACATAGGAGTATTATTATAGTAGTTATGTTCTTGTACATAGGAGTAGTATTATAGTAGTTATGTTCTTGTACATAGGAGCAGTATAATAGTAGTTATATTCTGGTACATAGGAGGTAGTATTATAGTAGTTATATTCTTGTACATAGGAGTATTATTATAGTAGTTATATTCTTGTACATAGGAGTATTATTATAGTAGTTATGTTCTTGTACATAGGAGCAGTATAATAGTAGTTATATTCTGGTACATAGGAGGTAGTATTATAGTAGTTATATTCTTGTACATAGGAGTATTATTATAGTAGTTATATTCTTGTACATAGGAGTAGTATTATAGTAGTTATATTCTTGTACATAGGAGCAGTATTATAGTAGTTATATTCTTGTACATAGGGGTAGTATTATAGTAGTTATATTCTTGTACATAGGAGTAGTATTATAGTAGTTATATTCTTGTACATAGGAGTAGTATTATATTAGTTATATTCTTGTACATAGGAGCAGTATTATAGTAGTTATATTCTTGTACATAGGGGTAGTATTACAGTAGTTATATTCTTGTACATAGGAGTAGTATTATAGTAGTTATATTCTTGTACATAGGAGTAGTATTATAGTAGTTATATTCTTGTACATAGGGGTAGTATTATAGTAGTTATATTCTTGTACATAGGAGTAGTATTATAGTAGTTATATTCTTGTACATAGGAGTAGTATTATAGTAGTTATATTCTTGTACATAGGAGCAGTATTATAGTAGTTATATTCTTGTACATAGGAGTATTATTATAGTAGTTATGTTCTTGTACATAGGAGTAGTATTATAGTAGTTATATTCTTGTACATAGGAGCAGTAGTATAGTAGTTATATTCTTGTACATAGGAGGTAGTATTATCATAGTTATATTCTTGTACATAGGAGTAGTATTATAGTAGTTATATTCTTGTACATAGGAGTAGTATTATAGTAGTTATATTCTTGTACATAGGAGTAGTATTATAGTAGTTATATTCTTGTACATAGGAGCAGTATTATAGTAGTTATATTCTTGTACATAGGGGTAGTATTATAGTAGTTATATTCTTGTACATAGGAGTAGTATTATAGTAGTTATATTCTTGTACATAGGGGTAGTATTATAGTAGTTATATTCTTGTACATAGGAGCAGTATTATAGTAGTTATATTCTTGTACATAGGAGTAGTATTATAGTAGTTATATTCTTGTACATAGGAGTAGTATTATAGTAGTTATATTCTTGTACATAGGAGCAGTATTATAGTAGTTATATTCTTGTACATAGGAGCAGTATTATAGTAGTTATATTCTTGTACATAGGAGTAGTATTATAGTAGTTATATTCTTGTACATAGGAGTAGTATTATATTAGTTATATTCTTGTACATAGGAGTAGTATTATAGTAGTTATATTCTTGTACATAGGAGTAGTATTATAGTTAGAGATGAGCGAACACTAAAATGTTCGAGGTTCGAAATTCGATTCGAACAGCCGCTCAATGTTCGTGTGTTCGAACGGGTTTCGAACCCCATTATAGTCTATGGGGAACAGATACTCGTTAAGGGGAAACCCAAATCCGTGTCTGGAGGGTCACCAAGTCCACTATGACACCCCAGGAAATGATGCCAACACCTCTGGAATGACACTGGAACAGCAGGGGAAGCATGTCTGGGGGCATCTAACACACCAAAGACCCTCTATTACCCCAACATCACAGCCTAACAACTACACACTTTACACACTCAATACCACCTCTCTGACAGTAGGAAAACACCTTGAAACATGTGTATTTGGCACTTGCAGTGAGGAGAGCTTGTCACCAGCAGTGAATTTGGCCCTTGTAGTAAGTTGAGGTTGGCACCAACATTTGTTTTGAAAATCAGGGTGGATTGAGCCTCTAACCAGCAGAGTTTGGGCAAATTCATGGTGGAGGGAGCCTCTAAAAAACCCAGTTTGGACCAATTCATGGTGGAGGGAGCCTCTAACCAGCCCAGTTTGGGCAAATTCATGGTGGAGGGAGCCTCTAACCAGCCCAGTTTGGACCAATTAATGGTGGAGGGAGCCTCTAACCAGCCCAGTTTGGACCAATTAATGGTGGAGGGAGCCTCTAACCACCCCAGTTTGGACCAATTCATGGTGGAGGGAGCCTCTAAACAGCCCAGTTTGGGCAAATTCATGGTGGAGGGAGCCTCTAAAAAACCCAGTTTGGACCAATTCATGGTGGAGGGAGCCTCTAACCAGCCCAGTTTGGACCAATTAATGGTGGAGGGAGCCTCTAAACAGCCAAGTTTGGACCAATTCATGGTGGAGGGAGCCTCTAAAAACCCCAGTTTGGACCAATTCATGGTGGAGGGAGCCTCTAA
Source organism: Leptodactylus fuscus (assembly GCF_031893055.1). NCBI lineage: Eukaryota > Metazoa > Chordata > Amphibia > Anura > Leptodactylidae > Leptodactylus > Leptodactylus fuscus. Next base: position 4,209,968 of record NC_134273.1, on the reverse strand, counting down.
CCAGCCCAGTTTGGGCAAATTCATGGTGGAGGGAGCCTCTAAACAGCCCAGTTTGGGCAAATTCATGGTGGAGGGAGCCTCTAACCAGCCCAGTTTGGACCAATTAATGGTGGAGGGAGCCTCTAACCAGCCCAGTTTGGACCAATTAATGGTGGAGGGAGCCTCTAACCACCCCAGTTTGGACCAATTCATGGTGGAGGGAGCCTCTAACCAGCCCAGTTTGGACCAATTCATGGTGGAGGGAGCCTCTAAAAAACCCAGTTTGGACCAATTCATGGTGGAGGGAGCCTCTAAACAGCCCAGTTTGGGCAAATTCATGGTGGAGGGAGCCTCTAAAAACCCCAGTTTGGACCAATTCATGGTGGAGGGAGCCTCTAACCAGCCCAGTTTGGGCAAATTCATGGTGGAGGGAGCCTCTAAAAAACCCAGTTTGGACCAATTCATGGTGGAGGGAGCCTCTAACCAGCCCAGTTTGGACCAATTAATGGTGGAGGGAGCCTCTAAACAGCCAAGTTTGGACCAATTCATGGTGGAGGGAGCCTCTAAAAACCCCAGTTTGGACCAATTCATGGTGGAGGGAGCCTCTAACCAGCCCAGTTTGGACCAATTAATGGTGGAGGGAGCCTCTAAACAGCCAAGTTTGGACCAATTCATGGTGGAGGGAGCCTCTAAAAACCCCAGTTTGGACCAATTAATGGTGGAGGGAGCCTCTAACCAGCCCAGTTTGGACCAATTCATGGTGGAGGGAGCCTCTAAACAGCCCAGTTTTGGCAAATTCATGGTGGAAGGAGCCTCTAACCAGCAGAGTTGTGGGAAAGCAGGGTGGAGGGAGCCTCTAACCAGCAGAGTTGGTGGAAATCAGGGTGGAGGGAGCCTCTAACCAGCAGAGTTGGGGGAAATCATGTTGGAGGGAGCCTAGTATTAGCAGAATTGTGCAACGCTTATGGTGGATGAGTATGAGGATGCGGAGGAATTGGAGAGGTTGAGTACAGACATGGAGTTTCATGTTGGGGTGCTTTACACAGGTGGGCACAAAAATGACGGCTCTACCCAGTGGTGGTTCATTTTTATCAAAGTGAGCCGGTCGGCACTCTCAGCTGACAGACGGGTGCGCTTGTCAGTGATGATGCCACCGGCTGCACTGAACACCCTCTCAGATAGGACGCTGGCGGCAGGACAGGACAGCACCTCCAAGGCATATAGGGCAAGTTCAAGCCACAGGTCCAACTTCGACACCCAATACGTGTAGGGCGCAGAGGGGTCGGAGAGGACAGGGCTGTGGTCGGAAAGGTATTCCCGCAACATGCGCCTATACTTCTCACGCCTGGTGACACTAGGACCCTCCGTGGCGGCACTTTGGCGAGGGGGTGCCATCAAGGTGTCCCAGACCTTAGACAGTGTGCCCCTCGTTTGTGTGGACCGGTGAGAACTTGGTTGCCTACTGGAGGAACTGCCCTCCCTGCCGCCAACGTCACATGCTGGAAACATCTCCATCATATTCTGCACCAATTGCCTGTGGCAAGCATTGATGCGATTGGCCCTCCCCTCTACCGGAATAAAAGACGAGATGTTGTTTTTATACCGGGGGTCAAGGATAGCAAAGATCCAGTACTGGTTGTCCTCCATGATTTTGACAATACTCTTGTCGGTTGTAAAGCACCCCAACATGAACTCAGCCATGTCTGCCACAGTGTTAGTTGGCATGACTCCTCTGGCCCCACCGGAAAGTTCAATCTCCATTTCCTCCTCATCCTCCATGTCTACCCATCCGCGCTGCAACAATGGGACGATTCGAAGTTGCCCGGAAGCCTCCTGTATCACCATCACATCATCGGACAACTCTTCTTCCTCCTCCTCCTCCTCCTCCTCCTCCATTAAACGCAGTGAAGCGGACAGATGTGTGGACCTACTCTCCAGCTGTGACGGATCGGATGCTATCCCTGACTCCTCTGTGTGATCTGAGTTATCCCTGATGTCAATCAGGGATTCTCTCAGAACACACAAGAGCGGGATTGTAAGGCTCACCATCGCATCCTCAGAGCTCACCCTCCTTGTGGACTCCTCAAAGACCCGTAGGATGTCACAAAGGTCTCTCATCCATGGCCACTCATGGATGTGAAACTGAGGCAGCTGACTTTGTGGCACCCTAGGGTTTTGTAGCTGGTATTCCATCAAAGGTCTCTGCTGCTCAACCACTCTATTCAACATCTGAAACGTTGAGTTCCAGCGTGTGGGGACGTCGCACAAAAGCCGGTGTTGTGGCACATGCAGGCGTTGCTGGAGAGATTTTAAGCTAGCAGCGGCTACTGTCGACTTGTGAAAGTGGGCGCACATGCGCCGCACTTTCACCAGTAGCTCTGGAACATTGGGGTAGCTCTTTAGGAAACGTTGCACCACTAGGTTGAAGACGTGGGCCAGGCATGGAACATGTTGGAGTCCGGCAAGCTCCAGAGCTGCTACCAGGTTCCGGCCGTTATCACAAACGACCATGCCTGGGCCCAGGTGCAGCGGCTCAAACCATATTGCCGTCTCATCGAGGAGGGCATCCCTCACCTCGGAGGCAGTGTGCTGTCTGTCCCCCAAGCTGATCAGCTTCAGCACAGCCTGCTGACGTCTACCAACGCCAGTGCTGCAACGTTTCCAACTCGTAGCTGGGGTCAATCTAACAGCGGAGGAGGAGGCGGTGGCGGAGGAGGAGGCGGTGGCGGAGGAGGAGGCGGTAGAGGAGGAGGAGGAGGGGGGTGTTCTTCTCGTGTCCCTGCCAGGAATGTTAGGCGGGGAGACGAGGTACACCGGGCCAGTTTGGGAAGCAGTCCCAGCCTCAACTACATTCACCCAGTGTGCCGTCAGTGAAATGTAGCGTCCCTGTCCGCATGCACTTGTCCACGCGTCGGTGGTCAAGTGGACCTTTGTGCAAAGCGCGGAACTAAGGGCCCGCCTGATGTTGAGTGACACGTGCTGGTGCAAGGCGGGGACGGCACACCGGGAGAAGTAGTGACGGCTAGGGACGGCATAGCGAGGTGCTGCAGTTGCCATCAGGTCCAGGAAGGCGGGAGTTTCAACAAGCCGGAACGCCAACATCTCCTGGGCCAGCAGTTTAGCGATGTTGGCGTTCAAGGCTTGCGCGTGTGGGTGGTTAGCAGTGTATTTCTGCCGCCGCTCCAATGTCTGAGAGATGGTGGGTTGTTGTAAAGAAACGCCTGATGGTGCCTTTGATGGTGCAGGAGAAGGAGATAAGACAGGACCAGGGGAGGATGAGGTAGAAGTCAACAAAGTGGCGGAGGCAGATGAAGTGGTGTCCTGGCTCGTCCTCTGGAGTGCATCGCCAGCACAGTCAGCAGTGGCAGTGGCAGAGGCAGTGGCAGAGGCAGTGGCGTGAACGGCAGGCGGCCTTTGTCCTGCCGTTGCTGCCTGCCACTGATTCCAGTGCTTGGATTCCAAATGACGGCGCATTGAAGTGGTGGACAGGTTGCTCTTCTCAGAGCCCCTAATCAATTTCGAGAGTCAAATTGTGCAGACAACACTATATCTGTCCTCGGCGCATTCCTTGAAAAAACTCCACACCTTCGAGAAACGTGCCCTCGAGGTGGGAGTTTTTCGGGGCTGGGTACGAACTGGAACATCTTGGGAGATTCCGGGTGTGGCCTGGCTTCGCCTAAGCTGCTGACCTCTGCCTCTGCCTCTAGCTACCCTTTTTGGTGCTGCACCTGCCTCAACATCCACACTACTTTCCCCGCTTGACATCCCCCCTGTCCAGGTCGGGTCAGTGTCCTCATCATCCACCACTTCCTCTTCCAACTCCTGTCTCATCTCCTCCTCCCGCACAATGCGCCGGTCAACTGGATGCCCTGACGGCAACTGCGTCACATCATCGTCGATGAGGGTGGGTTGCTGGTCATCCACCACCAAATCGAACGGAGATGGAGGAGACTCTAGTGTTTGAGCATCTGGACACAGATGCTCCTCTGTTAGGTTCGTGGAATCGTGACGTGGAGAGGCAGGTTGAGGGACAATGAAAGGAGCGGAGAACAGCTCTGGGGAGCAGGGACAGTTTGGGTTATTGTTCTGTAAAGCTTCGGAATTTTGGGAGGAAGGAAGACAAGACTGTTGGGTAATAGGAGGAGAGGAGGCAGAGTCTGACTGGCTGCTGGACAATGTGCTGTAAGCGTTCTCTGACAGCCATTGCAAGACCTGTTCCTGGTTCTCGGGCCTACTAAGGTTTGTACCCTGCAGTTTAGTTAATGTGGCAAGCAACCCTGGCACTGTGGAGTGGCGCAATGCTTGCTGCCCCACAGGAGTAGGCACGGGACGCCCTGTGGCTTCACTGCTACCTTGCTCCCCAGAACCATTCCCCCGACCTCGCCCACGGCCTCGTCCACGTCCCTTTCCGGGAGCCTTGCGCATTTTGAATTCCTAGTTAGAAATTGGCACTGTATACCAGTAGTAAAAATTGTGGGTGCACGTAACCCCAATATATTCTTTGAATTCCCAGTCAGACACTGGCACTATATGGCAGTAGCAAGAAATGAGGGTATTTGTATTCCCAATATACTCTTTAAATTCCCAGTCAGACAATGGCACTGTATACCAGTAGTAAAAATTGTGGGTGCACGTAACCCCAATATATTCTTTGAATTCCCAGTCAGAAACTGGCACTATATGGCAGTAGCAAGAAATGAGGGTATTTGTATTCCCAATATACTCTTTGAATTCCCAGTCAGACAATGGCACTGTATACCAGTAGTAAAAATTGTGGGTGCACGTAACCCCAATATATTCTTTGAATTCCCAGTCAGAAACTGGCACTATATGGCAGTAGCAAGAAATGAGGGTATTTGTATTCCCAATATACTCTTTGAATTCCCAGTCAGACAATGGCACTGTATACCAGTAGTAAAAATTGTGGGTGCACGTAACCCCAATATATTCTTTGAATTACCAGTCAGAAACTGGCACTATATGGCAGTAGCAAGAAATGAGGGTATTTATAACCCCAATATATTCTTTGAATTCCCAGTCAGACAATGGCACTGTATACCAGTAGTAAAAATTGTGGGTGCACGTAACCCCAATATATTCTTTGAATTACCAGTCAGAAACTGGCACTATATGGCAGTAGCAAGAAATGAGGGTATTTGTATTCCCAATATACTCTTTGAATTCCCAGTCAGACAATGGCACTGTATACCAGTAGTAAAAATTGTGGGTGCACGTAACCCCAATATATTCTTTGAATTACCAGTCAGAAACTGGCACTATATGGCAGTAGCAAGAAATGAGGGTATTTGTATTCCCAATATATTCTTTGAATTCCCAGTCAGACAATGGCACTGTATACCAGTAGTAAAAATTGTGGGTGTATATAGCCCCAATTCTATTGCTAGGGGACTTGCAGGGTATTTCTGGGGTGAAGGTGGGGGGGCACACCGTTGGAACGGGTATCGGGGTATATATCGGGTATACAGGAATACACTGACAGTGTATTCCATTCAGGATCCTGGGAAAGCTGGGTTGCGGCGATTGAGCCCGTCAGTGCCACGTTACACTGACAAGCTTCTCCCTGGAATTTAGCTCTTACAAGAGCTGTTGGTTGTCTTCTCCTTCCTATCCTAGCCTGTCCCTGCCTACCCAGAATCTAAGCCCTAGCTAACTGGACGGAAACCTCCGTCCTCGGTGAATTGCAAGCTCAGAATGACGCGAACCTGGGCGGCGCTGTTCTTTTAAATTAGAGGTCACATGTTTTCGGCAGCCAATGGGTTTTGCCTACTTTTTTCAACGTCACCGGTGTCGTAGTTCCTGTCCCACCTACCCTGCGCTGTCATTGGAGCAAAAAAGGCGCCAGGGAAGGTGGGAGGGGAATCGAGTAATGGCGCACTTTACCACGCGGTGTTCGATTCGATTCGAACATGCCGAACAGCCTAATATCCGATCGAACATGAGTTCGATAGAACACTGTTCGCTCATCTCTAATTATAGTAGTTATATTCTTGTACATAGGAGTAGTATTATAGTAGTTATATTCTTGTACATAGGAGTAGTATTATAGTAGTTATATTCTTGTACATAGGAGTAGTATTATAGTAGTTATATTCTTCTATATAGGAGCAGTATTATAGTAGTTATATTCTTGTACATAGGAGGTAGTATTATAGTAGTTATATTCTTGTACATAGGAGTAGTATTATAGTAGTTATATTCTTGTACATAGGAGGTAGTATTATAGTAGTTATATTCTTGCACATAGGAGTAGTATTATAGTAGTTATATTCTTGCACATAGGAGTAGTATTATAGTAGTTATATTCTTGTACATAGAAGCAGTATTATAGTAGTTATATTCTTGTACATAGGAGTAGTATTATAATAGTTATATTCTTGTACATAGGAGTAGTATTATAGTAGTTATATTCTTGTACATAGGAGGTAGTATTATAGTAGTTATATTCTTGTACATAGGAGCAGTATTATAGTAGTTATATTCTTGTACATAGGAGTAGTATTATAGTAGTTATATTCTTGTACATAGGAGCAGTATTATAGTAGTTATATTCTTGTACATAGGAGGTAGTATTATAGTAGTTATATTCTTGCACATAGGAGCAGTATTATAGTAGTTATATTCTTGTACATAGGAGTAGTATTATAGTAGTTATATTCTTGCACATAGGAGTAGTATTATAGTAGTTATATTCTTGCACATAGGAGTAGTATTATAGTAGTTATATTCTTGTACATAGGAGTAGTATTATAGTAGTTATATTCTTGTACATAGGAGGTAGTATTATAGTAGTTATATTCTTGTACATAGGAGCAGTATTATAGTAGTTATATTCTTGTACATAGGAGTAGTATTATAGTAGTTATATTCTTGCACATAGGAGTAGTATTATAGTAGTTATATTCTTGTACATAGAAGCAGTATTATAGTAGTTATATTCTTGTACATAGGAGTAGTATTATAATAGTTATATTCTTGTACATAGGAGTAGTATTATAGTAGTTATATTCTTGTACATAGGAGGTAGTATTATAGTAGTTATATTCTTGTACATAGGAGCAGTATTATAGTAGTTATATTCTTGTACATAGGAGCAGTATTATAGTAGTTATATTCTTGTACATAGGAGTAGTATTATAGTAGTTATATTCTTGTACATAGGAGCAGTATTATAGTAGTTATATTCTTGTACATAGGAGGTAGTATTATAGTAGTTATATTCTTGTACATAGGAGTAGTATTATAGTAGTTATATTCTTGTACATAGGAGCAGTATTATAGTAGTTATATTCTTGTACATAGGAGTAGTATTATAGTAGTTATATTCTTGTACATAGGAGCAGTATTATAGTAGTTATATTCTTGTACATAGGAGGTAGTATTATAGTAGTTATATTCTTGTACATAGGAGTAGTATTATAGTAGTTATATTCTTGTACATAGGAGTAGTATTATAGTAGTTATATTCTTGTACATAGGAGCAGTATTATAGTAGTTATATTCTTGTACATAGGAGGTAGTATTATAGTAGTTATATTCTTGTACATAGGAGTAGTATTATAGTAGTTATATTCTTGTACATAGGAGCAGTATTATAGTAGTTATATTCTTGTACATAGGAGTAGTATTATAGTAGTTATATTCTTGTACATAGGAGCAGTATTATAGTAGTTATATTCTTGTACATAGGAGTAGTATTATAGTAGTTATATTCTTGTACATAGGAGCAGTATTATAGTAGTTATATTCTTGTACATAGGAGTAGTATTATAGTAGTTATATTCTTGTACATAGGAGTACTATTATAGTAGTTATATTCTTGTACATAGGAGCAGTATTATAGTAGTTATATTCTTGTATATAGGAGTAGTATTATAGTAGTTATATTCTTGTACATAGGAGTAGTATTATAGTAGTTATATTCTTGTACATAGGAGTACTATTATAGTAGTTATATTCTTGTACATAGGAGCAGTATTATAGTAGTTATATTCTTGTACATAGGAGTACTATTATAGTAGTTATATTCTTGTACATAGGAGCAGTATTATAGTAGTTATATTCTTGTATATAGGAGTAGTATTATAGTAGTTATATTCTTGTACATAGGATTAGTATTATAGTAGTTATATTCTTGTACATAGGAGGTAGTATTATAGTAGTTATATTCTTGTACATAGGAGTAGTATTATAGTAGTTATATTCTTGTACATAGGAGTAGTATTATAGTAGTTATATTCTTGTATATACCATGTAGTATTATAGTAGTTATATTCTTGTACATAGGAGCAGTATTATTTATTTGTCTTGTATTCGGCTTTCTTTCTCTGCTTCATAAGGGGGTATAGTTTGGTTGAAATGGGACCCTAATGAATGTTCATTACAACTTCAGCAAAATTTTGGCTCAGTATAAGTTAGCTAATAAATTCTGAACATTTACCCTAGATTTATGTACATCCTGAGCCTTTGTAATATATCCGGCACATTCTCAGACTTCTGGTGTCTCTACTATTTCTGTGGTTTAGGCCATTGATGAGGTGGATATAGAGGATACGGTTGATCCTGGACCGCTGTCGTTTGACAATCGCTCCTCATTAGAACACTCGTCAGTAATAATTACTTTTATTCGCTGTCATTATCGGGGACTATCACAATCTCATTATCATTTAGCTCCATTTAAGGTTCAGTTTATGTGAGATGAATGCGCTGTCAGTACTGCACATATGTCTATAGGCTGCATACATATATTATATGGCTGCGATACACCGCTCTGCCAGAGCAGCCCAACATCTGTTAAAGGGCCAGTAGTTCTTAAATCTTCGTAACTCCCCGCACTGAGCAGCTCGGGAAACAGGCTGATACATCAGATGAACAGATACAGTATAGCAAAACATCAGGGCAGGAGAACATTTAATATAGCTTTTCTCTCTATCCTTATCCTCCCACCTTTATCCTCCCTTATTCTCATCCTTATCCTCCCTTATCCTCACCCTTACCCTCACCCATATCCTCCCTTATTCTTGCCCTTATCCTCCCATATCTTCCCTTATCCTCGCCCTTATCCTCACCTTTATCCTCCCATATCCTCCCTTATCCTCACCCTTATCCTCCCATATCTTCCCTTACCATCACCCTTATCCTCACCCATATCCTCCCTTACCCCCTTACCCTCACCCATATCCTCCCATATCTTCCCTTATCCTCGCCCTTATCCTCACCTTTATCCTCACATATATTCCATTACCCTCACCCATATCCTCCCATATCCTCACCCTTTCCCTCACCCTTACCCTCACCTTTATCCTCCCATATCCTCCCTTACCCTCACCCTTATCCTCCCATATCCTCCCTTACCCTCACCCATATCCTCCCATATCCTCACCCTTTCCCTCACCCTTACCCTCACCTTTATCCTCCCATATCCTCCCTTACCCTCACCCTTATCCTCCCATATCCTCCCTTACCCTCACCCTTATCCTCCCATATCCTCCCTTACCCTCACCCTTATCCTCCCATATCTTCCCTTACCCTCACCCATATCCTCCCTTATCCTTTCTCACCTCCCCCTCCCCCGCATATTTAGATGACAATTGCTGACTTCTGGCACTTTTAGTTTCTTGTTCCTTTTGATTCTGATGTTGTTTCCAGGGGCAAAAGTTAAAAATGAATTGTAAGATGCGAGACCTCAGCCGTACAATTTCAGATTTTACAGCATAAAACGGTTTCTAAGGAATGGTCGCGCCCTGGGGAGAGCGAGGCTCAGAAGAGAATCATTGCTGCCGTAATCTACTGAATAACTAACAGGGCCGAGCTCGCCTCCTCCGCTGATGATCACGTCTGACCTTTATTCCTACCCTGTGTCCGGTATTACAGCTCAGCTACAGTGACGTGAATGGGACTGAGCTGCAATACCACGCACAACCTGTGGGCAAGTGGGGCGCTGATTTTTATTGGTCCTAAATGTTCTTCCTTCTTATCCACAATTGAATTGATTCAGTTAATTCTTAATGATATCCTATTCTAGGAAAGCTGGGTGACGGTTGCCATTGTGGCAACTATCCAGCTTTCCCAGTTGTACTTAGGGTGTAACTATACTCCGTCCCAGAGGTCTTCAACCTGTTGCTTAATAACAGCTGTGAAACTACAACACCCAGCAGGCCCTGAATGCCGCATTTCACAGCTGCAGATGGACAGATACAATTGTATCCGATCAGACAGATACAATTGTATCCAATCAGACAGATACAATTGTATCCAATCAGACAGATACAATTGTATCCGATCATTGCTGCAGAATAGATAGGCAGGTAGTCAGGGCATGCTGGGAGTTGTAGTTATACAATAGCCATAGGTCATAGGTCTCATCTGTGCACTGCTAAAGGATAGGCAGGTTGTCAGGGCATGCTGGGAGTTATAGTCATATAACATCAGTACAGCCATAGGTGAAGGCCTCAGCTGTGCGTTGTGCTGGGAGTTGTAGTCTCACAACAGCAGATTGTCGCATCTCTGTGGCCTTGTCCGCCTTCTGATATTGATGTCTGTCCCCTTTAAGGTGAATCTATTGAGTTGTCCGATGTCCAGACCTTGTTTGTCTTCACGCCGAGGCGTCCATGTTCCGGTGAGCGCTGATGCGCTGGTGTGATACGGCTTCATGTACGTTGCGGCGCTCTCCGAGGTGCTGAATTATTTGTATTTTAGCATCTGTTGCCCACGGACGTGCTAAACTGCTCGGTGCGGCCGTCTGTGTCTCCATTAACAAGGCGCAGCACCGGACGCAGATTTAATTAGCTTCTGAAAATGTCATGCGTGGACGTGACGATGGCGAAGTGTGAGGCCGCAAATCTCCAGCCCTGACAGCAGTCACGAGCCCAGGTTACAAGTCTGGACTGCTAGCGGCCTCCATGACATGTCGGCTGTACTGGCCGAGCCCTGACCTCGCAGCTGTCAGAAAGAAGAAGTTCAGACCTGTCACCTATTCCTGTGTGTACTGCCTGTATATGAGGTATAGGTAGTATATATACACACGAGTGCAGGTATATACACCACATTACACCTACACTCCTCACTCTGGATGTATACATGACGCTGCCATCTTATGGTTGATAAACAAGCGCCAGAGTCAACCATGGGGGAGGCAGAACTGTCAGAAATTAGAGATCACACGGGGTGACAACAACAGTAACAGCGCCACACCTGTGCACAGTCTATCTGTGGTATTGCAGCGCAGACCTATTTAAATAACTGAGGATGCAATACCACAAACAACCTATGGATAGGTGTGGCGCTATTTCTAAAGGAAAGCAGCCATGCTTACACACCCTATAAGTGCCCGGCGCCTAGAAGTATTGCAGTGTACTGTCCCTTTAATTTTGGTCCCCAGCACTAAGATATAATCTTCCCGCTCTGCTGATAACTTAGTCGCCGACTTCATCCATCATCATATTGGTGGCGGCGCAGTCATCTGTCGGCCGCACTCTGATTTTCTTCTTGCTTTCTCTAATTGATTAATCAATATCCTTAATTGAGTTGAGGTTGTTTAATGGAGAAGCCGCCGCCGCTCTCTCCGGATGTGCTGACCCGGGCGCCTTGTATTAGGGCGCTTTCACACGTGACATTCTCATGTCGTTTTTTTAAAGGCAGTTTTTGAAGCCAAAACTCGGAGTGGAATCACAAAGGAACAAAATCTTTCCAACAGCCTTCTCCTCCCTTTACTATCTTCTCCTTCTAAAACTGCAGCGAAATGGCATGTGTGGATTTTTCTCTCTAGCCCCCACCATTCCTGAGTCATCAGTGCAGTTAGTTTTGGTGCCTGTTATAATAACTAGACTCCCTGATGCCCAGTGGATGCCTATTCCTGCCTGCCACCACCCACTTGGCATTAGGGAGCTCAGTTTTATTGTCTGATATGCTAATTAACTGCACTGATTGCTCAGAAATGGTGAGGGCTAGAGGACAGAGTATCACTGCAGTGTAAAGCAAGGAGGAGATAGCACAGCAGCTACGCTTCATACTCCCTGCAGTGCCGTTGCAGTATCATAAAATAAACCTGCAGTGTAAAGCATGTGGCTGAGACACGAGGTGGATTTCTGACTACCTTAGACTCTATTAGACCATGCAGTTGTGCTGGAGTCGCAGTACAAAGCAGATAGAAGTGATGACAAGGACACAGCAGCAGTTGTGCACTTCCCCTGCAGCGCCGCCACAGGTGACACGAGGCATGACATCTACCTGTGTAATGCAGGGTTATGCAGATGTAATAAGTCTCCATTCTGTAATTGCTAGTTATGTCGTCCTCTGCTGTGCTAACTATAGGAGTCTTTGCATTGTTAGAGGAGCGACAGTCCGCCCACCGACAGGTTAATATCGTAATGGCAGACACTTCTGAGCGGGTGCAGGGCGCTCATCAATTCTGTAGCTGTGAGGAGACTTATCCCATGAAATTGGATTTGTGACTAATTCCTGTGAGACATTTGCATATATTCGTCTCAAGTCACAGTTTTCAGCTCCAGTGGCGCTAAGACAGCCAGCCTGAGGTTTTATAACAGATCCGGAACGAACTGCTAGTCAGACGTTGTCCACCAGGAGGCAGAGTATTACAGCAGCGCTACCTACCAAGGGATGACCATTCTGTGCCACATCCCAGGGGTACAAGTATCGGGGTGAAGGGGGAGCGATCACACCAGGTTATGCTGCAAAACTAATCACTTATGGGCGCTGGGGGCCACACTGCAGGGGGCCCATGTGAAAATACAACATGGTAGGACCATGGAACTGCAGACATATGACATGTATGAGGAAAATGCTGGAATTGTAACTCCGCAATACACTGCCGGCCAGATCCTGTGATCCTGATGGTCGTGGACAGCGCTAGAGAGTGATCTGTGCGTTCAGCCTGCAGCAGCTCTTGTGAGGACTAGAGAAGAATCCAAGGACCAGCCAAGTGATCGGAGTAATAATGCAAGATGGAAGCAAAACCCCTGTCTGAACAGATTACAACATCTGCAGCATCACCTCCGAGATGTATTACAGCATCTGCCGCAGGAAGGAAAACTTTTAAAGTTCTGGATATAAAACCTCCAGTGCACGCAACGTATTCTGGAACACATCTGCTGAAATACAGGGTCCAGAGACTGGTGCACATCAAAGTGTCCCCGAGATGTCAGGAGATGTAAGGAAGAATCACCACCAAGACCTGCCGCTACATAAGGACATGCACATGAAGCAGAACTGGTCTGCAGTCCTATGTAATGTAGTAGATGTCACCGGCAGTCCTATGTAATGCAGTAGATGTCACCGGCAGTCCTATGTAATGCAGTAGATGTCACCGGCAGTCCTATGTAATGCAGTAGATGTCACCGGCAGTCCCATGTCATGCAGTAGATGTCACCGGCAGTCCCATGTCATGCAGTAGATGTCACCGGCAGTCCCATGTAATGCAGTAGATGTCACCGGCAGTCCCATGTAATGCAGTAGATGTCACCGGCAGTCCCATGTAATGCAGTAGATGTCACCGGCAGTCCCATGTAATGCAGTAGATGTCACCGGCAGTCCCATGTAATGCAGTAGATGTCACCGGCAGTCCCATGTAATGCAGTAGATGTCACCAGCAGTCCCATGTAATGCAATAGATGTCCCCGGCAGTCCTATGTAGTGTAGTAGATGTCCCCGGCAGTCCTATGTAATGTAGTAGATGTCCCCGGCAGTCCTATGTAATGTAGTAGATGTCCCCGGCAGTCCTATGTAATGTAGTAGATGTCACCGGCAGTCCTATGTAATGTAGTAGATGTCACCGGCAGTCCTATGTAATGTAGTAGATGTCACCAGCAGTCCCATGTAATGTAGTAGATGTCATCGGCAGTCCTATGTAATGTAGTAGATGTCACCGGCAGTCCTATGTAGTGTAGTAGATGTCCCCGGCAGTCCTATGTAATGTAGTAGATGTCCCCGGCAGTCTTATGTAATGTAGTAGATGTCACCGGCAGTCCTATGTAATGTAGTAGATGTCACCGGCAGTCCTATGTAACAGCTCTGCTCCAGTTGTATCCATGTTGTGTATCTTGTATTAACCATTGATGCGCCGGCCTCTGCTCCAGTATTACCAGCTCCGCCATCTCTCCCAGCTGCAGACATCTTATATATTATTTAGATCTCTTGCTCTTACATTTTATCCCCAAACTGACACAGAAATCTAGAATTTCATCCAAAAGCAGAAAAGTAAACTATTGTGAATTGGTCCAACACAAACACAAACACTATATATTTACTTATATATTATTATTATTACTATAGCTCATTCCATACAACTGGCCGGGTCATACCACAGACTTACGGCCGACGTAAAGATTACTTTAACTACAAGGCCTCTAAGTAATTTGGTGAATCTTGTTCCTATAGGAGCAGGCACTTGACTTGATCCAGTCTTAATAAATTCCCCCCATATTCTTCCCCTCCTCCACCATCACCTCTTTTCATCCTTTAATACCCCCCCCCCCCTCCATTGATTCCAGCACAGTTGGTATTTTTCTCCAGCCTTCTCTGTTCCTGAGCCATCAGTGCAGTGAGTTTTGGTGTTTGATCTGATGACTCTCTGGTGATAAGTTGGTGCCTATTCCTGCCTGACAATCTACGAATAGGATAACCTCCATATGTGTACCTACTAGTCCAAAGCACAACAAATCTATAAAACTAGTGCACTAATATATACCTTTAATTAATATGCATTAAAAAATAAGGAAAGACTGACCTGATACTGGCCGGCCTGAATGGACAGGGCGCCATATTGATCACTGGCCGGTGAATTGTACATGTCAATGTACCTAATGTAAATGTATCCTAAGGTTAAACTAATGGGAATCAGCAGTGAATGTGCACTATAAAATGGAGAGTGACCGCTATAGATTCCCCATTAATGCGCACACCCCTCTGCACTTAATCCCACTGGTCAGGACACTTCAACAAAAAGCTGACCGGGACCGCGGACCATTAGATCCAGCCAACCACTAAACTTGAGGGAAGACAGTTTGATCCCCCATAACTAACCCTAGTCCCCAACCAAACATAATAGTCATATAGACCCGCACATATACACTGGCAGATACAATGTATCCTGACGCGTTTCAGTTGATTTACCAGCTCATCAGAGGCTTAGAATGTCTGGAGACCAGATTGTAGTGGTATTCTACAGTCCGGAACAAGGAACGGCTCGTGCCCTCGGCCGGACGGCTATAATATGCAGCCGCAATCGCGCAGCGAGCAGTTGGGTATAATATACCCCTGACCCCGCCCTCCTATTGACACGTCATGGAGTGAGTGCCATGATACAGTGACCACCCCCCTCCATTGGTGCATCGTCCTCTTAATCTCAGTGTTACCCCCCTGACACCCATTTGAAATTAGGAAGTCTTGAAACCAAAACTTACTTCACTGATTGCTGAGGAGCGGCGGGGGCCAGAATCAGTGGACGGGTGGCTATTAATGGATGTGAAGAGCTGGAGGGGATGGAAGGGAATATGAGTGAGACTGCGGTCAGCCATAGTTACCATCTCTGTGTCAGATCCTTTCCCTTCGGGGGTTTGGGTGTTTCTTCGGAGTTTGGAGCAATAGAAGGGACGTTCTGCAGAAATTGCCAAATTCCTCCCCAGTCCTCTCCTAGTGATGGATTAGTTCCTTGGAGGCTTCCTCCCAAACAAAGCAAATTCCAATAAGAAATAATATATTTCAGCTAAAAATAAGCCGAGGCCTGTGAGTCCTGCCAAGTCCCCGCCTGGGCAAATTGTCAAATGATTTCTCTGTGTAGTTTTCTTATTTATTTTTTGCTTGGATACAGCCGCAGTTGGATGGTAAAATATAGTAAATCCCAAGTATAACTGAGCTAATACACTAGTGACGCACTATACGACCACAAAGCTGTACCTGTCACGTATAGAGCTCACTGTCCTCCAGTCACATCCAAAGCTGCATTCAGAATTGTGTCAGAAGCAACCAGCTACTTCATGTCAATCAACCCCAGACACACGTCTAAGCTGACATCTCTGTTAGCAGCAAGTCTGTCTATCGTTACAATGAGGGAACTGAGATTTCAGAGTGAATTTCAGTATAATGTAACGGGGCAGAGAAACTGCAGGACAAGTGGAGAAAGAAGCATTTATCACTGGTAAGATGTGCTGTGATCTAATTGGTGGACTTGTAATATTGATTTCTTAAAACTTACACATTAAACTTGTCAGAGATAAACAGAATCATATGTGATAGGATTAGATACATTTCAAGAGACAGCAGACAGTATCACACAGGATAGGATTAGATACAGTAACTCAGTATACAGTATCACACAGGATAGGATTAGATACACGGCTCAGTATACAGTATCACACAGGATAGGATTAGATACACAGTTCAGTATACAGTATCACACAGGATAGGATTAGATACACGGCTCAGTATACAGTATCACACAGGATAGGATTAGATACACAGCTCAGTATACAGTATCACATAGGATAGGATTAGATACACAGTTCAGTATACAGTATCACACAGGATAGGATTAGATACACAGTTCAGTATACAGTATCACACAGGATAGGATTAGATACAGCTCAGTATACAGTATCACACAGGATAGGTTTAGATACACAGCTCAGTATACAGTATCACACAGGATAGGATTAGATACACCGCTCAGTATACTGTATCACACAGGATAGGATTAGATACACGGCTCAGTATACAGTATCACACAGGATAGGATTAGATACACAGCTCAGTATACAGTATCACACAGGATAGGATTAGATACACAGCTCAGTATACAGTATCACACAGGATAGGATTAGATACACAGCTCAGTATACAGTATCACACAGGATAGGATTAGATACAGTAACTCAGTATACAGTATCACACAGGATAGCATTAGATACACAGCTCAGTATACAGTATCACACAGGATAGGATTAGATACAGTAACTCAGTATACAGTATCACACAGGATAGGATTAGATACACAGCTCAGTATACAGTATCACACAGGATAGGATTAGATACACAGCTCAGTATACAGTATCACACAGGATAGGATTAGATACACAGCTCAGTATACAGTATCACACAGGATAGCATTAGATACACGGCTCAGTATACAGTATCACACAGGATAGGATTAGATACACGGCTCAGTATACAGTATCACACAGGATAGGATTAGATACACAGCTCAGTATACAGTATCACACAGGATAGGATTAGATACACCGCTCAGTATACAGTATCACACAGGATAGGATTAGATACACAGCTCAGTATACAGTATCACACAGGATAGCATTAGATACACAGCTCAGTATACAGTATCACACAGGATAGGATTAGATACACCGCTCAGTATACAGTATCACACAGGATAGGATTAGATACACAGCTCAGTATACAGTATCACACAGGATAGGATTAGATACACCGCTCAGTATACAGTATCACACAGGATAGGATTAGATACACAGCTCAGTATACAGTATCACACAGGATAGCATTAGATACACGGCTCAGTATACAGTATCACACAGGATAGGATTAGATACACGGCTCAGTATACAGTATCACACAGGATAGGATTAGATACACAGCTCAGTATACAGTATCACACAGGATAGGATTAGATACACAGCTCAGTATACAGTATCACACAGGATAGGATTAGATACACAGCTCAGTATACAGTATCACACAGGATAGCATTAGATACACAGCTCAGTATACAGTATCACACAGGATAGGATTAGATACACGGCTCAGTATACAGTATCACACAGGATAGGATTAGATACACCGCTCAGTATACAGTATCACACAGGATAGCATTAGATACACAGCTCAGTATACAGTATCACACAGGATAGGATTAGATACACGGCTCAGTATACAGTATCACACAGGATAGGATTAGATACACAGCTCAGTATACAGTATCACACAGGATAGGATTAGATACACAGCTCAGTATACAGTATCACACAGGATAGGATTAGATACACAGCTCAGTATACAGTATCACACAGGATAGGATTAGATACACAGCTCAGTATACAGTATCACACAGGATAGGATTAGATACACAGCTCAGTATACAGTATCACACAGGATAGCATTAGATACACAGCTCAGTATACAGTATCACACAGGATAGGATTAGATACACAGCTCAGTATACAGTATCACACAGGATAGGATTAGATACACAGCTCAGTATACAGTATCACACAGGATAGGATTAGATACACGGCTCAGTATACAGTATCACACAGGATAGGATTAGATACACAGCTCAGTATACAGTATCACACAGGATAGGATTAGATACACAGCTCAGTATACAGTATCACACAGGATAGGATTAGATACACAGCTCAGTATACAGTATCACACAGGATAGGATTAGATACACGGCTCAGTATACAGTATCACACAGGATAGGATTAGATACACAGCTCAGTATACAGTATCACACAGGATAGGATTAGATACAGCTCAGTATACAGTATCACACAGGATAGGATTAGATACACAGCTCAGTATACAGTATCACACAGGATAGGATTAGATACACAGTTCAGTATACAGTATCACACAGGATAGGATTAGATACAGCTCAGTATACAGTATCACACAGGATAGGTTTAGATACACAGCTCAGTATACAGTATCACACAGGATAGACTTAGATACACGGCTCAGTATACAGTATCACACGGGATAGGATTAGATACAGCTCAGTATACAGTATCACACAGGATAGGATTAGATACAGCTCAGTATACAGTATCACACAGGATAGGATTAGATACAGCTCAGTATACAGTATCACACAGGATAGGATTAGATACAGCTCAGTATACAGTATCACACAGGATAGGATTAGATACAGCTCAGTATACAGTATCACATAGGATAGGATTAGATACACAGCTCAGTATACAGTATCACACAGGATAGGATTAGATACAGCTCAGTATACAGTATCACATATTATAGGATTAGATACACAGCTCAGTATACAGTATCACACAGGATAGGATTAGATACACAGCTCAGTATACAGTATCACACAGGATAGGATTAGATACAGCTCAGTATACAGTATCACATATTATAGGATTAGATACAGTAGCTCAGCAGTCAGTATCACATATGAGTCACTTTGATTGTTTTCCTCTTTATTGAGCTGTCAGTCTCTTCTCTGGATAAGTGTTTTACTGATAGAAATGTATCTTGTACTTTCTCGCTCGTTCACTTCTCGCGTCTCCATTCAGTCTCATTAGCGGACCTTTATATTTGCATCTCAATGAAACAATGACTGTTTAATGCTTCTGCTGCTCTCTCCACAGCACTTAAGTAAGATTTACAGTAATGACGCACAGACAAGAAGCTCTCTACCCCGCCAGAAACACAGCAAGACCTGCTCTGTTATCCTGTCTACTGGAGAGAAGTGTAACATCTCATCATCTCATCTCCAGCTGAAATAACATGACAAGGAGGGAAATACCAAGGAACAGACAGTGGGAAAAGGTCAGATGTAGAGATGAGCGAACAGTGTTCTATCGAACTCATGTTCGATCGGATATTAGGCTGTTCGGCATGTTCGAATCGAATCGAACACCGCGTGGTAAAGTGCGCCATTACTCGATTCCCCTCCCACCTTCCCTGGCGCCTTTTTTGCTCCAATAACAGCGCAGGGTAGGTGGGACAGGAACTACGACACCGGTGACGTTGAAAAAAGTAGGCAAAACCCATTGGCTGCCGAAAACATGTGACCTCTAATTTAAAAGAACAGCGCCGCCCAGGTTCGCGTCATTCTGAGCTTGCAATTCACCGAGGACGGAGGTTTCCGTCCAGCTAGCTAGGGCTTAGATTCTGGGTAGGCAGGGACAGGCTAGGATAGGAAGGAGAAGACAACCAACAGCTCTTGTAAGAGCTAAATTCCAGGGAGAAGCTTGTCAGTGTAACGTGGCACTGACGGGCTCAATCGCCGCAACCCAGCTTTCCCAGGATCCTGAATGGAATACACTGACAGTGTATTCCCGTATACCCCATATATACACCCCAAATCCCCGTTCCAACGGTGTGCCCCCCCCCCTTCACCTCAGAAATACCCTGCAAGTCCCCTAGCAATAGAATTGGGGCTATATACACCCACTATTTTTGCTACTGCCATATAGTGCCATTGTCTGACTGGGAATTCAAAGAATATATTGGGGTTACAAATACCCTCATTTCTTGCTACTGCCATATAGTGCCAGTTTCTGACTGGGAATTCAAAGAATATATTGGGGTTACGTGCACCCACAATTTTTGCTACTGGTATATAGTGCCATTGTCTGACTGGGAATTCAAAGAATATATTGGGGTTACAAATACCCTCATTTCTTGCTACTGCTATATAGTGCCAGTTTCTGACTGGGAATTCAAAATGCGCAAGGCTCCCGGAAAGGGACGTGGACGAGGCCGTGGGCGAGGTCGGGGGAATGGTTCTGGGGAGCAAGGTAGCAGTGAAGCCACAGGGCGTCCCGTGCCTACTCCTGTGGGGCAGCAAGCATTGCGCCACTCCACAGTGCCAGGGTTGCTTGCCACATTAACTAAACTGCAGGGTACAAACCTTAGTAGGCCCGAGAACCAGGAACAGGTCTTGCAATGGCTGTCAGAGAACGCTTACAGCACATTGTCCAGCAGCCAGTCAGACTCTGCCTCCTCTCCTCCTATTACCCAACAGTCTTGTCCTCCTTCCTCCCAAAATTCCCAAGCTTCACAGAACAATAACCCCAACTGTCCCTGCTCCCCAGAGCTGTTCTCCGCTCCTTTCATTGTCCCTCAACCTGCCCCTCCACGTCGCGATTCCACGAACCTAACAGAGGAGCATCTGTGTCCAGATGCTCAAACACTAGAGTCTCCTCCATCTCTGTTCGATTTGGTGGTGGATGACCAGCAACCCACCCTCATCGACGATGATGTGACGCAGTTGCCGTCAGGGCATCCAGTTGACCGGCGCATTGTGCGGGAGGAGGAGATGAGACAGGAGTTGGAAGAGGAAGTGGTGGATGATGAGGACACTGACCCGACCTGGACAGGGGGGATGTCAAGCGGGGAAAGTAGTGTGGATGTTGAGGCAGGTGCAGCACCAAAAAGGGTAGCTAGAGGCAGAGGCAGAGGTCAGCAGCTTAGGCGAAGCCAGGCCACACCCGGAATCTCCCAAGATGTTCCAGTTCGTACCCAGCCCCGAAAAACTCCCACCTCGAGGGCACGTTTCTCGAAGGTGTGGAGTTTTTTCAAGGAATGCGCCGAGGACAGATATAGTGTTGTCTGCACAATTTGCCTCTCGAAATTGATTAGGGGCTCTGAGAAGAGCAACCTGTCCACCACTTCAATGCGCCGTCATTTGGAATCCAAGCACTGGAATCAGTGGCAGGCAGCAACGGCAGGACAAAGGCCGCCTGCCGTTCACGCCACTGCCACTGCCTCTGCCACTGCCTCTGCCTCTGCCACTGCTGACTGTGCTGGCGATGCACTCCAGAGGACGAGCCAGGACACCACTTCATCTGCCTCCGCCACTTTGTTGACTTCTACCTCATCCTCCCCTGTTCCTGTCTTATCTCCTTCTCCTGCACCATCAAAGGCACCATCAGGCGCTTCTTTACAACAACCCACCATCTCTCAGACATTGGAGCGGCGGCAGAAATACACCGCTAACCACCCACACGCGCAAGCCTTGAACGCCAACATCGCTAAACTGCTGGCCCAGGAGATGTTGGCGTTCCGGCTTGTTGAAACTCCCGCCTTCCTGGACCTGATGGCAACTGCGGCACCTCGCTATGCCGTCCCTAGCCGTCACTACTTCTCCCGGTGTGCCGTCCCCGCCTTGCACCAGCACGTGTCACTCAACATCAGGCGGGCCCTTAGTTCCGCGCTTTGCACAAAGGTCCACTTGACCACCGACGCGTGGACAAGTGCATGCGGACAGGGACGCTACATTTCACTGACGGCACACTGGGTGAATGTAGTTGAGGCTGGGACTGCT
Source organism: Leptodactylus fuscus (assembly GCF_031893055.1). Lineage (NCBI taxonomy): Eukaryota > Metazoa > Chordata > Amphibia > Anura > Leptodactylidae > Leptodactylus > Leptodactylus fuscus. The sequence continues at coordinate 4,187,905 of NC_134273.1, read as the reverse complement.
TCCCAAACTGGCCCGGTGTACCTCGTCTCCTCGCCTAACATTCCTGGCAGGGACACGAGAAGAACACCCACCGCCTCCTCCTCCGCCACCGCCTCCTCCTCCGCCACCGCCTCCTCCTCCGCCACCGCCTCCTCCTCCGCTGTTAGATTGACCCCAGCTACAAGTTGGAAACGTTGCAGCACTGGCGTTGGTAGACATCAGCAGGCTGTGCTGAAGCTGATCAGCTTGGGGGACAGACAGCACACTGCCTCCGAGGTGAGGGATGCCCTCCTCGATGAGACGGCAATATGGTTTGAGCCGCTGCACCTGGGCCCAGGCATGGTCGTTTGTGATAACGGCCGGAACCTGGTAGCAGCTCTGGAGCTTGCCGGACTCCAACATGTTCCATGCCTGGCCCACGTCTTCAACCTAGTGGTGCAACGTTTCCTAAAGAGCTACCCCAATGTTCCAGAGCTACTGGTGAAAGTGCGGCGCATGTGCGCCCACTTTCGCAAGTCGACAGTAGCCGCTGCTAGCTTAAAATCTCTCCAGCAACGCCTGCATGTGCCACAACACCGGCTTTTGTGCGACGTCCCCACACGCTGGAACTCAACGTTTCAGATGTTGAATAGAGTGGTTGAGCAGCAGAGACCTTTGATGGAATACCAGCTACAAAACCCTAGGGTGCCACAAAGTCAGCTGCCTCAGTTTCACATCCATGAGTGGCCATGGATGAGAGACCTTTGTGACATCCTACGGGTCTTTGAGGAGTCCACAAGGAGGGTGAGCTCTGAGGATGCGATGGTGAGCCTTACAATCCCGCTCTTGTGTGTTCTGAGAGAATCCCTGATTGACATCAGGGATAACTCAGATCACACAGAGGAGTCAGGGATAGCATCCGATCCGTCACAGCTGGAGAGTAGGTCCACACATCTGTCCGCTTCACTGCGTTTAATGGAGGAGGAGGAGGAGGAGGAGGAGGAGGAAGAAGAGTTGTCCGATGATGTGATGGTGATACAGGAGGCTTCCGGGCAACTTCGAATCGTCCCATTGTTGCAGCGCGGATGGGTAGACATGGAGGATGAGGAGGAAATGGAGATTGAACTTTCCGGTGGGGCCAGAGGAGTCATGCCAACTAACACTGTGGCAGACATGGCTGAGTTCATGTTGGGGTGCTTTACAACCGACAAGCGTATTGTCAAAATCATGGAGGACAACCAGTACTGGATCTTTGCTATCCTTGACCCCCGGTATAAAAACAACATCTCGTCTTTTATTCCGGTAGAGGGGAGGGCCAATCGCATCAATGCTTGCCACAGGCAATTGGTGCAGAATATGATGGAGATGTTTCCAGCATGTGACGTTGGCGGCAGGGAGGGCAGTTCCTCCAGTAGGCAACCAAGTTCTCACCGGTCCACACAAACGAGGGGCACACTGTCTAAGGTCTGGGACACCTTGATGGCACCCCCTCGCCAAAGTGCCGCCACGGAGGGTCCTAGTGTCACCAGGCGTGAGAAGTATAGGCGCATGTTGCGGGAATACCTTTCCGACCACAGCCCTGTCCTCTCCGACCCCTCTGCGCCCTACACGTATTGGGTGTCGAAGTTGGACCTGTGGCTTGAACTTGCCCTATATGCCTTGGAGGTGCTGTCCTGTCCTGCCGCCAGCGTCCTAACTGAGAGGGTGTTCAGTGCAGCCGGTGGCATCATCACTGACAAGCGCACCCGTCTGTCAGCTGAGAGTGCCGACCGGCTCACTTTGATAAAAATGAACCACCACTGGATAGAGCCTTCATTTTTGTGCCCACCTGTGTAAAGCACCCCAACATGAAACTCCATGTCTGTGCTCAACCTCTCCAATTCCTCCGCATCCTCATACTCATCCACCATAAGCGTTGCACAATTCTGCTAATACTAGGCTCCCTCCACCCTGATTTCCCCCAACTCTGCTGGTTAGAGGCTCCCTCCACCCTGATTTCCCCCAACTCTGCTGGTTAGAGGCTCCCTCCACCCTGCTTTCCCACAACTCTGCTGGTTAGAGGCTCCCTCCACCCTGATTTCCACCAACTCTGCTGGTTAGAGGCTCCCTCCACCCTGATTTCCCCCAACTCTGCTGGTTAGAGGCTCCCTCCACCCTGATTTCCCCCAACTCTGCTGGTTAGAGGCTCCCTCCACCATGAATTGGTCCAAACTGGGTTTTTTTAGAGGCTCCCTCCACCATGAATTTGCCCAAACAGGGCTGGTTAGAGGCTCCCTCCACCATGAATTGGTCCAAACTGGGGTTTTTAGAGGCTCCCTCCACCATGAATTGGTCCAAACTGGGGTTTTTAGAGGCTCCCTCCACCATGAATTGGTCCAAACTGGGGTTTTTAGAGGCTCCCTCCACCATGAATTGGTCCAAACTGGGTTTTTTAGAGGCTCCCTCCACCATGAATTTGCCCAAACTGGGCTGGTTAGAGGCTCCCTCCACCATGAATTTGCCCAAACTGGGCTGGTTAGAGGCTCCCTCCACCATGAATTGGTCCAAACTGGGGTTTTTAGAGGCTCCCTCCACCATGAATTGGTCCAAACTGGGGTTTTTAGAGGCTCCCTCCACCATGAATTGGTCCAAACTGGGGTTTTTAGAGGCTCCCTCCACCATGAATTTGCCCAAACTGGGGTTTTTAGAGGCTCCCTCCACCATGAATTTGCCCAAACTGGGCTGGTTAGAGGCTCCCTCCACCATGAATTGGTCCAAACTGGGGTTTTTAGAGTCTCCCTCCACCATGAATTGGTCCAAACTGGGGTTTTTAGAGGCTCCCTCCACCATGAATTTGCCCCAACTCTGCTGGTTAGAGGCTGAATCCACCCTGATTTTCAAAACAAATGTTGGTGCCAACCTCAACTTACTACAAGGGCCAAATTCACTGCTGGTGACAAGCTCTCCTCACTGCAAGTGCCAAATACACATGTTTCAAGGTGTTTTCCTACTGTCAGAGAGGTGGTATTGAGTGTGTAAAGTGTGTAGTTGTTAGGCTGTGATGTTGGGGTAATAGAGGGTCTTTGGTGTGTTAGATGCCCCCAGACATGCTTCCCCTGCTGTTCCAGTGTCATTCCAGAGGTGTTGGCATCATTTCCTGGGGTGTCATAGTGGACTTGGTGACCCTCCAGACACGGATTTGGGTTTCCCCCTTAACGAGTATCTGTTCCCCATAGACTATAATGGGGTTCGAAACCCGTTCGAACACACGAACATTGAGCGGCTGTTCGAATCGAATTTCGAACCTCGAACATTTTAGTGTTCACTCATCTCTAGTCAGATGGAACCTGAGATATCTATATATGTATATGTATGTAGATATACTCTATATTATACTCTAATATAGCACCAACATACTCCACTGTGCTGTACAGAAAAAAATTATAACTACTATTATACTATTCCTATGTACAAGAATATAACTACTATAATACTACTCCTATGTACAAGAATATAACTACTATAATACTGCTCCTATGTACAAGAATATAACTACTATAATACTGCTCCTATGTACAAGAATATAACTACTATAATACTACCTCCTATGTACAAGAATATAACTACTATAATACTACTCCTATGTACAAGAATATAACTACTATAATACTACTCCTATGTACAAGAATATAACTACTATAATACTGCTCCTATGTACAAGAATATAACTACTATAATACTACTACTATGTACAAGAATATAACTACTATAATACTACTCCTATGTACAAGAATATAACTACTATAATACTCCTCCTATGTACAAGAATATAACTACTATAATACTACTCCTATGTACAAGAATATAACTACTATAATACTACTCCTATGTACAAGAATATAACTACTATAATACTACTCCTATGTACAAGAATATAACTACTATAATACTGCTCCTATGTACAAGAATATAACTACTATAATACTACTACTATGTACAAGAATATAACTACTATAATACTACTCCTATGTACAAGAATATAACTACTATAATACTACTCCTATGTACAAGAATATAACTACTATAATACTACTCCTAAGTACAAGAATATAACTACTATAATACTCCTCCTATGTACAAGAATATAACTACTATAATACTGCTCCTATGTACAAGAATATAACTACTATAATACTGCTCCTATGTACAAGAATACAACTACTATAATACTGCTCCTATGTACAAGAATATAACTACTATGTACAAGAATATAACTACTATAATACTGCTCCTATGTACAAGAATATAACTACTATAATACTGCTCCTATGTACAAGAATACAACTACTATAATACTACCTACTATGTACAAGAATATAACTACTATAATATTACTCCTATGTACAAGAATATAACTACTATAATACTACTCCTATGTACAAGAATATAACTACTATAATACTACTCCTATATACAAGAATATAACTACTATAATACTACTCCTATGTACAAGAATATAACTACTATAATACTACTCCTATATACAAGAATATAACTACTATAATACTACCTCCTATGTACAAGAATATAACTACTATAATACTACTCCTATGTACAAGAATATAACTACTATAATACTCCTCCTATGTACAAGAATATAACTACTATAATACTGCTCCTATGTACAAGAATATAACTACTATAATACTACTCCTATGTACAAGAATATAACTACTATAATACTCCTCCTATGTACAAGAATATAACTACTATAATACTGCTCCTATGTACAAGAATATAACTACTATAATACTACTCCTATGTACAAGAATATAACTACTATAATACTGCTCCTATGTACAAGAATATAACTACTATAATACTGTTCCTATGTACAAGAATATAACTACTATAATACTACTCCTATGTACAAGAATATAAGTACTATAATACTACCTACTATGTACAAGAATATAACTACTATAATACTCCTCCTATGTACAAGAATATAACTACTATAATACTGCTCCTATGTACAAGAATATAACTACTATAATACTGCTCCTATGTACAAGAATATAACTACTATAATACTGCTCCTATGTACAAGAATACAACTACTATAATACTACTCCTATGTACAAGAATATAAGTACTATAATACTACCTACTATCTACAAGAATATAACTACTATAATACTACTCCTATGTACAAGAATATAACTACTATAATACTCCTCCTATGTACAAGAATATAACTACTATAATACTACTCCTATATACAAGAATATAACTACTATAATACTACTCCTATATACAAGAATATAACTACTATAATACTACCTCCTAGCTGTGAGGACGTGTTTTTGTAGCTCTCCTGAGGCTCCTGATGTCTGGAGATAGCCCAGGGCGGGGCCACCCTGGGTGGGGAAGTTCCCCTGCCAAGGCCCAGGCTCCAAGGCCTTCTCTGGGAAGCAATTCCCAGACAACTAAAAAAATGGATGGAAATCCTAAAGTCCCCAGTAATGGGAATCGTGTCCAGTGTGTCAGCAGTCCTAGTGCAGCAAGCCAAGATGGGAAGAAAGTTGTAAAGGAAGAAGTAACGGAAGCAAGCAGTAGTACGGTGCAACAACCAAGCAAAATGGTTGAATGTAAGGAGCAAACTTTGCAGCCTGTGCAGACTCCATTGCAGGTTGCAGGTGTCCAGTCCACCCCACCCTCCTGCAGACAGAGGAGAACATCCCTGGAGAAGCAGACCATGCAGGAGAACATGCAGCAGTCTGTATTGGTACGGTCTGAGCGGACAAGATCTGGAAGCGGTAACTACAAAAATGTAGTGAAGGCAGTGGAGGAGATCAAAGGGAGACCAGCGGGGAAGCTTCAAGGTACCAGCAGTACAGTCACTGGAAATAAACTGGGACATAGTCCCCAGTCTGGACATTGTGGGCCCATGGCAGTGACAACAGCCGTAGCATGTCAGAAATCACAGGCTACACCAACCAGAAGCCATACTGGGGGTAACCAACCTGCAAAGCTTTCCAACAATGCACAAACTGTCACAGCTACTGAGCGAGCACCAGAACTGCGCCTGGCAGATGAGATACCAGCACTGGTCAAGCGACTGGAGACATTGAAGGCCAGTAAAATATATCTGCAGAGACAGATTGAATGTGCCTATAATCTAAAAAAGTCTGCATGCCCTGAGAAACTGGTGTTACTGGACAGGAAGCTGAGCGCACTGGCGAAAGAGCTCGCCGAGAACGTACGGGAGACCGAGACTGTACTGGAGCAAATGGGACCGGTGGGAGAATCATACAGAAACCAGCAGCGGTTCCAGGAATACCAGAAGTCACCATCACCTTGTGCCAAAGCTGGGTCTGAACCCTTGCAAGGTGGCAGCCAGCAGTCCCATGTAAAACCAGTTCTGCAGCCAGCAAGTTTCCCTTTTAAGGAAGGGAATTTGTACGGGAAAGCGACCAGTGTTCAGCAACAGCAAAAACCTGCAGCAGTTCTCAGCAAGGCACCACAAGTCCCAGCAACCAGCACTTTGCAACCAGGTCATGGACCCCTGCCTAATGGTAATGAAGTAGCAGCTGTGCAGACACCACAAGTCCCAGGAGACAAGTCATTGCAGCAGGACTATGGACTCTTACCTGAAGGTACTGGGGGAGTAACATATTTGGGGTTACAGGTTGTGGACTCTGTTGTGCAGGACTCTGCTGCCGCTGACTGTAGTGGTAATATGGACTCTGCTATGCAGGACTCTGCTGCCGCTGACTATAATACTAATATGGACTCTGCTGTGCAGGACTCTGCTGCCGCTGATTGTCTGACTAATGTGCCTGATATTATGGATATTCCTGTATGTGATAACGGCCCAGCAGGGGAAGGTGTTTCTGGGGGGGATCCTTCACGATCTATGGCGTCAGACCCCTCTGCAGTCCAGTCTCTGGAGTCTGGTGATATTGCAGACATAGAGGTTGATGGTGGGGCGGACACAGGACAGTCCAGTGTGCAGGACTTTCCCCCTCTGGATACTCGCACAGTAGCAGAACCACATGGTACAGGTGCTCAGCAGCCCACACAGCGCCCACAAACACGCCAAGATGGCGGATCCGGCCGTACCTCCTCAGGGAATGCCTGGAGCCGCGGTGCTCCATCTTTTGCATCAAACTCCAATTATACAGGCCAGGCTTTCAGGAGGAGGAATGTAGTCAGGTTTAGGCACGGAGGTGCCAAGGAGGATCTGCCGGATAGGAGGTTTGTGGTCCGAGAGCTCCTATGTACCCAGATGGGCTTTGTGCCGACTGATATCCTGGCCGTCATAAACCTTCCTGACCGCCAGGGGTACGATGTTAGTTTTAAGCTGATGTCTGATCTGGACCGGTTCTGGGCCAATCTCACCAGGTTGAGAGATACGGAAGGTTGGGATAAGTTCAGTTTCATCCCCATCTCTAGGCCAGATACGGCTTCTGTCACAATTGTATTTTGGAATGAAGCCGTTCCCCCTCAGGATATTGTCATCTGGCTCAGGAGGCATTGTGACCTCATGTCCGATCTTAGTAAGAACAGGGATGAAGACGGGGTCTGGACCGGTGGGTGGAGGGTCCTGGTGAAGTTACGTCAGCAGAACAACATAACCCAACATCTGCCCAATTCGTTCTTTATAGGCCGAGAAAAAGGGATCTGCTTCTATGCGGGTCAGCCTCGCCGGTGCTTCAAGTGTGGGAAGGCCGGCCATGTGGCCAGTGTATGCTCCATGGTAAAGTGTAGCCTCTGTAATGAAATGGGCCACGTGAGTGCCACATGCCAAAGCATTAGGTGTAACCTGTGCGGTAGGATCGGTCACCCCCACAGAGATTGTCCTGATGCCTGGCATAACATCTGTAAGGATAGCCCTGATGAGGACTTGCTGGCAGCGGCTGATGACATACAGGAGGAGGAGGAGGCGCTATTGTCAGGGTCAGTAGTCACGGAGGCGGAGCCTCAACCACATACAGGTGATACCACCCAAGACCAGGCCGAGTCAGGTCCCATTGAGACGACCATGGAGGTTGTCGAGCAGGTTGTACAACCCTCAGTGGTCGTCTCTTCTCCTGCCCGATCATCCAACAATAATAAAAGGAGGAAGAAGGATAAAGCCAGCCGTAAGCCTGAGGGTGAGTGGACCACAGTAGAAAAGCCTACAAAGATGAGAGTAAGTAGTGCAGGCGAGGTCACTGCAACGGGGAATAGATTTAGTGTCCTATCAGAGTCAGACGGAGAAGCAGAACTAGACAGAGAACTCTCACGAATGATGGCGGAGTATGAGGAGGAGCCAGAGGGCGATCCCCCCACTAAGAGGAGACCCCACCGAGATGAGGGGCAGTCCGAATCAGACATGGAAACAGCTGGTCACCAGGACACCTCTGACTCTGACCTATGACAATGGGGCCCATCTCTCTGTTTCTCATATTCCTAGTTGTTCTGATGGCAGGTTTCTATCTTAAAGTTATCTCTAGTAATGTGAATAGCATCCGAGCAAGGAGGACAAGACACGCAGTGTATGAACATCTGAGATATCTTGATGCCGATGTCTATTTCTTACAAGAAACCCGTTTAAATACTTTAGGACTAATACGAGAAGCAGAGAGAGAATGGAAATCTGGCCCGTCCTTCTGGTCTCTGGCTGTGGAACCTTATGCCGGGGTTTCTATACTGTTTAACACCCCTGATGTCACCATACACAGATTCACTGAGGTTCTGATGGGGAGGTGCCTGGTTTTAGAAGTTACCATCCGAGGCAGAAGGCTCCGACTCATTAATATCTATGGTTCACCGCAGTCGGTGATGGAAAGGGCACGTCTGTTTGATGAAGTCAAGCAGTACTTGTTTACATCTGTTCCGGTAGTCATGGCAGGGGACTTCAATGCCACCATGTCATCCAGTGACAGACCTACTGGTCGGCCTCTCACCAGGGACTGCAAGGTCTTAAGCAGAATTATTTCACAGGCTGGTCTGTCTGATGTGTTTACTGAGGGTGGTAGGAAACCAAAATTCACTTACTCCTGCGCTGGTAGATGCAGTCGGATAGACTTAGCTCTGGTCAGTCCCGCTGAGCATGTTAGTGAGAAAAGTGAAAAGACAGTCCCTTATTCTGATCATCTGGCTTTGTATTTTTGCTTGGGCTCCACAAAACGCCCTGATATTGGGAGAGGCCTATGGAAGCTCAATTCCAGCCTCTTGGACGATGACTGTGTCCGGAGTTGTGTCCACTCTCTATTTCAGAACCAGCTTGAGAGAGTGGTGTTTTATGATAACATGGCAGACTGGTGGGAGGATGTCAAGGAGGAGATCAGATCCCTCTTAAGGAGACTGTCAGTTAAGAAGGGGAAGAGTAAGTATAGCCAGTATCTCAGGCTGCGGAAAGAATTAGAGTCACTCTATTCGGCGGGCGGGGATAACCAACAGAAGATTGACCGGCTGAAATCTGAGATCAGTCAGTATCAGTACCGCAGGTATACATCCCTGGTTCTTGAACGGGATTATGGGTCCTTAGGGGCTCCGGATCCTTTTGAGAATTGCAGGGAGCGGGTGGCAAATAAATCGGTCACAGGTCTCACTGACTCCCAGGGTGTTTTACAGGAGTCTCGGGAGGGTATCCTGGGGGTGGTGAGAACTTACTATGCTGACTTGTTTCAGAAGAAGGTTTTGGATAGAGAGAAGGTGGCTCAATTCTTGGAGGCAACTCCAGGTCCTGATACTAATGATTTGGACTTTTCTCCTTTGACAGCAGAGTTAACAGTGGAGGAGGTGAAAGAGGCCATAGATAAGTTACATCTGAAGAAGGCACCAGGTCCAGATGGGATTACAGCTGAGTTCTATAAGAAATTCCGAGACCTCTTGGCACCAATTCTCGTGGATGTATACAAAACTAGTCTAGAAAACCACCTGATGCCTCCATCCATGAGAGTGTCCTCCCTGATCCTGCTGTCTAAAGGTAAAGAGCCTAGTGACATCAAGAACTGGAGGCCGATTGCCCTCTTGAATGTCGATAGGAAGATTCTTGCAAAAATTCTGTTCTCTAGATTAGTTTGTTTGTCCCCGGCACTGTTGGCAGGCTCTCAGTTTGGCACAGTTAAAGGGCGGAACATCTCTGGAGCAGTTATCTCGATAAGGGAGATGTTTGAGAGATGTAAAGCTCTGAGGTGTGGGAGATATGTTGTGAGTCTTGACCAGGCTAAGGCCTTTGACAGAGTAGACCATGAGTATCTATGGGCGACTTTGACAAAGTACGGTATTCCGGGACAATTTGTGGATTGGCTGAGAACTTTGTACCGTGAGGCGGAGAGCTTTCCTCTGATTAATGGTTGGCAGGGTGATGCTTTCAGGGTTGAGGCAGGGGTGAGACAAGGTTGCCCACTGAGTCCATTACTGTATGTGTTTGCCATAGACCCGTTTCTTAGGTCACTGCAGGAGTGTGATTTTCAGGGGGCGCCGGTCCCCCACTGCTTGCCCCTGAGAGTTGTTGCCTACGCGGATGATGTGACTGTGGTGATATCTGAGCCTCGTGAGGTGGAGATGTTGTCTGCGGCCATCAGAAGTTACTCAGGGGCCTCCGGGTCTCTTGTCAACCTTGAGAAGAGTCAAGCTCTCTGGACGGGTCATACTGGTCCTACATTTGATCTGCCGCAGTTTGCCCAGGCCTCCTCCTATATTAAGATCCTTGGGGTGAAATTCGGGAGGGATGATAATTGCAGACTAAATTGGGAAGAAAAGTTGGAATCCGGAAATGCAAAGGTTCAGCGATGGAAGAACTGGAGGCTGACCTATAGAGAAAGGGTTAAAATGTTGAAGACTTACCTGGTCCCTGTCTTCTTGTACGTCTCTGTTGTCTTTCCTTTGCCAGAATCTTTCTCCACTAGGCTCTTTAGCCTGTTCTTCCAACTTTTGTGGGGGAACAGGTTGAACCCAGTAAAAAGAGGGATAACCTACCTACAGAGGAGACAGGGTGGGCTGGATATGTTAAATCCAAGGGTGTTTTTTGACTCCATGTTTCTAAAAGTAAATTTTGGTTGCCTGGACTCAGATAACAGCTCCCTGTGGGTAAATAGTATCAGGGACTGGATATTGCCTTTTGCAGAATCCTGGGTGCGAGGCGGCAGCCTTAAGAGGGGTCGATCGACTCGTGACTACCTCCCCCAGTATCTGGACTATGGCATAAGGTGCCTGAAAAAATGGGGTATTGAAAAGACCTATCTGGTGAGTAAGACCAGGAAAGATCTGTACACCAGGGTATGTAAGACCTTCTATTGTCTCCAGCCAACATTGAGGGACTGTACATCTACAACCCTGCAGGATAGTCTGAGGCTCCTCACTGGTCGGAGGCTCCCTGCAAAGTTCTTTGACATTGCCTGGCTATCTCTGCATGGGAAACTTTTTGTAAGAGGCAACCTAAAACATCTCAGTGTGACAGATCGGGCATGTCCATTAGGTTGTCAGCAGGAGGAGACCATGGCACATTTTATATCAGAGTGCGGGGGAGGGCGAAAGATCTGGCAGGAAATATCCCGGAGGCTGAAAATTCCCCGATTACAATCACTCAAATACCCCGAGATCATATATGGCATCCCAACTAATATAGGTGACATTAACCGGGAGACCCTGTATATTATTATTACTGTCATCAAATATTATCACTGGCATACAAGGACCCAGGTGTCCCTACACAGAGAGCCCTTCCGTCATATGACCGCTGTCACATATATCATGTCTGAACTGAGGTGGATAAAGTCTCTGGAGGTCAGAAAAAAGTCTGATAATGTAAAATTGTGGAGAAATGTATATATCGATTGCTGAATACTCTGATAACACTGCAAATAAGTCTGTTCATTTATTTATGGATTTATTTTTTTTTCCCCCTCTTTATCCTGCCAGCAATGGACTCTTAAGTTAAAGTGATTCTCATTTTTGTTATCTGACAGACATGTCTGATTTATGTTATATTATTATTATTATTATTATTATTATTAGTTATTAATTCTGCTGGAATGTAATGTATTTTTGTTTTGTTTTTACTAATAAAAATTACCTCCTATGTACAAGAATATAACTACTATAATACTACTCCTATGTACAAGAATATAACTACTATAATACTACTCCAATGTACAAGAATATAACTACTATAATACTACCTCCTATGTACAAGAATATAACTACTATAATACTGCTCCTATGTACAAGAATATAACTACTATAATACTACTCCTATGTACAAGAATATAACTACTATAATACTACTCCTATGTACAAGAATATACCTACTATAATACTACCTCCTATGTACAAGAATACAACTACTATAATACTACCTCCTATGTACAAGAATATAACCACTATAATACTACTGCTATGTACAAGAATATAACTACTATAATACTACTCCTATGAACAAGAATATAACTACTATAATACTACTCCTATATACAAGAATATAACTACTATAATACTACCTCCTATGTACAAGAATATAACTACTATAATACTACTCCTATGTACAAGAATATAACTACTATAATACTACTCCTATGTACAAGAATATAACTACTATAATACTGTCCCCTATGTACAAGAATATAACTACCATAATACTACTCCTATGTACAAGAATATAACTACTATAATACTACTACTATGTACAAGAATATAACTACTATAATACTACCTCCTATGTACAAGAATATAACTACTATAATACTGCTCCTATGTACAAGAATATAACTACTATAATACTACTCCTATGTACAAGAATATAAGTACTATAATACTACCTACTATGTACAAGAATATAACTACTATAATACTACTCCTATGTACAAGAATATACCTACTATAATACTACCTCCTATGTACAAGAATATAACTACTATAATACTACCTCCTATGTACAAGAATATAACCACTATAATACTACTGCTATGTACAAGAATATAACTACTATAATACTACTCCTATGTACAAGAATATAACTACTATAATACTACTCCTATGTACAAGAATATAACTACTATAATACTACTCCTATATACAAGAATATAACTACTATAATACTACCTCCTATGTACAAGAATATAACTACTATAATACTACTGCTATGTACAAGAATATAACTACTATAATACTACTCCTATGTACAAGAATATAACTACTATAATACTACCTCCTATGTACAAGAATATAACTACTATAATACTACTGCTATGTACAAGAATATAACTACTATAATACTACTCCTATGTACAAGAATATAACTACTATAATACTACCTCCTATGTACAAGAATATAACCACTATAATACTACTGCTATGTACAAGAATATAACTACTATAATACTACTCCTATGTACAAGAATATAACTACTATAATACTACTCCTATGTACAAGAATATAACTACTATAATACTACTCCTATATACAAGAATATAACTACTATAATACTACCTCCTATGTACAAGAATATAACTACTATAATACTACTGCTATGTACAAGAATATAACTACTATAATACTACTCCTATGTACAAGAATATAACTACTATAATACTACTCCTATGTACAAGAATATAACTACTATAATACTGTCCCCTATGTACAAGAATATAACTACCATAATACTACTCCTATGTACAAGAATATAACTACTATAATACTCCTCCTATGTACAAGAATATAACTACTATAATACTGCTCCTATGTACAAGAATACAACTACTATAATACTGCTCCTATGTACAAGAATATAACTACTATAATACTACTCCTATGTACAAGAATATAACTACTATAATACTGCTCCTATGTACAAGAATATAACTACTATAATACTACCTCCTATGTACAAGAATACAACTACTATAATACTACTCCTATGTACAAGAATATAACTACTATAATACTACCTACTATGTACAAGAATATAACTACTATAATACTACTCCTATGTTCAAGAATATAACTACTATAATACTACTCCTATGTACAAGAATATAACTACTATAATACTACTCCTATATACAAGAATATAACTACTATAATACTACTCCTATATACAAGAATATAACTACTATAATACTACCTCCTATGTACAAGAATATAACTACTATAATACTACTGCTATGTACAAGAATATAACTACTATAATACTACTCCTATGTACAAGAATATAACTACTATAATACTGCTCCTATGTACAAGAATATAACTACTATAATACTACTCCTATGTACAAGAATATAACTACTATAATACTACCTCCTATGTACAAGAATATAACTACTATAATACTACTACTATGTACAAGAATATAACTACTATAATACTACCTCCTATGTACAAGAATATAACTACTATAATACTGCTCCTATGTACAAGAATACAACTACTATAATACTACTCCTATGTACAAGAATATAAGTACTATAATACTACCTACTATGTACAAGAATATAACTACTATAATACTACTCCTATGTACAAGAATATAACTACTATAATACTGCTCCTATGTACAAGAATATAACTACTATAATACTACTCCTATGTACAAGAATATAACTACTATAATACTACCTCCTATGTACAAGAATATAACTACTATAATACTACTACTATGTACAAGAATATAACTACTATAATACTACCTCCTATGTACAAGAATATAACTACTATAATACTGCTCCTATGTACAAGAATATAACTACTATAATACTACTCCTATGTACAAGAATATAACTACTATAATACTGCTCCTATGTACAAGAATATAACTACTATAATACTACTCCTATGTACAAGAATATAACTACTATAATACTGCTCCTATGTACAAGAATATAACTACTATAATACTGCTCCTATGTACAAGAATATAACTACTATAATACTGCTCCTATGTACAAGAATATAACTACTATAATACTACTCCTATATACAAGAATATAACTACTATAATACTACTCCTATGTACAAGAATATAACTACTATAATACTACTCCTATGTAAAAGAATATAACTACTATAATACTGCTCCTATGTACAATAATATAACTACTATAATACTACTCCTATGTAAAAGAATATAACTACTATAATACTGCTCCTATGTACAAGAATATAACTACTATAATACTGCTCCTATGTACAAGAATACAACTACTATAATACTACCTACTATGTACAAGAATATAACTACTATAATACTACTCCTATGTACAAGAATATAACTACTATAATACTCCTCCTATGTACAAGAATATAACTACTATAATACTGCTCCTATGTACAAGAATATAACTACTATAATACTGCTCCTATGTACAAGAATATAACTACTATAATACTCCTCCTATGTACAAGAATATAACTACTATAATACTACTCCTATGTACAAGAATATAACTACTATAATACTGCTCCTATGTACAAGAATATAACTACTATAATACTGCTCCTATGTACAAGAATATAACTACTATAATACTACTCCTATGTACAAGAATATAAGTACTATAATACTACCTACTATGTACAAGAATATAACTACTATAATACTCCTCCTATGTACAAGAATATAACTACTATAATACTGCTCCTATGTACAAGAATATAACTACTATAATACTGCTCCTATGTACAAAAATATAACTACTATAATACTGCTCCTATGTACAAGAATACAACTACTATAATACTACTCCTATGTACAAGAATATAAGTACTATAATACTACCTACTATCTACAAGAATATAACTACTATAATACTACTCCTATGTACAAGAATATAACTACTATAATACTCCTCCTATGTACAAGAATATAACTACTATAATACTACTCCTATATACAAGAATATAACTACTATAATACTACTCCTATATACAAGAATATAACTACTATAATACTACCTCCTATGTACAAGAATATAACTACTATAATACTACTCCTATGTACAAGAATATAACTACTATAATACTACTCCAATGTACAAGAATATAACTACTATAATACTACCTCCTATGTACAAGAATATAACTACTATAATACTGCTCCTATGTACAAGAATATAACTACTATAATACTACTCCTATGTACAAGAATATAACTACTATAATACTACTCCTATGTACAAGAATATACCTACTATAATACTACCTCCTATGTACAAGAATACAACTACTATAATACTACCTCCTATGTACAAGAATATAACCACTATAATACTACTGCTATGTACAAGAATATAACTACTATAATACTACTCCTATGAACAAGAATATAACTACTATAATACTACTCCTATATACAAGAATATAACTACTATAATACTACCTCCTATGTACAAGAATATAACTACTATAATACTACTCCTATGTACAAGAATATAACTACTATAATACTACTCCTATGTACAAGAATATAACTACTATAATACTGTCCCCTATGTACAAGAATATAACTACCATAATACTACTCCTATGTACAAGAATATAACTACTATAATACTACTACTATGTACAAGAATATAACTACTATAATACTACCTCCTATGCACAAGAATATAACTACTATAATACTACTCCTATGTACAAGAATTTAACTACTATAATACTGCTCCTATGTACAAGAATATAACTACTATAATACTACTCCTATGTACAAGAATATAACTACTATAATACTGCTCCTATGTACAAGAATATAAGTACTATAATACTACCTACTATGTACAAGAATATAACTACTATAATACTACTCCTATGTACAAGAATATAACTACTATGATACTGCTCCTATGTACAAGAATATAACTACTATAATACTACTCCTATATACAAGAATATAACTACTATAATACTACTCCTATATACAAGAATATAACTACTATAATACTACTCCTATGTAAAAGAATATAACTACTATAATACTGCTCCTATGTACAAGAATATAACTACTATAATACTGCTCCTATGTACAAGAATACAACTACTATAATACTACCTACTATGTACAAGAATATAACTACTATAATACTACTCCTATGTACAAGAATATAACTACTATAATACTACTCCTATGTACAAGAATATAACTACTATAATACTACTCCTATATACAAGAATATAACTACTATAATACTACTCCTATGTACAAGAATATAACTACTATAATACTACTCCTATATACAAGAATATAACTACTATAATACTACCTCCTATGTACAAGAATATAACTACTATAATACTACTCCTATGTACAAGAATATAACTACTATAATACTCCTCCTATGTACAAGAATATAACTACTATAATACTGCTCCTATGTACAAGAATATAACTACTATAATACTACTCCTATGTACAAGAATATAACTACTATAATACTCCTCCTATGTACAAGAATATAACTACTATAATACTGCTCCTATGTACAAGAATATAACTACTATAATACTACTCCTATGTACAAGAATATAACTACTATAATACTGCTCCTATGTACAAGAATATAACTACTATAATACTGCTCCTATGTACAAGAATACAACTACTATAATACTACTCCTATGTACAAGAATATAAGTACTATAATACTACCTACTATGTACAAGAATATAACTACTATAATACTACTCCTATGTACAAGAATATAACTACTATAATACTACTCCTATGTACAAGAATATAACTACTATAATACTACTCCTATATACAAGAATATAACTACTATAATACTACTCCTATATACAAGAATATAACTACTATAATACTACCTCCTATGTACAAGAATATAACTACTATAATACTACCTCCTATGTACAAGAATATAACTACTATAATACTACTCCTATGTACAAGAATATAACTACTATAATACTACTCCTATGTACAAGAATATAACTACTATAATACTACTCCTATGTACAAGAATATAACTACTATAATACTACTCCTATATACAAGAATATAACTACTATAATACTACTCCTATATACAAGAATATAACTACTATAATACTGCTCCTATGTACAAGAATATAACTACTATAATACTACCTCCTATGTACAAGAATACAACTACTATAATACTACTCCTATGTACAAGAATATAACTACTATAATACTACCTACTATGTACAAGAATATAGCTACTATAATACTACTCCTATGTTCAAGAATATAACTACTATAATACTACTCCTATGTACAAGAATATAACTACTATAATACTACTCCTATATACAAGAATATAACTACTATAATACTACTCCAATGTACAAGAATATAACTACTATAATACTACCTCCTATGTACAAGAATATAACTACTATAATACTGCTCCTATGTACAAGAATATAACTACTATAATACTACTCCTATGTACAAGAATATAACTACTATAATACTACTCCTATGTACAAGAATATACCTACTATAATACTACCTCCTATGTACAAGAATATAACTACTATAATACTACCTCCTATGTACAAGAATATAACCACTATAATACTACTGCTATGTACAAGAATATAACTACTATAATACTACTCCTATGTACAAGAATATAACTACTATAATACTACTCCTATATACAAGAATATAACTACTATAATACTACCTCCTATGTACAAGAATATAACTACTATAATACTACTGCTATGTACAAGAATATAACTACTATAATACTACTCCTATGTACAAGAATATAACTACTATAATACTACTCCTATGTACAAGAATATAACTACTATAATACTGTCCCCTATGTACAAGAATATAACTACCATAATACTACTCCTATGTACAAGAATATAACTACTATAATACTCCTCCTATGTACAAGAATATAACTACTATAATACTGCTCCTATGTACAAGAATACAACTACTATAATACTGCTCCTATGTACAAGAATATAACTACTATAATACTACTCCTATGTACAAGAATATAACTACTATAATACTGCTCCTATGTACAAGAATATAACTACTATAATACTACCTCCTATGTACAAGAATACAACTACTATAATACTACTCCTATGTACAAGAATATAACTACTATAATACTACCTACTATGTACAAGAATATAACTACTATAATACTACTCCTATGTTCAAGAATATAACTACTATAATACTACTGCTATGTACAAGAATATAACTACTATAATACTACTCCTATGTACAAGAATATAACTACTATAATACTACTCCTATGTACAAGAATATAACTACTATAATACTACCTACTATGTACAAGAATATAACTACTATAATACTACTCCTATGTTCAAGAATATAACTACTATAATACTACTGCTATGTACAAGAATATAACTACTATAATACTACTCCTATGTACAAGAATATAACTACTATAATACTACTCCTATGTACAAGAATATAACTACTATAATACTACTCCTATGTACAAGAATATAACTACTATAATACTCCTCCTTTGTACAAGAATATAACTACTATAATACTGCTCCTATGTACAAGAATATAACTACTATAATACTACTCCTATGTACAAGAATATAACTACTATAATACTCCTCCTATGTACAAGAATATAACTACTATAATACTGCTCCTATGTACAAGAATATAACTACTATAATACTACTCCTATGTACAAGAATATAACTACTATAATACTGCTCCTATGTACAAGAATATAACTACTATAATACTGCTCCTATGTACAAGAATACAACTACTATAATACTACTCCTATGTACAAGAATATAAGTACTATAATACTACCTACTATCTACAAGAATATAACTACTATAATACTACTCCTATGTACAAGAATATAACTACTATAATACTACTCCTATGTACAAGAATATAACTACTATAATACTACTCCTATATACAAGAATATAACTACTATAATACTACTCCAATGTACAAGAATATAACTACTATAATACTACCTCCTATGTACAAGAATATAACTACTATAATACTACTCCTATGTACAAGAATATAACTACTATAATACTACTCCAATGTACAAGAATATAACTACTATAATACTACCTCCTATGTACAAGAATATAACTACTATAATACTGCTCCTATGTACAAGAATATAACTACTATAATACTGCTCCTATGTACAAGAATACAACTACTATAATACTACTCCTATGTACAAGAATATAAGTACTATAATACTACCTACTATGTACAAGAATATAACTACTATAATACTACTCCTATGTACAAGAATATAACTACTATAATACTACTCCTATGTACAAGAATATAACTACTATAATACTACTCCTATATACAAGAATATAACTACTATAATACTACTCCTATATACAAGAATATAACTACTATAATACTACCTCCTATGTACAAGAATATAACTACTATAATACTACCTCCTATGTACAAGAATATAACTACTATAATACTACTCCTATGTACAAGAATATAACTACTATAATACTACTCCTATGTACAAGAATATAACTACTATAATACTACTCCTATGTACAAGAATATAACTACTATAATACTACTCCTATATACAAGAATATAACTACTATAATACTACTCCTATATACAAGAATATAACTACTATAATACTGCTCCTATGTACAAGAATATAACTACTATAATACTACCTCCTATGTACAAGAATACAACTACTATAATACTACTCCTATGTACAAGAATATAACTACTATAATACTACCTACTATGTACAAGAATATAGCTACTATAATACTACTCCTATGTTCAAGAATATAACTACTATAATACTACTCCTATGTACAAGAATATAACTACTATAATACTACTCCTATATACAAGAATATAACTACTATAATACTACTCCAATGTACAAGAATATAACTACTATAATACTACCTCCTATGTACAAGAATATAACTACTATAATACTGCTCCTATGTACAAGAATATAACTACTATAATACTACTCCTATGTACAAGAATATAACTACTATAATACTACTCCTATGTACAAGAATATACCTACTATAATACTACCTCCTATGTACAAGAATATAACTACTATAATACTACCTCCTATGTACAAGAATATAACCACTATAATACTACTGCTATGTACAAGAATATAACTACTATAATACTACTCCTATGTACAAGAATATAACTACTATAATACTACTCCTATATACAAGAATATAACTACTATAATACTACCTCCTATGTACAAGAATATAACTACTATAATACTACCTCCTATGTACAAGAATATAACTACTATAATACTACCTCCTATGTACAAGAATATAACTACTATAATACTACTCCTATGTACAAGAATATAACTACTATAATACTACTCCTATGTACAAGAATATAACTACTATAATACTGTCCCCTATGTACAAGAATATAACTACCATAATATTACTCCTATGTACAAGAATATAACTACTATAATACTCCTCCTATGTACAAGAATATAACTACTATAATACTGCTCCTATGTACAAGAATACAACTACTATAATACTGCTCCTATGTACAAGAATATAACTACTATAATACTACTCCTATGTACAAGAATATAACTACTATAATACTGCTCCTATGTACAAGAATATAACTACTATAATACTACCTCCTATGTACAAGAATACAACTACTATAATACTACTCCTATGTACAAGAATATAACTACTATAATACTACCTACTATGTACAAGAATATAACTACTATAATACTACTCCTATGTTCAAGAATATAACTACTATAATACTACTCCTATGTACAAGAATATAACTACTATAATACTACTCCTATATACAAGAATATAACTACTATAATACTACTCCTATATACAAGAATATAACTACTATAATACTACCTCCTATGTACAAGAATATAACTACTATAATACTACTGCTATGTACAAGAATATAACTACTATAATACTACTCCTATGTACAAGAATATAACTACTATAATACTACTCCTATGTACAAGAATATAACTACTATAATACTACTCCTATGTACAAGAATATAACTACTATAATACTCCTCCTATGTACAAGAATATAACTACTATAATACTGCTCCTATGTACAAGAATATAACTACTATAATACTACTCCTATGTACAAGAATATAACTACTATAATACTCCTCCTATGTACAAGAATATAACTACTATAATACTGCTCCTATGTACAAGAATATAACTACTATAATACTACTCCTATGTACAAGAATATAACTACTATAATACTGCTCCTATGTACAAGAATATAACTACTATAATACTGCTCCTATGTACAAGAATACAACTACTATAATACTACTCCTATGTACAAGAATATAAGTACTATAATACTACCTACTATCTACAAGAATATAACTACTATAATACTACTCCTATGTACAAGAATATAACTACTATAATACTACTCCTATGTACAAGAATATAACTACTATAATACTACTCCTATATACAAGAATATAACTACTATAATACTACTCCAATGTACAAGAATATAACTACTATAATACTACCTCCTATGTACAAGAATATAACTACTATAATACTACTCCTATGTACAAGAATATAACTACTATAATACTACTCCAATGTACAAGAATATAACTACTATAATACTACCTCCTATGTACAAGAATATAACTACTATAATACTGCTCCTATGTACAAGAATATAACTACTATAATACTACTCCTATGTACAAGAATATAACTACTATAATACTACTCCTATGTACAAGAATATACCTACTATAATACTACCTCCTATGTACAAGAATACAACTACTATAATACTACCTCCTATGTACAAGAATATAACCACTATAATACTACTGCTATGTACAAGAATATAACTACTATAATACTACTCCTATGAACAAGAATATAACTACTATAATACTACTCCTATATACAAGAATATAACTACTATAATACTACCTCCTATGTACAAGAATATAACTACTATAATACTACTGCTATGTACAAGAATATAACTACTATAATACTACTCCTATGTACAAGAATATAACTACTATAATACTACTCCTATGTACAAGAATATAACTACTATAATACTGTCCCCTATGTACAAGAATATAACTACCATAATACTACTCCTATGTACAAGAATATAACTACTATAATACTCCTCCTATGTACAAGAATATAACTACTATAATACTGCTCCTATGTACAAGAATACAACTACTATAATTCTGCTCCTATGTACAAGAATATAACTACTATAATACTACTCCTATGTACAAGAATATAACTACTATAATACTGCTCCTATGTACAAGAATATAACTACTATAATACTGCTCCTATGTACAAGAATACAACTACTATAATACTACTCCTATGTACAAGAATATAACTACTATAATACTACCTACTATGTACAAGAATATAACTACTATAATAGTACTCCTATGTACAAGAATATAACTACTATAATACTACTCCTATATACAAGAATATAACTACTATAATACTACTCCTACATACAAGAATATAACTACTATAATACTACTCCTATGTACAAGAATATAACTACTATAATACTACTCCTATGTACAAGAATATAACTACTATAATACTGCTCCTATGTACAAGAATACAACTACTATAATACTACTCCTATGTACAAGAATATAAGTACTATAATACTACCTACTATGTACAAGAATATAACTACTATAATACTACTCCTATGTACAAGAATATAACTACTATAATACTACTCCTATGTACAAGAATATAACTACTATAATACTACTCCTATATACAAGAATATAACTACTATAATATTACTCCTATATACAAGAATATAACTACTATAATACTGCTCCTATGTACAAGAATATAACTACTATAATACTGCTCCTATGTACAAGAATATAACTACTATAATTCTACTCCTATGTACAAGAATATAACTACTATAATACTACCTCCTATGTACAAGAATATAACTACTATAATACTACCTCCTATGTACAAGAATACAACTACTATAATACTACCTCCTATGTACAAGAATATAACCACTATAATACTACTGCTATGTACAAGAATATAACTACTATAATACTGCTCCTATGTACAAGAATATAACTACTATAATACTGCTCCTATGTACAAGAATACAACTACTATAATACTACTCCTATGTACAAGAATATAAGTACTATAATACTACCTACTATCTACAAGAATATAACTACTATAATACTACTCCTATGTACAAGAATATAACTACTATAATACTACTCCTATGTACAAGAATATAACTACTATAATACTACTCCTATATACAAGAATATAACTACTATAATACTACTCCTATATACAAGAATATAACTACTATAATACTACCTCCTATATACAAGAATATAACTACTATAATACTACTCCAATGTACAAGAATATAACTACTATAATACTACCTCCTATGTACAAGAATATAACTACTATAATACTACTCCTATGTACAAGAATATAACTACTATAATACTACTCCAATGTACAAGAATATAACTACTATAATACTACCTCCTATGTACAAGAATATAACTACTATAATACTGCTCCTATGTACAAGAATATAACTACTATAATACTACTCCTATGTACAAGAATATAACTACTATAATACTACTCCTATGTACAAGAATATACCTACTATAATACTACCTCCTATGTACAAGAATACAACTACTATAATACTACCTCCTATGTACAAGAATATAACCACTATAATACTACTGCTATGTACAAGAATATAACTACTATAATACTACTCCTATGAACAAGAATATAACTACTATAATACTACTCCTATATACAAGAATATAACTACTATAATACTACCTCCTATGTACAAGAATATAACTACTATAATACTACTGCTATGTACAAGAATATAACTACTATAATACTACTCCTATGTACAAGAATATAACTACTATAATACTACTCCTATGTACAAGAATATAACTACTATAATACTGTCCCCTATGTACAAGAATATAACTACCATAATACTACTCCTATGTACAAGAATATAACTACTATAATACTACTCCTATGTACAAGAATATAACTACTATAATACTGCTCCTATGTACAAGAATATAACTACTATAATACTGCTCCTATGTACAAGAATATAACTACTATAATACTGCTCCTATGTACAAGAATACAACTACTATAATACTACTCCTATGTACAAGAATATAAGTACTATAATACTACCTACTATCTACAAGAATATAACTACTATAATACTACTCCTATGTACAAGAATATAACTACTATAATACTACTCCTATGTACAAGAATATAACTACTATAATACTACTCCTATATACAAGAATATAACTACTATAATACTACTCCAATGTACAAGAATATAACTACTATAATACTACCTCCTATGTACAAGAATATAACTACTATAATACTACTCCTATGTACAAGAATATAACTACTATAATACTACTCCAATGTACAAGAATATAACTACTATAATACTACCTCCTATGTACAAGAATATAACTACTATAATACTGCTCCTATGTACAAGAATATAACTACTATAATACTACTCCTATGTACAAGAATATAACTACTATAATACTACTCCTATGTACAAGAATATACCTACTATAATACTACCTCCTATGTACAAGAATACAACTACTATAATACTACCTCCTATGTACAAGAATATAACCACTATAATACTACTGCTATGTACAAGAATATAACTACTATAATACTACTCCTATGAACAAGAATATAACTACTATAATACTACTCCTATATACAAGAATATAACTACTATAATACTACCTCCTATGTACAAGAATATAACTACTATAATACTACTGCTATGTACAAGAATATAACTACTATAATACTACTCCTATGTACAAGAATATAACTACTATAATACTACTCCTATGTACAAGAATATAACTACTATAATACTGTCCCCTATGTACAAGAATATAACTACCATAATACTACTCCTATGTACAAGAATATAACTACTATAATACTCCTCCTATGTACAAGAATATAACTACTATAATACTGCTCCTATGTACAAGAATACAACTACTATAATTCTGCTCCTATGTACAAGAATATAACTACTATAATACTACTCCTATGTACAAGAATATAACTACTATAATACTGCTCCTATGTACAAGAATATAACTACTATAATACTGCTCCTATGTACAAGAATACAACTACTATAATACTACTCCTATGTACAAGAATATAACTACTATAATACTACCTACTATGTACAAGAATATAACTACTATAATAGTACTCCTATGTACAAGAATATAACTACTATAATACTACTCCTATATACAAGAATATAACTACTATAATACTACTCCTACATACAAGAATATAACTACTATAATACTACTCCTATGTACAAGAATATAACTACTATAATACTACTCCTATGTACAAGAATATAACTACTATAATACTGCTCCTATGTACAAGAATACAACTACTATAATACTACTCCTATGTACAAGAATATAAGTACTATAATACTACCTACTATGTACAAGAATATAACTACTATAATACTACTCCTATGTACAAGAATATAACTACTATAATACTACTCCTATGTACAAGAATATAACTACTATAATACTACTCCTATATACAAGAATATAACTACTATAATACTACTCCTATATACAAGAATATAACTACTATAATACTGCTCCTATGTACAAGAATATAACTACTATAATACTGCTCCTATGTACAAGAATATAACTACTATAATTCTACTCCTATGTACAAGAATATAACTACTATAATACTACCTCCTATGTACAAGAATATAACTACTATAATACTACCTCCTATGTACAAGAATACAACTACTATAATACTACCTCCTATGTACAAGAATATAACCACTATAATACTACTGCTATGTACAAGAATATAACTACTATAATACTGCTCCTATGTACAAGAATATAACTACTATAATACTGCTCCTATGTACAAGAATACAACTACTATAATACTACTCCTATGTACAAGAATATAAGTACTATAATACTACCTACTATCTACAAGAATATAACTACTATAATACTACTCCTATGTACAAGAATATAACTACTATAATACTACTCCTATGTACAAGAATATAACTACTATAATACTACTCCTATATACAAGAATATAACTACTATAATACTACTCCTATATACAAGAATATAACTACTATAATACTACCTCCTATATACAAGAATATAACTACTATAATACTACTCCAATGTACAAGAATATAACTACTATAATACTACCTCCTATGTACAAGAATATAACTACTATAATACTACTCCTATGTACAAGAATATAACTACTATAATACTACTCCAATGTACAAGAATATAACTACTATAATACTACCTCCTATGTACAAGAATATAACTACTATAATACTGCTCCTATGTACAAGAATATAACTACTATAATACTACTCCTATGTACAAGAATATAACTACTATAATACTACTCCTATGTACAAGAATATACCTACTATAATACTACCTCCTATGTACAAGAATACAACTACTATAATACTACCTCCTATGTACAAGAATATAACCACTATAATACTACTGCTATGTACAAGAATATAACTACTATAATACTACTCCTATGAACAAGAATATAACTACTATAATACTACTCCTATATACAAGAATATAACTACTATAATACTACCTCCTATGTACAAGAATATAACTACTATAATACTACTGCTATGTACAAGAATATAACTACTATAATACTACTCCTATGTACAAGAATATAACTACTATAATACTACTCCTATGTACAAGAATATAACTACTATAA
The DNA here is from genome assembly GCF_031893055.1 of Leptodactylus fuscus. NCBI lineage: Eukaryota > Metazoa > Chordata > Amphibia > Anura > Leptodactylidae > Leptodactylus > Leptodactylus fuscus. Next base: position 4,159,943 of record NC_134273.1, on the reverse strand, counting down.
TACTGTCCCCTATGTACAAGAATATAACTACCATAATACTACTCCTATGTACAAGAATATAACTACTATAATACTCCTCCTATGTACAAGAATATAACTACTATAATACTGCTCCTATGTACAAGAATACAACTACTATAATTCTGCTCCTATGTACAAGAATATAACTACTATAATACTACTCCTATGTACAAGAATATAACTACTATAATACTGCTCCTATGTACAAGAATATAATTACTATAATACTGCTCCTATGTACAAGAATACAACTACTATAATACTACTCCTATGTACAAGAATATAAGTACTATAATACTACCTACTATGTACAAGAATATAACTACTATAATAGTACTCCTATGTACAAGAATATAACTACTATAATACTACTCCTATATACAAGAATATAACTACTATAATACTACTCCTATATACAAGAATATAACTACTATAATACTACTCCTATGTACAAGAATATAACTACTATAATACTACTCCTATGTACAAGAATATAACTACTATAATACTGCTCCTATGTACAAGAATACAACTACTATAATACTACTCCTATGTACAAGAATATAAGTACTATAATACTACCTACTATGTACAAGAATATAACTACTATAATACTACTCCTATGTACAAGAATATAACTACTATAATACTACTCCTATGTACAAGAATATAACTACTATAATACTACTCCTATATACAAGAATATAACTACTATAATACTACTCCTATATACAAGAATATAACTACTATAATACTGCTCCTATGTACAAGAATATAACTACTATAATACTGCTCCTATGTACAAGAATATAACTACTATAATACTGCTCCTATGTACAAGAATATAACTACTATAATACTACTCCTATGTACAAGAATATAACTACTATAATACTGCTCCTATGTACAAGAATATAACTACTATAATTCTACTCCTATGTACAAGAATATAACTACTATAATACTACCTCCTATGTACAAGAATATAACTACTATAATACTACCTCCTATGTAAAAGAATATAACTACTATAATACTGCTCCTATGTACAAGAATATAACTACTATAATACTGTCCCCTATGTACAAGAATATAACTACTATAATACTACTCCTATGTACAAGAATATAACTACTATAATACTCCTCCTATGTACAAGAATATAACTACTATAATTCTACTCCTATGTACAAGAATATAACTACTATAATACTACCTCCTATGTACAAGAATATAACTACTATAATACTACCTCCTATGTACAAGAATATAACTACTATAATACTACCTCCTATGTACAAGAATATAACTACTATAATACTACCTCCTATATACAAGAATATAACTACTATAATACTACTCCTATGTACAAGAATATAACTACTATAATACTGCTCCTATGTACAAGAATATAACTACTATAATACTGTCCCCTATGTACAAGAATATAACTACTATAATACTACTCCTATGTACAAGAATATAACTACTATAATACTCCTCCTATGTACAAGAATATAACTACTATAATTCTACTCCTATGTACAAGAATATAACTACTATAATACTACCTCCTATGTACAAGAATATAACTACTATAATACTACCTCCTATGTACAAGAATATAACTACTATAATACTACCTCCTATGTACAAGAATATAACTACTATAATACTGTCCCCTATGTACAAGAATATAACTACTATAATACTACTCCTATGTACAAGAATATAACTACTATAATACTGTCCCCTATGTACAAGAATATAACTACTATAATACTACTCCTATGTACAAGAATATAACTACTATAATACTCCTCCTATGTACAAGAATATAACTACTATAATACTACTCCTATGTACAAGAAAATAACTACTATAATACTACTCCTATGTACAAGAATATAACTACTATAATACTACTCCTATGTACAAGAATATAACTACTATAATACTACCTCCTATGTACAAGAAAATAACTACTATAATACTGCTCCTATGTACAAGAATACAACTACTATAATACTGCTCCTATGTACAAGAATATAACTACTATAATACTACTCCTATGTACAAGAATATAACTACTATAATACTACTCCTATATACAAGAATATAACTACTATAATACTACCTCCTATGTACAAGAATATAACTACTATAATACTACTGCTATGTACAAGAATATAACTACTATAATACTACTCCTATGTACAAGAATATAACTACTATAATACTACTCCTATGTACAAGAATATAACTACTATAATACTGTCCCCCATGTACAAGAATATAACTACCATAATACTACTCCTATGTACAAGAATATAACTAATATAATACTCCTCCTATGTACAAGAATATAACTACTATAATACTGCTCCTATGTACAAGAATACAACTACTATAATACTGCTCCTATGTACAAGAATATAACTACTATAATACTACTCCTATGTACAAGAATATAACTACTATAATACTGCTCCTATGTACAAGAATATAACTACTATAATACTACCTCCTATGTACAAGAATACAACCACTATAATACTACTCCTATGTACAAGAATATAACTACTATAATACTACCTACTATGTACAAGAATATAACTACTATAATACTACTCCTATGTTCAAGAATATAACTACTATAATACTACTCCTATGTACAAGAATATAACTACTATAATACTACTCCTATATACAAGAATATAACTACTATAATACTACTCCTATATACAAGAATATAACTACTATAATACTACCTCCTATGTACAAGAATATAACTACTATAATACTACTGCTATGTACAAGAATATAACTACTATAATACTACTCCTATGTACAAGAATATAACTACTATAATACTACTCCTATGTACAAGAATATAACTACTATAATACTACTCCTATGTACAAGAATATAACTACTATAATACTCCTCCTATGTACAAGAATATAACTACTATAATACTGCTCCTATGTACAAGAATATAACTAATACTACTCCTATGTACAAGAATATAACTACTATAATACTCCTCCTATGTACAAGAATATAACTACTATAATACTGCTCCTATGTACAAGAATATAACTACTATAATACTACTCCTATGTACAAGAATATAACTACTATAATACTGCTCCTATGTACAAGAATATAACTACTATAATACTGCTCCTATGTACAAGAATACAACTACTATAATACTACTCCTATGTACAAGAATATAAGTACTATAATACTACCTACTATCTACAAGAATATAACTACTATAATACTACTCCTATGTACAAGAATATAACTACTATAATACTACTCCTATGTACAAGAATATAACTACTATAATACTACTCCTATATACAAGAATATAACTACTATAATACTACTCCTATATACAAGAATATAACTACTATAATACTACCTCCTATATACAAGAATATAACTACTATAATACTAATCCAATGTACAAGAATATAACTACTATAATACTACCTCCTATGTACAAGAATATAACTACTATAATACTACTCCTATGTACAAGAATATAACTACTATAATACTACTCCAATGTACAAGAATATAACTACTATAATACTGCTCCTATGTATAAGAATATAACTACTATAATACTACTCCTATGTACAAGAATATAACTACTATAATACTACTCCTATGTAAAAGAATATACCTACTATAATACTACCTCCTATGTACAAGAATACAACTACTATAATACTACCTCCTATGTACAAGAATATAACCACTATAATACTACTGCTATGTACAAGAATATAACTACTATAATACTACTCCTATGAACAAGAATATAACTACTATAATACTACTCCTATATACAAGAATATAACTACTATAATACTACCTCCTATGTACAAGAATATAACTACTATAATACTACTGCTATGTACAAGAATATAACTACTATAATACTACTCCTATGTACAAGAATATAACTACTATAATACTGTCCCCTATGTACAAGAATATAACTACCATAATACTACTCCTATGTACAAGAATATAACTACTATAATACTACCTACTATGTACAAGAATATAACTACTATAATAGTACTCCTATGTACAAGAATATAACTACTATAATACTACTCCTATGTACAAGAATATAACTACTATAATACTACTCCTATATACAAGAATATAACTACTATAATACTACTCCTATATACAAGAATATAACTACTATAATACTACTCCTATGTACAAGAATATAACTACTATAATACTACTCCTATGTACAAGAATATAACTACTATAATACTGCTCCTATGTACAAGAATATAACTACTATAATACTGCTCCTATGTACAAGAATATAACTACTATAATACTACCTCCTATGTACAAGAATATAACTACTATAATACTACCTCCTATGTACAAGAATATAACTACTATAATACTACCTCCTATGTACAAGAATATAACTACTATAATACTGTCCCCTATGTACAAGAATATAACTACTATAATACTACTCCTATGTACAAGAATATAACTACTATAATACTGTCCCCTATGTACAAGAATATAACTACTATAATACTACTCCTATGTACAAGAATATAACTACTATAATACTCCTCCTATGTACAAGAATATAACTACTATAATACTGCTCCTATGTACAAGAATACAACTACTATAATACTGCTATTATGTACAAGAATATAACTACTATAATACTACTCCTATGTACAAGAATATAACTACTATAATACTGCTCCTATGTACAAGAATATAACTACTATAATTCTACTCCTATGTACAAGAATATACCTACTATAATACTACCTCCTATGTACAAGAATATAACTGCTATAATTCTACTCCTATGTACAAGAATATACCTACTATAATACTACCTCCTATGTACAAGAATATAACCACTATAATACTACTGCTATGTACAAGAATATAACTACTATAATACTACTCCTATGTACAAGAATATAACTACTATAATACTACTCCTATATACAAGAATATAACTACTATAATACTACCTCCTATGTACAAGAATATAACTACTATAATACTACTGCTATGTACAAGAATATAACTACTATAATACTACTCCTATGTACAAGAATATAACTACTATAATACTACTCCTATGTACAAGAATATAACTACTATAATACTGTCCCCTATGTACAAGAATATAACTACCATAATACTACTCCTATGTACAAGAATATAACTACTATAATACTCCTCCTATGTACAAGAATATAACTACTATAATACTGCTCCTATGTACAAGAATACAACTACTATAATACTGCTCCTATGTACAAGAATATAACTACTATAATACTACTCCTATGTACAAGAATATAACTACTATAATACTGCTCCTATGTACAAGAATATAACTACTATAATACTGCTCCTATGTACAAGAATATAACTACTATAATACTGCTCCTATGTACAAGAATACAACTACTATAATACTACTCCTATGTACAAGAATATAAGTACTATAATACTACTCCTATGTACAAGAATATAACTACTATAATACTACTCCTATATACAAGAATATAACTACTATAATACTACCTCCTATGTACAAGAATATAACTACTATAATACTACTGCTATGTACAAGAATATAACTACTATAATACTACTCCTATGTACAAGAATATAACTACTATAATACTACTCCTATGTACAAGAATACAACTATTATAATACTGCTCCTATGTACAAGAATATAACTACTATAATACTACTCCTATGTACAAGAATATAACTACTATAATACTGCTCCTATGTACAAGAATATAACTACTATAATACTGCTCCTATGTACAAGAATACAACTACTATAATACTACTCCTATGTACAAGAATATAAGTACTATAATACTACCTACTATGTACAAGAATATAACTACTATAATACTACTCCTATGTACAAGAATATAACTACTATAATACTACTCCTATGTACAAGAATATAACTACTATAATACTACTCCTATATACAAGAATATAACTACTATAATACTACTCCTATATACAAGAATATAACTACTATAATACTACTCCTATGTACAAGAATATAACTACTATAATACTACCTCCTATGTACAAGAATATAACTATTATAATACTACTCCTATGTACAAGAATATAACTACTATAATACTACTCCAATGTACAAGAATATAACTACTATAATACTGCTCCTATCTACAAGAATATAACTACTATAATACTACCTCCTATGTACAAGAATATAACTACTATAATACTACTCCAATGTACAAGAATATAACTACTATAATACTGCTCTTATGTACAAGAATATAACTACTATAATACTACCTCCTATGTACAAGAATATAACTACTATAATACTACTCCTATGTACAAGAATATAACTACTATAATACTACCTCCTATGTACAAGAATATAACTACTATAATACTACTCCTATGTACAAGAATATAACTACTATAATACTGCTCCTATGTACAAGAATATAACTACTATAATACTGCTCCTATGTACAAGAATATAACTACTATAATACTGTCCCCTATGTACAAGAATATAACTACCATAATACTACTCCTATGTACAAGAATATAACTACTATAATACTCCTCCTATGTACAAGAATATAACTACTATAATACTGCTCCTATGTACAAGAATACAACTACTATAATACTGCTCCTATGTACAAGAATATAACTACTATAATACTACTCCTATATACAAGAATATAACTACTATAATACTACTCCTATATACAAGAATATAACTACTATAATACTACTCCTATGTACAAGAATATAACTACTATAATACTACTGCTATGTACAAGAATATAACTACTATAATACTACTCCTATGAACAAGAATATAACTACTATAATACTACTCCTATATACAAGAATATAACTACTATAATACTACCTCCTATGTACAAGAATATAACTACTATAATACTACTGCTATGTACAAGAATATAACTACTATAATACTACTCCTATGTACAAGAATATAACTACTATAATACTGTCCCCTATGTACAAGAATATAACTACCATAATACTACTCCTATGTACAAGAATATAACTACTATAATACTACCTACTATGTACAAGAATATAACTACTATAATAGTACTCCTATGTACAAGAATATAACTACTATAATACTACTCCTATGTACAAGAATATAACTACTATAATACTACTCCTATATACAAGAATATAACTACTATAATACTACTCCTATATACAAGAATATAACTACTATAATACTACTCCTATGTACAAGAATATAACTACTATAATACTACTCCTATGTACAAGAATATAACTACTATAATACTGCTCCTATGTACAAGAATATAACTACTATAATACTGCTCCTATGTACAAGAATATAACTACTATAATACTACCTCCTATGTACAAGAATATAACTACTATAATACTACCTCCTATGTACAAGAATATAACTACTATAATACTACCTCCTATGTACAAGAATATAACTACTATAATACTGTCCCCTATGTACAAGAATATAACTACTATAATACTACTCCTATGTACAAGAATATAACTACTATAATACTGTCCCCTATGTACAAGAATATAACTACTATAATACTACTCCTATGTACAAGAATATAACTACTATAATACTCCTCCTATGTACAAGAATATAACTACTATAATACTGCTCCTATGTACAAGAATACAACTACTATAATACTGCTATTATGTACAAGAATATAACTACTATAATACTACTCCTATGTACAAGAATATAACTACTATAATACTGCTCCTATGTACAAGAATATAACTACTATAATTCTACTCCTATGTACAAGAATATACCTACTATAATACTACCTCCTATGTACAAGAATATAACTGCTATAATTCTACTCCTATGTACAAGAATATACCTACTATAATACTACCTCCTATGTACAAGAATATAACCACTATAATACTACTGCTATGTACAAGAATATAACTACTATAATACTACTCCTATGTACAAGAATATAACTACTATAATACTACTCCTATATACAAGAATATAACTACTATAATACTACCTCCTATGTACAAGAATATAACTACTATAATACTACTGCTATGTACAAGAATATAACTACTATAATACTACTCCTATGTACAAGAATATAACTACTATAATACTACTCCTATGTACAAGAATATAACTACTATAATACTGTCCCCTATGTACAAGAATATAACTACCATAATACTACTCCTATGTACAAGAATATAACTACTATAATACTCCTCCTATGTACAAGAATATAACTACTATAATACTGCTCCTATGTACAAGAATACAACTACTATAATACTGCTCCTATGTACAAGAATATAACTACTATAATACTACTCCTATGTACAAGAATATAACTACTATAATACTGCTCCTATGTACAAGAATATAACTACTATAATACTGCTCCTATGTACAAGAATATAACTACTATAATACTGCTCCTATGTACAAGAATACAACTACTATAATACTACTCCTATGTACAAGAATATAAGTACTATAATACTACTCCTATGTACAAGAATATAACTACTATAATACTACTCCTATATACAAGAATATAACTACTATAATACTACCTCCTATGTACAAGAATATAACTACTATAATACTACTGCTATGTACAAGAATATAACTACTATAATACTACTCCTATGTACAAGAATATAACTACTATAATACTACTCCTATGTACAAGAATACAACTATTATAATACTGCTCCTATGTACAAGAATATAACTACTATAATACTACTCCTATGTACAAGAATATAACTACTATAATACTGCTCCTATGTACAAGAATATAACTACTATAATACTGCTCCTATGTACAAGAATACAACTACTATAATACTACTCCTATGTACAAGAATATAAGTACTATAATACTACCTACTATGTACAAGAATATAACTACTATAATACTACTCCTATGTACAAGAATATAACTACTATAATACTACTCCTATGTACAAGAATATAACTACTATAATACTACTCCTATATACAAGAATATAACTACTATAATACTACTCCTATATACAAGAATATAACTACTATAATACTACTCCTATGTACAAGAATATAACTACTATAATACTACCTCCTATGTACAAGAATATAACTATTATAATACTACTCCTATGTACAAGAATATAACTACTATAATACTACTCCAATGTACAAGAATATAACTACTATAATACTGCTCCTATCTACAAGAATATAACTACTATAATACTACCTCCTATGTACAAGAATATAACTACTATAATACTACTCCAATGTACAAGAATATAACTACTATAATACTGCTCTTATGTACAAGAATATAACTACTATAATACTACCTCCTATGTACAAGAATATAACTACTATAATACTACTCCTATGTACAAGAATATAACTACTATAATACTACCTCCTATGTACAAGAATATAACTACTATAATACTACTCCTATGTACAAGAATATAACTACTATAATACTGCTCCTATGTACAAGAATATAACTACTATAATACTGCTCCTATGTACAAGAATATAACTACTATAATACTGTCCCCTATGTACAAGAATATAACTACCATAATACTACTCCTATGTACAAGAATATAACTACTATAATACTCCTCCTATGTACAAGAATATAACTACTATAATACTGCTCCTATGTACAAGAATACAACTACTATAATACTGCTCCTATGTACAAGAATATAACTACTATAATACTACTCCTATATACAAGAATATAACTACTATAATACTACTCCTATATACAAGAATATAACTACTATAATACTACTCCTATGTACAAGAATATAACTACTATAATACTACTCCTATATACAAGAATATAACTACTATAATACTACTCCTATATACAAGAATATAACTACTATAATACTACTCCTATGTACAAGAATATAACTACTATAATACTACTCCTATATACAAGAATATAACTACTATAATACTACCTCCTATGTACAAGAATATAACTACTATAATACTACTGCTATGTACAAGAATATAACTACTATAATACTACTCCTATGTACAAGAATATAACTACTATAATACTACTCCTATGTACAAGAATATAACTACTATAATACTGCTCCTATGTACAAGAATATAACTACTATAATACTACTCCTATGTACAAGAATATAACTACTATAATACTGCTCCTATGTACAAGAATATAACTACTATAATACTGCTCCTATGTACAAGAATACAACTACTATAATACTACTCCTATGTACAAGAATATAAGTACTATAATACTACCTACTATGTACAAGAATATAACTACTATAATACTACTCCTATGTACAAGAATATAACTACTATAATACTACTCCTATGTACAAGAATATAACTACTATAATACTACTCCTATATACAAGAACATAACTACTATAATACTACTCCTATGTACAAGAATATAACTACTATAATACTACCTCCTATGTACAAGAATATAACTACTATAATACTACTCCTATATACAAGAATATAACTACTATAATACTGCTCCTATGTACAAGAATATAAGTACTATAATACTACCTACTATGTACAAGAATATAACTACTATAATACTACTCCTATGTACAAGAATATAACTACTATAATACTACTCCTATATACAAGAATATAACTACTATAATACTACTCCTATATACAAGAACATAACTACTATAATACTACTCCTATGTACAAGAATATAACTACTATAATACTACCTCCTATGTACAAGAATATAAGTACTATAATACTACTCCTATGTACAAAAATATAACTACTATAATACTACTCCAATGTACAAGAATATAACTATTATAATACTACTCCAATGTACAAGAATATAACTACTATAATACTGCTCCTATGTACAAGAGTATAACTACTATAATACTACCTCCTATATACAAGAATATAACTACTATAATACTACTCCTATGTACAAGAATATAACTACTGTAATACTGTTCCTATGTACAAGAATATAACTACTATAATACTACTCCTATGTACAAGAATATAACTACTGTAATACTGTTCCTATGTACAAGAATATAACTACTATAATACTACCCCTATGTACAAGAATATAACTACTATAATACTGCTCCTATGTACAAGAATATAACTACTGTAATACTGTTCCTATGTACAAGAATATAACTACTATAATACTACTCCTATGTACAAGAATATAACTACTGTAATACTGTTCCTATGTACAAGAATATAACTACTATAATACTACTCCTATGTACAAGAATATAACTACTATAATACTACTCCTATGTACAAGAATATAACTACTATAATACTACTCCTATGTACAAGAATATAACTACTATAATACTACTCCTATGTACAAGAATATAACTACTATAATACTGCTCCTATGTACAAGAATATAACTACTATAATACTACTCCTATGTACAAGAATATAACTACTATAATACTGCTCCTATGTACAAGAATATAACTACTATAATACTACTCCTATGTACAAGAATATAACTACTATAATACTGCTCCTAAAAACAAGAATATAACTTCTATAATTCTGCTCTTATATACAAGAATAGAGGTAGAGGTGACTGCCATTACACATATATAGAGCTGTAGGAGCCGTCACCAGTCGTGTCCTGTATGTGCAGATGGTGCCCGGACATATAACGTTAGTCTGACACGGCCTTATATCGTGTGGGGTAATGTGGGATCGGGGACAGGGGAGGGTTCGGGGATTCTGATTACTGTATGGACGGTTTTCCATTAGGACATGTGATTGGCTGTCTGATTAGTGTCGTTAATCCCGCGCACTATTTATTACACTATAGGGATTATTACTATATTCTTCATTTCCACCTATTACTTTGTTCTGGATACAAATCACATTGGGGCGGGTTTATATTGACCTATGAAGTGGTAATACATTCTTCCTCCTCTCCATAAATCAGACGTCCTAGCGCCAAAATAGAGATTTAATCTAGTCATGTCTGCCTGTATAAGCTGTAATAATATGTATATATAGCATGTCAGGTCGGGGTGTCCCTGCACAGGTGCACAGTGTGGTGAGGAAGGTGCAGATCAGGTTTGTGGTGAGTGTTTGCACAATAAAGGCTCGTGTTTCCGCCATGTTGGTCGTTTCTATAGTTCCATCATCCTGCAGATGCAGCTCCTCGGCCCCCGGGGTCCCCTGCAGAGACTTTCTATGTTTTACTTCCTATGTAATGAGCAGATGTTGCGTCGCGTTCCGCTCTGTCCTCTGTAGCATAAGTGGCAGAACTGAGCACAGACAGGGATATGGAAATAGATGGAAGATCAGAGGGAGGAAAGCTGGAGACTCAGCAGCAGCCAGAAATAACAAGAGCTGTGACTGTCCTGACCCTGGGGCCCCTGTGACCTCTCTCCTTGGCCCCCGGTCTGTGCCTGTATCATACATTGCATTACTTCTGACTTTGGAAAGAGCAGACACAATTAGAATGGATGCAATGACTGGAGTGTACTTGCAAGTTATTAGACAGCTCTGGAGGTAACTGGAGTACACTTGCATGTTACTAGACAGCATTAAAAGTGACTGGAGTATACTTGCATGTTACTAGACAGCTTTAGAGGTGACTGGAGTAAACTTTGATTTTACCAGACAGTTTTCGATATGGATGGAGTATGCACACTCAGCAACTTTGAAGCCTTTGCTCTCAATAGACTGTGACCCGGACGGCTGCCTAAGCTGTCCGGGTCTTGACCGGGCGTGTGGCTCCCCCCCCTTCCTCCTTTTTCCCCTCCCGGCGGCTGTTGCTGACCGGGGCGGGGTTTTCGGAGGAGGCGGGGTTACGCGTCTGATGTAATTTCCGGCGCTGGGCGGGGACTTCCTTTCGGATCCCCGCCAGCGTCGGCACAAGACGTGTCTCCCTCCCTCCCGCCCTCCCCACTGTTGTTTGTTCTTTTTTGCGTTATTACGGTTGTTTATTATTTATTGTTTTCGTTGTTTCTTTGCCTTGTTATTTATTCCGGTTTATTTTTTCAGGTGTCACAGCTTGCATGTTGGCGGGACCTTGCACCTTTCCCCTCCCTTCCCCTTCTGGTCATTGGTGGTAGAAGATGGAGCGCGTCACCCGTTGAACATCATACACATGCACACCGCAGGCGGTGGCGGGGCATTCCGGTGACGCGCTTGGTCCAAGAGTAAAGGGGAGGGGGATAGCAGGGCCTGCCGATATGTTTATAGTTTAATAAAGCTGTGGCCGACCCCACTATTTTACCATCCAAGAGTGTGTCAGAGTTTTATTGTATGTTGGGGTTAACAGCCGTGGGAGGAGGTTTCCCTTTTGTAGTTGTACCACATTCCGCCTGGTCTATAGACATTCTTGTCTGCAGCTGCATCTGGTATTGCTGTAATGAATGTGGTTGAGCTGCAGTACCAGCCACAGCCAGTGGAGAAGGGGGCGCTGTTGTGGATAAATGAAATCATTACTTTTTTTTAATCCTCTTTTAGCCCCTGAATTGAAGTGACAGATAGATGCGCACTCCTATTGTTGCAGGGAGATAGGATTTCATTAATTCTTAAGTGTCAGTCTTGAAAGCAGAAGTGTTTGTAAGGAAAGGAGAACAAAACAACAATTTCATCAATCTTCACTTAATTACATTCCAGGAAAAGTAAGCGCCATGTCTGCTCATGAATACTGTGCATGTCATTATGTAGAGCAGTGGGGGATGCATATATATACAGAACATACATACACATCTGTATATGGGGGCCACATTAATAATGACAAATAACAACCATCTTTCTGGGTACAGTGTGCCGACACGATATAGTCATTACCCGGACGGACCTGCTGCTGCAGAACATCGCATCCACCACCTGTGTATTGTATCACAAGTCCAAGGAAAGAAATGCAGAGTCTTCTCAGGCAACATGTTGTATAGAATGGAGGTTGCAGCAATGTTCTTATAGCAGATGTTATCATTGTCTATTGTATATACAACACTAGAATGCCCTGTGAATTGTATGCAGGTGACTAGAATGCTCTGTGTATTGTATGCAGGTGACTAGAATGCTCTGTGCATTGTATACAGGTGACTAGAATGCTCTGTGTATTGTATGCAGGTGACTAGAATGCCCTGTGTATTGTATGCAGGTGACTACAATGCTCTGTGTAGTGTATGCAGGTGACTAGAATGCCCTGTGTATTGTATGCAGGTGACTAGAATGCTCTGTGTATTGTATACAGGTGACTAGAATGCCCTGTGTATTGTATGCAGGTGACTAGAATGCCCTGTGTATTGTATGCAGGTGACTAGAACGCTCTGTGTATTGTATACAGGTGACTAGAATGCTCTGTGCATTGTATGCAGGTGACTAGAATGCTCTGTGTATTGTATGCAGGTGACTAGAATGCCCTGTGTATTGTATGCAGGTGACTAGAACGCTCTGTGTATTGTATACAGGTGACTAGAATGCCCTGTGTATTGTATACAGGTGACTAGAATGCCCTGTGTATTATATGCAGGTGACTAGAATGCCCTGTGTATTGTATGCAGGTGACTAGAATGTCCTGTGTATTGTATGCAGGTGACTAGAATGCTTTGTGTATTGTATGCAGGTGACTAGAATGCTCTGTGTATTGTATGCAGGTGACTAGAATGCCCTGTGTATTGTATGCAGGTGACTAGAATGCCCTGTGTATTGTATACAGGTGACTAGAATGCTCTGTGTATTGTATACAGTGACTAGAATGCCCTGTGTATTGTATGCAGGTGACTAGAATGCCCTGTGTATTGTATGCAGGTGACTAGAATGCCCTGTGTATTATATGCAGGTGACTAGAATGCTCTGTGTATTGTATACAGGTGACTAGAACGCTCTGTGTATTGTATACAGGTGACTAGAATGCTCTGTGTATTGTATACAGGTGACTAGAACGCCCTGTGTATTGTATGCAGGTGACTAGAATGCTCTGTGTATTGTATGCAGGTGACTAGCATGCTCTGTGTATTGTATGCAGGTGACTAGAATGCTCTGTGTATTGTATGCAGGTGACTAGAATGCCCTGTGTATTGTATGCAGGTGACTAGAATGCCCTGTGTATTGTATGCAGGTGACTAGAACGCTCTGTGTATTGTATGCAGGTGACTAGAATGCCCTGTGTATTGTATGCAGGTGACTAGAATGCCCTGTGTATTGTATGCAGGTGACTAGAATGCCCTGTGTATTGTATACAGGTGACTAGAATGCCCTGTGTATTGTATACAGGTGACTAGAATGCCCTGTGTATTGTATACAGGTGACTAGAATGCCCTGTGTATTGTATACAGTGACTAGAATGCCCTGTGTATTGTATACAGGTGACTAGAATGCCCTGTGTATTGTATACAGGTGACTAGAATGCCCTGTGTATTGTATACAGGTGACTAGAATGCTCTGTGTATTGTATGCAGGTGACTAGAATGCCCTGTGTATTGTATGCAGGTGACTAGAATGCTCTGTGTATTGTATACAGGTGACTAGAATGCCCTGTGTATTGTATACAGGTGACTAGAATGCCCTGTGTATTGTATACAGGTGACTAGAATGCTCTGTGTATTGTATGCAGGTGACTAGAATGCCCTGTGTATTGTATGCAGGTGACTAGAATGCCCTGTGTATTGTATGCAGGTGACTAGAATGCTCTGTGTATTGTATGCAGGTGACTAGAATGCTCTGTGTATTGTATGCAGGTGACTAGAATGCTCTGTGTATTGTATGCAGGTGACTAGAATGCCCTGTGTATTGTATACAGGTGACTAGAATGCTCTGTGTATTGTATGCAGGTGACTAGAATGCTCTGTGTATTGTATGCAGGTGACTAGAATGCTCTGTGTATTGTATGCAGGTGACTAGAATGTTCTGTGTATTGTATACAGTGACTAGAATGCTCTGTGTATTGTATACAGGTGACTAGAATGCTCTGTGTATTGTATACAGGTGACTAGAATGCTCTGTGTATTGTATGCAGGTGACTAGAATGCCCTGTGTATTGTATACAGGTGACTAGAATGCCCTGTGTATTGTATACAGGTGACTAGAATGCTCTGTGTATTGTATACAGGTGACTAGAATGCTCTGTGTATTGTATGCAGGTGACTACAATGCTCTGTGTATTGTACGCAGGTGACTACAATGCTCTGTGTATTGTATGCAGGTGACTAGAATGCCCTGTGTATTGTATACAGTGACTAGAATGCCCTGTGTATTGTATACAGTGACTAGAATGCCCTGTGTATTGTATGCAGGTGACTAGAATGCCCTGTGTATTGTATGCAGGTGACTAGAATGCCCTGTGTATTATATGCAGGTGACTAGAACGCTCTGTGTATTGTATACAGGTGACTAGAACGCTCTGTGTATTGTATACAGGTGACTAGAACGCTCTGTGTATTGTATGCAGGTGACTAGAACGCCCTGTGTATTGTATGCAGGTGACTAGAACCTCTGTGTATTGTATGCAGGTGACTAGCATGCTCTGTGTATTGTATGCAGGTGACTAGAATGCTCTGTGTATTGTATGCAGGTGACTAGAATGCCCTGTGTATTGTATGCAGGTGACTAGAATGCCCTGTGTATTGTATGCAGGTGACTAGAACGCCCTGTGTATTGTATGCAGGTGACTAGAATGCCCTGTGTATTGTATGCAGGTGACTAGAATGCCCTGTGTATTGTATGCAGGTGACTAGAATGCCCTGTGTATTGTATGCAGGTGACTAGAATGCCCTGTGTATTGTATACAGGTGACTAGAATGCCCTGTGTATTGTATACAGGTGACTAGAATGCCCTGTGTATTGTATACAGGTGACTAGAATGCCCTGTGTATTGTATACAGTGACTAGAATGCCCTGTGTATTGTATACAGGTGACTAGAATGCCCTGTGTATTGTATACAGGTGACTAGAATGCCCTGTGTATTGTATACAGGTGACTAGAATGCTCTGTGTATTGTATGCAGGTGACTAGAATGCCCTGTGTATTGTATGCAGGTGACTAGAATGCTCTGTGTATTGTATACAGGTGACTAGAATGCCCTGTGTATTGTATACAGGTGACTAGAATGCCCTGTGTATTGTATACAGGTGACTAGAATGCCCTGTGTATTGTATACAGGTGACTAGAATGCTCTGTGTATTGTATGCAGGTGACTAGAATGCCCTGTGTATTGTATGCAGGTGACTAGAATGCTCTGTGTATTGTATGCAGGTGACTAGAATGCTCCGTGTATTGTATGCAGGTGACTAGAATGCTCTGTGTATTGTATGCAGGTGACTAGAATGTTCTGTGTATTGTATACAGTGACTAGAATGCTCTGTGTATTGTATACAGGTGACTAGAATGCTCTGTGTATTGTATACAGGTGACTAGAATGCTCTGTGTATTGTATGCAGGTGACTAGAATGCCCTGTGTATTGTATACAGGTGACTAGAATGCTCTGTGTATTGTATACAGGTGACTAGAATGCTCTGTGTATTGTATGCAGGTGACTACAATGCTCTGTGTATTGTACGCAGGTGACTACAATGCTCTGTGTATTGTATGCAGGTGACTAGAATGCCCTGTGTATTGTATACAGGTGACTAGCATGCTCTGTGTATTATATGCAGGTGACTAGAATGCTCTGTGTATTGTATACAGGTGACTAGAACGCTCTGTGTATTGTATACAGGTGACTAGAACGCCCTGTGTATTGTATGCAGGTGACTAGAATGCCCTGTGTATTGTATGCAGGTGACTAGAATGCCCTGTGTATTGTATACAGGTGACTAGCATGCTCTGTGTATTATATGCAGGTGACTAGAATGCCCTGTGTATTGTATACAGGTGACTAGAACGCTCTGTGTATTGTATACAGGTGACTAGAACGCCCTGTGTATTGTATGCAGGTGACTAGAATGCTCTGTGTATTGTATACAGGTGACTAGAACGCTCTGTGTATTGTATACAGGTGACTAGAACGCCCTGTGTATTGTATGCAGGTGACTAGAATGCGCCGTGTTAGGAGTATTTAGGTTCTTTACTTTCTATTTTTCTTACCTGGGGAGTTTTTGGCTGCGCGGTGTCTGGGGTGGCATCCTGGCGCTGCGGGGTTGTCCTGTCGTGAGTATTGGTGCACACCTTCTGACTTGCACGCGCGCACTGATGGTTGGCAGCTTTATCTCCTGGTTGATTAGTCTGTCCTCCCATTTGCACCTGGGAGGAGTGGTCTCTACTCTATATTTATACCCATGCCTCCCATGGTTCTGTGCTGAGTGTCGCTTTTACAGAGCTAGGCCTTAGCAGGAGGAGTAGGTGGTGTTCTGGGATAGAGGAAGTTCCGTGGTGGGTTTTTGGGAGGTTTGGGTGAACGAGTTGGTTTGTGTGTTTTCCCTTCTGTGTTCACCAATCCTCCCTCTGTGTATAATTGACTGTGTGAGTGAATTGCCTTATCCTTTGATTTCTACTCAGTTTCCCTGTGTTTGTTTCCTAGTGTAAGGTTCCTTCCCATATTGGTTTGGGGGAATCCTTTCCCACATTTTTCCTGTGTGCTGCTTGTGTTGTTAGTCAGCGCACACCCTTGTCAGTCCCTGTCAGTAGCAGCTTCACTTGTTCGTTAGGGGTGACCCCCTTTAGTCTCCAGTCCCTAGAGATCTTATAGGGCATTCCTTCTCCCACTTCCCTCTAGGCCTACGGAATCAGTGAGAGAGGAGCCGTCGGGGTCAGGCTTAGCCTGAGTACAGCCGACCTACACCCGTGAGGCAGGGACCGGGATAGCTAGTGGGAGTAGTGCAGGGCGAGATTCCCTACTGCTATCCCTTAGCCCCGTTGCAGCTACCTGGACTGACATAACACTCCGTGTATTGTATGCAGGTGACTAGAATGCTCTGTGTATTGTATGCAGGTGACTAGAATGCTCTGTGTATTGTATGCAGGTGACTAGAATGCTCTGTGTATTGTATACAGGTGACTAGAATGCTCTGTGTATTGTATACAGGTGACTAGAATGCGCTGTGTATTGTATACAGGTGACTAGAATGCTCTGTGTATTGTATACAGTGACTAGAATGCTCTGTGTATTGTATGCAGGTGACTAGAATGCCCTGTGTATTGTATACAGGTGACTAGAATGCCCTGTGTATTGTATACAGGTGACTAGAATGCTCTGTGTATTGTATACAGGTGACTAGAATGCTCTGTGTATTGTATACAGGTGACTACAATGCTCTGTGTATTGTATACAGGTGACTACAATGCTCTCTGTATTGTATACAGGTGACTAGAATGCTCTGCGTATTGTATCCAAGTGATTAGAATGCTCTGTGTATTGTATACAGGTGACTAGAATGCTCTGCGTATTGTATCCAAGTGATTAGAATGCTCTGTGTATTGTATACAGGTGACTAGAATGCTCTGTGTTTTGTTTGCAGGTGACTAGAATGCTCTGCGTATTGTATCCAAGTGATTAGAATGCTCTGTGTATTGTATACAGGTGACTAGAATGCTCTGTGTTTTGTTTGCAGGTGACTAGAATGCTCTGCGTATTGTATCCAAGTGATTAGAATGCTCTGTGTATTGTATACAGGTGACTAGAATGCTCTGCGTATTGTATCCAAGTGATTAGAATGCTCTGTGTATTGTATACAGGTGACTAGAATGCTCTGTGTTTTGTTTGCAGCTGACTAGAAAACTCCAAACTTTAATAGAAACTTTCTTGATAAAACGTGAGCAGATAAGATGCAGAAGAAACGCTGAGCTCGGCAGTAAAAGCCGCCAGTGATTCACATCTGACATCTCACCGACCTATCACATTCTCACTCCAGATCAGATGAACCCGAAAGAAGGAAAACAGACACAAGAAACAGCACAATAGAGGTGAAATGTGCGGCGGCGCCTGATACGCGGTGAGGAGCATTTTCATTCATTGTCTATAATATTTTAAGACCAACCTGAGGCAGCGGCAGAAATACCTGTAAAATATGTCTGAAAGCGAAAGTGGGAGGGGAGTCGGAGTCGCAGTTTCCGCGCTCACAGCTGTTAGGTCATAAATTGTTCCTTGTTACCGGCGCAGTCACTACTAATAAATTTACACATAAATTAAATTGTTCATTTGCTAATTAATTTCATAAGAGACAGTGAAGATTGTCAAGTGATTTCTACAATGTGTGTAAGAGAACGAGATCTGTGTCTATATAATGACGGCAACACTCTAATAAAAGTCTCACTTCGCCATTGGTGACTATACACACATAGAAGTCTCACAAGTAACAATCCATAAATATACTTTATGTAGATTCAGATGAGTCACTGCAAACATATATCATGTATTCTATGTTATACTCCAGAGCTGCGCTCACTATTCTGCTGGTGCAGTCACTGTGTACATACATTACATTACTTATCCTGTATTATACTCCAGAGCTGCGCTCACTATTCTGCTGGTACAGTCACTGTGTACATACATTACATTACTTATCCTGTATTATACTCCAGAGCTGCGCTCACTATTCTGCTGGTGCAGTCACTGTGTACATACATTACATTACTTATCCTGTATTATACTCCAGAGCTGCGCTCACTATTCTGCTGTACAGTCACTGTGTACATACATTACATTACTTATCCTGTATTATACTCCAGAGCTGCGCTCACTATTCTACTGCTGCAGTCACTGTGTCCGTACATTACATTACTTATCCTGTATTATACTCCAGAGCTGCGCTCACTATTCTGCTGGTGCAGTCACTGTGTACATACATTACATTACTTATCCTGTATTATACCCCAGAGCTGCGCTCACTATTCTGCTGGTGCAGTCACTGTGTACATACATTACATTACTTATCCTGTATTATACTCCAGAGCTGCGCTCACTATTCTGCTGGTACAGTCACTGTGTACATACATTACATTACTTATCCTGTATTATACTCCAGAGCTGCGCTCACTATTCTGCTGGTGCAGTCACTGTGTACATACATTACATTACTTATCCTGTATTATACTCCAGAGCTGCGCTCACTATTCTGCTGGTGCAGTCACTGTGTACATACATTACATTACTTATCCTGTATTATACTCCAGAGCTGCGCTCACTATTCTGCTGGTACAGTCACTGTGTACATACATTACATTACTTATCCTGTATTATACCCCAGAGCTGCGCTCACTATTCTACTGCTGCAGTCACTGTGTCCGTACATTACATTACTTATCCTGTATTATACTCCAGAGCTGCGCTCACTATTCTACTGCTGCAGTCACTGTGTAAATACATTATATTACTTATCCTGTATTATACTCCAGAGCTGCGCTCACTATTCTGCTGGTACAGTCACTGTGTACATACATTACATTACTTATCCTGTATTATACCCCAGAGCTGCGCTCACTATTCTGCTGGTACGGTCACTGTGTACATACATTACATTACTTATCCTGTATTATACTCCAGAGCTGCGCTCACTATTCTGCTGGTACAGTCACTGTGTACATACATTACATTACTTATCCTGTATTATACTCCAGAGCTGCGCTCACTATTTTGCTGGTGCAGTCACTGTGCACATACATTACATGACTTATCCTGTATTATACTCCAGAGCTGCGCTCACTATTCTGCTGGTACAGTCACTGTGTACATACATTACATTACTTATCCTGTATTATACCCCAGAGCTGCACTCACTATTCTGCTGGTGTAGTCACTGTGTACATACATTACATTACTTATCCTGTATTATACTCCAGAGCTGCGCTCACTATTCTGCTGGTGCAGTCACTGTGTACATACATTACATTACTTATCCTGTATTATACTCCAGAGCTGCGCTCACTATTTTGCTGGTGCAGTCACTGTGTACATACATTACATTACTTATCCTGTATTATACTCCAGAGCTGCACTCACTATTCTGCTGGTGCAGTCACTGTGTACATACATTACATTACTTATTCTGTATTATACTCCAGAGCTGCACTCACTATTCTGCTGGTGCAGTCACTGTGTACATACATTACATTACTTATCCTGTATTATACTCCAGAGCTGCGCTCACTATTCTGCTGGTGCAGTCACTGTGTACATACATTACATTACTGATCCTGTATTATACTCCAGAGCTGCGCTCACTATTCTGCTGGTGCAGTCACTGTGTACATACATTACATTACTTATTCTGTATTATACTCCAGAGCTGCGCTCACTATTCTGCTGGTGCAGTCACTGTGTAAATACATTACATTACTTATCCTGTATTATACTCCAGAGCTGCACTCACTATTTTGCTGGTGCAGTCACTGTGTACATACATTACATTACTTATCCTGTATTATACTCCAGAGCTGCGCTCACTATTCTGCTGGTGCAGTCACTGTGTACATACATTACATTACTGATCCTGTATTATACTCCAGAGCTGCGCTCACTATTCTGCTGGTGCAGTCACTGTGTACATACATTACATTACTTATTCTGTATTATACTCCAGAGCTGCGCTCACTATTCTGCTGGTGCAGTCACTGTGTAAATACATTACATTACTGATCCTGTATTATACTCCAGAGCTGCGCTCACTATTCTGCTGGTACAGTCACTGTGTACATACATTACTTATCCTGTATTATACTCCAGAGCTGCGCTCACTATTCTGCTGGTGCAGTCACTGTGTACATACATTACATTACTTATTCTGTATTATACTCCAGAGCTGCGCTCACTATTCTGCTGGTACAGTCACTGTGTACATACATTACATTACTTATCCTGTATTATACTCCAGAGCTGCGCTCACTATTCTGCTGGTACAGTCACTGTGTACATACATTACATTACTTATTCTGTATTATACTCCAGAGCTGCGCTCACTATTCTGCTGGTGCAGTCACTGTGTACATACATTACATTACTTATTCTGTATTATACTCCAGAGCTGCGCTCACTATTCTGCTGGTATAGTCATTGTGTATATACATTACATTACTTCTCCTGTATTATACTCCAGAGCTGCACTCACTATTCTGCTGGTACAGTCACTGTGTACATACATTACATTACTTATCCTGTATTATACTCCAGAGCTGCACTCACTATTCTGCTGGTGCAGTCACTGTGTACATACATTACATTACTTATCCTGTATTATACTCCAGAGCTGCGCTCACTATTCTGCTGGTGCAGTCACTGTGTACATACATTACATTACTTATCCTGTATTATACTCCAGAGCTGCACTCACTATTCTGCTGGTACAGTCACTGTGTACATACATTACATTACTTATCCTGTATTATACTCCAGAGCTGCGCTCACTATTCTGCTGGTGCAGTCACTGTGTACATACATTACATTACTTATTCTGTATTATACTCCAGAGCTGCGCTCACTATTCTGCTGGTACAGTCACTGTGTACATACATTACATTACTTATCCTGTATTATACTCCAGAGCTGCGCTCACTATTCTGCTGGTACAGTCACTGTGTACATACATTACATTACTTATTCTGTATTATACTCCAGAGCTGCGCTCACTATTCTGCTGGTGCAGTCACTGTGTACATACATTACATTACTTATTCTGTATTATACTCCAGAGCTGCGCTCACTATTCTGCTGGTATAGTCATTGTGTATATACATTACATTACTTCTCCTGTATTATACTCCAGAGCTGCACTCACTATTCTGCTGGTACAGTCACTGTGTACATACATTACATTACTTATCCTGTATTATACCCCAGAGCTGCGCTCACTATTCTGCTGGTACAGTCACTGTGTACATACATTACATTACTTATCCTGTATTATACTCCAGAGCTGCGCTCACTATTCTGCTGGTGCAGTCACTGTGTACATACATTACATTACTTATCCTGTATTATACTCCAGAGCTGCGCTCACTATTCTGCTGGTACAGTCACTGTGTACATACATTACATTACTTATCCTGTATTATACTCCAGAGCTGCGCTCACTATTCTGCTGGTACAGTCACTGTGTACATACATTACATTACTTATCCTGTATTATACTCCAGAGCTGCGCTCACTATTCTGCTGGTGCAGTCACTGTGTACATACATTACATTACTTATCCTGTATTATACTCCAGAGCTGCACTCACTATTCTGCTGGTACAGTCACTGTGTACATACATTACATTACTTATCCTGTATTATACTCCAGAGCTGCGCTCACTATTCTGCTGGTGCAGTCACTGTGTACATACATTACATTACTTATCCTGTATTATACTCCAGAGCTGCGCTCACTATGCTGCCGGTACAGTCACTGTATACATACATTACATTACTTATCCTGTATTATACTCCAGAGCTGCGCTCACTATTCTGCTGGTACAGTCACTGTGTACATACATTACTTATCCTGTATTATATTCCAGAGCTGCGCTCACTATTCTGCTGGTACAGTGACTGTGTACATACATTACATTACTTATCCTGTATTATACTCCAGAGCTGCGCTCACTATTCTGCCGGTACAGTCACTGTGTACATACATTACATTACTTATCCTGTATTATACTCCAGAGCTGCGCTCACTATTCTGCTGGTACAGTCACTGTGTACATACATTACATTACTTATCCTGTATTATACTCCAGAGCTGCGCTCACTATTCTGCCGGTACAGTCACTGTGTACATACATTACATCACTTATCCTGTATTATACTCCAGAGCTGCGCTCACTATTCTGCTGGTGTACATACATTACTTATCCTGTACTATGTGTTGGCGCCCAGGTCCTGCACCTTCTAGGGGTGATGGTTCGTCCCCTGACAGTTTTTTATCTATATAACAAGTTTTCGGAGAGTAGAATTGGACACTTTGATACTTTGTGACTTCTGCTACGTTCCGGTAATACACATGTCTATTTCTGCCGGTGTTTTGTCTCGTTCAGCAGCGACCTCTTCTATTAGCGGTCATTATGTCTCCAGGACAACGGCGTGACTGTGCTGATCCGGGACCGGGGACACGGTGGATGCTGCGGACAGTCTCTCCTCGGCGGCTCGGCCTGAAGATGAATGCTCTGTCCTCTGAGGAAATTATTATTTGGCAAATGAAACTTTCATTTCCAGCAAAGTCCGAAAACTCAGCAGAAAGCGCCGCGGCTCCGGGACCTTGCTGTGACTTTGGTTTTGTTGGAACAAAAGGCGGAAAAATTCAATACAAGGAAAAAGAGAAAGATCCGGCATAAATTAGCGATATATATCTGTCAGCGCGGTCATTCCTCTGTCAGCGCAGTCATTTCATTAGCATCAAACTACTTTTATATACTGGAATTTCTGTCCGTAACCGGAGCCGCGTCTGCACCATCTGACACCGAGTGACGCCAGCGGAGAAGAAATCAAGGTATCACAAAGGTGAAAACAAGGGGAGGGGGACCCTGGCGCTCAGTTGTAGTAGAGGTGGTGGCAGTAGGTTCTGTCCTGTATGGGGAGCAGACTCACGACTTCTTGCTCTTACTCAGCGACCACTCGATCGGAGATGATGGTGGTGAAATGACAACAAAGGAAACAACTGAGCGCCGCTCAACGAGATGATAGAACCACTTATGTTATTAGTTACAATATCAGTATAGAAGGCCTGAAGAAGACGCTGGTACAGTGATGTAACGTGGAGCCTTCATCCTACATGTCACGTGGACTAATAACCATCAATTATGTATTCCATGTGATTTCTATCATCTCATTGCACAGCGACCGGTCTGTAACCGAAATAGTTCTACACGTTTACTTTTGAACTCATTATAGGGTTTTATTAGCCCAGCAAACCTATCACTGATGGAGTAACCGACAGAATAGTGAGCGCAGCTCTGGAGTATAATACAGGATAAGTAATGTAATGTATGTACACAGTGACTGCACCAGCAGAATAGTGAGCGCAGCTCTGGAGTATAATACAGGATAAGTAATGTAATGTATGTACACAGTGACTGCACCAGCAGAATAGTGAGCGCAGCTCTGGGGTATAATACAGGATAAGTAATGTAATGTATGTACACAGTGACTGCACCAGCAGAATAGTGAGCGCAGCTCTGGAGTATAATACAGGATAAGTAATGTAATGTATGTACACAGTGACTGCACCAGCAGAATAGTGAGCGCAGCTCTGGAGTATAATACAGGATAAGTAATGTAATGTATGTACACAGTGACTGCACCAGCAGAATAGTGAGCGCAGTTCTGGAGTATAATACAGGATAAGTAATGTAATGTATGTACACAGTGACTGCACCAGCAGAATAGTGAGCGCAGCTCTGGAGTATAATACAGGATAAGTAATGTAATGTATGTACACAGTGACTGTACCAGCAGAATAGTGAGCGCAGCTCTGGAGTATAATATAGGATAAGTAATGTAATGTATGTACACAGTGACTGTACCAGCAGAATAGTGAGCGCAGCTCTGGAGTATAATACAGGATAAGTAATGTATGTACACAGTGACTGCACCAGCAGAATAGTGAGCGCAGCTCTGGAGTATAATACAGGATAAGTAATGTAATGTATGTACACAGTGACTGCACCAGCAGAATAGTGAGCGCAGCTCTGGAGTATAATGCAGGATAAGTAATGTAATGTATGTACACAGTGACTGCACCAGCAGAATAGTGAGCGCAGCTCTGGAGTATAATACAGGATAAGTAATGTAATGTATGTACACAGTGACTGCACCAGCAGAATAGTGAGCGCAGCTCTGGAGTATAATACAGGATAAGTAATGTAATGTATGTACACAGTGACTGTACCAGCAGAATAGTGAGCGCAGCTCTGGAGTATAATACAGGAGAAGTAATGTAATGTATGTACACAGTGACTGCACCAGCAGAATAGTGAGCGCAGCTCTGGAGTATAATACAGGATAAGTAATGTAATGTATGTACACAGTGACTGCACCAGCAGAATAGTGAGCGCAGCTCTGGAGTATAATACAGGATAAGTAATGTAATGTATGTACACAGTGACTGCACCAGCAGAATAGTGAGCGCAGCTCTGGAGTATAATACAGGATAAGTAATGTAATGTATGTACACAGTGACTGCACCAGCAGAATAGTGAGCGCAGCTCTGGAGTATAATACAGGATAAGTAATGTAATGTATGTACACAGTGACTGTACCAGCAGAATAGTGAGCGCAGCTCTGGAGTATAATACAGGATAAGTAATGTAATGTATGTACACAGTGACTGTACCAGCAGAATAGTGAGCGCAGCTCTGGAGTATAATACAGGATAAGTAATGTAATGTATGTACACAGTGACTGCACCAGCAGAATAGTGAGCGCAGCTCTGGAGTATAATACAGGATAAGTAATGTAATGTATGTACACAGTGACTGTACCAGCAGAATAGTGAGCGCAGCTCTGGAGTATAATACAGGATAAGTAATGTAATGTATGTACACAGTGACCGCACCACTACTCTCATATTCCACGTGTGCAGACCCTACAATTCCTCCATCCTGGGTCCTGTGTAGGTCGGGGTCAGTCCTTATTACGCCTGTGCCCTCTGTTATTAGGTGTCAGTGTAACAATATACTGTATATTGTATGGATGATGAAGTTCTGTACTGCAGGCGGCTCTTAGTCTATGTCTTGGATGTTAGGCTTTGGAATCGTTGCGGCAGAGTCGCATTAGATATTGTTTATGTAAACATCTCTTCTGTAGTCTCCAATGAGATGCTAATTTGATGCAAATATATACGTTTCTTCAGTTGTTAAATCTCCTGTTTTCGGGTAGACTTAAACATTCTGCTGTCTGTAAAATCTATAATGGAAGCGGCACTTATCATGCGGTTACCGATGCCCGGTATTGATGACTCCACATCCCATACACAAAGCTTCATTGTCCATAACATTGTAACAAGCAGAATGTGGGATATAACATGTCTGCCTATGACAAGGCACGGATGATAATGCAGAGCAGATTCACATGTGTATAGGCCAGTGCGATACAGCAAAGCAACAAAAGATATAGGGGGCAACAGCACAAGTTCTGTCTGACCGCGGCAATATAATACTGCTGGGGTACGCTCTTCTGGATGGTCAATTAAGGGGGCGAACAGGTTAAAAGACAAGTAGGGGTGTAATCTGTGCGGTTATACATGGCTGCCTCTACCCGGGGAGAACATCACAGAAGGCCTGGACCTAAGAATTGTGACCACCACAAATGTCAATTGTATTACAGTTTTATTTAGCATTACATAGCACCGTCACATATACATGATAGAAGCTGTTTTTTAAGCACCTTATGGTAATAATATTTTAGAAGCATATAGCAGTATTATATGAGTTCTGCATTGCCATATTGTAGAAATATATGGCAGTATTAGTTGAAGTAAGCACTGTATGGTGGTATTATTTCAGAAGTGGCCCATGCTGTATGGCGGTATTATTTCAGAAGTGGCCCATGCTGTATGGCGGTATTATTTCAGAAGTGACCCATGCTGTATGGCGGTATTATTTCAGAAGTGGCCCATGCTGTATGGCGGTATTATTTCAGAAGTGACCCATGCTGTATGGCGGTATTATTTCAGAAGTGGCCCATGCTGTATGGCGGTATTATTTCAGAAGTGGCCCATGCTGTATGGCGGTATTATTTCAGAAGTGGCCCATGCTGTATGGCGGTATTATTTCAGAAGTGACCCATGCTGTATGGCGGTATTATTTCAGAAGTGGCCCATGCTGTATGGCGGTATTATTTCAGAAGTGGCCCATGCTGTATGGCGGTATTATTTCAGAAGTGACCCATGCTGTATGGCGGTATTATTTCAGAAGTGGCCCATGCTGTATGGCGGTACTAACTCCCTTTTCTTTCCTACAGTGGAGGTCTTTGTATACTGACAAACCGGACTGAGTTCCTCCTCCTGCACCCCTACTAAGAAGGAGTGCCATATTACCCTACTATACTGTGCACATCTATAACCATGGACCCCATGATATAACATTGTCCTATTACCCAGCAGTCGGCCTTTCTTGTCCTGAGCTTTGCTACTATTTCGCATGATATAACAAGGACGCGCTGTCTGTCTGATCTATTCTCCGTCACTTCATCTCAGTTCTGAGGCTAATTTGTGAGAGGGGAGAAGCAGAAGATGCCTGGTGCTTGCTGAAGTTGGCAGTCCTGCCCCCCATACATCAGCAGTAAAGCAGCCATGCTATTGAAGAGCCCATCGCCTCCCCACAGAGCGGCTGAGTGAAGCAGATGGATGGGGCATACGGGCGGCAGACATACCGAGTGCCAGCGGCTGACAGCAAACAACTCCACACCTCCGTGCCAGTCTATCGCCATTATTACGTGACAACAGATTTTGCAGCTCTGCTCACAGAACAAATCGCTGCCTCGTAGAGTGAACCAGGTCAGAACAGGCCGCATTCATTGCAAACTTTCCAAAAATGTCAGATTTGACTAAACTCAGAAGTATTGGGGTTTGACCCCCACAAATCACAATTATACTCTGGAGTCTCTTCAGACCCCGGGATATAATAAGCAGAGGGCCAGGGGGTGCAGAGAAATCGCCATCCACAATACTCCCCTCCCCACCCGGGCTCTTTGGCCATCTTCCAGCCTCCTTGGTGACATTACGGGCCTCAGTAGTCACATGGAGAATGCCAATAACATGAGCCAGTGTGCCCCACTGGGACCCAAATAAAGGCTTTAGTGACCCCCTCCCCCCTCCATGCCGCAACATCACCCAGGGCGCTGAAGGAGGCCAGAACACAACCGATGGAACGCCGGACACTGGCACTGAACCCGGAGAGGTAAAGGAAGGAGAATTTAAGTCTCTTGTAATATATCTCCTCCCTTGGACCTTCACTTGCTATACTCAGGTATCCGAAGAGATCTCAGAGTATAATAATAGCCAACAAGACAGGTGGACAAATACCCAAAATACTCACAGAAGCGATCTTACAAGGTGCAACCATCTCTGCTGCTCCATTAGTCAGCTCCATTCTGGTGGAGATCCAACGTAGTCACCTTAAGTGCAGACTGTATAAGTTCACACATCCCATCAGATAAGAGGGCAGGACACCCCAATTGTCAAGGCCGTTGGGGTTCCCTGGAGTCATGGTCTACCTATTAGTATCAGCAGTAACAATGAGTATTATATAGCACAAGCACTGGGTGTAGTAGAAGATCTGTCATATAAAGAAGACGCCAGTACTATAAGTGACACATGGTAGGTGGGGGTCCTGCTATAGGTTTTACATGGGGGCTTCAGGGTGCACCTCGGATGGTGCATTTAGCCTATGGCCTCAACCACTGCAATAAATTGCCTTTGCATCTTAGCAGCAGAATATCAGGGGATTATTATTTGTGCAGCCCCCGGGCCTTACAGACCTTGCAGGAGATTACTAGCATGGATTTGGTGGACGCTACATAAGACGTCTCCACTTCTGGTAACATGGACTTGGATACTCTCAGACGTCTTAGTAAAGTCTCGTCTCTTCCTCGCTCATGTTTTATATTCCAGATCCGCACACTTGCGCTGTAACTCCCTACACCTGGGGAAATCAGTTCAGGAGCAGGGAGAGCGCTCGGAGGATTGCTGATACCTGCTGGGCTGGAGGATGAGGGCAGGAATATATACAATACTAGCTGGTACCCGCGACTTGGTCTGCGGTGATTGTAGCAGTGGGTATATACAGGCGCGGGTAAGGTTTTCATACTGTGTATATGGTATGGGATATGAAATGTAAGTTTGTATCTTGTTTTTGCTGTAATTCAGAGAATCCGTGAGACTTTTGTGTTGCAGTTACTTTGTATTTGAGCTGCTATATATACGGTGTTGTGAGAAACTTTACATAGTGACTTTGGGACGGAGGTATTTGAAGTTAACCCTTTCCCGCCAATGGCATTTTTGTGATTGTGGTTTTTAGTTTTTGACTCCCCTCCTTCTAAACCCCATAACTTTTTTATTTCTCCGCTCCCAGAGCCATATGAGGTCTTAATTTTTCTGGGACAAATTTTTCTTCATGATGCCACCATTATTTATTCTATATAATGTACTGGGAAGCAGGGAAAAAATTCAGAATGGGGTGGATTTGAAGAAAAAATGCATTTCTGCGACTTTCTTAGGGGCTTTGGTTTTACGGCGTTCACTGTGCAGCCAAAATGACATGTCCCCTGTATTCTGTGTTTCGTTACGATTCCGGGGATACCAAATTTATATGGTTTTATTTTCATTTTGACTCCTTAAAAAAATCCAAAACTATGTTAAAATTTTTTTTTTTGAAAAGTCGCCATATTCCGACAGCCGTAACTTTTTTATACGTCCGTGTACGGGGATGCATAGGGCGTCTTTTTTTGCGGGGTCGGGTGTACTTTGTAGTTCTAACATTTTTGGGAAATGTTATTGCTTTGATCACTTTTTATTCAAATTTTTATCAGAATCAAAACAGTGATAAAACGGCGGTTTGGCACTTTTGACCATTTTTCCCGCTACGGCGTTTACTGAACAGGAAAAATATTTTTATAGCTTTGTAGAGCGGGCGATTTAGGACGTGCGGATACCTAATATGTATGTGTTTCACAGTTTTTAACTACTTTTATATGTGTTCTAGGGAAAGGGGGGTGATTTGAATTTTTAATCCTTTTTATTTGTTTTTATATTTTTTTTACTTTTTTTTAAACTTTTTTTTTGCATTTATTAGACCGCCTAGGGGTATTGACATGGGTGGGCGGTGTCGCGGATTGTCAGAGCGGTGGGGGTCGGCAAACATGGCTGCTCCGTGGTGTTATAGAGCGCCTCCTGGAGTATCATTAAGGTGAGGGGCAAAGTGGTAAAGTCTATGTATATGTGATTGTGTAGGGTTAGGGGCGAGGCTGTAGAGGGCAATATGAATTTTGTGGCTTGCTATGGTCCAAAGTGTGTGAGATTGCAGAGATGGTGGTGTGAGTTTGGGTTTTGTGGGGGTCCTGGCACAAACGTATGTGGGCTATTGTGACGAAAAGTAGCCTATTGCGCAATCGGGTGTATTAACTATGTTTGTGGAAAATTTCAGCCAAATCGGTCGAGCGGGTTTTGCGTGATTGAGGAACAAACATCCGAACATCCAAACTCACAACCCACAAACTTTCACATTTATAATATTAATAGGATGATGTCTGTAATACCGAGACACGTGTCAGCCGGGAGAGGACGAGAGTCTAAGACGAGAGAATTATTCTATAGATCAAACTTACAGAATATTGCTGGAGAAAGGAAGAACATGGGAAAAGAAACTTCACTAGAAAATGATCTTTTCTTAAGACAAGTTTGTAAGTTTCACATATTATAAAGAATCTTATTTTATTTATTTCTTTTTCAGGTAACTATCTATAGTTAAGATATACTACGTCCTGCAATCTCCACTCTGGCCACTAAGCCTAATAACACACTGACACTTACCAATTCTGTAGGGGTCTTCTTTGCAGCAGTCACCTCATTTCCATCACAGACAGATAACACCTCTGTAGATAACACCACCAAGCCATCATTACATCACTACTGACAATAGATAATGTGGCGACTCATCTCCTCCCCCTCCCTGCACAAAGTACGTCTAGAAAACTCCAGAAGTCCTCAATGAGTCGGCTCCAGACTATTGCTGCCTATGGCCATGACTGTGCTGTAAAGCAGATCACTAAATGCTGCAAGAAGATTGAGCTCTTTTTTAACATGTGACGTGAAGTTACTAATGGGGTCTTTGGTTTGTACCTCTGTCATCTGCAAACAGGCACAGGCCTAGATCTGTATGCCTGCAGCGTGACTGTGAGATCTCTGTATCCCCGGGCTGTGCTGCTATCATTGTAGGCTGCTGCGCTACAGTCTATGTGGCATTGAGCGGCCATTGTATAGGGTATATTATGGGGAAATATGGCTGGTAACAGATCTACCCTTCCTCTTCTTTCCTCTTGGCTTTCACATGACATTTACAGTAGTCACAACGCTGCTCATCTCACCTATGGAGATATAATGTATACGATATATTAGACATATGGACGGGAAGTGCTGGGCTCGTACTGTGTAGTAAAGAGTAACATTGTATCACTGTAACATTGTACATGGGGGTGGTTGTTACTTTTGGCTTATTGTAGTGTGATTGTAACTAGATAAGACTATAGTGTAATATATTCTATCTATAGATGTATTTGATATAATGGCGGGAAGTCCTGGGCTCGTACTGTGTAGTAAAGAGTAACACTGTAACATTGTAACATTGTACATGGGGGTGGTTGTTACTTTGACTTATTGTAGTATGATTGTAACTAGATAAGACTATAGTGTAATATATTCTACCTATAGATGTATTTGATATAATGGTGGGAAGTCCTGGGCTTGTACTGCGTAGTAAAGAGTAACATTGTATCACTGTAACATTGTACATGAGGGTGGTTGTTACTTTTGACTCATTGTAGCCCTGACAACTCTGTGATTGTAACTAGATAAGACTATAATGTAACATATTCTACCTATAGATGTATTTGATATAAGGGCAGGAAGTCCAGGGCTCGTACTGAGTAATATAATGGGAATCTGCAGTGTGACGGCCTCTCACGTCCCGCCCCAGCTGTCGCCCGGTATCTTGCTGCACATATATGAAGTGTGTATTCATGTGCACAGTCTGGGTTAAGCTTGGCTGTGTGTAAATCCTGCACATTTAGCTGTATCTTCGTCCATCTGGAAATGTTTCTTGGTTTGTTTGCTTGCAGGCAGTGAAATGCGTCTGGTCTTATCAGGGGGAAGCATGTACCTGCTGCTGCAGCCCCCGTGTATTCTATAGGTAGCCGTCTGGGCTGAGGACATGTGAGCTGTGCAATCTTCTGGAGACGGCCTCTTTATGCATAGATATATTCTGCATTATTTATTCACGGATTCCTGAAGAGAGTGAAATTGTTTTGTGAGTGTTTAGGCCCCACCTGCCGAGTGTGAGATGCAGAGACAGCAGGGGCTTCGGCGCGCTCCTCGCCGCTTTCACACCACCCTCCGGACGCGCTGATATCACTCCCCTCTATGCAGCGATTCCCCTTCCTGCAGCACGACCTGGGCCCTCAAGGAATTTCATTATTGTCTTTGTATTATTTAGAGATTTTATGCTCAGAGAATATCCAGAAGCGTTAATCCAGAATTACAGATTTACTTAAGATTCTCTTATGTTTGGAAGAGTCGCTTGCTCTTTAATCTTTCATGAATATCTCAGGCGACGGGACGAGTGGAATGTAATAGAGCCGTAGACATTAGAGGGATAGCTCACAGTTCACACACTCCTAGTATCAGTTCATAGCAGCCTATGTGGATAGCGCCACCCACAGGTACAATGTGCTCCAGATATCAGGGCCAAATCGCAACCACAAGTGAGAGGCCAAAATGGTAGCAAAAGTCACTATAAGGGTGCATGCACACTACGTAACGCCGGGCGTGTATGAGAGCCGTACACGCCGGCATTACGGCAGACTGCCGAACACTTCCCATTCACTTCAATGGGAGCGCTCGTAACAGCGGCGTTTACGAGCGCTCCCATTGAAGTGAATGGGAAGTGTTCGGCAGCCCTGCTGTAACGCCGGCGTGTACGGCTCTCATACACGCCCGGCGTTACGTAGTGTGCATGCACCCTAAGGGTCCATTCACACGGAGTAACGCCAGGCGTTTTTTGTGTGTATTTTGTGTGTATTTTTACAGCTGTAAAAAGCAGTCTCCATTGAGTTCTATAGTAAAATACGCCTGTATTTTTACGTCCGTAATTTTACGGATGTAAAATCACGGATGTAAAATTACAGACGTAAAAAACGGCAGCATTTTACTATAGAACTCAATGGAGACTGCTTTTTACAGCTGTAAAAATACACACAAAATACACACAAAAAACGCCTGGCGTTACTCCGTGTGAATGGACCCTAAGACTGTTCAGCAGGGAATAGAGTCAGAGCGCTGCCCCAGCCCTGCATGTAATGAGCCTCAGGTCCAGTTCAGAAAAGATCATGAAACAAATGAGTGGAAAGATTCCCCTTGTCCATGACCGCAGCCCAGGGTCTACTACAGAGGATCAATATACTTCAGCAGATTTACTTCTAAAATTTTCTAAATCTGCTTTCTCTGACATTACAACTTGTGGAACTGAAGGTTCAGAGCTCAGTGGGTGTCCTCACTTGTGGAGCTGTAGGTTCAGATCACTTAAACAATGGGGAACAAAGGGATTCATGGCAAATCTTAGAAAAAAATGAGATTATCTATATGAAGATTGAAAACTGTTTGTTACAGGCAATGCATTTCACCATGAGAATGTTATACTAAGGCCACAGCTCACTGCAGACACATAGATATTACAGGGCGCTTGTTCCTCATCAGTGTGGAGTAGACTAATGAAGTCAGCTGTGGCCTGAGGAAGACATCATGTGTCAAATGCTCTGTCTGCAATAAACAATTTAGTATCTTCCTCTGTCTGATCTTGATTTTTACTTATCATCGTCACCCAATCCCTCCTCTCCCCATTCATTTATCAGAAGGAAGGATTCATCCTAGACCGAGTCAGTCTGAGAGCACATCTCACTAATATGGGCACCAAACCAGTATACTGCTATTAACAGGAGTCACACTATATGGGGGCATGCACACTGAGTAACGCCGGGCGTGTATGAGAGCCGTACACGCCGGCATTACAGCAGACTGCCGAACACTTCCCATTCACTTCAATGGGAGCGCTCGTAACAGCGGCGTTTACGAGCGCTCCCATTGAAGTGAATGGGAAGTGTTCGGCAGCCCTGCTGTAACGCCGGCGTGTACGGCTCTCATACACGTCCGGCGTTACGTAGTGTGCATGCACCCTAAGACACACTTGTGCAGTATTATAGTAGTTATATTCTTGTACATAGGAGTAGTATTATAGTAGTTATATTCTTGTACATAGGAGTAGTATTATAGTACTTATATTCTTGTACATAGTAGCAGTATTATAGTAGTTAAATTCTTGTACATAGGAGTAGTATTATAGTAGTTATATTCTTGTACATAGGAGCAGTATTATAGTAGTTATATTCTTGTACATAGGAGTAGTATTATAGTAGTTATATTCTTGTACATAGTAGCAGTATTATAGTAGTTATATTCTTGTACATAGTAGCGGTATTATAGTAGTTATATTCTTGTACATAGGAGCAGTATTATAGTAGTTATATTCTTGTACATAGGAGTAGTATTATAGTAGTTATATTCTTGTACATAGGATCAGTATTATAGTAGTTATATTCTTGTACATAGGAGTAGTATTATAGTAGTTATATTCTTGTACATAGGAGTAGTATTATAGTAGTTATATTCTTGTACATAGGAGCAGTATTATAGTAGTTATATTCTTGTACATAGGAGCAGTATTATAGTACTTATATTCTTGTACATAGTAGCAGTATTATAGTAGTTAAATTCTTGTACATAGGAGTAGTATTATAGTAGTTATATCCTTGTACATAGGAGCAGTATTATAGTAGTTATATTCTTGTACATAGGAGTAGTATTATAGTAGTTATATTCTTGTACATAGGATCAGTATTATAGTAGTTATATTCTTGTACATAGGAGTAGTATTATAGTAGTTATATTCTTGTACATAGTAGCAGTATTATAGTAGTTATATTCTTGTACATAGTAGCGGTATTATAGTAGTTATATTCTTGTACATAGGAGCAGTATTATAGTAGTTATATTCTTGTACATAGGAGTAGTATTATAGTAGTTATATTCTTGTACATAGGATCAGTATTATAGTAGTTATATTCTTGTACATAGGAGTAGTATTATAGTAGTTATATTCTTGTACATAGGAGTAGTATTATAGTAGTTATATTCTTGTACATAGGAGCAGTATTATAGTAGTTATATTCTTGTACATAGGAGTAGTATTATAGTAGTTATATCCTTGTACATAGGAGCAGTATTATAGTAGTTATATTCTTGTACATAGGAGTAGTATTATAGTAGTTATATTCTTGTACATAGGATCAGTATTATAGTAGTTATATTCTTGTACATAGGAGTAGTATTATAGTAGTTATATTCTTGTACATAGGAGCAGTATTATAGTAGTTATATTCTTGTACATAGGAGCAGTATTATAGTAGTTATATCCTTGTACATAGGAGCAGTATTATAGTAGTTATATTCTTGTACATAGGATCAGTATTATAGTAGTTATATTCTTGTACATAGGAGTAGTATTATAGTAGTTATATTCTTGTACATAGGAGCAGTATTATAGTAGTTATATTCTTGTACATAGGAGCAGTATTATAGTAGTTATATCCTTGTACATAGGAGCAGTATTATAGTAGTTATATTCTTGTACATAGGATCAGTATTATAGTAGTTATATTCTTGTACATAGGGGCGGTATTATAGTAGTTATATTCTTGTACATAGGAGCAGTATTATAGTAGTTATATTCTTGTACATAGGAGTAGTATTATAGTAGTTATATTCTTGTACATAGGAGTAGTATTATAGTAGTTATATTCTTGTACATAGGAGTAGTATTATAGTAGTTATATTCTTGTACATAGGAGTAGTATTATAGTAGTTATATTCTTGTACATAGGAGTAGTATTATAGTAGTTATATTCTTGTACATAGTAGCAGTATTATAGTAGTTATATTCTTGTACATAGTAGCGGTATTATAGTAGTTATATTCTTGTACATAGGGGCGGTATTATAGTAGTTATATTCTTGTACATAGGAGTAGTATTATAGTAGTTATATTCTTGTACATAGGAGTAGTATTATAGTAGTTATATTCTTGTACATAGGAGTAGTATTATAGTAGTTATATTCTTGTACATAGGAGTAGTATTATAGTAGTTATATTCTTGTACATAGGAGTAGTATTATAGTAGTTATATTCTTGTACATAGGAGTAGTATTATAGTAGTTATATTCTTGTACATAGGAGTAGTATTATAGTAGTTATATTCTTGTACATAGTAGCAGTATTATAGTAGTTATATTCTTGTACATAGGGGCGGTATTATAGTAGTTATATTCTTGTACATAGGAGTAGTATTATGGTAGTTATATTCTTGTACATAGGGGCGGTATTATAGTAGTTATATTCTTGTACATAGGAGTGGTATTATAGTAGTTATATTCTTGTACATAGGAGCAGTATTATAGTAGTTATATTCTTGTACATAGGAGGTAGTATTATAGTAGTTATATTCTTGTACATAGGAGTAGTATTATAGTAGTTATATTCTTGTACATAGGGGCGGTATTATAGTAGTTATATTCTTGTACATAGGAGCAGTATTATAGTAGTTATATTCTTGTACATAGGAGCAGTATTATAGTAGTTATATTCTTGTACATAGGAGCAGTATTATAGTAGTTATATTCTTGTACATAGGAGGAAGTATTATAGTAGTTATATTCTTGTACATAGGGGCGGTATTATAGTAGTTATATTCTTGTACATAGGAGCAGTATTATAGTAGTTATATCCTTGTACATAGGAGCAGTATTATAGTAGTTATATTCTTGTACATAGGATCAGTATTATAGTAGTTATATTCTTGTACATAGGAGTAGTATTATAGTAGTTATATTCTTGTACATAGGAGGTAGTATTATAGTAGCTATATTCTTGTACATAGGAGTAGTATTATAGTAGTTATATTCTTGTATATAGCAGTAGTATTATAGTAGTTATATTCTTGTACATAGGAGTAGTATTATAGTAGTTATATTCTTGTACATAGGAGGTAGTATTATAGTAGTTATATTCTTGTACATAGGAGCAGTATTATAGTAGTTATATTCTTGTACATAGGAGTAGTATTATAGTAGTTATATTCTTGTACATAGGAGGGAGTATTATAGTAGTTATATTCTTGTACATAGGAGCAGTATTATAGTAGTTATATTCTTGTACATAGGATTAGTATTATAGTAGTTATATTCTTGTACATAGGAGTAGTATTATAGTAGTTATATTCTTGTACATAGGAGTAGTATTATAGTAGTTATATTCTTGTACATAGGAGCAGTATTATAGTAGTTATATTCTTGTACATAGGAGGTAGTATTATAGTAGTTATATTCTTGTACATAGGAGCGGTATTATAGTAGTTATATTCTTGTACATAGGAGCAGTATTATAGTAGTTATATTCTTGTACATAGGGGCGGTATTATAGTAGTTATATTCTTGTACATAGGAGTAGTATTATAGTAGTTATATTCTTGTACATAGTAGTATTATAGTAGTTATATTCTTGTACATAGGAGCGGTATTATAGTAGTTATATTCTTGTACATAGGAGCAGTATTATAGTAGTTATATTCTTGTACATAGGAGCAGTATTATAGTAGTTATATTCTTGTACATAGGAGGAAGTATTATAGTAGTTATATTCTTGTACATAGCAGTAGTATTATAGTAGTTATATTCTTGTACATAGGAGCAGTATTATAGTAGTTATATTCTTGTACATAGGAGCAGTATTATAGTAGTTATATTCTTGTACATAGGGGCGGTATTATAGTAGATATATTCTTGTACATAGGGGCGGTATTATAGTAGATATATTCTTGTACATAGGAGTAGTATTATAGTAGTTATATTCTTGTACATAGGGGGCAGTATTATAGTAGTTATATTCTTGTACATAGGAGGTAGTATTATAGTAGTTATATTCTTGTACATAGGAGGTAGTATTATAGTAGTTATATTCTTGTACATAGGAGCAGTATTATAGTAGTT
Organism: Leptodactylus fuscus; assembly: GCF_031893055.1. NCBI lineage: Eukaryota > Metazoa > Chordata > Amphibia > Anura > Leptodactylidae > Leptodactylus > Leptodactylus fuscus. The sequence continues at coordinate 4,119,992 of NC_134273.1, read as the reverse complement.
ATATTCTTATACATAGGAGTAGTATTATAGTAGTTATATTCTTGTACATAGGAGTGGTATTATAGTAGTTATATTCTTATACATAGTAGCGGTATTATAGTAGTTATATTCTTGTACATAGTAGCGGTATTATAGTAGTGATATTCTTGTACATTGGCTTGTACATAGTGCAGGAGATGGATGGCAGTTATTAGCTCCAGAGCAGAATACAGTTGCGCTCACTATTATAAACACACATGGATAATAACACATAGGCCACATTTACATAGAGACAGTAAACACAATGTAACCTCCTCCCGCTGCCTAATGTCTTGTTTATTTATAGGGAGGATTAGTTCGCTTTTGAGCTTCTGGTTGCCGCTCTTCTCCTCTCCTAGAAAATATCCAATTTCATCTTAAATTCCTCCAATGAATTTGCCACCACAGAAGTAAATTTCCCAGTCGAATAACTCTTTAATTAAAAAGGCGTTTTCTGTTTCTCCTTCGCGGCCTCTTTGACCATTTTTCCTCCTCTCGCTTTACGTCCTCTTGTTTGAGTTCTGCTCTAACAAGCCCTGGTTGGCGTCGATGATTTTTCATTTACATATCCGCGGCTCACGTAATGATCTGTCGGACGCAGCAGCTTTACAATACTTAGAGTAAATGCGCTGCCGCATAAATATCATTCTGAGAAAATAAAAAGCTTTCACGCCTACAAGCCGCGATTAACAGCGACGCTCTTCTAAGTGACTTCTCCTCCTAATAGATCGTCCTTGTTTTCTTCTTCATTTATAGGCAGGAGTTATGTCTGCTCCTCCATCACAAGGACACTTACACCTGGAGGAAGAACGAGTGCCGAAATCTGCAGAGAATTTCTAATAACTTTACAATCTGTGGCATTACGTCTCTCGTGCACATTAATAGTGATGGGTTCTTCTCTGGTCACATGTAAAGCTGAATTCAGGATTTCAGTAATTACGGTTGGTGGTGACACTTTGGCAATGCTCAGTGTTGGGTTCACATCTGCGCCCGGTCTCCGCTTTGCAGGTTTCCGTTTCCTACCTGGGAAACTGGACAGGAGACGGAAACCTGCAGTCATTTGAATGGGTTTGGAAAGTGTCCGGCCGTGAGCGCCTGGGAGCATTTTGTGCTCTTCGCGGCACAAAATCGGACACAAAGTCGGACATGCAGGACGGTAGTGGCGACTAGCATCTGCGCACTTTATTACCATGGTCACATGTAACCACACCATTTGTCAGATGGTCCCGGAGTCTGGGAGGTCTCCCCATTTTTCTCGCATATTAAAGGTTAGTTGACAAGTCTGTTCTGAGCCTTTCCCTTGGTGGTGGAAGTTGGGTGGTGGGTCCCAGGTCCCAGGCTTGGTGGTCTCTATAGACCTGCTCGGATACTAATTCCCCCATCAGAACAATAAGGCTGATATCAGAGAACAGCAAAAATCCATCAAACCGAAACATTAAGCAGAATTCTTAATCTTACTTTGGATGGGAATGGAGAAGAAAGTGTAAATTGACTTAAAACAAGCGTAAAATCTGTAAGACGAAGGCTTGACAACATTTCTCAGTATTTTATATGAGATTGTGGCATTTTCCTAGAAGTGAAGAAATACTTGAAACAAAAGAACAGCTGAGCGGGCGGATGCCATGTAATGAATGTGACAGTAATAACAAGCACGCCAACAAAGTCACTGGGCCTTTCCTTTATGGCTGGGCTAGTGATGGAGATGTGAGGATCGGTGACGTCTGCTGACTGCTGCACTCTCTTCATACATAGGGATCTGTCTGTTTGGAGCTCGACCAGTTCCAATTCAGCGCAGATCAAGGATGTGACGTCATTGTGACCGGCGCAGGTGACCCGCACCGCCAGAAGACCAAGGCTCATGCAGAACACAGGAGCAAATTGTGGCAAGTGGGATCCAGATGGAAGATGATCAGAACCCGGCTCTAAAGACCTTGAAACGTAAAATGAATCCTTACCCTGAATAAGTCAGGCCCAGGGTGTATCTGTATATCACAGGCCATGGGTGGAGGTGCCGATCTGCCATTACTGGAAGCTGGGACTCTCACCTCCTCATATCCGGACCTTGTATACTCCAGTCACATATAGAGCAGTGCAGCACACTATGTAGCATCAGATATCACTAATGTCACCTTCCTACATCTCACCAATTCCAATATAATTTAAAGCGATTACAAATAATGAATTCTTATTTCCAGGATCGTTTTGTGTATACAGCTCCTATGCAATCTGTAGATTAAGGATTGTGGTATCAGCTGATGTGGGATTAGTCAATGAGCTTGTGGGATGTGTGTCATAGGGACAAGAAACAGTATGTCTGCATAGCAGCTGCGTACAAAAGCGGGTCAATATTTATCTAAGCCAGAATTGCTTTATATTCTTATATTACACATTGTAGACAATGGGATGAACAATATACAGCTGTGGTCAGTGAAATCTCATTGTACATTCTATTGTACTGACCCAATGTAAATCTGGGCAACAAGGTAGATAAAACCTTTGGGGAGTTACAGGACTTCCCAATAAGCGGCCGAGTACCTGAAATTTCAGCTTCTGCTACATTCATAGACCTGGTGTCAGTAATTTCCTAGAGAGCAGATCTTCAGGTATGGCTATCGTCTGATGCCGGAGGACGCTCACTTCTCATCTGCTCATCAGGATTGGACGCACTCCAGACTCAGTGACAATTGTCCCAGCAGAATCCGTGTGTCAGCACTTCACTGTCTGAATAGAGAAGAGACTATTTATAATTTTCCCTTATGTTGAATATTTTATTGACAAGGAAGAACAAATACAGAACAAATCCATCCAGAGATATTAAAGGGCACCTGTCACCAAATCACCAAGGAAGATGTCGCCAGGTTCATGAAATTCATATGTATGAGACAGCAGCCGATCCCAGCAACCTGGAGACATCAGACAGGTAAGGAGTATCAATCCCACATCTCACATATTCTGCATCATAAGTGCTTATTATAACTACTATAATACTACTCCTATGTACAAGAATATAACTACTATAATACTACTCCTATGTACAAGAATATAACTACTATAATACTACCTCCTATGTACAAGAATATAACTACTATAATACTACTCCTATGTACAAGAATATAACTACTATAATACTACCTCCTATGTACAAGAATATAACTACTATAATACTACTCCTATGTACAAGAATATAACTACTATAATACTACCTCCTATGTACAAGAATATAACTACTATAATACTACTACTATGTACAAGAATATAACTACTATAATACTACCTCTTATGTACAAGAATATAACTACTATAATACTACTCCTATGTACAAGAATATAACCACTATAATACTGCTCCTATGTACAAGAATATAACTACTATAATACTACTCCTATGTACAAGAATATAACCACTATAATACTACCTCCTATGTACAAGAATATAACTACTATAATACTACTCCTATGTACAAGAATATAACTACTATAATACTGCTCCTATGTACAAGAATATAACTACTATAATACTACTCCTATGTACAAGAATATAACTACTATAATACTGCTCCTATGTACAAGAATATAACTACTATAATACTACTATGTACAAGAATATAACTACTATAATACTACTCCTATGTACAAGAATATAACTACTATAATACTACTCCTATATACAAGAATATAACTACTATAATACTGCTCCTATGTACAAGAATATAACTACTATAATACTACTCCTATGTACAAGAATATAACTACTATAATACTACTCCTATATACAAGAATATAACTACTATAATACTACTCCTATGTACAAGAATATAACTACTATAATACTACTCCTATGTACAAGAATATAACTACTATAATACTACTCCTGTATACAAGAATATAACTACTATAATACTGCTCCTATGTACAAGAATATAACTACTATAATACTACTATGTACAAGAATATAACTACTATAATACTACTCCTATGTACAAGAATATAACTACTATAATACTGCTCCTATGTACAAGAATATAACTACCATAATACTACACCTATGTACAAGAATATAACTACTATAATACTACTCCTATGTACAAGAATATAACTACTATAATACTACCTCCTATGTACAAGAATATAACTACTAGAGATGAGCGAACACTAAAATGTTCGAGGTTCGAAATTCGATTCGAACAGCCGCTCACTGTTCGAGTGTTCGAATGGGTTTCGAACCCCATTATAGTCTATGGGGAACATAAACTCGTTAAGGGGGAAACCCAAATTCGTGTCTGGAGGGTCACCAAGTCCACTATGACACCCCAGGAAATGATACCAACACCCTGGAATGACACTGGGACAGCAGGGGAAGCATGTCTGGGGGCATAAAAGTCACTTTATTTCATGGAAATCCCTGTCAGTTTGCGATTTTCGCAAGCTAACTTTTCCCCATAGAAATGCATTGGCCAGTGCTGATTGGCCAGAGTACGGAACTCAACCAATCAGCGCTGGCTCTGCTGGAGGAGGCGGAGTCTAAGATCGCTCCACACCAGTCTCCATTCAGGTCCGAACTTAGACTCCGCCTCCTCCGGCAGAGCCAGCGCTGATTGGCCGAAGGCTGGCCAATGCATTCCTATGCGAATGCAGAGACTTAGCAGTGCTGAGTCAGTTTTGCTCAACTACACATCTGATGCACACTCGGCACTGCTACATCAGAGCCGAGGGTGCGCTTGAACCCTTGTGCACACTCTGCTTCATCAAGCTAATAGAATGCATTGGCCAGCGCTGATTGGCCAATGCATTCTATTAGCCCGATGAAGTAGAGCTGAATGTGTGTGCTAAGCACACACATTCAGCACTGCTTCATCACGCCAATACAATGCATTAGCCAGTGCTGATTGGCCAGAGTACGGAATTCGGCCAATCAGCGCTGGCTCTGCTGGAGGAGGCGGAGTCTAAGGTCGGACCTGAATGGAGACTGGTGTGGAGCGATCTTAGACTCCGCCTCCTCCAGCAGAGCCAGCGCTGATTGGTCGAGTTCCGTACTCTGGCCAATCAGCGCTGGCCAATGCATCCCTATGGGAAAAAGTTTATTTCACAAAAATCACAATTACACACCCGATAGAGCCCCAAAAAGTTATTTTTAATAACATTCCCCCCTAAATAAAGGTTATCCCTAGCTATCCCTGCCTGTACAGCTATCCCTGTCTCATAGTCACAAAGTTCACATTCTCATATGACCCGGATTTGAAATCCACTATTCGTCTAAAATGGAGGTCACCTGATTTCGGCAGCCAATGACTTTTTCCAATTTTTTTCAATGCCCCCGGTGTCGTAGTTCCTGTCCCACCTCCCCTGCGCTGTTATTGGTGCAAAAAAGGCGCCAGGGAAGGTGGGAGGGGAATCGAATTTTGGCGCACTTTACCACGCGGTGTTCGATTCGATTCGAACATGGCGAACACCCTGATATCCGATCGAACATGTGTTCGATAGAACACTGTTCGCTCATCTCTAATAACTACTATAATACTGCCCCCTATGTACAAGAATATAACTACTATAATACTGCTCCTATGTACAAGAATATAACTACTATAATACTGCCCCCTATGTACAAGAATATAACTACTATAATACTACTCCTATGTACAAGAATATAACTAGGCTAGTTTCACTATGAGTAAGGGACGCCTCAATAGTCCCGAAACGCGTCAGTTTTCTAGCGGTTTTTAACTCACCATGTCCAGTGTCTACCTTGTCTACACTATGTTTTTTTGTGTTTAAATGTATACTTCAGCCTATGGTGGCAAACAGAAATTTTAAAAGGATGAAATAAAAAGAAAAGTTTTTACAAGCTGTGAGTCGCGGACCCTTATATCGAACCTTCGGTTTGACAAGATTATACTTCCATTTATTTACTCCAATGAGTCAAGGAGAATAGGGTCGTGCACCAACAATCATCATTTGAACGACTACAAGGGTGAGCTACTTTATATCTTTTTCTATTTTTGTATTTTAAGAATATAACTACTATAATACTACTCCTATGTACAAGAATATAACTACTATAATACTGCCCCTATGTACAAGAATATAACTACTATAATACTACTCCTATGTACAAGAATATAACTACTATAATACTACTCCTATGTACAAGAATATAACTACTATAATACTACTCCTATGTACAAGAATATAACTACTATAATACTACCTCCTATGTACAAGAATATAACTACTATAATACTACTCCTATGTACAAGAATATAACTACTATAATACTACTCCTATGTACAAGAATATAACTACTATAATACTACTCCTATGTACAAGAATATAACTACTATAATACTACTCCTATGTACAAGAATATAACTACTATAATACTACTCCTATGTACAAGAATATAACTACTATAATACTACCTCCTATGTACAAGAATATAACTACTATAATACTACTCCTATGTACAAGAATATAACTACTATAATACTACCCCTATGTACAAGAATATAACTACTATAATACTACTACTATGTACAAGAATATAACTACTATAATACTACCCCTATGTACAAGAATATAACTACTATAATACTACTCCTATGTACAAGAATATAACTACTATAATACTACTCCTATGTACAAGAATATAACTACTATAATACTGCCTCCTATGTACAAGAATAAAACTACTATAATACTGTAGACAGGTGTAGTTATTTCCCCTCAGTGATACAATGTATATGTTGCTCCAGTCTGTACACGTGTGCGGTATATAGCGGTATGTATTTCTGCACGGTTAGGTGATATATGTAATGTGCAGTTTCTTACGGTTTTTATGACACATTCTCTTCTTCTTCTTGGGATACCGAGCTGTGAATTCTATGAGTCTCATTAGTCGGCGACTGTCAGGGGTCAGCACAGATAAAAATGCTAATATATATTTCACATTTTCTTGGTAATATTAAGCTGCTACCTATGAATTTAATTGGATTAATTTAAGGGCGTCCTTGATGGGTTTTGGTGTCGACTCCAAGTACAGAAATGGCAGCGGGGACGGAATGAATATAAATGATGATGTATTTTTCGTTTCATCCTTTCGAGGAAGGTTCCGGCATTTCTTCTATTTACAAACCACTTGGAGGAAATTACTGATTATTTGTTGATGATAAATGCGAATCTTACAGTCTGGAATCCGCACAGTCAGAGACGCAGCGGTGGTCGTGTCATAGCAGGCGCCACAGAATCGCCATCTATTACTTGGACACTATGTATTACTATAAGGGTGTATTCTTCACCACTATGTGAACACTGACTATGACTTGGACACACTATATGGATGTACTGTATGGACACTGTATTTCACCATTATTTGGACACAGTATATAGCGCTATTATATAGACACTGTATAATTCACCATTATTTTAGCACTCTCATAGACCATATCTATACATGATGGGGCAGGTGGGGTGTTTGCTGTATACCATTACTGCCCAGGTTGCATAAACTCCTTTTCCAATGATACCTCTGAACCAGAAAACTAACTTACGACATTACTTATATTCTACCACCGATAACGAAACCTTCTTTACATAGACATCAATGCAACAGCGCCCCCTTCTTCTTATCCACCCAGAATTTAATTCAGCTATAATTTGATATTGAAGGTTTGATTTTGTTACTCAGTAAGACTGTCCAAGTCCCTATATATCAGTGTATGGCAGCCACTATCCCTTTAAGTGGTATCGGTGCGCTATAAATGGCTGTTCCCCGATCACTAATGGTCACATGACCTCTCCTTAAGATGGTAAAATTATTTAGCACTCCTTTTAATACATGGAAGTCAGATTTATCCAGTGCGCGAAGTGCCTGGGACCGGTCCATTATATACGGAGCGTCTGAAGCTACGGCGACATCCCAATTACTTCCTTACAAATTGCCGCTGCTCTGCCTCCTTCATACATAATCGCCACTTTACCGTCAGCTGCTCTCCTCGGTTTTGCAGAAATATACATTAAGCTAAATATTTTCGGAAGGTGCTTTTAAGATGTGATTTTTTTTTTTTTATCCCTCCTAGAAGCTGCTTTATAATTCAGTCATAATCCTTTAATTTCGGAACGGCTGCCAAATTCCTGACTCGTAACAAGACTGTAACCGGCGTCGGGCGCTGCAGTGACTTACGCGGGATTTTCATTACCGCACTAGCAGACTTTATATTTTTAGGTTCACATTTTCTTAACTACTTAAAGTGTTTTCAATGACAAAAAATTGCTGCGAACCGTAAAAGCCTCAAATCTTCGCAGCGGACGAGGAGCTTCAGGATGTTCCCATAGGCAGAACTTTTATTATCATTAAAACATATAACTAGATCAAAATTTATAGTACGGCATATTATGGGAACTTCTCTTCATTGTCAGTGTCCTGCGGATTACAATTCTCCAGTCCCTGCTTACAGTGAAGAATGGGATGAAGGGAGAGGAAGGGGATGCAGCTGCAGGAATATTGCATTGTTAGTCAAGGCATCATTCGTTCTCACATCTCTTTGATGGTGACATCTTCTACACTTCGAGGACCATTCCTATGTAGGGGTACTAGCATTACAGGTTGGATTTCATGGGTCGTCTTATATCATCTATTAAGCACTCCTCTTGTGTAAGGACAGTCCCCTCTTTGGCGTTTGGCCGATCTGGACCTGATAAATATATTTGTATTAGTAATTTTACCTAATTCCTTCAGCATCCGTTTGTTCCTTATTCTATATCAGACCCCAACTCGAATTTTATTTCATAAACTTGTGAATATTTTTTATATTCAGATAATTTTTGTATTAAAATTCTAATTATAAACAATCCAAATTTATCTGCAAAAGAAAAATAAACCAGAAGTGTCATTTCTTTAACATCTAATACACCTCTGCACCTGCAGACCGGTGACAGTGACAAGGGGACGTCCTCTACACCTAGACCGGTGACAGTGACAAGGGGACGTCCTCTACACCTAGACCGGTGACAGTGACAAGGGGACGTCCTCTACACCTAGACCGGTGACAGTGACAAGGGGACGTCCTCTACACCTAGACCAGTGACAAGGGGACGTCCTCTACACCTAGACCGGTGACAGTGACAAGGGGACGTCCTCTACACCTAGACCGGTGACAGTGACAAGGGGACGTCCTCTACACCTAGACCGGTGACAGTGACAAGGGGATCATCCTCTACACCTAGACCAGTGACAGTGACAAGGGGACGTCCTCTACACCTAGACCGGTGATAGTGACAAGGGGATGTCCTCTACACCTAGACCGGTGACAGTGACAAGGGGGGCGTCGTCTACACCTAGACCGGTGACAGTGACAAGGGGACGTCCTCTACACCTAGACCGGTGACAGTGACAAGGGGACGTCCTCTACACCTAGACCGGTGACAGTGACAAGGGGACATCCTCTACACCTAGACCAGTGACAAGGGGACGTCCTCTACACCTAGACCGGTGACAGTGACAAGGGGACGTCCTCTACACCTAGACCGGTGACAGTGACAAGGGGACGTCCTCTACACCTAGACCGGTGACAGTGACAAGGGGACGTCCTCTACACCTAGACCGGTGACAGTGACAAGGGGATCATCCTCTACACCTAGACCGGTGACAGTGACAAGGGGACGTCCTCTACACCTAGACCGGTGACAGTGACAAGGGGATGTCCTCTACACCTAGACCGGTGACAGTGACAAGGGGACGTCCTCTACACCTAGACCGGTGACAGTGACAAGGGGACGTCCTCTACACCTAGACCAGTGACAAGGGGACGTCCTCTACACCTAAACCGGTGACAGTGACAAGGGGACGTCCTCTACACCTAGACCAGTGACAAGGGGACGTCCTCTACACCTAGACCGGTGACAGTGACAAGGGGACGTCCTCTACACCTAGACCGGTGACAGTGACAAGGGGACGTCCTCTACACCTAGACTAGTGACAAGGGGACGTCCTCTACACCTAGACCGGTGACAGTGACAAGGGGACGTCCTCTACACCTAGACCGGTGACAGTGACAAGGGGACGTCCTCTACACCTAGACCGGTGACAGTGACAAGGGGACGTCCTCTACACCTAGACCAGTGACAAGGGGACGTCCTCTACACCTAGACCAGTGACAAGGGGACGTCCTCTACACCTAGACCGGTGACAGTGACAAGGGGACGTCCTCTACACCTAGACCGGTGACAGTGACAAGGGGACGTCCTCTACACCTAGACCGGTGACAGTGACAAGGGGACGTCCTCTACACCTAGACCGGTGACAGTGACAAGGGGACGTCCTCTACACCTAGACCGGTGACAGTGACAAGGGGACGTCCTCTACACCTAGACCGGTGACAGTGACAAGGGGATGTCCTCTACACCTAGACCGGTGACAGTGACAAGGGGACGTCCTCTACACCTAGACCGGTGACAGTGACAAGGGGACGTCCTCTACACCTAGACCAGTGACAAGGGGACGTCCTCTACACCTAAACCGGTGACAGTGACAAGGGGACGTCCTCTACACCTAGACCAGTGACAAGGGGACGTCCTCTACACCTAGACCGGTGACAGTGACAAGGGGACGTCCTCTACACCTAGACCGGTGACAGTGACAAGGGGACGTCCTCTACACCTAGACCGGTGACAGTGACAAGGGGACGTCCTCTACACCTAGACTAGTGACAAGGGGACGTCCTCTACACCTAGACCGGTGACAAGGGGACGTCCTCTACACCTAGACCGGTGACAGTGACAAGGGGACGTCCTCTACACCTAGACCGGTGACAGTGACAAGGGGACGTCCTCTACACCTAGACCGGTGACAGTGACAAGGGGACGTCCTCTACACCTAGACCAGTGACAAGGGGACGTCCTCTACACCTAGACCAGTGACAAGGGGACGTCCTCTACACCTAGACCGGTGACAGTGACAAGGGGACGTCCTCTACACCTAGACCGGTGACAGTGACAAGGGGACGTCCTCTACACCTAGACCGGTGACAGTGACAAGGGGACGTCCTCTACACCTAGACCGGTGACAGTGACAAGGGGACGTCCTCTACACCTAGACCGGTGACAAGGGGACGTCCTCTACACCTAGACCGGTGACAGTGACAAGGGGACGTCCTCTACACCTAGACCGGTGACAGTGACAAGGGGACGTCCTCTACACCTAGACCGGTGACAGTGACAAGGGGACGTCCTCTACACCTAGACCAGTGACAAGGGGACGTCCTCTACACCTAGACCAGTGACAAGGGGACGTCCTCTACACCTAGACCGGTGACAGTGACAAGGGGACGTCCTCTACACCTAGACCGGTGACAGTGACAAGGGGATCATCCTCTACACCTAGACCAGTGACAGTGACAAGGGGACGTCCTCTACACCTAGACCGGTGATAGTGACAAGGGGACATCCTCTACACCTAGACCCACAAGGGGGACGTCGTCTACACCTAGACCGGTGACAGTGACAAGGGGACGTCCTCTACACCTAGACCGGTGACAGTGACAAGGGGACGTCCTCTACACCTAGACCGGTGACAGTGACAAGGGGACATCCTCTACACCTAGACCAGTGACAAGGGGACGTCCTCTACACCTAGACCAGTGACAAGGGGACGTCCTCTACACCTAGACCGGTGACAGTGACAAGGGGACGTCCTCTACACCTAGACCGGTGACAGTGACAAGGGGACGTCCTCTACACCTAGACCGGTGACAGTGACAAGGGGACGTCCTCTACACCTAGACCGGTGACAGTGACAAGGGGATCATCCTCTACACCTAGACCGGTGACAGTGACAAGGGGACGTCCTCTACACCTAGACCGGTGACAGTGACAAGGGGATGTCCTCTACACCTAGACGGGTGACAGTGACAAGGGGACGTCCTCTACACCTAGACCGGTGACAGTGACAAGGGGACATCCTCTACACCTAGACCGGTGACAGTGACAAGGGGACGTCCTCTACACCTAGACCGGTGACAGTGACAAGGGGACGTCCTCTACACCTAGACCAGTGACAAGGGGACGTCCTCTACACCTAGACCGGTGACAGTGACAAGGGGACGTCCTCTACACCTAGACCGGTGACAGTGACAAGGGGACGTCCTCTACACCTAGACCGGTGACAGTGACAAGGGGACGTCCTCTACACCTAGACCGGTGACAGTGACAAGGGGACGTCCTCTACACCTAGACCGGTGACAGTGACAAGGGGACGTCCTCTACACCTAGACCGGTGACAGTGACAAGGGGACGTCCTCTACACCTAGACCGGTGACAGTGACAAGGGGACGTCCTCTACACCTAGACCAGTGACAAGGGGACGTCCTCTACACCTAGACCGGTGACAGTGACAAGGGGACGTCCTCTACACCTAGACCAGTGACAGTGACAAAGGGATGTCCTCTACACCTAGACCGGTGACAGTGACAAGGGGACGTCCTCTACACCTAGACCGGTGACAGTGACAAGGGGACGACCTCTACACCTAGACCAGTGACAGTGACAAGGGGACGTCCTCTATACCTAGACCAGTGACAGTGACAAGGGGACGTCCTCTACACCTAGACCAGTGACAGTGACAAGGGGACGTCCTCTAGACCTGCAGACCGGTGACAGTGACAAGGGAACGTCCTCTACACCTAGACCAGTGACAGTGACAAGGGGACGTCCTCTAGACCTGCAGACCGGTGACAGTGACAAGGGAACGTCCTCTACACCTAGACCGGTGACAGTGACAAGGGGACATCCTCTACACCTAGACCGGTGACAAGGGGACATCCTCTACACCTAGACCAGTGATGGTGACAAGGAGATGTCCTCTACACCTAGGCCAGTGACAGTGACAAGGGGACGTTCTCTACACCTAGACTGTTGACAGTGACAAGGGGATGTCCTCTACACCTAGACCGGTGACAGTGACAAGGGGACATCCTCTACACCTAGACCGTTGACAGTGACAAGGGGACATCCTCTACACCTAGACCGGTGACAGTGACAAGGGGACGTCCTCTACACCTAGACCAGTGACAAGGGGACGTCCTCTACACCTAGACCGGTGACAGTGACAAGGGGACATCCTCTACACCTAGACCGGTGACAGTGACAAGGGGACGTCCTCTACACCTAGACCAGTGACAAGGGGACGTCCTCTACACCTAGACCGGTGACAGTGACGAGGGGACATCCTCTACACCTAGACCGGTGACAGTGACGAGGGGACGTCCTCTACACCTAGACCGGTGACAGTGACGAGGGGACGTCCTCTACACCTAGACCGGTGACAGTGACGAGGGGACGTCCTCTACACCTAGACCGGTGACAGTGACGAGGGGATGTCCTCTACACCTAGACCGGTGACAGTGACGAGGGGACGTCCTCTACACCTAGACCAGTGACAAGGGGACGTCCTCTACACCTAGACCGGTGACAGTGACAAGGAGACGTCCTCTACACCTAGACCGGTGACAGTGACAAGGGGACGTCCTCTACACCTAGACCGGTGACAGTGACAAGGGGACGTCCTCTACACCTAGACCGGTGACAGTGACAAGGGGACGTCCTCTACACCTAGACCGGTGACAGTGACAAGGGGACGTCCTCTACACCTAGACCAGTGACAGTGACAAGGGGACGTCCTCTACACCTAGACCAGTGACAGTGACAAGAGGACGTCCTCTACACCTAGTCCAGTGACAAGGGGACGTCCTCTACACCTAGACCAGTGACAGTGACAAGGGGACGTCCTCTACACCTAGACCAGTGACAGTGACAAGGGGACGTCCTCTAGACCTGCAGACCGGTGACAGTGACAAGGGGACATCCTCTAGACCTAGACCAGTGACAAGGGGACGTCCTCTAGACCTGCAGACCAGTGACAGTGACAAGGGGACGTCCTCTACACCTAGACTGGTGACAAGGGGACATCCTCTACACCTAGACCAGTGATGGTGACAAGGAGATGTCCTCTACACCTAGACCAGTGACAGTGACAAGGGGACGTCCTCTACACCTAGACCGGTGACAGTGACAAGAGGACGTCCTCTACACCTAGGCCGGTGACAGTGACAAGGGGACGTCCTCTACACCTAGACCGGTGACAGTGACAAGAGGACGTCCTCTACACCTAGACCAGTGACAAGGGGACGTCCTCTACACCTAGACCGGTGACAAGGGGACATCCTCTACACCTAGACCAGTGATGGTGACGAGGAGATGTCCTCTACACCTAGACCAGTGACGGTGACAAGGGGACGTCCTCTACACCTAGACCGGTGACAGTGACAAGGGGATGTCCTCTACACCTAGACGGGTGACAGTGACAAGGGGACGTCCTCTACACCTAGACCGGTGACAGTGACAAGGGGACATCCTCTACACCTAGACCGGTGACAGTGACAAGGGGACGTCCTCTACACCTAGACCGGTGACAGTGACAAGGGGACGTCCTCTACACCTAGACCAGTGACAAGGGGACGTCCTCTACACCTAGACCGGTGACAGTGACAAGGGGACGTCCTCTACACCTAGACCGGTGACAGTGACAAGGGGACGTCCTCTACACCTAGACCGGTGACAGTGACAAGGGGACGTCCTCTACACCTAGACCGGTGACAGTGACAAGGGGACGTCCTCTACACCTAGACCGGTGACAGTGACAAGGGGACGTCCTCTACACCTAGACCGGTGACAGTGACAAGGGGACGTCCTCTACACCTAGACCGGTGACAGTGACAAGGGGACGTCCTCTACACCTAGACCAGTGACAAGGGGACGTCCTCTACACCTAGACCGGTGACAGTGACAAGGGGACGTCCTCTACACCTAGACCAGTGACAGTGACAAAGGGATGTCCTCTACACCTAGACCGGTGACAGTGACAAGGGGACGTCCTCTACACCTAGACCGGTGACAGTGACAAGGGGACGACCTCTACACCTAGACCAGTGACAGTGACAAGGGGACGTCCTCTATACCTAGACCAGTGACAGTGACAAGGGGACGTCCTCTACACCTAGACCAGTGACAGTGACAAGGGGACGTCCTCTAGACCTGCAGACCGGTGACAGTGACAAGGGAACGTCCTCTACACCTAGACCAGTGACAGTGACAAGGGGACGTCCTCTAGACCTGCAGACCGGTGACAGTGACAAGGGAACGTCCTCTACACCTAGACCGGTGACAGTGACAAGGGGACATCCTCTACACCTAGACCGGTGACAAGGGGACATCCTCTACACCTAGACCAGTGATGGTGACAAGGAGATGTCCTCTACACCTAGGCCAGTGACAGTGACAAGGGGACGTTCTCTACACCTAGACTGTTGACAGTGACAAGGGGATGTCCTCTACACCTAGACCGGTGACAGTGACAAGGGGACATCCTCTACACCTAGACCGTTGACAGTGACAAGGGGACATCCTCTACACCTAGACCGGTGACAGTGACAAGGGGACGTCCTCTACACCTAGACCAGTGACAAGGGGACGTCCTCTACACCTAGACCGGTGACAGTGACAAGGGGACATCCTCTACACCTAGACCGGTGACAGTGACAAGGGGACGTCCTCTACACCTAGACCAGTGACAAGGGGACGTCCTCTACACCTAGACCGGTGACAGTGACGAGGGGACATCCTCTACACCTAGACCGGTGACAGTGACGAGGGGACGTCCTCTACACCTAGACCGGTGACAGTGACGAGGGGACGTCCTCTACACCTAGACCGGTGACAGTGACGAGGGGACGTCCTCTACACCTAGACCGGTGACAGTGACGAGGGGATGTCCTCTACACCTAGACCGGTGACAGTGACGAGGGGACGTCCTCTACACCTAGACCAGTGACAAGGGGACGTCCTCTACACCTAGACCGGTGACAGTGACAAGGAGACGTCCTCTACACCTAGACCGGTGACAGTGACAAGGGGACGTCCTCTACACCTAGACCGGTGACAGTGACAAGGGGACGTCCTCTACACCTAGACCGGTGACAGTGACAAGGGGACGTCCTCTACACCTAGACCGGTGACAGTGACAAGGGGACGTCCTCTACACCTAGACCAGTGACAGTGACAAGGGGACGTCCTCTACACCTAGACCAGTGACAGTGACAAGAGGACGTCCTCTACACCTAGTCCAGTGACAAGGGGACGTCCTCTACACCTAGACCAGTGACAGTGACAAGGGGACGTCCTCTACACCTAGACCAGTGACAGTGACAAGGGGACGTCCTCTAGACCTGCAGACCGGTGACAGTGACAAGGGGACATCCTCTAGACCTAGACCAGTGACAAGGGGACGTCCTCTAGACCTGCAGACCAGTGACAGTGACAAGGGGACGTCCTCTACACCTAGACTGGTGACAAGGGGACATCCTCTACACCTAGACCAGTGATGGTGACAAGGAGATGTCCTCTACACCTAGACCAGTGACAGTGACAAGGGGACGTCCTCTACACCTAGACCGGTGACAGTGACAAGAGGACGTCCTCTACACCTAGGCCGGTGACAGTGACAAGGGGACGTCCTCTACACCTAGACCGGTGACAGTGACAAGAGGACGTCCTCTACACCTAGACCAGTGACAAGGGGACGTCCTCTACACCTAGACCGGTGACAAGGGGACATCCTCTACACCTAGACCAGTGATGGTGACGAGGAGATGTCCTCTACACCTAGACCAGTGACGGTGACAAGGGGACGTCCTCTACACCTAGACTGTTGACAGTGACAAAGGGACGTCCTCTACACCTAGACCGGTGACAGTGACAAGGGGACGTCCTCTACACCTAGACCAGTGACAGTGACAAGGGGACGTCCTCTACACCTAGACCAGTGACAGTGACAAGGGGACGCCCTCTACACCTAGACCAGTGACAAGGGGACGTCCTCTACACCTAGACCAGTGACAGTGACAAGGGGATGTCCTCTACACCTAGACCAGTGACAAGGGGACGTCCTCTACACCTAAACCGGTGACAGTGACAAGGGGATGTCCTCTACACCTAGACCAGTGACAGTGACAAGGGGACGTCCTCTACACCTAGACCGGTGACAGTGACAAGGGGATGTCCTCTACACCTAGACCAGTGACAGTGACAAGGGGACGTCCTCTACACCTAGACCGGTGACAGTGACAAGGGGACGTCCTCTACACCTAGACCAGTGATGGTGACAAGGAGATGTCCTCTACACCTAGACCAGTGACGGTGACAAGGGGACGTCCTCTACACCTAGGCCAGTGACAGTGACAAGGGGACGTCCTCTACACCTAGACCGGTGACAGTGACAAGGAGACGTCCTCTACACCTAGACCGGTGACAGTCACAAGGGGACGTCCTCTACACCTAGACCGGTGACAGTGACAAGGGGACGTCCTCTACACCTAGACCGGTGACAGTGACAAGGGGACGGCCTCTACACCTAAACCGGTGACAGTGACAAGGGGACGTCCTCTACACCTAGACCGGTGACAGTGACAAGGGGACGGCCTCTACACCTAAACCGGTGACAGTGACAA
This sequence comes from Leptodactylus fuscus, assembly GCF_031893055.1. Taxonomy (NCBI): domain Eukaryota; kingdom Metazoa; phylum Chordata; class Amphibia; order Anura; family Leptodactylidae; genus Leptodactylus; species Leptodactylus fuscus. The sequence goes on along the minus strand of NC_134273.1, from coordinate 4,102,423 downwards.
GGGGACGTCCTCTACACCTAGACCGGTGACAGTGACAAGGGGACGGCCTCTACACCTAAACCGGTGACAGTGACAAGAGGACGTCCTCTACACCTAGACCGGTGACAGTGACAAGGGGACGTCCTCTACACCTAGACCGGTGACAAGGGGACATCCTCTACACCTAGACCAGTGATGGTGACAAGGAGATGTCCTCTACACCTAGACCAGTGACAGTGACAAGGGGACGTCCTCTACACCTAGATCGGTGACAGTGACAAGAGGACGTCCTCTACACCTAGACCGGTGACAGTGACAAGGGGACGTCCTCTACACCTAGACCGGTGACAGTGACAAGGGGACGTCCTCTACACCTAGACCGGTGACAGTGACAAGGGGACGTCCTCTACACCTAGACCGGTGACAGTGACAAGGGGACGTCCTCTACACCTAGAGGAAAGAATATTTCACCAGCAACATAGACAAGGATTCTTTACTGTAAGAGCAATGAGACTATGGAAGTCACCACCACAGGATGTTATTGATATAGGGGGCCACACGGTGGCTCAGTGGTTAGCACTGCAGCCTTGCAGCGCTGGAGTCCTTGGTTCGAATCCCGCCAAGGGCAAAAAAACCATCTGCAAGGAGTTTGTAAGTTCTCCCCGTGTTTGCATGGATTTCCATCTCCTACTCCAAAGACATACTGATAGGGAAAAATGTACATTGTGAACCCTACGTGGGCTCACAATCTACATTTAAAAAAAAAAAGAAAAGAAAAAAAAAAGGATGTTATTGATATATGTTTTATAGCATCAGGCACATTTAGCTGTATGGCTATTGCCGCCGTGTGTATATATTAATGGCTGGGGCGGCCTTATATACTCCATCTATATTATTATACATACAAGTGTTAACAATTATAAATACAATGTAACCCTTCACTCTTAGAGATTGATATTGAGTCTACAATGGACAATACAGATGGATTTTAATCTTGTACAAAAATTAACTAATTATCTCAATAAATAAATCCACACAAAGGATGATATCGTATATCTAGGCTGTTCGGGGGATGGAGACTTTTGTACCCATTCCTTTATCACTGTCGTACATCTGAAATAACAATGGGGCAACTTTCCGAATAGTCTCATTATAAATCCCTGTGTATTTAGTTCCAATGTACAGACCGCGCGCTCGCTCCGCACCGTCGGATGAGACACTTGTGCGCTGCCATTCCTCTTTTCTCTCTTTTTGTTAACCTACAGACGGTTTGAGAGTAACGCGTGACAGCGCTTGTTTGTAGTCTGTTACCATGATGACATAGGTCTGTATAGAATCTGCATAAGAAACTTTGTATCCCAGCACTTTGTATAAAGACAAAAAGCAACTTCATTCCACGAAAGTAAAAAAACAGATGAACATCGGAATAAAAACCTGACGCGCTTCAAACCAAGTTACTGGTTCTTAGTCATAGTTTGCTCTCAGACCCAGACTGTACAGATCCAGCGCTGGGACTCATAGTAACACGTGACCGTACGGTCAGACTACACAGGGCTCGCTTGTAGTCTGTTACCATGATGACATAGGTCCAGATAGAAGTTACACTGCAGACTATAGAAGGAGGAACCATTTTAGTGACTTGTATTTTTCTATTGTTATTCGTCACTTCTGCTTAGTAACACAACCCTCGGAGAGCGCAGACACGAGACGTTGCAGATCCATCAATTTTATGACACCTTCACACAGTGAAACGATCATCCTGAAATGTTTCCAGTGGCTTCAGGACAATGGCGGCTTCAATTAACTTTGCAACGTAAACTTTAAGTGCCGACTCCATCTAACTTTCAACTTTTTCAACTCATTTTACTGCTCGGGCCAAATCATTACCCGCATTCAATTGCCCTTTAATAAGTGATATTCTCTGTGGTTGAAAATGGGGCAGGAGGGCGAGGCGATGAGCCGGCTATAAAACAAACTCTGAGACGGGACTGTAAAAGGAAGATCAAGCTAATCATTTAATATACCCGAGTCATTGGAAAGCAACGAGACTCGTCCAATTGTGGAGCCCAAGCTTCTCCTGCATTTGTAAGTAGACTATCGATGAGACTTGTCGGGTAATCCATGGCTAGCCATAGTCCGATACCAGAGAGTAGATTCTGACTATTGATTCTTATTCTTCTTGGCTGCTCAGACATCCAAAAACCTTCCTCCAGTTCTCTATGGTTTATTGGTAACGCTCAATGCCAAGCAGGGGCTGCAAAGGCTAACACTGTATGATCTATAGGAACTGGTCAGGGAGATGGAGCAATCCTCATCATTACTGTCACCAGAGATGGGGATCAATCTGTCAGGGGTTAGACTGGGGTGTGAAATCTATTAACACCCCTCGAGTACTGCAAGGAGGTATGGACTTATCTGCAGGAAGATCCTCAGGTCGTTGCCCTCAGAATGGTCTTAAATTGGAGGCAGTAGTGAAGACAGTAGAGAAGTATGGTCAAGAATGGAGCAAAAGGTTGTCACCAGGTGAGCAGTCAAGTCAGAGGACAAAATGTGAGCCTTGTAATGTTAAGTCCCAAGAGTAGATTAATGGCTACCCAGATGAGCGATGCCAAGAGTGAGGCAGAAGCAAGAGCCACAAACAAGGCTGAGGTCAAGACTAAGGTCAACTGGGATCAGAAGAACCGGGAATGAGTGCAAGAAAAGGATAAGAAACTCACCAGGAGGCAAGGAGGTGAAAGCCGACCTAGAATAGACCATAAGTCATGGTACTGTAGGTGCTGGCCACATGTCAATTCTACACCACTGGTGGAGGGAAGGTTGAGAGCTGGTGATAGATCTAGGAAGACTGAGGCTACGACCTGGAACAGAGGTGACGGATACGATGCTAAATAACAAATAACAAGTGGATTTGGAGTTGGGAAGTCTTATTGTTTTTTGCCTTCTTCTGGATCCGCACTGTCGGGTTATAGGCTGGACTTGTCTCTTCCAAACCCCTCTACAATGTGACTATTGGGCACCGTCATGTTGTTCAGAACCAGAAAATGAACACCCCGGGCAATAAACCCAAACCTACACGCTGGCCCTTTAAATTCTGCAATAAAGAAGAATCCAGATGATCAGACAGGCTGAGGCCCGGTTCACATCAGGATTCGGTATTCCTTTAGCCCATTCGGGACTGTGTGACTGCACCCTGAGGGATCAGCGCCACCAACAGGTGAGTTCCAATAAGTCTGGGAATATATTGTAATAGATAATATTATATAAATACATTTGAAGATTGCTATCACCGAGGCTCTAAGTGATGCCATTGTGACTACCCAGGAGTCCAATACCCGGCTGGGCCATATTCGTATAACTCAACATCCCATCTCATGACAGTAAATTTTCCGAATTGTTAGAGGAGGCGCCACTATCCCCAGAAAACAGATGGAGCAAAAACCACCGAGTGAAATAACTACATGAAATGACGTCTCTCCTGAGCAATAAACCTCAGAAATCGTTTTCTATCTTCTACCTCTTCATTCTATTGCCGCACAACCCTACAAAACATTACAAGTAGTGGTCGGTGAGTGTCCGAAACCCACCGTGACCGGAGGCCGCCGCTCAGCCAAAAAGTCAAAGCAGGAGTGCCAGGGGTGACGGGAATATTCTGACAGTCTGGAGGAACAGGCGCAGAAGAGGAAGGTGCGGATAATTAGTACAAGGGATTAGGGGACGGTTCCTACATCTGGTGCTGGACAAGTCGGGGGAGGGGGGTGAGTGATGGAGGCGTAGCGCTGAGTCTTAATCACTGCTGCGCAGACAAGGGGCGATTAGCACATCTGCCGTGAGCAGCTTCTGATAAACAAAATATTGCCATGTAGGTAATGCCGCACTCAATTATCTTTCCCTGCGATGACAGCTACTGGTAAACAGAATACGTCAATGTCCACCAAGGGTTAATTACGTCAAGCGACTCCGGCAAGATGACCCATTTACAGAAAGTTAACAAAAAAATCATTAAAGACTTGAATCATCTTCTTGTGGAAAGTGTCTTCTCTGCCTGGGTGTCGGTGCTCGCTGCAGTTCTGTAACAATGTGATGAATGGAAGGGATTCTCTACAACCGTCATCCCCTCTGCAGGCTCCTTCTCTTATTCTCAGCTGTCCCTGAGCTGGTGGCTGAAGATTCTGCTCCATAAAACTGTCCCTCACAGAATCAGCAGCATGATATAGAAGCACATAGGGGGAGATAGAAAACTTACTGTTAGCTGCAGCAGAATGTGTGCGCCTATTCACATATAAGACCCCACAGGACGTAAGTGATAATAGACTCTCTGGAGAACCCCCTGTAACTCCCCCAGAGGTTGTTACAATCTGTCAATTGTCTGTGAGTAAAGCACATCAGATGGCGGTTTGTTACAATGTATCAGTGCAGGTATTATGTATCAGTCTGCAGTCCAGGCTTCTTAGGATCACAATTGTAACAAACTGTTTCCATTCACTGACATTAGCGAAGATCTAGAAAATGATCAGGAATTAAAACACAAAATCTATGTACAAACATGAAATGATTTATTTACAAAATATCCAAAAAAAGAAGAGAGCATTTTTTCCGGCCTTCTCAGATGTGCAGAGCGCTGTACGAGGCCGCCAGTCCCCGGCTGCGGATTAGCGCTGACAGTGATGGAGAGGAAGACTTAGCCATAAATCACTGATTGTTTTCTGACAGGATCTGGACTTACAGTTCGGATTTACGGTGAGGCCTTTGACTTGCCGGGCAGCTCAGAAAATCCATACTAAAGGATTGGCGTGACACGGCAGAGCGGGAAAGGCCGAGGGCCGGAGGGGACAGGCAGGAAAGTGGAGGAGAATCGCTGAATGGACGAATATCCATGTGCAGCGGCTTCAGCTTCCCGCAGTGTAATATTATTATAAATCTATGGCTGTTACTCCGCAATGTATGGATACTATATCAGGGAAAACTTAAAGGGATCACTTACATCCACATAATGCAAGGCATGCTACATGGCAGCTCTAGCACATGTCCAATAAAAGGTATATACAGTATATACCACCTATATATATGGATCAGCACAGAGGCCTAACTTTAAGCTCCTGGGCCCTGATGCTAAACTTGTAATGTGGCCCCTGCCTGTGTCATGTAGAATAGTGACATAATTTGTGGGGCCCCATCAAGGTCCGGGTCTGAAGCCCCAGCAGTGACTGCGACCTCTTCATATCTATAAATACACCTTTGGTCCCGTATATAACATACAAAAGAGCCAATGCTCTGTTCTTCTTCGAAGCAATATGGTGGACGGCGCATGCAATATTATGGGATTCTGATCCCAAAGAACAGAGCGTTGGTTATTGACACAGTGAATAGAACGGCTGAAGGCTCATGGGGCGGGAGTATAATTAAACGGAAGTATGATTGCAGCAATGATGCAAAAAATATGTTTATTCAAAAACAGCAGCAAAAAGAAGACAAATATAATGTTATTTCCAATGTGGGGCCGGCTAGAAATCGATTATAGCAATGGTAGACTCCCTTTAAAAGACAACAAAGAAGTTTATTTTTACCCATGTGGGTCAAGGCTCCCAATAATGATTCCTTTTATCTTTTACCCTATAAATCAGTAGCAAATTTGACTATATAACTTTATATATCTCCTCAGGGGATCATGCATTCTCCTAACCTTCCAGCAGTCTCTAGTTCCATCTCACCCTGCTTGCAGTATCTTTGTAAATGTCACAAATTCCTCAATATCCCATAAAGCCAACTGGACTCAATCAATAAGCAAAAGATAGCAAGAAGGGAGAGGAGGGAGCTGTAGCTGCAGATTTGCATCTCTGAGACTTAATGCTGTGAGAGGGGAGGAAGAACAGCAGGGTGGAGAAATCCAATTGGCTAAGAGCACACAGCACAGCTCTGACATCACACCAGGGAGAGTTTCCCCAAGCAGCAAACATGGATACAAGGCACTAAGTGAAAAGTACCCAGAATTACAGGTTACACAATCTATCTGGCTGCTTATTGTTTGTATAGCTCCAACATCGTCTGCAGTGCTGTACAGATCGTATAAATCACTTACATCATCCTCTATCCCCAGCGAGGTTCACAATCTCATTTTCTTGTCTCAAGCACATTAGGACTAATTTGCATAAGAAGCCAATTAACCTGTAAATTAGGTTTGGGAAGAAACTCCACACAGATGTTGACCTTGGTCGGAGCTGAACCCAGGACACCAATGGCACAAGATCCCAGGGCTTACCCACTGAGCCACATCTAATATCTGTCACCAGCTGCTGGACTGTGATTGTAAAAGACACTTTATATGGAAATATCCCTTCGTCTCTGTTCACATGACGTCTCCTAAGCCTTTGATGAAGGGTTTCCCATTGTATCCTTCTGACGCAGCTGTATAGGTATACATTGGTATATGACACCCACAAGCACCTTCGTGCAGTATATATTATTTGTGGGATACCTCTGTATAGCATAGTGCCGTCTAGACCTAAGGTGTATACGTGCCACAGTGTCGCCTATATACCATCAAGTGAATAGAGCCCTGTAGGTATGTCTGTTGTAGAAGGATGAGAAGTCCTCAAATAATATCCAGATTCTTTGGTGTAGACATCATGACAATCAGACCTTCATGTAGATGAAAGAATACTTCACTGGTGGATAACGCGTTTCAGGAGTGACCTTCTCTCTCCATCAGATCCAATGGATATATATTGGTATACACCTAGTGGGATTTCCCAGCATGTACATCAGATATAGGGCTAATGTAATGTGAACAGAGTATATATATATATATATATATATATATATATATATATATATATATATACATAATATGCATACATACATATACACATACATATATACATATACATACGTACATATAAGTACATACATACTTACAGACATACATAGATACATGCATACATAAATACACACACATACATACATACATACATACATACATAGATACACACATATACATACATACATACACACATACATACATACATATACATACATACACACATACATACATACACACATATACATACATACATACATTCACATACATACACACATATACATACATACATATACATACACACACATATACATACATATACATACATACATATAGACATACATACATACACACACATATACATACATACATACATAGATACACACATATACATACATACATACACATATACATACATACATAGATACACACATATACATACATACATACACATATACATACATACATATACATACATACATACACACATACATACACATACATACATACACATACATACATATACACACATACACACACATATACATACATACATACATACATACATACACACACATACATATATACATACATACATATACATACACACACATACACACACACATACAGCCATCATTGCTCATGTTGTCCCTGATTTACCCCAACAAACTTTAAATAACGGCCAGGGAACTACCTCCATGTCTATGGACGGGTCACCATGTTCTTTCCTGTCTACAAGGAATCAACCTGCAATTTCTTCATAGCCCCATGGACAACAGTCCCAAAAACTTGAAGATTGAAAGCATCCAAAGGAGGCAATTAGGGGGTGGAATTAGGAGTGGCTGAACATATTGCAATGTGAGCAAGCGTATCAGTATAATCAGTATCTCACAGTAGCATGGCAAACTCCATAGGTCACCTGTCCTCTCTTCTCATCGATGGGCTTCATAGTTTTTGGGAATTACATATTGCTCATTGAGGAGAACCTTCCACCATCTCCACCAATTCAAGCTCTTTCGTAACTTCCCCTTAACTGATCCCATCACAGTTGGATTTCTTTCTCTTGCCCCGCTATTCCTGAGCAATCAGTGCCTGATGTCCTAGATTCGTTAATAGTAAGTGGGTGGTGTCAGACAGGAGCAGGTGATGGGGTGTGACCAGGAGCTCCAATTAGAGGCCACAGGGTCAGAGATGTAAGCCACACCCTCTTGCCTGATCCTGCCTCTGACACCACCCACTTGGCATTAGAGAGTTTAGTTACCATATTGAGCACCAAAAACCTGACTGCACAGATTGCTCAGGAATGGTGGGGATGACAAAAAAAAAAATTCCAAATGCACCAAAATCAGTGAAGGGGAGGCTGTGAAAGGATGAAAAGACCTTGAGCTGATGGAAGTTATAACTTAAGCTTCTCTCCAATATAAAAGCTACTTTGCAACAACATACAACATGGACATAGAGCCACCAATAAAGAGGTCTGTAGGGCTAGTCCGGGGAGCTAAGAAAATCCTCCAAAATTGCAAGGAGACGAGAAAAGGGAAGAAAAGAGTCCAAGAAGCTTCTGCTACTCCGCGAGGCTGCTAAACAAACACCATTAACCTGCCAGGCAGAGCAATTAACCTCGGCTCCCCAGCAATGGCGTCCGTCCATCTGCCCAGGCTGAGACCACCATCCCAGACGCTCTCTCCAATGCTCGCAGCCTCCACGCCACATTTGCATATTCGAACAGATGAAATTAACAGCATTTGCATAATGGGAATGGAAGGGACTTCATTAATTACAGAATTTTTTTTTCCATTGCTCTTGCTGATATCGTGCATGTAAAACAGGCTAATGAAGCCTTGTGTGGCGGAGGCACGCTAATGGCACCGGCCCGGGGGGAATGACTGTTTTTGTTTCCTAGGGCAGTGGATAATGCCCTGTAACTGGCTGGGGGAGACGGCGCACCGGCTGCTAGTAATTATCATGTCGCTGAGAGAAGCCACATGGGCACGCACTGAAACTCCTCTTCAGGTAACTTGGCACCGCGGGTCTAACGGAGCATTAAACAAACCCGCCCCGTCATTACTCATCGGAAGATCCTCACGACTAGAAGACAAGTCTCACAGAAGGAAGAGTCGTCCTGGTGGGTGACGTCTTCATCTAGTCTACCAGTTCTCTATGATACTAGACCAGGGCGGATAATACTAGAGACGAGCAAAACTGTTCAGAATGAAGCCAAAATAAAGGTTTCCTCATCTGTAACAAGGTCCAAAGCAGGGGCTTTGGAGCATATTAGGAATTACAGTACATGCACCTCCCTAATACGGAGGCTTGGGTTCACCGCTGGCTCATCCAGATAAGATTCTTGTGGCCCCTTGGCTTCAGCCTGTTGGCCGGCATTGCTCTAGAACACAAGACCACTTAGTATATCAGAGGGAAAACAAGGAGTCAGCAGCGGAGGCCTGTAAATCCTGCGCGCCTTTATTACCCAGCATGAGAGAGGCTGCGCCATAAAGATTGGGGAGATAAAATGAGGGCAATCTTTTAATCTCATTGATTTGTGCCGAGGCGGAAAAACCTTTGTAGCAAAGCAACTGAAAGGAGAGAATTTCAGGGAGTGCTCTTGTAAGTGTACAGAGGGGAGAGGTATGGCCCCCGCCCCCCAGTACCGGCGTATAAGCCCAAGCCATTGGACCGCCGGTGCAGGGGTCACTTACTTAATTGGCATCATTGCAGAGAATCAGTTTTCTTTGTGTTGGACATCACAGAATAACATTGTCAGTGCTCTTGCCCTGGGATACATCTTACGGTGATGGATCCAGAAACCGTAGAAGGATATCATTATGTTCGTGTCGGCGCAGCGGCCATCAGCGCGCAGGATCTGCTGCAACGCAGACTGGTGACATTTACAGGGCTCGGTTTTCTCAACTCTATTCTATGTGTCATCTAGTCTAGTATTCACTCAATGTCTACATCTCAGGGGAGCACTGGGCCACCCTAAGCCTGCTGGCCTGGAGGGCGCTGGGCACCTATACTTCAGGGCAGGGGTGGCCCATCATGAATGACCTAACTATACGGAGAGTAGAGGCTGCACCAGCATTACAGGTGATATGGGATGTCTGTCCTACAAGAAACAATAGTGACAGGGGGCAATAAGACATCATGCTAGCAACTGCTCCATACGGAGATACAAGTATTGCACACTTTCACCCCCCCCCCCTTGGGTTTGGTCTATAACTTGGTCCTAGTCATTTATCAGGCAGCCCTTGAGACCACCTCTCCTTTGTCACACCACACTATTTTGGGTCGTCAAGCTTTCCACTCCAATCTCCACTCCCCAGGTGAAGAGATGTTCTCCTATTACACCACCACTGCTGAGGCCCCAGTCTGCAAAAGACAACCATAGATGTGCAGGGAATCTCACTAGTCCCAGGGCTTCTGTTCCACACTCTGGGTTCAGCCGTGATGGAGGAAGATGCCCTCTCCTAATGTATCTACAACTGCTCCAGTCTTATTCACTTGCACCTTGGTGTTAGTAGAAGGATCCACAGCGCTTTCCAGCTCCAGTAGCCACCACCATAGAGCCTGGCACACTGTCTCCTAGGCAGGGATCATTGCTCTACACATGGCATATGCCACATGGCCAGCACATCCACTACTTATAACTACATGGGCCAGCGCTTTCCTACCCAGTTTAGTGGTATGGATGATACACAAGCCATGCGGTGCTTCTGCTGAGGCCGCACTGTACATGTTGTTAGGACGCTGCTGGCTAGAATCAAAAGACATGGCCACAGACCAGACTGTGTGATGTTAGCAATGTCCAGGACCAAGGGAGAGGTAAGACCCGAGGTGAAGACCAGGCCAAAGCATTACTGTAACTATAAACATGTTATAGGGCAGCAGTATGTTATGCAAGACTGTTTATGCACCTTGGGGTGAAAGTGGCTTCTCAGGGAACAAAGGGGGCATGTATAACCAGCCAAGTGCAAGTTCACAACTAGAGGAAAGGAGATTGTTAACAGCCATTGCTCCATAGCAAGGGAGGTAAACATGTGAAGACTCCTACATGCAAATAGCAAGGCCTTCTATATCCCTCCAATCTCTTGGTCAGCATAAACCCCAAAAAGGTCAAGTAACCCATCCAAATTACAGGCATACACCCATGTGATAGGAGAAATAGCCAACGTAACAGTCTGTGGTCAGACAGGATCACTTCCATATATACAGAAGTCTGGGATAGTTACAAGGAGCACCATGGTGCACAATAAGAATGGCGCCACCACGTAGAGTCGTCTATCCAACCTAGATGTGACTATCAGCTACATTACATATGGAGTGTGCAAAGAGAAACTTTAAGACATCATAAAAACTTTAGAAAAAGTTTTTATCCTAGAGAGTGAGATAAATATTTCTGCAGAGAATATCTGACTAATTATAGACGATAGAAACTTATTAGGATGGAAAACCTCCCGCCATTCTAATTAGAAGATTATTTATCTGTTACATACCGTCGTTTTCTTCTTTACAGAAAAGTATGAGTTCTCAGAGACGAGTCGACCCCCAAGGGCTGAGAAGAAGAGAGGTCTACGATGTCTCCGAATCTCTAAGGATGACTCATATGTAAGGATCTTAATTATTAATTACAACCTTCATGGTGCCGCTACTAATCAGGAGGTATGGCGCGGATGTCAGGAGATTAATACCAGCCATACTCTCGGGTCCTTCAGTTAAGAGGAGAGGACTTAAAATAGTGTATGATCGAGATGATCGTGTCATTGAGATTTCTGCTCCTCTCTCTTCCCCTCTCCTCCCCATTGTGTCTTATTTCCCAATGAGCCCAAATTACACATCTATCCACCCACACGCTGTTCGCCATCAGTGTTTCTCATCCGCCGCTCTTATCACAGGAGGCAGTGAAGTAGTTGTCGCCGTCTCTCGTTATTTGGATGTCAGGACTGAATTGAGGATTAGAGAAGGTAATAATGTATCTGTCCATGGGCTGCTCATTAGAGGAACACTACGTTACCAACCAAAAAAACATCTGCGCTGGGACTGGAGTGGGGAGGCTACAACGCCATTGGATAATTGTGTGCGCAAAACCTTTAAATTCAAGAGCATGATGGTGGAGGGAGGAAGATGAAAGGACAATTGGATCCACAGTCATCGGATGAATTAGAAATGGCTGCAGTATCGGGGGTCGGGTCAGAAACTTATAAACCTGCAAATGCCATGGAAAACAATCACGTGAAACTAAAAAACTAAAAGCTAGAGCAACTAGACCAAGGGATCGGTTACTCGGGGAATGCCAAGCATCAATAGGACAACAGGGCCAATGGTGGCGCTCTCCTTAAAGAGAAGAACATATTGCATAGCTATCAGTATAAAGCGGCTAGCAACTATTCCCACCAACCCCGGCATAGACATGTGTGCTGGCTTGGCTGAGCAGGCTTGGGATATGAATGGGGAGAGTGGGATAAACCAAGGCCTCTGCAAATCACCCTTAAGACCCAAGGATGGGATGTTCAACTCCAACTGCCCCCTTGTACCACTCAGGGAGAGTTGGGAGACTGTGACACATTTTAGGTTGTTGGTCGAAATGCCAAAAACATTGGCTTCATCCAACCTTCACCTCATGGGATTGGCCCCTATCTGTGGCTATTCTTCATTCCATCACAGCCATGGATTTTATACCAGTTTATATTGGTTGATGATCTTGGATACAAAGTTTCTGGGTAAATCTGACCTGTATCCGATGTCGGTTCTTTCTATAACTCCCATAGACTACAATTGCACAACCAAGATCAGACACCTCTCCGCTGACTGAACTGTCCATTGTCCAGTTTTTGATTATTTTGTTTTTCATCATGAGAACATGAAGGAGTTGTCCAAATGTCTGTCCTCATGGAACTGCGTCTGCAGAGAAAGGAATTTACAGAAGACAAAACAATTCGCTGTACCAAGACTCCTCCTGATTATCATTATAGGACCAGTATGGATATCGCATCAGCCATGTCTCTTCAGTGAGATGTGAATGGATCACAGAAGAAGATAATCTGGGATACGGCTGGATATTGGCAAAACAAAATCCCCACCCCCCTCACCCCCTGCAACATTATTGTATGTATTCTTAGGTGCCGCTTGTATGAATGTCTGCACACAGGACGCCAGAAATCTGTAATGAGTTTTCGTTGTAATATAAAAATTATTTGAAGATATTTGCAGAACAACAATTGTCTATGTCAGGGCTCGTTCACATCTGCGTTGCCCTCTCCGTACTTGAGGTTTCCGTTTCCTGCCTAAAACAGAGGCAGGAGACGGAAACCTGCAGGAGTCTCTCTCACCCATTCATTTGAATGGGTGAGAGAGATGTCCGTCCGTGAGCGGCGGTGAGCGTTTTGCGCTCTCCGCTGCAAAACCGGGTTTTATAATCCAGACACAGAGTCGGACATGCAGTACTCTGTGTCCGGATAAAAAGCCTAAAACGCTCACCGCCGCGCACGGCCGGACCGTCTTCTGGCATGCAGAAGACGGAAACCATAGAACGGAGACCATGAATGCAGGTGTGAACCTAGCGTCAAAGGAATTTCCAAGATCACAGGACAATGGCTGGAAGCTATGTGATTTACATGTAATGCTGTAAATGTAGAGACATCGCCGTTATATTACTGTACATACTGTAGGTGTCAGTATTACAACAGTTGTATTCTTGTACATAGGAGGTAGTATTATAGTAGTTATATTCTTGTACATAGGAGCAGTATTATAGTAGTTATATTCTTGTACATAGGAGGTAGTATTATAGTAGTTATATTCTTGTACATAGGAGGTAGTATTATAGTAGTTATATTCTTGTACATAGGAGCAGTATTATAGTAGTTATATTCTTGTACATAGGAGTAGTATTATAGTAGTTATATTCTTGTACATAGGAGGTAGTATTATAGTAGTTATATTCTTGTACATAGTAGCAGTATTATAGTAGTTATATTCTTGTACATAGGAGTAGTATTATAGTAGTTATATTCTTGTACATAGGAGGTAGTATTATAGTAGTTATATTCTTGTACATAGGAGTAGTATTATAGTAGTTATATTCTTGTACATAGGAGCAGTATTATAGTAGTTATATTCTTGTACATAGGAGTAGTATTATAGTAGTTATATTCTTGTAGATAGGAGGTAGTATTATAGTAGTTATATTCTTGTACATAGGAGCAGTATTATAGTAGTTATATTCTTGTACATAGGAGCAGTATTATAGTAGTTATATTCTTGTACATAGGAGGTAGTATTATAGTAGTTATATTCTTGTACATAGGAGCAGTATTATAGTAGTTATATTCTTGTACATAGGAGCAGTATTATAGTAGTTATACTCTTGTACATAGGAGCAGTATTATAGTAGTTATATTCTTGTACATAGGAGTAGTATTATAGTAGTTATATTCTTGTACACAGGAGTAGTATTATAGTAGTTATATTCTTGTACATAGGAGCAGTATTATAGTAGTTATACTCTTGTACATAGGAGTAGTATTATAGTAGTTATATTCTTGTACATAGGAGTAGTATTATAGTAGTTATATTCTTGTACATAGGAGCAGTATTATAGTAGTTATATTCTTGTACATAGGAGCAGTATTATAGTAGTTATATTCTTGTACATAGGAGTAGTATTATAGTAGTTATATTCTTGTACATAGGAGGTAGTATTATAGTAGTTATATTCTTGTACATAGGAGTAGTATTATAGTAGTTATATTCTTGTACATAGTAGGTAGTATTATAGTAGTTATATTCTTGTACATAGGAGCAGTATTATAGTAGTTATATTCTTGTACATAGGAGGTAGTATTATAGTAGTTATATTCTTGTACATAGGAGTAGTATTATAGTAGTTATATTCTTGTACATAGGAGGTAGTATTATAGTAGTTATATTCTTGTACATAGGAGTAGTATTATAGTAGTTATACTCTTGTACATAGGAGTAGTATTATAGTAGTTATATTCTTGTACATAGGAGCAGTATTATAGTAGTTATATTCTTGTACATAGGAGTAGTATTATAGTAGTTATATTCTTGTACATAGGAGTAGTATTATAGTAGTTATATTCTTGTACATAGGAGTAGTATTATAGTAGTTATATTCTTGTACATAGGAGGTAGTATTATAGTGGTTATATTCTTGTACATAGGAGTAGTATTATAGTAGTTATATTCTTGTACATAGGAGTAGTATTATAGTAGTTATATTCTTGTACATAGGAGGTAGTATTATAGTAGTTATATTCTTGTACATAGGAGTAGTATTATAGTAGTTATATTCTTGTACATAGGAGCAGTGTTATAGTAGTTATATTCTTGTACATAGGAGGTAGTATTATAGTAGTTATATTCTTGTACATAGGAGCAGTATTATAGTAGTTATATTCTTGTACATAGGAGTAGTATTATAGTAGTTATATTCTTGTACATAGGAGTAGTATTATAGTAGTTATATTCTTGTACATAGGAGTAGTATTATAGTAGTTATATTCTTGTACATAGGAGTAGTATTATAGTAGTTATATTCTTGTACATAGGAGCAGTATTATAGTAGTTATATTCTTGTACATAGGAGCAGTATTATAGTAGTTATATTCTTGTACATAGGAGCAGTATTATAGTAGTTATATTCTTGTACATAGGAGCAGTATTATAGTAGTTATATTCTTGTACATAGGAGTAGTATTATAGTAGTTATATTCTTGTACATAGGAGCAGTATTATAGTAGTTATATTCTTGTACATAGGAGCAGTATTATAGTAGTTATATTCTTGTACATAGGAGTAGTATTATAGTAGTTACATTCTTGTACATAGGAGTAGTATTATAGTAGTTATATTCTTGCACATAGGGGGCAGTATTATAATAGTTATATTCTTGTACATAGGAGTAGTATTATAGTAGTTATATTCTTGTACATAGGAGGTAGTATTATAGTAGTTATATTCTTGTACATAGGAGTAGTATTATAGTAGTTATATTCTTGTACATAGGAGTAGTATTATAGTAGTTATATTCTTGTACATAGGAGGTAGTATTATAGTAGTTATATTCTTGTACATAGGAGTAGTATTATAGTAGTTATATTCTTGTACATAGGAGTAGTATTATAGTAGTTATATTCTTGTACATAGGAATAGTATTATAGTAGTTATATTCTTGTACATAGGAGCAGTATTATAGTAGTTATACTCTTGTACATAGGAGGTAGTATTATAGTAGTTATATTCTTGTACATAGGAGTAGTATTATAGTAGTTATACTCTTGTACATAGGAGGTAGTATTATAGTAGTTATATTCTTGTACATAGGAGCAATATTATAGTAGTTATACTCTTGTACATAGGAGGTAGTATTATAGTAGTTATATTCTTGTACATAGGAGCAGTGTTATAGTAGTTATATTCTTGTACATAGGAGGTAGTATTATAGTAGTTATATTCTTGTACATAGGAGTAGTATTATAGTAGTTATATTCTTGTACATAGGAGTAGTATTATAGTAGTTATATTCTTGTACGTAGGAGTAGTATTATAGTAGTTATATTCTTGTACATAGGAGGTAGTATTATAGTAGTTATATTCTTGTACATAAGAGTAGTATTATAGTAGTTATATTCTTGTACATAGGAGTAGTATTATAGTAGTTATATTCTTGTACATAGGAGTAGTATTATAGTAGTTATATTCTTGTACGTAGGAGTAGTATTATAGTAGTTATATTCTTGTACATAGGAACAGTATTATAGTAGTTATATTCTTGTACATAGGAACAGTATTATAGTAGTTATATTCTTGTACATAGGAGGTAGTATTATAGTAGTTGTATTCTTGTACATAGGAGTAGTATTATAGTAGTTATATTCTTGTACATAGGAGTAGTATTATAGTAGTTATATTCTTGTACATAGGAGGTAGTATTATAGTAGTTATATTCTTGTACATAGGAGTAGTATTATAGTAGTTGTATTCTTGTACATAGGAGTAGTATTATAGTAGTTATATTCTTGTACGTAGGAGTAGTATTATAGTAGTTATATTCTTGTACATAGGAGGTAGTATTATAGTAGTTGTATTCTTGTACATAGGAGTAGTATTATAGTAGTTATATTCTTGTACGTAGGAGTAGTATTATAGTAGTTATATTCTTGTACATAGGAGTAGTATTATAGTAGTTATATTCTTGTACATAGGAGTAGTATTATAGTAGTTATATTCTTGTACATAGGAACAGTATTATAGTAGTTATATTCTTGTACATAGGAACAGTATTATAGTAGTTATATTCTTGTACATAGGAGGTAGTATTATAGTAGTTGTATTCTTGTACATAGGAGTAGTATTATAGTAGTTATATTCTTGTACATAGGAGTAGTATTATAGTAGTTATATTCTTGTACATAGGAGGTAGTATTATAGTAGTTATATTCTTGTACATAGGAGTAGTATTATAGTAGTTATATTCTTGTACATAGGAGTAGTATTATAGTAGTTATATTCTTGTACATAGGAGTAGTATTATAGTAGTTATATTCTTGTACATAGGAGTAGTATTATAGTAGTTATATTCTTGTACATAGGAGGTAGTATTATAGTAGTTATATTCTTGTACATAGGAGTAGTATTATAGTAGTTATATTCTTGTACATAGGAGGTAGTATTATAGTAGTTATATTCTTGTACATAGGAGGTAGTATTATAGTAGTTATATTCTTGTACATAGGAGGTAATATTATAGTAGTTATATTCTTGTACATAGGAGGTAGTATTATAGTAGTTATATTCTTGTACATAGGAGGTAATATTATAGTAGTTATATTCTTGTACATAGGAGTAGTATTATAGTAGTTATATTCTTGTACATAGGAGTAGTATTATAGTAGTTATATTCTTGTATATAGGAGCAGTATTATAGTAGTTATATTCTTGTATATAGGAGGTAGTATTATAGCAGTTATATTCTTGTACATAGTAGTAGTATTATAGTAGTTATATTCTTGTACATAGGAGCAGTATTATAGTAGTTATATTCTTGTACATAGGAGTAGTATTATAGTAGTTATATTCTTGTACATAGGAGTAGTATTATAGTAGTTATATTCTTGTACATAGGAGCAGTATTATAGTAGTTATATTCTTGTACATAGGAGGAGTATTATAGTAGGTATATTCTTGTACATAGGAGTAGTATTATAGTAGTTATATTCTTGTACATAGGAGTAGTATTATAGTAGTTATATTCTTGTACATAGGAGTAGTATTATAGTAGTTATATTCTTGTACATAGGAGTAGTATTATAGTAGTTATATTCTTGTACATAGGAGCAGTATTATAGTAGTTATATTCTTGTATATAGGAGTAGTATTATAGTAGTTATATTCTTGTACATAGGAGCAGTATTATAGTAGTTATATTCTTGTACATAGGAGGAGTATTATAGTAGGTATATTCTTGTACATAGGAGTAGTATTATAGTAGTTATATTCTTGTACATAGGAGTAGTATTATAGTAGTTATATTCTTGTACATAGGAGTAGTATTATAGTAGTTATATTCTTGTACATAGGAGCAGTATTATAGTAGTTATATTCTTGTATATAGGAGTAGTATTATAGTAGTTATATTCTTGTATATAGGAGCAGTATTATAGTAGTTATATTCTTGTATATAGGAGGTAGTATTATAGCAGTTATATTCTTGTACATAGTAGTAGTATTATAGTAGTTATATTCTTGTACATAGGAGCAGTATTATAGTAGTTATATTCTTGTACATAGGAGTAGTATTATAGTAGTTATATTCTTGTACATAGGAGTAGTATTATAGTAGTTATATTCTTGTACATAGGAGCAGTATTATAGTAGTTATATTCTTGTACATAGGAGGAGTATTATAGTAGGTATATTCTTGTACATAGGAGTAGTATTATAGTAGTTATATTCTTGTACATAGGAGTAGTATTATAGTAGTTATATTCTTGTACATAGGAGTAGTATTATAGTAGTTATATTCTTGTACATAGGAGTAGTATTATAGTAGTTATATTCTTGTACATAGGAGCAGTATTATAGTAGTTATATTCTTGTACATAGGAGGTAATATTATAGTAGTTATATTCTTGTACATAGGAGGTAGTATTATAGTAGTTATATTCTTGTACATAGGAGGTAATATTATAGTAGTTATATTCTTGTACATAGGAGTAGTATTATAGTAGTTATATTCTTGTACATAGGAGTAGTATTATAGTAGTTATATTCTTGTATATAGGAGCAGTATTATAGTAGTTATATTCTTGTATATAGGAGGTAGTATTATAGCAGTTATATTCTTGTACATAGTAGTAGTATTATAGTAGTTATATTCTTGTACATAGGAGCAGTATTATAGTAGTTATATTCTTGTACATAGGAGTAGTATTATAGTAGTTATATTCTTGTACATAGGAGTAGTATTATAGTAGTTATATTCTTGTACATAGGAGCAGTATTATAGTAGTTATATTCTTGTACATAGGAGGAGTATTATAGTAGGTATATTCTTGTACATAGGAGTAGTATTATAGTAGTTATATTCTTGTACATAGGAGTAGTATTATAGTAGTTATATTCTTGTACATAGGAGTAGTATTATAGTAGTTATATTCTTGTACATAGGAGTAGTATTATAGTAGTTATATTCTTGTACATAGGAGCAGTATTATAGTAGTTATATTCTTGTATATAGGAGTAGTATTATAGTAGTTATATTCTTGTACATAGGAGCAGTATTATAGTAGTTATATTCTTGTACATAGGAGGAGTATTATAGTAGGTATATTCTTGTACATAGGAGTAGTATTATAGTAGTTATATTCTTGTACATAGGAGTAGTATTATAGTAGTTATATTCTTGTACATAGGAGTAGTATTATAGTAGTTATATTCTTGTACATAGGAGCAGTATTATAGTAGTTATATTCTTGTATATAGGAGTAGTATTATAGTAGTTATATTCTTGTACATAGGAGGTAGTATTATAGTAGTTATATTCTTGTATATAGGAGTAATATTATAGTAGTTATATTCTTGTATATAGGAGTAGTATTATAATAGTTATATTCTTGTACATAGGAGTAGTTTTATAGTAGTTATATTCTTGTACATAGGAGCAGTATTATAGTAGTTATATTCTTGTACATAGGGGCAGTATTATAGTAGTTATATTCTTGTACATAGGAGCAGTATTATAGTAGTTATATTCTTGTACATAGGAGTAGTATTATAGTAGTTATATTCTTGTACATAGGAGCAGTATTATAGTAGTTATATTCTTGTACATAGGAGCAGTATTATAGTAGTTATATTCTTGTACATAGGAGCAGTATTATAGTAGTTATATTCTTGTACATAGGAGGTAGTATTATGGTAGTTATATTCTTGTACATAGTAGGTAGTATTATAGTAGTTATATTCTTGTGCATAGGAGGTAGTATTATAGTAGTTATATTCTTGTACATAGGAGCAGTATTATTGTAGTTATATTCTTGTACATAGGAGTAGTATTATAGTAGTTATATTCTTGTACATAGGAGTAGTATTATAGTAGTTATATTCTTGTACATAGGAGGTAGTATTATAGTAGTTATATTCTTGTACATAGGAGCAGTATTATTGTAGTTATATTCTTGTACATAGGAGTAGTATTATAGTAGTTATATTCTTGTACATAGGAGCAGTATTATAGTAGTTATATTCTTGTACATAGGAGCAGTATTATAGTAGTTATATTCTTGTATATAGGAGTAGTATTATAGTAGTTATATTCTTGTATATAGGAGGTAGTATTATAGTAGTTATATTCTTGTATATAGGAGGTAGTATTATAGCAGTTATGTACCTGTACATGGGTGTCAGTATTGTAATATATTCCATATATAATAGACTCATACTAGTAATACTCTTATACACTGCATACGTTACAGTGTATTATAGTAATGATATAGTGACACTAGGGGGCAGTCTTTAGGTTAGATTATATTCCTGTTCTGCCTCCTTGCTTGTAGTTGTGTCTGTACTATATACTGTCAGGATACATTGCACACATTGTATCTGATATTTCCCTGCATTGTGTATCTCGTTACGCTTATGGCCATGCAGTAGATGTGACAGCAGAATCTGTGACTTAGCAGCTCAGTAATCGGTTACGGCGCCTCAGAACCAGAGGTATCGTGTTACCATAGCAACCAGACCTGACATTTCCAAACCGCGCACAGATCTGGGCTCCATGTGCCGCTCCGGCCTCTCCAAGGAACAGAAACCCAGGAAGAGACGTCTTCCAGTACAATCTGTTCTCTACCTGTCTCCTATCTCAGGCACTGAGCGAGACTCAAGCACATGTTCGCACATTTCTCCCCTAGTTCTGCTCTGCTTTTCTCTTGTGCGGCTATAGACCATTACCAAGTATCTGTGGCTGGGGCGGAAGTTTCTGGAGGGCGCTGCGCTGATCATCACTGTCATTCACTTGCAATATAGTCACATCTTGAGTTGTCACATCTGTCAGATTCTGGTTAGCCAGCTCCTAGTTATATCTATTTTAGGTGGCAGCCAATGTTCCCTCCAAGCCTTTGTAGTCAATGAGCGGCAGGTTAGGACCTGTGTGCTGTTCCTTTAAATTGGAAAGTTCCAGAACAGCGAGAGATATACATATATTTATAGCTGGAAATAATGGCAACCGGCCTGAGATCTGGGACGGAGAAGAAATTCTGCAGCCTGGTGATCTAGGGCAGTGATGGGGTAATGGCTACACCCCTGGGCATCAAGGGCAGCAAAGGCGTTAATGTCAGTACTACTGGGGTTTTAGGGCGGGGAAATGGTTAAAGTGAGCACCCCCGGGGGTTCAGGGCTAGAAGTTAATACTACATACCTTGTATTGAATGGTTTTCTGTCCCTTCCAGGCGTCTTCTCATTCACACTTCCCCTTCCTCTGCTACACAAACAGCTCCCATTGCCCATCTCACACAGACCGATCCCCCTGCCCCCTCTGCTCCACAGACTGATCCCCCTGCCCCCCTGCTCCACAGACTGCTCCCCCTGCCCCCTCTGCTCCACAGACTGATCCCCCTGCCCCCTCTGCTCCACAGACTGATCCCCCTGCCCCCCTGCTCCACAGACTGCTCCCCCTGCCCCCTCTGCTCCACAGACTGATCCCCCTGCCCCCTCTGCCCCCCAGACTGATCCCCCTGCCCCCTCTGCTCCACAGACTGATCCCCCTGCCCCCTCTGCTCCACAGATTGCTCCCCAAGCCCCCTCTGCCCCCCAGACTGATCCCCCTGCCCCCTCTGCCCCCCAGACTGATCCCCCTGCCCCCTCTGCCCCCCAGACTGATCCCCCTGCCCCCCCTGCTCCACAGACTGATCCCGCTGCCCCCCTCTGCTCCACAGACTGATCCCCCTGCCCCCTCTGCTCCACAGACTGATCCCCCTGCCCCCTCTGCTCCACAGACTGATCCCCCTGACCCCTCTGCTCCACAGACTGATCCCCCTGCCCCCTCTGCTCCACAGACTGATCCCCCTGCCCCCTCTGCTCCACAGACTGATCCCCCTGACCCCTCTGCTCCACAGACTGATCCCCCTGCCCCCTCTGCTCCACAGACTGATCCCCCTGCCCCCTCTGCTCCACAGACTGATCCCCCTGACCCCTCTGCTCCACAGACTGATCCCCCTGACCCCTCTGCTCCACAGACTGATCCCCCTGCCCCCTCTGCTCCACAGACTGATCCCCCTGACCCCTCTGCTCCACAGACTGATCCCCCTGCCCCCTCTGCTCCACAGACTGATCCCCCTGACCCCTCTGCTCCACAGACTGATCCCCCTGCCCCCTCTGCTCCACAGACTGATCCCCCTGACCCCTCTGCTCCACAGACTGATCCCCCTGCCCCCCCTGCTCCACAGACTGATCCCCCTGCCCCCCTGCTCCACAGACTGATCCCCCTGCCCCCTCTGCTCCACAGACTGATCCCCCTGCCCCCCCTGCTCCACAGACTGATCCCCCTGCCCCCCTGCTCCACAGACTGATCCCCCTGACCCCTCTGCTCCACAGACTGATCCCCCTGCCCCCCTGCTCCACAGACTGATCCCCCTGACCCCTCTGCTCCACAGACTGATCCCCAAGCCCCACTCTCCTACACCAACTGCTGCTTATGTCCATTTCACACCAATTCCTTATGTCCATGAGATGTTTATTCAGAGACTGCTCTTCCTCACCACCACACACTGCTCCTTAAGGCTCAAACTGTCCTTCTCATATAGACTGCTCCACCTTTCACACAGACTGCTCCCTATGTCCCATCTCCAAGACTGCTTCTTATACCTCCGCACACAGACTGCTCCCTATGTCCCATCTCCAAGACTGCTTCTTATACCTCCGCACACAGACTGCTCCCTATGTCCCATCTCCCTGGCTGTTTCTTACACCTCCGCACACAGACTGCTCCCTATGTCCCATCTCCAAGACTGCTTCTTATACCTCCGCACACAGACTGCTCCCTATGTCCCATCTCCAAGACTGCTTCTTATACCTCCGCATACAGACTGCTCCCTATGCCCCATCTCCAAGACTGCTTCTTATACCTCCGCATACAGACTGCTCCCTATGTCCCATCTCCCTGGCTGTTTCTTACACCTCCGCACACAGACTGCTCCCTATGTCCCATCTCCAAGACTGCTTCTTATACCTCCGCATACAGACTGCTCCCTATGCCCCATCTCCAAGACTGCTTCTTATACCTCCGCATACAGACTGCTCCCTATGCCCCATCTCCAAGACTGCTTCTTATACCTCCGCATACAGACTGCTCCCTATGCCCCATCTCCAAGACTACTTCTTATACCTCCGCATACAGACTGCTCCCTATGCCCCATCTCCAAGACTACTTCTTATACCTCCGCATACAGACTGCTCCCCATGTCCCATCTCCAAGACTACTTCTTATACCTCCGCACACAGACTGCTCCCTATGTTCCATCCTCCAGACTTCTCCTTACACCTCCGCACACAGACTGCTCCCTATGTCCTATCCTGCAGGCTGCTCCTTTTACATCTGCACACCGTCTGCTCTCTCCTTCTCACAGACTTCTCATTACGCCCCTCTCTCAACCATTGCTCAGTTTCACCTCAGACAAGCTCTTTCTATGTTGCTGGCATGTAACTGATCTCTTATTGTTCAGCTTTCTGTTTGCTTCTTGCCCTGATCATAGAGATGAGTGCAGAAAGGAATAGAGAGAACTCTGCAGCTACTGTCTGACTGTATTGTTCACTGTATGATCAGGCAATAATTTGCCCAATTATTTAGTCTGTGTGGGAGCCTGAGTGTAAGAGTAGAACATAGAAGAAGATACGGCTGAAGACTTTACTGCTTGACACAATAAGACAAGATGGGATATTTCATTTGCTGTTATTTACTATCTACACGAATCAGAAAGATGTTCTGTAACTTTGTACAATCTGCAAACACCGAGGACGGGATCAGTAGCAGGATGGAAATCTGCACCGAAATAAACCTGTTCACATGTTCTTTACCATTTATACATTTTACAGCAGTGATGTTCTCCTTATTTATATGGATCTTATATGGGAGGTAAGTGCATCGGAGTCCTCCGAGGCCGCCCACAGAACAAGATCTGGAGATGCAGCCACTTAAGAGTAAATGTACATATATTGCAAAATAAAGAATTATGACTGAGTCACGTGTTTGGAGAGATGTGAGCGCGGCATCAGTCAGGAGATTCAGCTCCGTATATGGGGGAATGATTTATTAGGTACTGAAACCGGGGGATCAGCCAAGGTGAGGTCTGAGGGGCAGCCAGGCATCTGCTTAGAATCTGTGCAGCAAAATCCTAAAGGGAAACCCCGACCTAGAAGCTGCTTTAGATAACATGGAGCTTATTCTAAGGGACAATTAGAGGTTTGCCTTTTCTTAAAGTCTTCCTCGTCTGTACTGGTACTGTATTGGTACTAGAACCAGGACACGACCAAAGTCTTAGCAAGTCTCTGAAATCTAGAAAGATGGAAAACATAGAGAGAAAACATAGGAAGCGATCGGAGGTCCCCAAACAACACGATGATAGAGTGCCTGGATAGCTGGACTTTCCCAGCGGGGTGAGGGGCTGAACATTATAAATTGTGTTTGATTATATGTCCAGGGTTCATCTGTTAATCTTTACGTATCGGTGGCGGGTGTACAAAGAGCGTCCACAGAGATTCAACGTAACCCTGACCTTGTGTGTAGGAGATCTCTCCAATTTATTTCTGGACAGCGATAGTACTGGTGAAAACGTATTGACAACAGGAAAGTAATCCCCCCATCACTAACCCCCTACCCTCCATCACTAACCACCCCCCCACCATCACTAACCCCCCTCCATCACTAACCCCCCCACCATCACTAACCATCCCCCCACTATCACTAACCCCCACCACCCATCACTACCCCCCCATCACTAACCCCCCCACCATCACTAACCCCCCTCCATCACTAACCCCCCCCTCCAGGGGTCCGGTCTGGGGTCTGTATTAGTTTAGGGGCCCGGTCTGGGGTCTGTATTAGTTTAGGGGTCCGGTCTGGGGTCTGTATTAGTTTAGGGGTTTGGTCTGGGGTCTGTATTAGTTTAGGGTCCGGTCTGGGGTCTGTATTAGTTTAGGGGTCCGGTCTGGGGTCTGTATTAGTTTAGGGGTCCGGTCTGGGGTCTGTATTAGTTTAGGGGTCCGGTCTGGGGTCTGTATTAGTTTAGGGTCCGGTCTGGGGTCTGTATTAGTTTAGGGGTCCGGTCTGGGGTCTGTATTAGTTTAGGGGTCCGGTCTGGGGTCTGTATTAGTTTAGGGGTCCGGTCTGGGGTCTGTATTAGTTTAGGGCTCTGGTCTGGGGTCTGTATTAGTTTAGGGCTCTGGTCTGGGGTCTGTATTAGTTTAGGGGTCTGGTCTGGGGTCTGTATTAGTTTAGGGGTCCGGTCTGGGGTCTGTATTAGTTTAGAGGTCTGGTCTGGGTCAGTAATAGTTTATGGGTCTGGTCTGGGGTCTGTATTAGTTTAGGGGTCCGGTCTGGGGTCTGTATTAGTTTAGGGGTCTGGTCTGGGGTCTGTATTAGTTTAGGGGTTTGGTCTGGGGTCTGTATTAGTTTAGGGTCCGGTCTGGGGTCTGTATTAGTTTAGGGGTCCGGTCTGGGGTCTGTATTAGTTTAGGGGTCCGGTCTGGGGTCTGTATTAGTTTAGGGGTCCGGTCTGGGGTCTGTATTAGTTTAGGGGTCTGGTCTGGGGTCTGTATTAGTTTAGAGGTCTGGTCTGGGGTCTGTATTAGTTTAGGGGTCCGGTCTGGGGTCTGTATTAGTTTAGGGGTCTGGTCTGGGGTCTGTATTAGTTTAGGGGTCCGGTCTGGGGTCTGTATTAGTTTAGGGGTCCGGTCTGGGGTCTGTATTAGTTTAGGGGTCCGGTCTGGGGTCTGTATTAGTTTAGGGGTCCGGTCTGGGGTCTGTATTAGTTTAGGGGTCCGGTCTGGGGTCTGTATTAGTTTAGGGGTCCGGTCTGGGGTCTGTATTAGTTTAGGGGTCCGGTCTGGGGTCTGTATTAGTTTAGGGGTCCAGTCTGGGGTCTGTATTAGTTTATGGGTCTGGTCTGGGGTCTGTATTAGTTTAGGGGTCCGGTCTGGGGTCTGTATTAGTTTAGGGGTTTGGTCTGGGGTCTGTATTAGTTTAGGGGTCCGGTCTGGGGTCTGTATTAGTTTAGGGGTCTGGTCTGGGGTCTGTATTAGTTTAGGGGTCTGGTCTGGGGTCTGTATTAGTTTAGGGGTCCGGTCTGGGGTCTGTATTAGTTTAGGGGTCCGGTCTGGGGTCTGTATTAGTTTAGGGGTCCGGTCTGGGGTCTGTATTAGTTTAGGGGTTTGGTCTGGGGTCTGTATTAGTTTAGGGGTCCGGTCTGGGGTCTGTATTAGTTTAGGGGTCCGGTCTGGGGTCTGTATTAGTTTAGGGGTCCGGTCTGGGGTCTGTATTAGTTTAGGGGTCCGGTCTGGGGTCTGTATTAGTTTAGGGGTCCGGTCTGGGGTCTGTATTAGTTTAGAGGTCCGGTCTGGGGTCTGTATTAGTTTAGGGGTCCAGTCTGGGGTCTGTATTAGTTTAGGGGTCCGGTCTGGGGTCTGTATTAGTTTAGGGGTCTGGTCTGGGGTCTGTATTAGTTTAGGGGTCTGGTCTGGGGTCTGTATTAGTTTAGGGGTCCGGTCTGGGGTCTGTATTAGTTTAGGGGTCTGGTCTGGGGTCTGTATTAGTTTAGGGGTTTGGTCTGGGGTCTGTATTAGTTTAGGGGTCCGGTCTGGGGTCTGTATTAGTTTAGGGGTCTGGTCTGGGGTCTGTATTAGTTTAGAGGTCCGGTCTGGGGTCTGTATTAGTTTAGGGGTCCGGTCTGGGGTCTGTATTAGTTTAGGGGTCCGGTCTGGGGTCTGTATTAGTTTAGGGGTCCGGTCTGGGGTCTGTATTAGTTTAGGGGTCCAGTCTGGGGTCTGTATTAGTTTAGGGGTCTGGTCTGGGGTCTGTATTAGTTTAGGGGTCTGGTCTGGGGTCTGTATTAGTTTAGGGGTCCGGTCTGGGGTCTGTATTAGTTTAGGGCTCTGGTCTGGGGTCTGTATTAGTTTAGGGGTCCGGTCTGGGGTCTGTATTAGTTTAGAGGTCTGGTCTGGGTCAGTAATAGTTTATGGGTCTGGTCTGGGGTCTGTATTAGTTTAGGGGTCCGGTCTGGGGTCTGTATTAGTTTAGGGGTCTGGTCTGGGGTCTGTATTAGTTTAGGGGTCCGGTCTGGGGTCTGTATTAGTTTAGGGGTCCGGTCTGGGGTCTGTATTAGTTTAGGGGTCTGGTCTGGGGTCTGTATTAGTTTAGGGGTCCGGTCTGGGGTCTGTATTAGTTTAGAGGTCTGGTCTGGGGTCTGTATTAGTTTAGGTGTCTGGTCTGGGGTGTGTATTAGTTTAGGGGTCCGGTCTGGGGTCAGTAATAGTTTATGGGTCCGGTCTGGGGTCTGTATTAGTTTAGGGGTCCGGTCTGGGGTCTGTATTAGTTTAGGGGTCTGGTCTGGGGTCTGTATTAGTTTAGGGGTCCGGTCTGGGGTCTGTATTAGTTTAGGGGTCCGGTCTGGGGTCTGTATTAGTTTAGGGGTCCGGTCTGGGGTCTGTATTAGTTTAGAGGTCTGGTCTGGGTCAGTAATAGTTTATGGGTCCGGTCTGGGGTCTCTATTAGTTTAGGGGTCCGGTCTGGGGTCTGTATTAGTTTAGGGGTCCGGTCTGGGGTCTGTATTAGTTTAGGGGTCCGGTCTGGGGTCTGTATTAGTTTAGGGGTCCAGTCTGGGGTCTGTATTAGTTTATGGGTCTGGTCTGGGGTCTGTATTAGTTTAGGGGTCCGGTCTGGGGTCTGTATTAGTTTAGGGGTCTGGTCTGGGGTCTGTATTAGTTTAGGGGTCTGGTCTGGGGTCTGTATTAGTTTAGGGGTCTGGTCTGGGGTCTGTATTAGTTTAGGGGTCTGGTCTGGGGTCTGTATTAGTTTAGGGGTCCGGTCTGGGGTCTGTATTAGTTTAGGGGTCCGGTCTGGGGTCTGTATTAGTTTAGGGGTCTGGTCCGGGGGTCTGTGTTTACGGCAGGGTTTCCCAACCTTTTTAGATTCCAGGCATCAAGTTTTACAAAAATACAAAAAATCCTCCTAAGGATGCAGAAATATTGCCTGAAGACATGCAGTCATCTTCCCAACCAGAGAGTCGTGGCCCCATGGCCGGTTTCCAGAGCATCTTGTCCTGGGGTCTGCACTCATCTTTTCATGTAATAAGGGGTCATTGCACTGTAAGAACTGCCTATGGCTGCTGGGCTGTATCCTGTATAAACGGTCAGGAAATATAATGCACAGGCTCAATACACGATTCTTATCAGCGTCTTCAAGATGCCACTTTGCAGACATTGGAGAATATGGCTATTTTGTGCACTGTTGACATGGTGACACCCCCGTCCCTCACTAGGGCTCTTGGTGTTCCCTGGTCATCAGAATTTGGTGTTTCTTCATTAAACATGTAGATTTACAATCTAATTAAAGAAAAATGCGCCCAGTCCACATTTACATACGAAATTTACATGTTGCATGAATTCTCCCCTCTGAGGTATAGAATACGGCTCCTATGTACAAGTTATTCTCCTATACAGTATTATAGCAGTTATACTTTTATACATAGGAGCAGTATTATAGTAGTTATATTCTTGTACATAGGAGCAGTATTATAGTAGTTATATTCTTGTACATAGGAGTAGTATTATAGTAGTTATATTCTTGTATATAGGAGCAGTATTATAGCAGTTATATTCTTGTACATAGGAGCAGTATTATAGTAGTTATATTCTTGTACATAGGAGGTAGTATTATAGTAGTTATATTCTTGTACATAGGAGCAGTATTATAGCAGTTATACTTTTATACATAGGAGCAGTATTATAGCAGTTATATTCTTGTACATAGGAGCAGTATTATAGTAGTTATATTCTTGTACATAGGAGTAGTATTATAGTAGTTATATTCTTGTATATAGGAGCAGTATTATAGTAGTTATATTCTTGTACATAGGAGGTAGTATTATAGTAGTTATATTCTTGTACATAGGAGTAGTATTATAGTAGTTATATTCTTGTACATAGGAGGTAGTATTATAGTAGTTATATTCTTGTACATAGGAGTAGTATTATAGTAGTTATATTCTTGTACATAGGAGGTAGTATTATAGTAGTTATATTCTTGTACATAGGAGTAGTATTATAGTAGTTATATTCTTGTACATAGGAGGTAGTATTATAGTAGTTATATTCTTGTACATAGGAGCAGTATTATAGTAGTTATATTCTTGTACATAGGAGTAGTATTATAGCAGTTATATTCTTGTACATAGGAGCAGTATTATAGTAGTTATATTCTTGTATATAGGAGTAGTATTATAGTAGTTATATTCTTGTACATAGGAGTAGTATTATAGTAGTTATATTCTTGTACATAGGAGTAGTATTATAGCAGTTATATTCTTGTACATAGGAGGTAGTTTTATAGCAGTTATATTCTTGTACATAGGAGTAGTATTATAGCAGTTATACTTTTATACATAGGAGCAGTATTATAGCAGTTATACTTTTATACATAGGAGCAGTATTATAGCAGTTGTATATTCTTGTCCATAGGTTATTTTTTAATACTTCTTATGGGAAGACCAATTAGAAATATATATAATAATTCTCTTTTCACAGTTATTATAAGATTATACCTCTATAACTCTATATTGCCTCAGTATGTCGGACTATTGTAATATTCAGTCGCTTTGTTTGCATTGCTTTGCCTTTCATATGGAGTGTGAGGAACAATACACAATATCCAGTTATACCGTCCTCACCTCTCGTGGGATCGGGCCTAGTGAGCATATGTGTGTGGGCTCCGCTCCCAGCCCTGCAATATGCTGTTTAGTAAATATTGTCTCCCTGAGCGATACACTGATAATGAGATGTGACGATAACAATGACTATGGGCCCACTAATTTATACAATGCGTGGAAGTTTGGGGCGAGAGATGCCTGCGTGCAGTTCAAAGAGCCAGAATGTGCCGAGTCCCGAAAATACGCCTGATGTTATTCACTCAGAGAAGAACAACGGTCAGAAAATCCGCTAATTAGAGGAGGCGGCTGACAATCTCCTCTTACTATGGTAACGTAGTCCGTCTCTGAGACAATGCAAACATCACATTACAGAACTGCATTACAGGTGACACATCAACGAAAAGTGATCATTGTTAGTAAATACTTATTAAATATCTCCACATTGTCTGCCAGTGAACGGATACAATGTATTTTTGTTCAACTTGTTACAATGTAAAGGGGGCATTTGTGGGAAGTCTAGGGTGGAAGAAGTTGAGGATCTTAAAGAACCCCATCCCCGCTCCCCCAGGACTCCATCCCCGCTCCCCCGGGATCCCATCCCACTCCCCCAGGACCTCATTCCACTCACGCAGGACCCCCACCCCCCCACAACCAATGCTCCCATTATTGGATTGTATGAGCTCCAAGGCTACAGATGGATATCTGCCATAAAGGTGGATATAATAATCCTCTCCGGTGCTAGTATTGGAGGATATGGACTTAGGGGTTTAGTAAACTGCTGAATTGTGAATACAGCTCTTGATGAAACTGGTATAAAATATAACGTTAAATCAAGAGCAAAATGACTGAGCGTTACCTGCAGCGATGACTTGTTGGATTATTTGGTGATTTGGTCATTTCCAGACTGTAGGGTCATTGATGATGCTCCAGGTTTGAGGCGATGTTGCGTCCTCCGCCATATTTTACTGATCTTTATTTCGGGCTATAGGACACAGAGAGCAGCTGAATGACTGTCAGTAGTGCTGAGCTTTAGCTGCTGTGGAGAAAAGAGGTTAATTTGGTTTTATCCTCTGTGATGGTCCAATTTGCTCAGTGATTTCCACATTTGCGCTTTTACAATCCCTTTACAAAAATGAAAGGTTATTCCAGTGATTTAAGTAAACATTATAATCACAGATGTGAGCGGCTCCATTACCAGCCTCTGTCTCTTCCCCTCGTCTGTGATCTCCACTAATTGCTTCTCAGGCTGCGAGAATATGTGAATACGGTGCAAGTCTTTTATCAGGAGATAATTTATTGGTTAATGGCTACTTTTGTGGCTTTCATTGAAAGGGGAAGCTCATCTATGACACCAACGTATCTGTTATATATAGAATCAATCTACATAAAACATGGAGTCAGTATGAAAACTATACATTACCTGTATTATACTGCAGAGCTGCACTCACTATTCTGCTGGTGCAGTCACTGTGTACATACATTACATTACTTATCCTGTATTATACTCCAGAGCTGCGCTCACTATTCTGCTGGTACAGTCACTGTGTACAGACATTACATTACTTATCCTGTATTATACTCCAGAGCTGCGCTCACTATTCTGCTGGTGCAGTCACTGTGTACATACATTACATTACTTATCCTGTATTATACTCCAGAGCTGCGCTCACTATTCTGCTGGTGCAGTCACTGTGTACATACATTACATTACTTATCCTGTATTATACTCCAGAGCTGCGCTCACTATTCTGCTGGTACAGTCACTGTGTACAGACATTACATTACTTATCCTGTATTATACTCCAGAGCTGCGCTCACTATTCTGCTGGTACAGTCACTGTGTACATACATTACATTACTTCTCCTGTATTATACTCCAGAGCTGCGCTCACTATTCTGCTGGTACAGTCACTGTGTACAGACATTACATTACTTATCCTGTATTATACTCCAGAGCTGCGCTCACTATTCTGCTGGTGCAGTCACTGTGTACATACATTACATTACTTATCCTGTATTATACTCCAGAGCTGCGCTCACTATTCTGCTGGTGCAGTCACTGTGTACATACATTACATTACTTATCCTGTATTATACTCCAGAGCTGCGCTCACTATTCTGCTGGTACAGTCACTGTGTACAGACATTACATTACTTATCCTGTATTATACTCCAGAGCTGCGCTCACTATTCTGCTGGTGCAGTCACTGTGTACATACATTACATTACTTATCCTGTATTATACTCCAGAGCTGCGCTCACTATTCTGCTGGTGCAGTCACTGTGTACATACATTACATTACTTATCCTGTATTATACTCCAGAGCTGCGCTCACTATTCTGCTGGTACAGTCACTGTGTACAGACATTACATTACTTATCCTGTATTATACTCCAGAGCTGCGCTCACTATTCTGCTGGTGCAGTCACTGTGTACATACATTACATTACTTATCCTGTATTATACTCCAGAGCTGCGCTCACTATTCTGCTGGTGCAGTCACTGTGTACATACATTACATTACTTATCCTGTATTATACCCCAGAGCTGCGCTCACTATTCTGCTGGTGCAGTCACTGTGTACATACATTACTTATCCTGTATTATACTCCAGAGCTGCGCTCACTATTCTGCTGGTGCAGTCACTGTGTACATACATTACATTACTTATCCTGTATTATACTCCAGAGCTGCGCTCACTATTCGTCTGGTACAGTCACTGTGTACATACATTACATTACTTATCCTGTATTATACTCCAGAGCTGCGCTCACTATTCTGCTGGTGCAGTCACTGTGTACATACATTACATTACTTATCCTGTATTATACCCCAGAGCTGCGCTCACTATTCTGCTGGTGCAGTCACTGTGTACATACATTACTTATCCTGTATTATACTCCAGAGCTGCGCTCACTATTCTGCTGGTGCAGTCACTGTGTACATACATTACATTACTTATCCTGTATTATACTCCAGAGCTGCGCTCACTATTCTGCTGGTACAGTCACTGTGTACATACATTACATTACTTATCCTGTATTATACTCCAGAGCTGCGCTCACTATTCTGCTGGTGCAGTCACTGTGTACATACATTACATTACTTATCCTGTATTATACTCCAGAGCTGCGCTCACTATTCTGCTGGTGCAGTCACTGTGTACATACATTACATTACTTATCCTGTATTATACTCCAGAGCTGCGCTCACTATTCGTCTGGTACAGTCACTGTGTACATACATTACATTACTTATCCTGTATTATACTCCAGAGCTGCGCTCACTATTCTGCTGGTGCAGTCACTGTGTACATACATTACATTACTTATCCTGTATTATACCCCAGAGCTGCGCTCACTATTCTGCTGGTGCAGTCACTGTGTACATACATTACTTATCCTGTATTATACTCCAGAGCTGCGCTCACTATTCTGCTGGTGCAGTCACTGTGTACATACATTACTTATCCTGTATTATACTCCAGAGCTGCGCTCACTATTCTGCTGGTGCAGTCACTGTGTACATACATTACATTACTTATCCTGTATTATACTCCAGAGCTGCGCTCACTATTCTGCTGGTGCAGTCACTGTGTACATACATTACATTACTTATCCTGTATTATACCCCAGAGCTGCGCTCACTATTCTGCTGGTGCAGTCACTGTGTACATACATTACTTATCCTGTATTATACTCCAGAGCTGCGCTCACTATTCTGCTGGTGCAGTCACTGTGTACATACATTACATTACTTATCCTGTATTATACTCCAGAGCTGCGCTCACTATTCTGCTGGTACAGTCACTGTGTACATACATTACATTACTTATCCTGTATTATACTCCAGAGCTGCGCTCACTATTCTGCTGGTGCAGTCACTGTGTACATACATTACATTACTTATCCTGTATTATACTCCAGAGCTGCGCTCACTATTCTGCTGGTACAGTCACTGTGTACAGACATTACATTACTTATCCTGTATTATACCCCAGAGCTGCGCTCACTATTCTGCTGGTGCAGTCACTGTGTACATACATTACATTACTTATCCTGTATTATACCCCAGAGCTGCGCTCACTATTCTGCTGGTGCAGTCACTGTGTACAGACATTACATTACTTATCCTGTATTATACCCCAGAGCTGCGCTCACTATTCTGCTGGTACAGTCACTGTGTACATACATTACATTACTTATCCTGTATTATACTCCAGAGCTGCGCTCACTATTCTGCTGTTACAGTCACTGTGTACATACATTACATTACTTATCCTGTATTATACTGCAGAGCTGCGCTCACTATTCTGCTGGTGCAGTCACTGTGTACATACATTACATTACTTATCCTGCATTATACTCCAGAGCTGCGCTCACTATTCTGCTGGTACAGTCACTGTGTACATACATTACATTACTTATCCTGTATTATACTCCAGAGCTGCGCTCACTATTCTGCTGGTGATCAAAATGCTCATCCTCAATAGTTAATAGATGATGGGTGATGTGCCGCTAGCCTAGGGAGGGGGAGTAGCTGTGACATCATCTATGGTCAGTAGTGGATTCAGTGATGTTATTTGCAGAGGTGTTATCTTCTATTGTATACCTATCTCTGATATAAATGAGGTGATTGCTGCAAAGAAAACCTCTACACTATTGGCAAGTGTTAGTCTATTAGGCTTAGTGGCCAGAGTGAAAAGCTACAGAACGTTACAGAAGCGATAGTGACATATGCCGCCCTTGTCGCTCATATACTTGTTCCTCATCATTCCTGTGCGTATGTTCATTGATTCGCCAGCAATGGATCACTAACACCGGCTCTTTACTTCTAAGGAAGAAATAAAGGGAATGTCGGCCTCTGAAGTTCTCCCCAGTACAGCCGGGATCAATAGCACTGGAGATACTGGAATCATCCGAGGACGGGCCGAGCGTCGGCAAGCTGTGAGACGTTATCTTCAAAGTAACATTGTATCCAACCCCCAATAAATAACCCATAATCAGCGAGATCCTGCGCTCCCTCCTGGATGCTCTCCCATCATGTGCCTGGCCCCTTATGATCCTGTTCACACAGCATTTATCTCCCTGGTAATTGGACTAATCTCTATCCGTGAACCATGCCGCTTTCTCTGAGTGGGAATAAAAAAAAGAAGCATCATTTTTATTATTACTTTGAAATTGAAGCCGCGCAATAAAATCGGCACAATGACTACATTACGCTAAATACTCTCACTTCACACGCTTGATTAAAAGATGTTTAAAGGGCCGGCGCGCTGGTGCCGGGCTCCTGCGGCTGCTGCTGCGGTGACTGGATCTCCTCCTTCCAGCTTCTGCCGCCCCGGATAATTACTCCCCTCCTAGGATCTTTTCTGCAACAAAACTCCTCCTTATTCCCATTCCTTATTTATAGGCACTAATCCCGAATCTCCCTGGAGGAGGTGTTATGTAAAACTCCACCACGGTAGAGAAATCTTCTGAAGCAAGAGGAGTTTAATTGCTAATTGCGCCGTGTTAACCTCTTCAGAGGGAATCCAAGTGCTGGAGCGGAAAACGGCGGTTTTAATGTGGGGGTGTTCAGCTGTGTCCGTCCTTGTTCCAAGGCTATAAATCCGGGCGCCTGTAATCCGCTGTCCTGGCCTCAGCGAGGAGCCTTGTAGTCTAGATACAGAAGGCCAGGGCTCTATGGGAGTAATACGAGGGAGCTGCATAAGATGCCGTGTGATATTATACGTAATGTGCACTAAAATATTCTGCAATTCAGATATGACTTCATGTACTTGGCAGTGCAAGACAGAAGGAGTCCCAGCCTGAGGCCTTAGGTTTCGATTCACGTCCGATGTTGATGCCCCATTTATAACTGACACGTTCTATCAATGAAAGGTTCTGCTTGTTGGTGGAGAATGGAAACATCATCATCGCCATCCTGAAGGGAAAGACGACCTGACAGCAGAGGTTTGTTACAATTGTATCCAGTCTGTGATACAATGTGTCAATGCAGGTGAAATGTAACAACTAGGAGGAGCGCTGAGGTCACGTTATCAAAGCAGACGGTTCAGTGGTGAAATGAGATATAAGAGGAAAAGTAAGAACCAAACTAGGCCAAAGTGCAGAAGTAGCAAGAAAAATGAAGCACATCCTACGGCTTCCATAGGAATGTAGAGGGGACGTAGCAGTCTAATATAATGCTTGTGATTATCAATCATATGCCAGTGTCACCACCTCTATAGAAGCAGAAGCTTTGGAAGTTTGCTGGTCTGGAGTATATAGGTATTAGCCTTCATTATTTACCTGCCAGGCGCTGCACTACACCTTCACTATATATATATATATATATATATATATATATATATATATATATCCGATTTATATTTTTGGACATCCCCGTCTTTACTATTCACTTGAGTGTATGCTCGAGTCCCATCTCCTTTTGCTTTGCTTCTTGCGATATAATGTAAGTCCGCTTTTATATTTGTCCTGCACTCTAAGCAATGCAATGTACTATCCTTAATGCAGGACAATGAATCGCCGTGTCATTCAGCGTTACATGGAGTGTTCCTTTAAGTCCCCTCCCTTGTATCCGCTGTGACTAGTCTAGAAGAAGCAGATGGAGATGTTGCGGCAGTTGTAGGTGAGAGTGCAGATGGCGGCTGATAGGGACAGAATGACATCTCTTTATTCCTATATAAACCATCACATGTCCATAGTTCGCTCCTCCATTCTCGGAGACGATATTCTCACGCTGGTTATGAATATATCGGAGGAGTCAGGGACGGGGGCATGTGAGGTGGGCGCTCATACATATCCATTTAGTCCCAGCCTTTGTGAACGTCTTCATCAGCTGTTAAATATATAGGGGGGTTCGTGCAATTACACTCGCTCAGATCACAAGATTGGTGTCAAAGACGTCGCTGCAAATAAGATGTCAGAAATGTTAATGAGACGAGCGGCAAAGTGTGGGATAAGAGAGAGGAATATATCAAATCCCAGTTACAGGAGCCATTTTCTCTGTTTCGTATAATTAGAGGCAGAAAATAGAATAGAAATAGATTGAATGGAATTACTGGATGTGGAAGAGAAGTGCAGGGGTTGGCGGGGACGAGAGAGCCCACGATGGTGGGAAGGAGCAGCGAGACAATGTTGTGGTGATTAGATACGATACATAGTATACGAGGCGCGAACACGGCTGGACGGGAAAGATGACGACAGGACTAAAACCGAAATACTCTACTTTACAGACAGGATCTTCCCCCGATCTCATGAAGTAAATTGAGGTGTCAGGGTATTCTCACATTCCTGCTGTTTGCTGCTGGATTCTCCGCACACCCCCCGCTGGCGCAGTGACTAGATCTCGCTACTCTTCTCATTTGTGTACTTAGTCTTTTGGCTGCTTTAGCACTCTGTCTTTTTGTGACAATTTTCTCTCCAGTTTTTGCACCAGATACAATTATTAGGGGAGGTGAAAAAAAACCCTAAAACAAAGCAAAAGCACATAAAACCCATAAACCCATAAACCCCATACTCCCCTGTCCCCGATGCTCCGGAGTGTCCTAGCGCGGCCGGGTCCTGCTGCACCGCTGGTTCTTTTCTTCCCACCACTACCTGCGACGTCCTGTGTTCTTAGCTTCACTGACTGTATCAGTGTCCTAAGGAAGGTCCCGGACGTTACAGCTGGCAAGGCCTTCAGGCCCAAGTAGAGAGCCGAGCAGTAGGAGCGGATCGCGCAGGGAGGCACTGGGGATAGATGAGCAGGGTTTTTTCCCACCTCCCCTGCAAAAACTTGGTGTAAGGCCTGACCTAATATTAAGGGAAGAGGCACAGGATGCCATAGGACATAGGGGGTCACACAGCTCTGAAGTATTTGCATCGTGCGGAAACTCTAAGACTACATTTACTCAACCGCAGTGCAAAAACGCCTCTTTATCACGACCATTTTGCACCAGAGGGACGCCTGTTTTCCTGGATCCCTCATACATTGCAGTGTATACAGGGATTAGTAAAAATGGACAAAACTAAAGCATGACCTATTTTTTTGTCTATGACAATGGACCATTACAATATCGTTCGGGTGAATAGCCCCTATGAAATTAATTTGGCCATTAAAAAACATCTGGCACATGTCTGATATTTACTACGGTGTGAATATAGGCTAACAAATATTCTAAACACTATGACAAGCTACAAAAATCTGGTGGTACTCGAGCTAAACAGCACCGTGTGGCGGTACAATACAAATCTTTGGTGGAAATGCAACTTTGTTCGTTGCATATTTTGTTGCATTTATATATACATATATATATATATTTTTTTTATGTAGATTGTGAGCCCCACATAGAGCTCACAATGTACATTTTTCCCTATCAGTATGTCTTTGGAATATGGGATGGAAATCCATGCAAACACGGGGAGAACATACAAACTCCTTGCAGATGTTTTTTTTTTTGCCCTTGGTGGGATTTGAACACCAGGACTCCAGTGCTGCAAGGCTGCAGTGCTAACCACTCAGCCACCGTGTGGCCCCTATTTTGTTGCATTTTTTTGAGCCAAACCAGGAATGGATTGATCAAACTCCTGGAGGAGTCACAGATTTTGGCACCAGAGGATGCCGGGCGGCAACAGGCCCCAGGAATCAGATGGGTTCTGCATAAAATCTGGCAAAGGGAGGACATTTATCTTCGAGCCTGGAGGATCCGGGGTCATAGGTTGGGGTTTTTCTTCTTCTGGAGCAGGATAGTAAAATAGTCTGCATCCTTGTGATCACTTTGCTTGTGGCATTTGGTGCAGTTAAGGCTCCCAATAGAGATGGTATAGAATAAGTAAAGTGGAGAGTTTTTTCTGCAATGTGCCCATCCATGTCGCGGGCAGTGTAAAATGCAGTAGGTTTTTTTGCAACATGGGGCCCTGACCTAAAGTGGTTTTTCAGAACATAAATATTGATGAGGGATCCTTAGGATATGTTATGTGCGGTATATTATGTGTTGGGGTCTGACACCCGGGACCTCCACCACTCAGCTGATTGAAGAGTTCACATTGTGTAGGAGCATTATTACTGAATACTAAGCACAATGTCACAGGGGCATTCAGTTCACTTGAATGAGACTGAGCTGCTGTTGCTCCATGTGATCGATGAAGGTGAGGTCAGCAGCCGAGGGAAGAGTGCAATGTATTTTAAGATCCATTCAGTGATCTGCAATGGTGAATTATTGGAGTGAATTTGTAACCTGTAGGAATTTCCCCCGTTGTGTCTCTGGCTTGGATGGATTGGAGTTATATCCAGTGAGAGACGCCATTGGGGAAGATACGGACACTATACAGTGCTTAAGCCTCTGGTATCATGGTGTCCAGCCATTAACCACAGGAGAGTGACACAATGAAGAGCGCTCTTCACCTCCACTCCTGAATCAGCCGGATATTATTTGCAGCAGATCCTCTTAATCACTTTCCCTTTTACAAGACGTCCACTCCAATCCGTCATTTACTAAGGTTTCTGCAAATAGTGAAGAGTGAAATAGGATTCTGGGCGCCCGAGACAATGGATCCAGATGACAGAAAATAAACATATGTTAATGGGAGGAATATGTCTTATTAGGAGGATGGCGAGAAGCCTGTCCAGATCCAGCGCCGTGTCACCCGGTGCAGCCCACCGCGCTGCCGCTCTCTGATTAACACGTCTGTCTGGACCTATGGGACGTCTCATGTTGGGATTCAGCCAAGGGGAGCGCGATTTAATGAGAAGCT
Organism: Leptodactylus fuscus; assembly: GCF_031893055.1. NCBI lineage: Eukaryota > Metazoa > Chordata > Amphibia > Anura > Leptodactylidae > Leptodactylus > Leptodactylus fuscus. The sequence goes on along the minus strand of NC_134273.1, from coordinate 4,062,457 downwards.
TCTTGTTTTTATCTAAAGAGAAAAATAACAAACCAGAAACAAAAAAAATCTCATTAAGCCCGGTAAGAATACTGCTGGCGAGCGCAGACGCTGATTTATACATGGAGGGCCTGTGTACTCGGGGACAGGGAGGAGAAGAGGCGATGGGAGGCTGACAGTCACATCTCTCCTGTTCTGCGGGCTCTGAACATGCACAGACAGGCCTGGCGAGTCATTAGCGGGAAGAAGAGCACTTGTCATTATACGCCGCTGTCCACACGGCGAGGTTCTGCAGCTGCACAGCGATGGCCGCTCACTGTCGCCTCCTATGTTTCCGGAGGTTATTTACTATATTCTCCTAACAAGAGACAATGAATGAGGTATAAATGTATAAAGGTCCAAATCCAGCGCTGACCACGCACCGACCACTGACTGCAAGCGGCGGAGTTATTAATAATATCTTCCATTCAGAGAGAATTAGACCAGGGGCAGATACAGTCTACAACATATCATATACCACATATACCACTATATCATATACCACATATACCACTATATCATATACCACATATACCACTATATCATATACCACATATACCACTATATCACATACCACATATACCACTATATCATATACCACATATACCACTATATCACATACTACTATATCATATACCACATATACCACTATATCACATACTACTATATCATATACCACATATACCACTATATCATATACCACATATACCACTATATCACATACTACTATGTCATATACCACATATACCACTATATCATATACCACATATACCACTATATCATATACCACATATACCACTATATCATATACCACATATACCACTATATCATATACCAAATCAAATCAAATCAAAAAAGCTTTATTGGCACGTCCGAATAGATATTTGGCATTGCCAAAGCTAGTAAAGTTGGGGTGGCGGAGTTGGACTTGGGTGTGTGAGTGGTGTGGGTGGGGTGGGTGGTTTGGGGTATAACAGTCCATGGAGTCTCATCTTCCTCTTCGTTGGTGACCGTTATATGGGGAGGTGGGGGTGGGGTGGGGTGTGGCGGGTGTTTTGGAATAAATATAACAGTCCGTGGAGTCTCATCTTCCTCTTCGTTGGTGACCGCTATATGGGGAGGTGGGGGTGGGGTGGGGTGGGGTGGGGCGGGTGTTTTGGGATAAATATAACAGTCCGTGGAGTCTCATCTTCCTCTTATTTGGTGACAGCTTGCCACGTATTGGGCAGCGATCTCCACAGTGGCCTCTTCTTCTCCCAGTAGGATGTAGAGTTTCCTCTTCTCGTCTGCAGATATGAAGTCTGGGATGTGGGCAGGATGTGGCACATATACCACTATATCATATACCACATATACCACTATATCATATACCACACATACCACTATATCATATACCACATATACCACATATACCACTATATCATATACCACATATACCACTATATCACATACCACTATATCATATACCACATATACCACATATACCACTATATCATATACCACATATACCACTATATCATATACCACATATACCACTATATCATATACCACTATATCACATACCACTATATCATATACCACATATACCACATATACCACTATATCATATACCACATATACCACTATATCATATACCACATATACCACTATATCATATACCAGTATATCATATACCACATATACCACTATATCATATACCAGTATATCATATACCACATATACCACTATATCATATACCAGTATATCATATACCACATATACCACTATATCATATACCAGTATATCATATACCACATATACCACTATATCATATACCAGTATATCATATACCACAAATACCACTATATCATATACCAGTATATCATATACCACATATACCACTATATTATATACCACATATACCACTATATCACATATCATATACCACTATATCATATACCACATATACCACTATATCATATACCACTATATCACATACCACTATATCATATACCACATATACCACATATACCACTATATCATATACCACATATACCACATATACCACTATATCATATACCACATATACCACTATATCATATACCACATATTCCACTATATCATATACAACATATACCACTATATCATATACCACATATACCACTATATCATATACCAGTATATCATATACAACATATACCACTATATTATATACCACATATACCACTATATCATATACAACATATACCACTATATCATATACCACTATATCACATATCATATACCACTATATCATATACCACATATACCACTATATCATATACCACTATGTCATATACCACATATACCACTATATTATATACCACATATACCACTATATCACATATCATATACCACTATATCATATACCACATATACCACTATATCATATACCACTATGTCATATACCACATATACCACTATATTATATACCACATATACCACTATATCATATACCACATATACCACTATATCATATACCACATATACCACTATATCATATACCACATATACCACTATATCATATACCACTATATCCTATACCACATATACCACTATATCATATACCACATATACCACTATATCATATACCACATATACCACTATATCATATACCACTATATCATATACCACATATACCACTATATCATATACCACATATACCACTATATCATATATCACATATACCACTATATCATATACCACTATATCATATACCACATATCATATATCATATACCACTATATCATATACCACTATATCATATACCACATATACCACTATATCACATACCACATATACCATAATATCACATACCACATATACCACTATATCATATACCACATATACCACTATATCATATACCACATATACCACTATATCATATACCACTATATCATATACCACTATATCATATACCACATATCATATATCATATACCACTATATCATATACCACATATCATATATCATATACCACTATATCATATACCACAATATCACATACCACATATACCACTATATCATATACCACTATATCATATACCACATATACCACTATATCATATACCACATATCATATATCATATGTCATATACCACTATATCATATACCACAATATCACATATCACATATACCACTATATCATATACCACATTTACCACTATGTCATATACCACATATACCACTATATCATATACCACATATCATATATCATATACCACTATATCATATACCACATATACCACTATATCATATACCACTATATCATATACCACATATACCACTATATCATATACCACTATATCATATATCATATACCACTATATCATATATCATATACCACTATATCATATACCACATATACCACTATATCATATACCACAATATCACATACCACATATACCTCTATATCATATACCACATATACCACTATATTATATACCACATATACCACTATATCATATACCACATATACCACTATATCATATACCACATATACAACTATATCATATACCACATATACCACTATATCATATACCACATATACCACTATATCATATACCACATATACCACTATATCATATACCACTATATCCTATACCACATATACCACTATATCATATACCACATATACCACTATATCATATATACATATATGCACAGGTACAGTATATGCACAGGTATAGTATATGCTCAGGTACAGTATATGTGTATGCACAGGTATAGTATATGCACAGGTACAGTATATGCTCAGGTATAGTATATGCACAGGTACAGTATATGCTCAGGTATAGTATATGCTCAGGTACAGTATATGTGTATGCACAGGTATAGTATATATGCACAGGTACAGTATATGCACAGGTATAGTATATGCTCAGGTACAGTATATGTGTATGCACAGGTATAGTATATGCACAGGCACAGTATAAGCACAGGTATAGTATATGCACAGGTACAGTATATGCACAGGTACAGTATATGCACAGGTATAGTATATGCACAGGTACAGTATATGCACAGGTACAGCATATGCACAGGTATCGTATATACACTGGTACAGGATTGGCACAGGGACAGTATATGAACTGTTATAGTATATGCATGGTTATAGTATAAGCACAGGTACAGCATATATACGGATAAAGAATTGGTACGGGGATAGTATTTGCACAGGTACATTATATACACAGGTACAGGATTGGCACAAGGATAGTATATGCACAGTTACAGTATATACACAGGTACAGGATTGACACGGGGATAGTATTTGCACGGGTACAGTATATACACAGGTACAGGATTGGTATGGGGATAGTGTATGCACAGTTACAGTATATACACAGGTACAGCATTGGTACAGGGATAGTATATACACAGGTACAGCATTGGTACAGGGATAGTATATGCACAGTTACAGTATATACACAGGTACAGGATTGGTATGGGGATAGTGTATGCACAGTTACAGTATATACACAGGTACAGCATTGGTATGGGGATAGTGTATGCACAGTTACAGTATATACACAGGTACAGCATTGGTACAGGGATAGTATATGCACAGTTACAGTATATACACAGGTACAGCATTGGTACAGGGATAGTATATGCACAGTTACAGTATATACACAGGTACAGGATTGGTATGGGGATAGTATTTGCACGGGTACAGTATATACACAGGTACAGGATTGGTATGGGGATAGTGTATGCACAGTTACAGTATATACACAGGTACAGCATTGGTACAGGGATAGTATATGCACAGTTACAGTATATACACAGGTACAGCATTGGTACAGGGATAGTATATGCACAGTTACAGTATATACACAGGTACAGCATTGGTACAGGGATAGTATATGCACAGTTACAGTAAATACACAGGTACAGGATTGGTATGGGGATAGTGTATGCACAGTTACAGTATATACACAGGTACAGCATTGGTACAGGGATAGTATATGCACAGTTACAGTAAATACACAGGTACAGGATTGGTACGGGGATAGTATATGCACAGTTACAGTAAATACACAGGTACAGGATTGGTACAGGGATAGTATATGCACAGTTACAGTAAATACACAGGTACAGGATTGGTACGGGGATAGTATATGCACAGTTACAGTAAATACACAGGTACAGGATTGGTACGGGATAGTATATGCTCTCCAGGTATTGTGCTCTCCAGTCCACTGCAGGACATCCTGCGGAGCTATAGACAGCTGCACAGCATTGTCACCCAGCCCCTATAGTCATCACAGGGTGCTCAGCTCCTGGGTACTTCTGTAAGTCTCATGTAACATGTCAGGAGTTCTGCGGTACATTGCCTGTTCTTTGTATCTCCCCAATATGTTCCACATGTCGTGTCTGAATTTCCTGCACTGTGTATATAGAGGTCGATCTCCCTCCGCTATATACTGTGCTCTCTTGTATTCCAGGACACTCAGACATTGAGGACAGTAAATAAGATAAAATGAGAGGAAAGACCTGACACCGCTGTAAGGAGACAGAGAACATCAATGAGCGCCTGCAAATAGCAATAACTTACTGGAGGAACAAAACCTCTCATGTGGCGACGTTCACATCTACATAGGAGGAAAACTGAATTACCGGCGTTCCATAAATCAGCTGCGAGACTTGGGACAGAACGTGAAATATATGAATTTTATATTGGATCTGGAAAAGGAAAAAATAAATGAACTTGGGGGTCGGCTCTGCTAACTTTTATTTACCGGGAGGCCGCGCGCTCCACTTGTTTTCTTTTTCCTCTTTTTGTGATTTGACAGAAATCCGTCTCTAAAACTGAATACACATTTATGTCCAGCTGAGAGGAGCGGCAACCGGCGAGCAGCAGGGCACAGGACCAGCGCCGAGCTGTCAGATTGCTAGCGGCCGGCATCTGTCAGCGGAGAGAACCAGTTGGCATTCACTGGGGAATGAGTTAAAGAACGCTCAAGAAAACCTCCTCAATATGAATACAGACAGATCCGAGATACCAGGGAGCCGCAGGAAGACAGACATGGAATATACTGTACAAGGCTCCCGACTGCCAGAATGTCTGCATTACTTATATCCACTGATAAAAAGCTCATAGACGTCATTAATCAAATCAAATCAAATCAAAAAATGCTTTATTGGCACGTCCGAATAGGTATTTGGCATTGCCAAAGCTAGTAAAGTGGGTGGGTGGGTGGGGGGGGGGAGTTGGGTTGGGTGGGTGGTGGGTATGGGGGGGGGGGTTTGGGTTATAACAGTCCATGGAGTCTCATCTTCCTCTTCGTTGGTGACTGCTATATGGGGGGGGGGGGGGTTGGAGGTGGGGTGGGGCAGGATGGATGGTTTGGGGTATAACAGTCCGTGGAGTCTCATCTTCCTCTTCGTTGGTGGCTGCTATATGGGGAGGTGGGGGTGGGGGTGGGTGGGGCGGGTGTTTTGGGATAAATATAACAGTCCATGGAGTCTCATCTTCCTCTTGTTTGGTGACAGCTGGACACGTATTGGGCAGCGATCTCCACAGTGGCCTCTTCTTCTCCCAGTAGGATGTAGAGTTTCCTCTTCTCGTCTGCAGTTATGAAGTCTGGGATGTGGGCAGAGAGTCTTTGGTAGTAGACGGCCCTCATAGCTGAGTATTTGGTGCAGTGTAGCAGGAAGTGGGTCTCGTCTTCTAGGGCCCTCTGGTCACAGTGCTGGCACAGTCTCTTCTCCCGTGGCTTGTACGTCTGCCTGTAATCAATGTGTTATACCGCCATACTGACAAGTGGTAAAAGCCCTGCAGAAGTCAGGAGGATTACCTATATCTGACTGTATATTATTAAGGAGAAACTCTGGGAATACAAGAATATAACTACTATAATACTACCTCCTATGTACAAGAATATAACTACTATAATACTACTCCTATGTACAAGAATATAACTACTATAATACTACTCCTATGTACAAGAATATAACTACTATAATACTGCTCCTATGTACAAGAATATAAATACTATAATACTACTCCTGTGTACAAGAATATAACTACTATAATACTGCTCCTATGTACAAGAATATAACTACTATAATATACTCCTATGTACAAGAATATAACTACTATAATACTGCTCCTATGTACAAGAATATAACTACTATAATACTGCCCCCTATGTACAAGAATATAACTACTATAATACTACTCCTATGTACAAGAATATAACTACTATAATACTGCCCCCTATGTACAAGAATATAACTACTATAATACTGCTCCTATGTACAAGAATATAACTACTATAATACTAATCCTATGTACAAGAATATAACTACTATAATACTACCTACTATGTACAAGAATATAACTACTATAATACTACTCCTATGTACAAGAATATAACTACTATAATACTACCTACTATGTACAAGAATATAACTACTATAATACTAATCCTATGTACAAGAATATAACTACTATAATACTACTCCTATGTACAAGAATATAACTACTATAATACTACTCCTATGTACAAGAATATAACTACTATAATACTACTCCTATGTACAAGAATATAACTACTATAATACTACTCCTATGTACAAGAATATAACTACTATAATACTACCTCCTATGTACAAGAATATAACTACTATAATACTACTCCTATGTACAAGAATATAACTACTATAATACTACTCCTATGTACAAGAATATAACTACTATAATACTACTCCTATGTACAAGAATATAACTACTATAATACTACTCCTATGTACAAGAATATAACTACTATAATACTGCTCCTATGTACAAGAATATAACTACTATAATACTACTCCTATGTACAAGAATATAACTACTATAATACTACTCCTATGTACAAGAATATAACTACTATAATACTACTCCTATGTACAAGAATATAACTACTATAATACTACTCCTATGTACAAGAATATAACTACTATAATACTACTCCTATGTACAAGAATATAACTACTATAATACTGCTCCTATGTACAAGAATATAACTACTATAATACTACCTCCTATGTACAAGAATGTAACTACTATAATACTACTCCTATGTACAAGAATATAACTACTATAATACTACTCCTATGTACAAGAATATAACTACTATAATACTACTCCTATGTACAAGAATATAACTACTATAATACTACTCCTATGTACAAGAATATAACTACTATAATACTGCTCCTATGTACAAGAATATAACTACTATAAAACTGCCTCCTATGTATAAGAATATAACTACTATAATACTGCTCCTATGTACAAGAATATAACTACTATAATACTGCTCCTATGTACAAGAATATAACTACTATAAAACTGCCTCCTATGTATAAGAATATAACTACTATAATACTGCTCCTATGTACAAGAATATAACTACTATAATACTACTCCTATGTACAAGAATGTAACTACTATAATACTGCTCCTATGTACAAGAATATAACTACTATAATACTGCTCCTATATACAGGAATATAACTACTATAATACTGCTCCTATGTACAAGAATATAACTACTATAATACTACCTCCTATGTACAAGAATATAACCACTATAATACTACTCCTATGTACAAGAATATAACTACTATAATACTACTCCTATGTACAAGAATATAACTACTATAATACTACCTCCTATGTACAAGAATATAACCACTATAATACTACTCCTATGTACAAGAATATAACTACTATAATACTGCTCCTATGTACAAGAATATAACTACTATAATACTGCTCCTATGTACAAGAATATAACTACTATAATACTACTCCTATGTACAAGAATGTAACTACTATAATACTGCTCCTATGTACAAGAATATAACTACTATAATACTGCTCCTATGTACAAGAATATAACTACTATAATACTACTCCTATGTACAAGAATATAACGACTATAATACTACCTCCTATGTACAAGAATATAACTACTATAATACTGCTCCTATGTACAAGAATATAACTACTATAATACTACTCCTATGTACAAGAATATAACTACTATAATACTACTCCTATGTACAAGAATATAACTACTATAATACTACCTCCTATGTACAAGAATATAACCACTATAATACTGCTCCTATGTACAAGAATATAACGACTATAATACTACCTCCTATGTACAAGAATATAACGACTATAATACTACCTCCTATGTACAAGAATATAACCACTATAATACTACCTCCTATGTACAAGAATATAACGACTATAATACTACCTCCTATGTACAAGAATATAACTACTATAATACTACCTCCTATGTACAAGAATATAACCACTATAATACTACTCCTATGTACAAGAATATAACTACTATAATACTAATCCTATGTACAAGAATATAACTACTATAATACTACCTACTATGTACAAGAATATAACTACTATAATACTACTCCTATGTACAAGAATATAACTACTATAATACTACCTACTATGTACAAGAATATAACTACTATAATACTAATCCTATGTACAAGAATATAACTACTATAATACTACTCCTATGTACAAGAATATAACTACTATAATACTACCTCCTATGTACAAGAATGTAACTACTATAATACTACTCCTATGTACAAGAATATAACTACTATAATACTACTCCTATGTACAAGAATATAACTACTATAATACTACTCCTATGTACAAGAATATAACTACTATAATACTACTCCTATGTACAAGAATATAACTACTATAATACTGCTCCTATGTACAAGAATATAACTACTATAAAACTGCCTCCTATGTATAAGAATATAACTACTATAATACTGCTCCTATGTACAAGAATATAACTACTATAATACTGCTCCTATGTACAAGAATATAACTACTATAAAACTGCCTCCTATGTATAAGAATATAACTACTATAATACTGCTCCTATGTACAAGAATATAACTACTATAATACTACTCCTATGTACAAGAATGTAACTACTATAATACTGCTCCTATGTACAAGAATATAACTACTATAATACTGCTCCTATATACAGGAATATAACTACTATAATACTGCTCCTATGTACAAGAATATAACTACTATAATACTACCTCCTATGTACAAGAATATAACCACTATAATACTACTCCGATGTACAAGAATATAACTACTATAATACTACTCCTATGTACAAGAATATAACTACTATAATACTACCTCCTATGTACAAGAATATAACCACTATAATACTACTCCTATGTACAAGAATATAACTACTATAATACTGCTCCTATGTACAAGAATATAACTACTATAATACTGCTCCTATGTACAAGAATATAACTACTATAATACTACTCCTATGTACAAGAATGTAACTACTATAATACTGCTCCTATGTACAAGAATATAACTACTATAATACTGCTCCTATGTACAAGAATATAACTACTATAATACTACTCCTATGTACAAGAATATAACGACTATAATACTACCTCCTATGTACAAGAATATAACTACTATAATACTGCTCCTATGTACAAGAATATAACTACTATAATACTACTCCTATGTACAAGAATATAACTACTATAATACTACTCCTATGTACAAGAATATAACTACTATAATACTACCTCCTATGTACAAGAATATAACCACTATAATACTGCTCCTATGTACAAGAATATAACGACTATAATACTACCTCCTATGTACAAGAATATAACGACTATAATACTACCTCCTATGTACAAGAATATAACCACTATAATACTACCTCCTATGTACAAGAATATAACGACTATAATACTACCTCCTATGTACAAGAATATAACTACTATAATACTACCTCCTATGTACAAGAATATAACCACTATAATACTACTCCTATGTACAAGAATATAACTACTATAATACTACCCCTATGTACAAGAATATAACTACTATAATACTACTCCTACGTACAAGAATATAACTACTATAATACTACCTCCTATGTACAAGAATATAACTACTATAATACTACCTCCTATGTACAAGAATATAACTACTATAATACTACTCCTACGTACAAGAATATAACTACTATAATACTGCTCCTATGTACAAGAATATAACTACTATAATACTACTCCTATGTACAAGAATATAACTACTATAATACTACCCCTATGTACAAGAATATAACTACTATAATACTACTCCTACGTACAAGAATATAACTACTATAATACTACCTCCTATGTACAAGAATATAACTACTATAATACTACCTCCTATGTACAAGAATATAACTACTATAATACTACTCCTACGTACAAGAATATAACTACTATAATACTGCTCCTATGTACAAGAATATAACTACTATAATACTACTCCTATGTACAAGAATATAACTACTATAATACTGCTCCTATGTACAAGAATATAACTACTATAATACTACTCCTATGTACAAGAATATAACTACTATAATACTACTCCTATGTACAAGAATATAACTACTATAATACTGCTCCTATGTACAAGAATATAACTACTATAATACTACCCCCTATGTACAAGAATATAACTACTATAATACTGCTCCTATGTACAAGAATATAACTACTATAATACTGCTCCTATGTACAAGGATATAACTACTATAATACTACTCCTACGTACAAGAATATAACTACTATAATACTGCTCCTATGTACAAGAATATAACTTCTATAATACTACCTCCTATGTATAAGAATATAACTACTATAATACTGCTCCTATGTACAAGAATATAACTACTATAATACTGCTTCTATATACAAGAATATAACTACTATAATACTACTCCTATGTACAAGAATATAACTACTATAATACTACTCCTATGTACAAGAATATAACTACTATAATACTGCTCCTATGTACAAGAATATAACTACTATAATACTGCTCCTACGTACAAGACTATAACTACTATAATACTGCTCCTATGTACAAGAATATAACTTCTATAATACTACCTCCTATGTATAAGAATATAACTACTATAATACTGCTCCTATGTACAAGAATATAACTACTATAATACTACTCCTATGTACAAGAATATAACTACTATAATACTGCTCCTATGTACAAGAATATAACTTCTATAATACTACCTCCTATGTATAAGAATATAACTATTATAATACTGCTCCTATGTACAAGAATATAACTACTATAATACTACTCCTATGTACAAGAATATAACTACTATAATACTGCTCCTATGTACAAGAATATAACTACTATAATACTGCTCCTATGTACAAGAATATAACTACTATAATACTACTCCTATGTACAAGAATATAACTACTATAATACTACTCCTATGTACAAGAATATAACCACTATAATACTACCTCCTATGTACAAGAATATAACTACTATAATACTACCTCCTATATACAAGAATATAACTACTATAATACTACCGCCTATGTACAAGAATATAACCACTATAATACTGCTCCTATGTACAAGAATATAACGACTATAATACTACCTCCTATGTACAAGAATATAACCACTATAATACTACCTCCTATGTACAAGAATATAAAGACTATAATACTACCTCCTATGTACAAGAATATAACCACTATAATACTACATCCTATGTACAAGAATATAACCACTATAATACTACTCCTATGTACAAGAATATAACTACTATAATACTACTCCTATGTACAAGAATATAACTACTATAATACTGCTCCTATGTACAAGAATATAACTACTATAATACTTCTCCTACGTACAAGAATATAACTACTATAATACTGCTCCTATGTACAAGAATATAACTTCTATAATACTACCTCCTATGTATAAGAATATAACTACTATAATACTACCTCCTATGTACAAGAATATAACTACTATAATACTACTCCTATGTACAAGAATATAACTACTATAATACTGCTCCTATGTAGAAGAATATAACTACTATAATACTGCTCCTATGTACAAGACTATAACTACTATAATACTGCTCCTATGTACAAGAATATAACTTCTATAATACTACTCCTATGTACAAGAAAATAACTACTATAATACTACTCCTATGTACAAGAAAATAACTACTATAATACTGCTCCTATGTACAAGACTATAACTTCTATAATACTGCTCCTATGTATAAGAATATAACTACTATAATACTGCTCCTATGTACAAGAATATAACTACTATAATACTACTCCTATGTACAAGAATATAACTACTATAATACTGCTCCTATGTACAAGAATATAACTTCTATAATACTACCTCCTTTGTATAAGAATATAACTACTATAATACTGCTCCTATGTACAAGAATATAACTACTATAATACTGCTTCTATATACAAGAATATAACTACTATAATACTACTCCTATGTACAAGAAAATAACTACTATAATACTACTCCTATGTACAAGAATATAACTACTATAATACTGCTCCTATGTACAAGAAAATAACTACTATAGTACTACTCCTATGTACAAGAATATAACTACTATAATACTACTCCTATGTACAAGAATATAACTACTATAATACTACCTCCTATGTACAAGAATATAACTACTATAATACTACCTCCTATGTACTAGAATATAACTACTATAATACTACCCCTATGTACAAGAATATAACTACTATAATACTACCGCCTATGTACAAGAATATAACCACTATAATACTGCTCCTATGTACAAGAATATAACGACTATAATACTACCTCCTATGTACTAGAATATAACTACTATAATACTACCCCTATGTACAAGAATATAACTACTATAATACTACCTCCTATGTACAAGAATATAACTACTATAATACTACTCCTATGTACAAGAATATAACTACTATAATACTACCTCCTATGTACAAGAATATAACTACTATAATACTGCTCCTATGTACAAGAATATAACTACTATAATACTACTCCTATGTACAAGAATATAACTACTATAATACTACTCCTATGTACAAGAATATAACTACTATAATACTACCTCCTATGTACAAGAATATAACTACTATAATATTGCTCCTATGTACAAGAATATAACTACTATAATACTGCTCCTATGTACAAGAATATAACTACTATAATACTACTTCTATGTACAAGAATATAACTACTATAATACTACTCCTATGTACAAGAATATAACTACTATAATACTACCTCCTATGTACAAGAATATAACTACTATAATACTGCTCCTATGTACACGAATATAACTACTATAATACTGCTCCTATGTACAAGAATATAACTACTATAATACTACCTCCGATGTACAAGAATATAACTACTATAATACTGCTCCTATGTACAAGAATATAACTTCTATAATACTACCTCCTATGTATAAGAATATAACTACTATAATACTGCTCCTATGTACAAGAATATAACTACTATAATACTGCTTCTATATACAAGAATATAACTACTATAATACTACTCCTATGTACAAGAAAATAACTACTATAATACTACTCCTATGTACAAGAATATAACTACTATAATACTGCTCCTATGTACAAGAAAATAACTACTATAATACTACTCCTATGTACAAGAAAATAACTACTATAATACTACTCCTATGTACAAGAATATAACTACTATAATACTACCCCTATGTACAAGAATATAACTACTATAATACTACCTCCTATGTACAAGAATATAACTACTATAATACTACTCCTATGTACAAGAATATAACTACTATAATACTACCCCTATGTACAAGAATATAACTACTATAATACTACTCCTATGTACAAGAATATAACTACTATAATACTACTCCTATGTACAAGAATATAACTACTATAATACTACTCCTATGTACAAGAATATAACTACTATAATACTACTCCTATGTACAAGAATATAACTACTATAATACTACCTCCTATGTACAAGAATATAACTACTATAATACTACCTCCTATGTACAAGAATATAACTACTATAATACGACTCCTATGTACAAGAATATAACTACTATAATACTGCTCCTATGTACAAGAATATAACTACTATAATACTACTCCTATGTACAAGAATATAACTACTATAATACTACTCCTATGTACAAGAATATAACTACTATAATACTACCTCCTATGTACAAGAATATAACTACTATAATACTGCTCCTATGTACAAGAATATAACTACTATAATACTACCTCCTATGTACAAGAATATAACTACTATAATATTGCTCCTATGTACAAGAATATAACTACTATAATACTGCTCCTATGTACAAGAATATAACTACTATAATACTACTTCTATGTACAAGAATATAACTACTATAATACTACCTCCTATGTACAAGAATATAACTACTATAATACTGCTCCTATGTACAAGAATATAACTACTATAATACTACTCCTATGTACAAGAAAATAACTACTATAATACTGCTCCTATGTACAAGAATATAACTACTATAATACTACCTCCGATGTACAAGAATATAACTACTATAATACTGCTCCTATGTACAAGAATATAGCTACTATAATACTACTCCTATGTACAAGAATATAACTACTATAATACTACTCTTATGTACAAGAATATAACTACTATAATACTGCTCCTATGTACAAGAATATAACTACTATAATACTGCTCCTATGTACAAGGATATAACTACTATAATACTACTCCTACGTACAAGAATATAACTACTATAATACTGCTCCTATGTACAAGAATATAACTTCTATAATACTTCCTCCTATGTACAAGAATATAACTACTATAATACTGCTTCTATATACAAGAATATAACTACTATAATACTACTCCTATGTACAAGAATATAACTACTATAATACTACTCCTATGTACAAGAATATAACTACTATAATACTGCTCCTATGTACAAGAATATAACTACTATAATACTGCTCCTATGTACAAGACTATAACTACTATAATACTGCTCCTATGTACAAGAATATAACTTCTATAATACTACTCCTATGTACAAGAAAATAACTACTATAATACTACTCCTATGTACAAGAAAATAACTACTATAATACTGCTCCTATGTACAAGACTATAACTACTATAATACTGCTCCTATGTATAAGAATATAACTACTATAATACTGCTCCTATGTACTAGAATATAACTACTATAATACTACTCCTATGTACAAGAATATAACTACTATAATACCGCTCCTATGTACAAGAATATAACTTCTATAATACTAGCTCCTATGTATAAGAATATAACTACTATAATACTGCTCCTATGTACAAGAATATAACTACTATAATACTGCTTCTATATACAAGAATATAACTACTATAATACTACTCCTATGTACAAGAATATAACTACTATAATACTGCTCCTATGTACAAGAATATAACTACTATAATACTGCTCCTATGTAGAAGAATATAACTACTATAATACTGCTCCTATGTACAAGAATATAACTTCTATAATACTACTCCTATGTACAAGAAAATAACTACTATAATACTACTCCTATGTACAAGAAAATAACTACTATAATACTGCTCCTATGTACAAGACTATAACTACTATAATACTGCTCCTATGTATAAGAATATAACTACTATAATACTGCTCCTATGTACAAGAATATAACTACTATAATACTACTCCTATGTACAAGAATATAACTACTATAATACTGCTCCTATGTACAAGAATATAACTTCTATAATACTACCTCCTATGTATAAGAATATAACTACTATAATACTGCTCCTATGTACAAGAATATAACTACTATAATACTGCTTCTATATACAAGAATATAACTACTATAATACTACTCCTATGTACAAGAAAATAACTACTATAATACTACTCCTATGTACAAGAATATAACTACTATAATACTGCTCCTATGTACAAGAAAATAACTACTATAATACTACTCCTATGTACAAGAATATAACTACTATAATACTACTCCTATGTACAAGAATATAACTACTATAATACTACCTCCTATGTACAAGAATATAACTACTATAATACTACCTCCTATGTACAAGAATATAACTACTATAATACTACCCCTATGTACAAGAATATAACTACTATAATACTACCTCCTATGTACAAGAATATAACTACTATAATACTACTCCTATGTACAAGAATATAACTACTATAATACTACCCCTATGTACAAGAATATAACTACTATAATACTACTCCTATGTACAAGAATATAACTACTATAATACTACCTCCTATGTACAAGAATATAACTACTATAATACTACCTCCTATGTACAAGAATATAACTACTATAATACTACTCCTATGTACAAGAATATAACTACTATAATACTGCTCCTATGTACAAGAATATAACTACTATAATACTACTCCTATGTACAAGAATATAACTACTATAATACTACTCCCATATACAAGAACATAACTACTATAATACTACCTCCTATGTACAAGAATATAACTACTATAATACTGCTCCTATGTACAAGAATATAACTACTATAATACTACTCCTATGTACAAGAATATAACTACTATAATACTACCTCCTATGTACAAGAATATAACTACTATAATATTGCTCCTATGTACAAGAATATAACTACTATAATACTGCTCCTATGTACAAGAATATAACTACTATAATACTACTTCTATGTACAAGAATATAACTACTATAATACTACTCCTATGTACAAGAATATAACTACTATAATACTACCTCCTATGTACAAGAATATAACTACTATAATACTGCTCCTATGTACAAGAATATAACTACTATAATACTACCTCCTATGTACAAGAATATAACTACTATAATACTGCTCCTATGTACAAGAATATAACTACTATAATACTACCTCCTATGTACAAGAATATAACTACTATAATACTGCTCCTATGTACAAGAATATAACTACTATAATTCTGCTTCTATATACAAGAATATAACTACTATAATACTGCTCCTATGTACAAGAATATAACTACTATAATACTGCTCCTATGTACAAGAATATAACTAATATAATACTGCTCCTATGTACAAGAATATAACTACTATAATACTGCTCCTATGTACAAGAATATAACTACTATAATACTACTCCTATGTACAAGAATATAACTACTATAATACTGCTCCTATGTACAAGGATATAACTACTATAATACTACTCCTATGTACAAGAATATAACTACTATAATACTACCTCCTATGTACAAGAATATAACTACTATAATACTACTCCTATGTACAAGAATATAACTACTATAATACTACCTCCTATGTACAAGAATATAACTACTATAATACTGCTCCTATGTACAAGAATATAACTACTACAATACTACTCCTATGTACAAGAATATAACTACTATAATACTACTCCTATGTACAAGAATATAACTACTATAATACTACTCCTATGTACAAGAATATAACTACTATAATACTGCTCCTATGTACAAGGATATAACTACTATAATACTACTTCTATGTACAAGAATATAACTACTATAATACTACCTCCTATGTACAAGAATAAAACTGTGATAACTCTGGAGTCTAATATAGGATGTAACTCAGGATAAGTAATATAATGTATGTACACAGTGACTGTACCAGCAGAATAGTGAGCGCAGCTCTGGAGTATAATACAGGATAAGTAATGTTATGTATGTACACAGTGACTGCACCAGCAGAATAGTGAGCACAGCTCTGGAGTATAATACAGGATAAGTAATGTAATGTATGTACACAGTGACTGTACCAGCAGAATAGTGAGCACAGCTCTGGAGTATAATACAGGATAAGTAATGTAATGTATGTACACAGTGACTGTACCAGCAGAATAGTGAGCGCAGCTCTGGAGTATAATACAGGATAAGTAATGTAATGTATGTACACAGTGACTGTACCGGCAGAATAGTGAGCGCAGCTCTGGAGTATAATACAGGATAAGTAATGTAATGTATGTACACAGTGACTGCACCAGCAGAATAGTGAGCGCAGCTCTGGAGTATAATACAGGATAAGTAATGTAATGTATGTACACAGTGACTGTACCAGCAGAATAGTGAGCGCAGCTCTGGGGTATAATACAGGATAAGTAATGTAATGTATGTACACAGTGACTGCACCAGCAGTATAGTGAGCGCTGCTCTAGAGTATAATACAGGATAAGTAATGTAATGTATGTACACAGTGACTGCACCAGCAGAATAGTGAGCGCAGCTCTGGAGTATAATACAGGATAAGTAATGTAATGTATGTACACAGTGACTGTACCAGCAGAATAGTGAGCGCAGCTCTGGAGTATAATACAGGATAAGTAATGTAATGTATGTACACAGTGACTGTACCAGCAGAATAGTGAGCGCAGCTCTGGAGTATAATACAGGATAAGTAATGTAATGTATGTACACAGTGACTGTACCAGCAGAATAGTGAGCGCAGCTCTGGAGTATAATACAGGATAAGTAATGTTATGTATGTACACAGTGACTGCACCAGCAGAATAGTGAGCACAGCTCTGGAGTATAATACAGGATAAGTAATGTAATGTATGTACACAGTGACTGTACCAGCAGAATAGTGAGCGCAGCTCTGGAGTATAATACAGGATAAGTAATGTAATGTATGTACACAGTGACTGCACCAGCAGAATAGTGAGCACAGCTCTGGAGTATAATACAGGATAAGTAATGTAATGTATGTACACAGTGACTGTACCAGCAGAATAGTGAGCGCAGCTCTGGGGTATAATACAGGATAAGTAATGTAATGTATGTACACAGTGACTGCACCAGCAGTATAGTGAGCGCTGCTCTAGAGTATAATACAGGATAAGTAATGTAATGTATGTACACAGTGACTGCACCAGCAGAATAGTGAGCGCAGCTCTGGAGTATAATACAGGATAAGTATTGTAATGTATGTACACAGTGACTGCACCAGCAGAATAGTGAGCGCAGCTCTGGAGTATAATACAGGATAAGTAATGTAATGTATGTACACAGTGACTGCACCAGCAGAATAGTGAGCGCAGCTCTGGAGTATAATACAGGATAAGTAATGTAATGTATGTACACAGTGACTGCACCAGCAGAATAGTGAGCGCAGCTCTGGAGTATAATACAGGATAAGTAATGTAATGTATGTACACAGTGACTGCACCAGCAGAATAGTGAGCGCAGCTCTTTAGTATAATACAGGATAAGTAATGTAATGTATGTACACAGTGACTGTTCCAGCAGAATAGTGAGCGCAGCTCTGGAGTATAATACAGGATAAGTAATGTAATGTATGTACACAGTGACTGTTCCAGCAGAATAGTGAGCGCAGCTCTGGAGTATAATACAGGATAAGTAATGTAATGTATGTACACAGTGACTGTACCAGCAGAATAGTGAGCGCAGCTCTTTAGTATAATACAGGATAAGTAATGTAATGTATGTACACAGTGACTGTTCCAGCAGAATAGTGAGCGCAGCTCTGGAGTATAATACAGGATATAACACAGGATCAGTACAGTATAACTGGGGTCCTGGTGACCGGACACCTCTCCTGACCTGGATAGAAGATAGGTATCTATAATGGCACAATCCCTTTAAATAATTTTACAGAACAAGTCAGTAATATACCGGACAGTTTCGCGTCTTCTCCCTTGCATTCCCATGACTAGATACCCGGGTTCCTTGACTGGCTTCCAAATACAACTAACAAGGCTTTGTGTCACTGGAGGGATTGATGTGGCATTTTTATGATTGGGTGGGGATTGCGGAGACTCCTGAATTTCGCTTGTCCCTGCGCTATGTGGAAGCAGATGGATTGGCAGCCTAGTCTGGGCTGGGGTGAGACACTCTGCAGTAACAACCTCGCTGATGATCATATAAAAGCCAGCATTTTACGGCTGCTCAGCAAACATTTTAAGCAAAATCATAAAATTGAGGAAAAAAAGAACAACATTGGTTCTTAACAACCACAAGCCCCTAAAGAGGAGTCAGGCTGCGAGTGTTGGTGGTGCATGACATGAATAGATAATCCCGCACAGCATCCACGAGGCCCCGCACTATCTGCACCGTCGTGGGGGCCTCTATGTATGGTACAGTGCACTCTTCCGAGACAGAGGATGCGATGTGCCTCGAACAATCACCCCGGAGGTCCTGAGCTTCTCTCTGCGCCATGGATGTGTGACAGACGCTGGGGCCGCTGGCTTGTTCTGTTCCACTTCATGTTATATACACTGTGTGATCACTGAAGGAAGAAGGTAAATGAGGGGGAACAAGAAAACATGGAAAACAGGATTTGTAGGGTGAGGTCTGTAGTGTGCGCCAAGATGGCTCATGGTGGGGCTGGGAGGGCGCTACATCTGAGACACAAAGCCTTGTATGAGATGATAGGAGTTATCATCATGAATTCCTATCACGTGTCCTGACAGCTGGGACCTCCGATCATCGTATAATGGACACTTGTGGGGTGACAATGGACCAGTAACATCACTCTAGTACCTGGTACCAAAAACCCAAGGACAAAACAAATACTGAAACCTTGTATAAAGTGTCAATAATTCCGCATTATATTAAGTGCGCGAGTGATTTGTTACTATTGGCGCCAATTACTTTGCTCTCTGTATGGCGCCACATGCTAGTACCTGGTACAAGACTAAGGATGAAGTGCCTGGCAATAGGCTGCAAGCACAAAAAGCAAATGCTAGCGCTTGGTGCCAGGCTCAGGGAAAAAACATTGGCACCCGACTCATCAGCACATTGCCACTTAGTAATTTGGTTCGGTTTGAAAGCCCACCTGGAATTATATCCCCTGTAACATCTGTCCAACATGGCCTTTATGTCAAGACCCCATACCCCGGCTGACTAGGTGCAGAGAAGTGGGACAGTAAATGGGAAAACTTCAGAAGATTGCTTTGATTCGAGTATTTGCAGATTTTTCGCCTCTTTTGTTTTTTGCCATCCTTGTCTGATTGGAACCAAATGTGCTATGACTATACTGAGGTCTCGTCTTATCCCAAGGGTATAACGAATGCAGGTCCATAATAAATACTAATACTCACCTCCCCTATCCTCTCCTGACCGCCCTATAGGCGTCCACTGCTCCCTTGGGGTCCTCTTTTGGCCCTTAGAGTGACTGGGGACCTGCTGAGGCCTATAATTGGGTCTCTATGGTCACATGGGGCGTGCTGACATTCTGGTATTTTAATGCAAACTTAATGACCTCAGTGCACCCCACATGAATGCGAAAACCCATTCCCAGGTTTTGGCAGTCCATCAGGTCTGTGACAAGATCCAGGAGCCTGAAGGAGGTCAGCGGAGCCCGATGGAACCCAAGAGAGGTGATAGATGGTGAGTGGTTACTATGGATGTTTATTATGTTTCGGCACCTCTCCTGGGCATCCACTTATTATGCTGTGGGGTCTGAAGAGACCTCAGACTATAATAGTGATTCATGAATGCAAAGCCCCAATCATTACAAATTCAGTTGAACCTGAATTTTTTGGAAACTTCCTTCTGATTCCAGTTTATACGGCGATTTCCTCATTTCTAATACATACAGTTGGCATGAGACTGCAGAAATGGAGGTGCACTGTCGTAGCAGACACACACTATGGCGGGTTTATTGGTTTAAGCAATCCTTCCATCTATACCCCTACATGCAATGAACTCTCCTTATTATAGTGTGATTTCTGTAACATAGTATATTTTTGTTTTTGGGTGGACTTCCCCTTTAATTATCCAGTAACTTTTCTGTAAAGTAACTTTCAGACACAATTAGCGCAGCGTTAATTACTGACCCTTATAGAACAGTGCCGGCCCATCCAAATCCTGCAAAGGGCAATGACATAATAACAATTTGACAGGGGAATTTTGATGCAGAAAACAAACAAGATGTGTCAGGGAACCATATGGCGGCGGTTTATATCTGAGAATATTTACTAAAGGATACAAAGCCTAGAGGCGGCTCAGAGTCCATTTGTTTCAGACAAGCTGCTGGTAGCGCGGGTCGTAATGTATTTCTGCTTTAATACGGGAACGCTTTTCATGGCGCCGGTCTGCGGAGAACGCACAGATTATTCTGTTTAATGCTCAGAGACCGCACTTTATAAGAGAGTGACAGCAGGATCGCCAATTAAGGAGTCTCCCGCCTGGTGAAGACTTTCATATGTGGCGGGAGGCGGTGAACATGGTGCACGCTATCACTGGATTTTAAAGGAGATGTTACACAAATTAACACATCCGAGATACCAACAGCTCCGTCAAGTGTATCAAGGAAGTTATTTAGCGATGACATTACCCCAGGCGTGGAGTATATTACATTCTGGTAATTATATGTCCTCTATATCCCCATGTACTGGCGTCTTCCAACTCCATCACTGACTTACAGAGAAAACAGGAAAATGGATCTAAAGGGGAAGTCTGGTATTATGTAGACGTCTGGTGGTAAATTATATACCCCGACCAGGAAGGAACTGGCCGAATACCGGACTCAGGGCTAGTAGGATATCGGAGCTTCATCATTATATTAATAAGTTACACCATATTCTAATTTACTTTATGCGGTGCGCCAATATCATTGTGCTGTAACACAAGTGTCATGGCGTCTGCATGTCCCACATCGAGGTTGGGCCTAAGAGGTCCCCTGAGGCCGTGACATCACCCAAAGAGGAGCCCTGGAGAGGAGAGGTGAGTATCAGTGCTTATTATATTCGGAATCTCCCGTGCACCTCTGATTATTATACTCTGGGATCTGGAGGGGGATAAACCCAACATTATTAGAGAATGTGTAACATACTGATACGTTCATCTTTATAGTCAGCCAAAATTATTTGCAAAAGGTGATTCCATTTTATTTTTAAAATGTAAATTAGAGCATCAAAAGTGGTTGCAAAACTGTAAATCCCCTTAAAGAGAGACCCCCGAACCATCTGAGCTTACACTCTATTAGGAATAAAAGGGAAATATATAAGAGATGGGGGTGAAACAGTCAAAGTCTGATCCCTGATGTGAATTAGACTCTCATTTCTTCTTTATACAGAGACTAATCTGACCAGAACTGACTTGACTTGAGCCTCTGACTTTCAAGTGTTTTCTGAGTCAGACTGTAATTGCTTTGCCTTTGATGACTGGAAGTGCAAAGAGTCTGAATCTCTCAGAAGGTGCGAGGTGAAACAGTTCTCCCCCGAGTCTCAGGTCCAGATGACTCTACGGTCAGAATTAAGATTAGGGACTCCAATGGGGCACACCCCGAAAATGGGACAGAGACCAGTGCACAAATAATAGAGGGCGTCAGGAGTAGAGGAGCTGCATTGTATCTAGTGATACTACATTGTATCCAGTGATGATACATTGTATCTCTTGTAACATCAGCACTGTGGCCCGAAAATAAAACACTGGCCCAAAACTGCATTCACCTTCTGCATGAATAACCTTTCAGTAAGTGCACAACATATCGAGCGACCCTTATGTGAGGTGCAGGAGGGAGAGGAGAGAGCAATATATATCCAGAAGAAAGCAATATATACCCAAGAAGAGAGAAACATATACCCAGAAGAGAGCAACATATACCCAAGAAGAGAGCAACATATACCCAGAAGAGAGCAACATATACCCAGAGGAGAGCAGCATATACCCAGAGGAGAGCAACATATACCCAGAGGAGAGCAACATATACCCAGAAGAGAGCAACATATACCCAGAAGAGAGCAACATATACCCAGAAGAGAGCAACATATACCCAGAAGAAAGCAACATGTATCCAGAAGAGAGCAACATATACCCAGAAGAGAGCAACATATACCCAGAAAAGAGCAACATATACCCACAGGAGAGCAACATATACCCAGAAGAGAGCAACATATACCCAGAGGAGAGCAACATATACCCAAGAAGAGAGCAACATATACCCAGAGGAGAGCAACATATACCCAGAAGAGAGCAACATATACCCACAGGAGAGCAACATATACCCAGAAGAGAGCAACATATACCCAGAGGAGAGCAACATATACCCAAGAAGAGAGCAACATATACCCAGAGGAGAGCAACATATATCCGGAAGAGAGCAACATATACCCAGAGGAGAGCAACATATACCCAGAAGAGAGCAACATATACCCAGAGGAGAGCAACATATATCCGGAAAAGAGCAACATATACCCAGAAGAGAGCAACATATATCCAGAAGAGAGCAACATATGCCCAGAGGAGAGCAACATATACCCAGAAGAGAGCAACATATACCCAGAAGAGAGCAACATATACCCAAGAAGAGAGCAACATATACCCAGAAGAGAGCAACATATATCCAGAGGAGAGCAACATATACCCACAGGAGAGCAACAAATACCCACAGGAGAGCAACATATACCCACAGGAGAGCAACATATACCCAGAAGAGAGCAACATATATCCAGAAGAGAGTAACATATACCCAGAAGAGAGCAACATATACCCAGAAGAGAGCAACATATACCCAAGAAGAGAGCAACATATACCCAGAAGAGAGCAACATATATCCAGAGGAGAGCAACATATACCCAGAGGAGAGCAACATATACCCACAGGAGAGCAACATATACCCACAGGAGAGCAACATATACCCAGAAGAGAGCAACATATACCCAGAGGAGAGCAACATATATCCGGAAGAGAGCAACATATACCCAGAAGAGAGCAACATATATCCAGAAGAGAGTAACATATACCCAGAAGAGAGCAACATATACCCAGAAGAGAGCAACATATACCCAAGAAGAGAGCAACATATACCCAGAAGAGAGCAACATATATCCAGAGGAGAGCAACATATACCCAGAGGAGAGCAACATATACCCACAGGAGAGCAACATATACCCAGAGGAGAGCAACATATACCCAGAGGAGAGCAACATATACCCAGAAGAGAGCAACATATAGACAGAAGAGAGCAACATATATCCAGAAGAGAGCAACATATACCCAGAGGAGAGCAACATATACCCAGAAGAGAGCAACATATAGACAGAAGAGAGCAACATATATCCAGAAGAGAGCAACATATACCCAGAGGAGAGCAACATATACCCAGAGGAGAGTAACATATACCCAGAAGAGAGCAACATATACCCAGAAGAGAGCAACATATACCCAGAGGAGAGCAACATATACCCAGAGGAGAGCAACATATACCCAGAGGAGAGCAACATATACCCAGAAGAGAGCAACATATACCCAGAAGAGAGCAACATATACCCAGAAGAGAGCAACATATACCCAGAAGAAAGCAACATATATCCAGAAGAGAGCAACATATACCCAGAGGAGAGCAACATATACCCAGAAGAGAGCAACATATACCCAGAGGAGAGCAACATATACCCAGAAGAGAGCAACATATACCCAGAGGAGAGCAACATATACCCAGAAGAGAGCAACATATACCCAAGAAGAGAGCAACATATACCCAGAAGAGAGCAACATATATCCAGAAGAGAGTAACATATACCCAGAAGAGAGCAACATATACCCAGAGGAGAGCAACATATATCCGGAAGAGAGCAACATATACCCAGAAGAGAGCAACATATATCCAGAAGAGAGTAACATATACCCAGAAGAGAGCAACATATACCCAAGAAGAGAGCAACATATACCCAGAAGAGAGCAACATATATCCAGAAGAGAGGAACATATACCCAGAAGAGAGCAACATATACCCAGAGGAGAGCAACATATATCCGGAAGAGAGCAACATATACCCAGAAGAGAGCAACATATATCCAGAAGAGAGTAACATATACCCAGAAGAGAGCAACATATATCCAGAGGAGAGCAACATATACCCAGAGGAGAGCAACATATACCCAAAGGAGAGCAACATATACCCACAGGAGAGCAACATATACCCAGAAGAGAGCAACATATACCCAGAGGAGAGCAACATATACCCAGAAGAGAGCAACATATACCCAAGAAGAGAGCAACATATACCCAGAAGAGAGCAACATATATCCAGAAGAGAGTAACATATACCCAGAAGAGAGCAACATATACCCAGAGGAGAGCAACATATACCCAGAAGAGAGCAACATATACCCAGAAGAGAGCAACATATATCCGGAAGAGAGCAGCATATACCCAGAAGAGAGCAACATATACCCACAGGAGAGCAACATATACCCAGAAGAGAGCAACATATACTCAGAGGAGAGCAACATATACCCAGAAGAGAGCAACATATACCCAAGAAGAGAGCAACATATACCCAGAAGAGAGCAACATATATCCAGAAGAGAGTAACATATACCCAGAAGAGAGCAACATATACCCAGAGGAGAGCAACATATATCCGGAAGAGAGCAACATATACCCAGAAGAGAGCAACATATATCCAGAAGAGAGTAACATATACCCAGAAGAGAGCAACATATACCCAGAAGAGAGCAACATATACCCAAGAAGAGAGCAACATATACCCAGAAGAGAGCAACATATATCCAGAGGAGAGCAACCTATACCCAGAGGAGAGCAACATATACCCACAGGAGAGCAACATATACCCACAGGAGAGCAACATATACCCAGAGGAGAGCAACATATACCCAGAAGAGAGCAACATATACCCAGAAGAGAGCAACATATACCCAGAAGAGAGCAACATATAGACAGAAGAGAGCAACATATATCCAGAAGAGAGCAACATATACCCAGAGGAGAGCAACATATACCCAGAGGAGAGTAACATATACCCAGAAGAGAGCAACATATACCCAGAAGAGAGCAACATATACCCAGAGAAGAGCAACATATACCCAGAAGAGAGCAACATATACCCAGAAGAGAGCAACATATACCCAGAAGAAAGCAACATATATCCAGAAGAGAGCAACATATACCCAGAGGAGAGCAACATATACCCAGAAGAGAGCAACATATACCCACAGGAGAGCAACATATACCCAGAAGAGAGCAACATATACCCAGAGGAGAGCAACATATACCCAGAAGAGAGCAACATATACCCAAGAAGAGAGCAACATATACCCAGAAGAGAGCAACATATATCCAGAAGAGAGTAACATATACCCAGAAGAGAGCAACATATACCCAGAGGAGAGCAACATATACCCAGAGGAGAGCAACATATACCCAGAAGAGAGCAATATATACCCAGAGGAGAGCAACATATACCCAGAAGAGAGCAACATATACCCAGAAGAGAGCAACATATATCCGGAAGAGAGCAGCATATACCCAGAAGAGAGCAACATATACCCACAGGAGAGCAACATATACCCAGAAGAGAGCAACATATACCCAAGAAGAGAGCAACATATACCCAGAAGAGAGCAACATATATCCGGAAGAGAGCAACATATACCCAAGAAGAGAGCAACATATACCCAGAAGAGAGCAACATATATCCAGAAGAGAGTAACATATACCCAGAAGAGAGCAACATATACCCAGAGGAGAGCAACATATATCCGGAAGAGAGCAACATATACCCAGAAGAGAGCAACATATATCCAGAAGAGAGTAACATATACCCAGAAGAGAGCAACATATATCCAGAGGAGAGCAACATATACCCAGAGGAGAGCAACATATACCCACAGGAGAGCAACATATACCCACAGGAGAGCAACATATACCCAGAAAAGAACAACATATACCCAGAGGAGAGCAACATATACCCAGAAGAGAGCAACATATACCCAAGAAGAGAGCAACATATACCCAGAAGAGAGCAACATATATCCAGAAGAGAGTAACATATACCCAGAAGAGCAACATATACCCAGAGGAGAGCAACATATACCCAGAAGAGAGCAACATATACCCAGAAGAGAGCAACATATATCCGGAAGAGAGCAGCATATACCCAGAAGAGAGCAACATATACCCACAGGAGAGCAACATATACCCAGAAGAGAGCAACATATACCCAGAGGAGAGCAACATATACCCAGAAGAGAGCAACATATACCCAAGAAGAGAGCAACATATACCCAGAAGAGAGCAACATATATCCAGAAGAGAGTAACATATACCCAGAAGAGAGCAACATATACCCAGAGGAGAGCAACATATATCCGGAAGAGAGCAACATATACCCAGAAGAGAGCAACATATATCCAGAAGAGAGTAACATATACCCAGAAGAGAGCAACATATACCCAGAAGAGAGCAACATATACCCAAGAAGAGAGCAACATATACCCAGAAGAGAGCAACATATATCCAGAGGAGAGCAACATATACCCAGAGGAGAGCAACATATACCCACAGGAGAGCAACATATACCCACAGGAGAGCAACATATACCCAGAGGAGAGCAACATATACCCAGAAGAGAGCAACATATACCCAGAAGAGAGCAACATATACCCAGAAGAGAGCAACATATAGACAGAAGAGAGCAACATATATCCAGAAGAGAGCAACATATACCCAGAGGAGAGCAACATATACCCAGAGGAGAGCAACATATACCCAGAGGAGAGCAACATATACCCAGAAGAGAGCAACATATACCCAGAAGAGAGCAACATATACCCAGAAGAAAGCAACATATATCCAGAAGAGAGCAACATATACCCAGAGGAGAGCAACATATACCCAGAAGAGAGCAACATATACCCACAGGAGAGCAACATATACCCAGAAGAGAGCAACATATACCCAGAGGAGAGCAACATATACCCAGAAGAGAGCAACATATACCCAAGAAGAGAGCAACATATACCCAGAAGAGAGCAACATATATCCAGAAGAGAGTAACATATACCCAGAAGAGAGCAACATATACCCAGAGGAGAGCAACATATACCCAGAGGAGAGCAACATATACCCAGAAGAGAGCAACATATACCCAGAGGAGAGCAACATATACCCAGAAGAGAGCAACATATAACCAGAAGAGAGCAACATATATCCGGAAGAGAGCAGCATATATCCAGAAGAGAGCAACATATACCCACAGGAGAGCAACATATACCCAGAAGAGAGCAACATATACCCAGAGGAGAGCAACATATACCCAGAAGAGAGCAACATATACCCAAGAAGAGAGCAACATATACCCAGAAGAGAGCAACATATATCCAGAAGAGAGTAACATATACCCAGAAGAGAGCAACATATACCCAGAGGAGAGCAACATATATCCGGAAGAGAGCAACATATACCCAGAAGAGAGCAACATATACCCAGAAGAGAGCAACATATGCCCAGAAGAGAGCAACATATATCCAGAAGAGAGTAACATATACCCAGAAGAGAGCAACATATACCCAGAAGAGAGCAACATATACCCAAGAAGAGAGCAACATATACCCAGAAGAGAGCAACATATATCCAGAGGAGAGCAACATATACCCAGAGGAGAGCAACATATACCCACAGGAGAGCAACATATACCCACAGGAGAGCAACATATACCCAGAGGAGAGCAACATATACCCAGAAGAGAGCAACATATACCCAGAAGAGAGCAACATATACCCAGAAGAGAGCAACATATAGACAGAAGAGAGCAACATATATCCAGAAGAGAGCAACATATACCCAGAGGAGAGCAACA
The DNA here is from genome assembly GCF_031893055.1 of Leptodactylus fuscus. NCBI lineage: Eukaryota > Metazoa > Chordata > Amphibia > Anura > Leptodactylidae > Leptodactylus > Leptodactylus fuscus. The sequence goes on along the minus strand of NC_134273.1, from coordinate 4,031,729 downwards.
TATACCCAGAGGAGAGTAACATATACCCAGAGGAGAGCAACATATACCCAGAAGAGAGCAACATATACCCAGAGGAGAGCAACATATACCCAGAAGAGAGCAACATATACCCAGAAGAGAGCAACATATACCCAGAAGAGAGCAACATATACCCAGAAGAAAGCAACATATACCCAGAGGAGAGCAACATATACCCAGAAGAGAGCAACATATACCCAGAAGAGAGCAACATATACCCAGAAGAGAGCAACATATACCCAGAAGAAAGCAACATATACCCAGAGGAGAGCAACATATACCCAGAGGAGAGTAACATATACCCAGAAGAGAGCAACATATACCCAGAAGAGAGTAACATATACCCAGAGGAGAGCAACATATACCCAGAAGAGAGCAACATATACCCAGAAGAGAGCAACATATACCCAGAAGAGAGCAACATATACCCAGAAGAAAGCAACATATATCCAGAAGAGAGCAACATATACCCAGAGGAGAGCAACATATACCCAGAAGAGAGCAACATATACCCACAGGAGAGCAACATATACCCAGAAGAGAGCAACATATACCCAGAGGAGAGCAACATATACCCAGAAGAGAGCAACATATACCCAAGAAGAGAGCAACATATACCCAGAAGAGAGCAACATATATCCAGAAGAGAGTAACATATACCCAGAAGAGAGCAACATATACCCAGAGGAGAGCAACATATACCCAGAGGAGAGCAACATATACCCAGAAGAGAGCAACATATACCCAGAGGAGAGCAACATATACCCAGAAGAGAGCAACATATAACCAGAAGAGAGCAACATATATCCGGAAGAGAGCAGCATATATCCAGAAGAGAGCAACATATACCCACAGGAGAGCAACATATACCCAGAAGAGAGCAACATATACCCAGAGGAGAGCAACATATACCCAGAAGAGAGCAACATATACCCAAGAAGAGAGCAACATATACCCAGAAGAGAGCAACATATATCCAGAAGAGAGTAACATATACCCAGAAGAGAGCAACATATACCCAGAGGAGAGCAACATATATCCGGAAGAGAGCAACATATACCCAGAAGAGAGCAACATATACCCAGAAGAGAGCAACATATGCCCAGAAGAGAGCAACATATATCCAGAAGAGAGTAACATATACCCAGAAGAGAGCAACATATACCCAGAAGAGAGCAACATATACCCAAGAAGAGAGCAACATATACCCAGAAGAGAGCAACATATATCCAGAGGAGAGCAACATATACCCAGAGGAGAGCAACATATACCCACAGGAGAGCAACATATACCCACAGGAGAGCAACATATACCCAGAGGAGAGCAACATATACCCAGAAGAGAGCAACATATACCCAGAAGAGAGCAACATATACCCAGAAGAGAGCAACATATAGACAGAAGAGAGCAACATATATCCAGAAGAGAGCAACATATACCCAGAGGAGAGCAACATATACCCAGAGGAGAGTAACATATACCCAGAAGAGAGCAACATATACCCAGAAGAGAGCAACATATACCCAGAGGAGAGCAACATATACCCAGAAGAGAGCAACATATACCCAGAAGAGAGCAACATATACCCAGAAGAGAGCAACATATACCCAGAAGAAAGCAACATATATCCAGAAGAGAGCAACATATACCCAGAGGAGAGCAACATATACCCAGAAGAGAGCAACATATACCCACAGGAGAGCAACATATACCCAGAAGAGAGCAACATATACCCAGAGGAGAGCAACATATACCCAGAGGAGAGCAACATATACCCAAGAAGAGAGCAACATATACCCAAGAAGAGAGCAACATATACCCAGAAGAGAGCAACATATATCCAGAAGAGAGTAACATATACCCAGAAGAGAGCAACATATACCCAGAGGAGAGCAACATATATCCGGAAGAGAGCAACATATACCCAGAAGAGAGCAACCTATATCCAGAAGAGAGTAACATATACCCAGAAGAGAGCAACATATACCCAGAAGAGAGCAACATATACCCAAGAAGAGAGCAACATATACCCAGAAGAGAGCAACATATATCCAGAGGAGAGCAACATATACCCAGAGGAGAGCAACATATACCCAGAGGAGAGCAACATATACCCACAGGAGAGCAACATATACCCAGAAGAGAGCAACATATACCCAGAGGAGAGCAACATATACCCAGAAGAGAGCAACATATACCCAGAGGAGAGCAACATATACCCAGAAGAGAGCAACATATATCCAGAAGAGAGCAACATATACCCAGAGGAGAGCAACATATACCCAGAAGAGAGCAACATATACCCACAGGAGAGCAACATATACCCAGAAGAGAGCAACATATACCCAGAGGAGAGCAACATATACCCAGAGGAGAGCAACATATACCCAAGAAGAGAGCAACATATACCCAAGAAGAGAGCAACATATACCCAGAAGAGAGCAACATATATCCAGAAGAGAGTAACATATACCCAGAAGAGAGCAACATATACCCAGAGGAGAGCAACATATATCCGGAAGAGAGCAACATATACCCAGAAGAGAGCAACCTATATCCAGAAGAGAGTAACATATACCCAGAAGAGAGCAACATATACCCAGAAGAGAGCAACATATACCCAAGAAGAGAGCAACATATACCCAGAAGAGAGCAACATATATCCAGAGGAGAGCAACATATACCCAGAGGAGAGCAACATATACCCAGAGGAGAGCAACATATACCCAGAGGAGAGCAACATATACCCAGAAGAGAGCAACATATACCCAGAGGAGAGCAACATATACCCAGAAGAGAGCAACATATATCCAGAGGAGAGCAACATATACCCAGAAGAGAGCAACATATATCCAGAAGAGAGTAACATATACCCAGAAGAGAGCAACATATACCCAGAGGAGAGCAACATATACCCAGAAGAGAGCAACATATACCCAGAAGAGAGCAACATATATCTGGAAGAGAGCAGCATATACCCAGAAGAGAGCAACATATACCCAGAAGAGAGCAACATATACCCAGAAGAGAGCAACATATACCCACAGGAGAGCAACATATACCCAGAAGAGAGCAACATATACCCAGAAGAGAGCAACATATACCCAGAAGAGAGCAACATATACCCACAGGAGAGCAACATATACCCAGAAGAGAGCAACATATACCCAGAAGAGAGCAACATATAACCAGAAGAGAGCAACATATACCCAAGAAGAGAGCAACATATACCCAGAAGAGAGCAACATATACCCAAGAAGAGAGCAACATATATCCAGAAGAGAGCAACATATATCCAGAAGAGAGTAACATATATCCAGAAGAGAGTAACATATACCCAGAAGAGAGCAGCATATACCCAGAGGAGAGCAACATATATCCAGAAGAGAGCAACATATATCCAGAAGAGAGCAACATATACCCAGAGGAGAGCAACATATACCCGGAAGAGAGCAACATATACCCGGAAGAGAGCAACATATAACCAGAAGAGAGCAACATATACCCAAGAAGAGAGCAACATATACCCAAGAAGAGAGCAACATATACCCAGAAGAGAGTAACATATACCCAGAAGAGAGCAACATATACCCAGAAGAGAACAACATATACCCAGAAGAGAGCAACATATACCCAGAAGAGAGCAACATATACCCAGAGGAGAGCAGCATATACCCAGAGGAGAGCAACATATACCCAGAGGAGAGCAACATATACCCAGAGGAGAGCAGCATATACCCAGAGGAGAGCAGCATATACCCAGAGGAGAGCAACATATACCCAGAGGAGAGCAGCATATACCCAGAGGAGAGCAGCATATACCCAGAAGAGAGCAACATATACTCGGAGGAAAAAGTTAGGTTTTCTTCCTTGACACGCTGTAGACAATGCCCAGGATCAGTTTACACTGCAGAGGATCACAAGATGTTAAAGATTCATCAGCGTATAATGAACATTTCTGCAACTTTCTAATAGTCTATGTTTATACCACCTTTTAGTTGACTTACTTTGACACAGCATTTTGCCTCCACCTTTGGCAGAATTTGGGCGTATTTTGTCACATTTAAGTAATGCGCCTTTTTTTGGAAAGTCACACCGACATGTCTAGCAAGTTGAAAAATTTGAGCTCAAACTAGATGTGCCAGGATGTGTCACATTGATGCCATAGTCTAGTCGTAACCCCAGTAGTACATCGGGGCCTTTGCTAATTCACAAAATCTGCACTGACCTAAAAGTTATCACAGCTGAGGGTTTGTTACACTTGTATCCAGTCTGTTCAATCCTCAATCATCAAGTCTAAAAATTACATACTCCTGGCCTAAAGATAAGCATAGAAACATACAAATGTATCTCTCCGGTCTGCACTGATGCATTGGAACAAACCCTCAGCACTGCTAGGTCAGGCTATTGTTTCAGCCCTGAATGTCAGGACAAACGTCTCTGCCTTGACCCCCCCGTTGTGGCCCCCACAGATACAGAACATTTCCTTCTCCGGGGCTGCTGGTTTTATGCAGGTAAATTCCTCAGAAACAGCAGATTTGTTATGACCAGATGTCGGAGCGTTGTAAAGTGTCACTTTTACCAGAGTCAGCTCCGCGTTCCTGCTTTAGTATGTGCTTCTTCAATGGAGACATTTTATAGAACACAAATGCCACGTTCCAAACCGTCAAACAAAGAAAACATGCAAAAAAAATCATGTGTCATAAAGATGTAGAATCCGCCATGTCGGGAGGAAAACCATCATATAATGGATAGAAAGAACCAGGAGGGAGAACCAGCCGGGGGATTCATGGAGATGCTGCTCAACCGTTCACAAGTTACTCACTGCAGTACAAGGTACAGCCTCAAGGGGTCGCTGTGTCCTCTTTGTTCTTCTGGTCGGTGCGGTCCCAGGGGTCAGACCCCAACAATCACAGTAGTCCAGCTACATATCATCACCTGCAGCATAATAACATATCACCTGACCCCGTCCTGAGACATAATAACATATCACCTGACCCCGTCCTGTCCTGAGACATAATAACATATCACCTGACCCTGTCCTGTCCTGAGACATAATAACATATCACCTGACCCTGTCCTGTCCTGAGACATAATAACATATCACCTGACCCTGTCCTGTCCTGAGACATAATAACATATCACCTGACCCTGTCCTTTCCTGAGACATAATAACATATCACCTGACCCCGTCCTGTCCTGAGACATAATAACATATCATCTGACCCCGTCCTGAGACATAATAACATATCACCTGACCCCGTCCTGAGACATAATAACATATCACCTGACCCCGTCCTGTCCTGAGACATAATAACATATCACCTGACCCCGTCCTGTCCTGAGACATAATAACATATCACCTGACCCCATCCTGAGACATAATAACATATCACCTGACCCCATCCTGAGACATAATGACATATCATCTGACCCCGTCCTGAGACATAATAACATATCACCTGACCCCGTCCTGAGACATAATAACATATCACCTGACCCCGTCCTGAGACATAATAACATATCATCTGACCCCGTCCTGAGACATAATAACATATCATCTGACCCCATCCTGAGACATAATAACATATCATCTGACCCCATCCTGAGACATAATAACATATCATCTGACCCCGTCCTGAGACATAATAACATATCACCTGACCCCGTCCTGAGACATAATAACATATCACCTGACCCCGTCCTGAGACACAATAACATAACATCTGACCCCGTCCTGAGACACAATAACATATCACCTGACCCCCGTCCTGAGACACAATAACATATCTCCTGACCCCGTCCTGAGACATAATAACATATCACCTGACCCCGTCCTGAGACATAATAACATATCACCTGACCCCGTCCTGAGACATAATAACATATCACCTGACCCCGTCCTGAGACACAATAACATATCACCTGACCCCGTCCTGTCCTGAGACATAATAACATATCACCTGACCCCGTCCTGAGACACAATAACATATCACCTGACCCCGTCCTGTCCTGAGACATAATAACATATCACCTGACCCCGTCCTGAGACATAATAACATATCACCTGACCCCGTCCTGAGACATAATAACATATCACCTGACTCCGTCCTGAGACACAATAACATAACATCTGACCCCGTCCTGAGACACAATAACATATCACCTGACCCCATCCTGAGACATAATAACATATCATCTGACCCCGTCCTGAGACATAATAACATATCACCTGACCCTGTCCTGAGACATAATAACATATCACCTGACCCCGTCCTGAGACATAATAACATATCACCTGACCCCATCCTGTCCTGAGACATAATAACATATCACCTGACCCTGTCCTGAGACATAATAACATATCACCTGACCCCGTCCTGTCCTGAGACATAATAACATATCACCTGACCCCGTCCTGAGACATAATAACATATCACCTGACCCCGTCCTGTCCTGAGACATAATAACATATCACCTGACCCTGTCCTGAGACATAATAACATATCACCTGACCCTGTCCTGAGACATAATAACATATCACCTGACCCCGTCCTGTCCTGAGACATAATAACATATCACCTGACCCCGTCCTGAGACATAATAACATATCACCTGACCCCATCCTGAGACATAATAACATATCACCTGACCCTGTCCTGAGACATAATAACATATCACCTGACCCCATCCTGAGACATAATAACATATCACCTGACCCCGTCCTGAGACATAATAACATATCACCTGACCCCGTCCTGAGACATAATAACATATCACCTGACCCCGTCCTGAGACATAATAACATATCACCTGTACTGTACTATATTAGAATTCTGGCTTGGTGATAGAGGACACACTTTACTGCACCATCTATATCCAGCCAGGCTATACACTGCTTGTCCTGATCCTCCTGTTTCTGAAGCACTTTAAGTAAAACGACGAGTGGAGTGACGCCATTTTCCCTATACATGTGGATTTAGATGTCGTTCACTGCCTGAGAAGAGCAGGGTGACATACTTTATGGGCCAGTAACATTGTAATGGTGCAGCAGGAAGCAGAGGATAAATGTGCGGGACAATCCTGTAAGATTTTGTGACATGGCGGGTTTACCTGCTCCCATCCAGATCTTTCCTGCACAGTATTCTAGGTCTAGATCAGGTACAATTTGGCTGATCCGCTTTAGAGCTGGAGATCCAGGAGGTTTTACATGATAATGTAGTTGGCGCAGGTTCACCAACAGTGAGAGTCGCTACAATTGTTCAGATATGTTTTTTGGCTGGATGAGTCCTCTGGTAATGTCTCCTGGCAGGAGAACTGATGACAGCTCCAGTCCTCACAGATGTTCATTGTGTCTCATCTGAACTCTCTGAGCTCTGCTACATCTTATAGACGACATTCAAGGCTCATCAGATCCTAAATATATGGGATTGTAGTTCTATAATTAATCCTCGTAGAGTAAGAGGTATCACATTGCTGTTACTAATGACTTATGCGGGATGAGGGTTATCTTTTAGGACTGTAGTGATAGGCACTGGTGGTTATTAAATTAAAGGGGCATCGTGACATACTGGAGGGGGCTTGTACTGGGGCAGTGGGAGGGGATTATACTGGTGCAGTGGGAGGGGGTTGTACTGGGGCAGTGGGAGGGAAGTTTTTTTTCCCCAGCACCCAGCAACTACTGCACCCAAAAACTCCGACCATTTTAATTTTTGAAATTTTCCAGTAGTGCATTCCCCCCCCCCCCTTGGCTTATACTCGAGTCAATAAGGTTTCCCAGTTTTTTGTGGTAAAATTAGGGGCCTCAGCTTATATTCGGGTCGGCTTATAATAGAGTATATACGGTATATATATCTCTATATACACAGCCTGGACACTGTATACTACACTTTATATATATTGCTCAAAAAAATAAAGGGCCCCTCCAATAACACCTCCTAGACCTGAATGAGATCTTCTCATTGAATACTTTGCACTGTACAAAGTGGAATGTGATGACAACAAAATCACACAAAAATCATCAATGGAAATCACATTTATTAACCAATGAATTCCTAGATGTGATCAATCGGATTGAGGTCTGGGGAACGGGCGGACAGTCCATAGCTTCAATGACTTCATCTTGCAGGAACTGCTGACACACTCCGGCCACATGAGGTCTGGCATTGTCCTTCATTAGGAGGAACCCAGGGCCAACCGCACCAGCATATGGTCTCACAAGAGGTCTGAGGATCTCATCTCGGTACCTAATGGCAGTCAGGCTACCTCTGGTTGACCCACTGCCAAACCGGTCATGCTGAAGGGTGTTGCAGGCAGCAGATCGCTCTTCACGGCGTCTTCAGACTCTGTCACGTCTGTCACATGTGCTCAATGTGAACCTGCTTTCATCTGGTATTCTGTGGCAAATGCCAAGCGTCCTGCACGGTGTTGGGCTGTGAGCACAACCCCCATCTGTGGACGTCGGGCCCTCATACCATCCTCACGGAGTCGGTTTCTAACCGTTTGTGTAGACACATGCACATTTGTGGCCTGCTGGAGGTCATTTTGCAGGGCTCTGGCAGTGCTCGTTCTGTTCCTCCTTGCACAAAGGCGGAAGTAGCAGTCCTGCTGCTGGGTTGGTGCCTTCCTATGGCCCCCTCCACGTCTCATGGTGTACTGGCCTGTCTCCTGGTAGCGCCCTCCACCTTCTGGACACTGCGCTGATAGACACAGCAAACCTTGCCACAACTGGCATTGATGTGTCCTGGATGAGCTGCACTCGCTGAGCTACTGTGTGGGGTGTAGAGTCCGTCTTATGACCAAAACATCATATCTCGCCTGCTGCCTTCTGGTGTCTGTCTATGTCTGTCCTTCTGTGTGTCTGTCTGTGTGTACGGCTATGGATGTACATCGATCCGTCTCCATGCATCCCTCTCCATGCATCCCTCTCCATGCATCCCTCTCCATGCATCCCTCTCCATGCATCCCTCACCATGCATCCCTCTCTCTGTACAGCCATTTTTCCGTACCTCTGTCCGTGTCTGATGAAAGTGCTGAATGTGAATGTGAACGTGCAGCTCATCCAACGTAATCCAGCAAAATAAATCTGTAAAAATAAATAAAATTAAAGCCGGCCGTACCTATGAGAGCTCCTATGAGAATTGACGTCTGAACAATAGCTGTGTCATCTGCCCCAGTGTGTGAATAAGGCCTCAGCATTGAGTGAAGAGCTACATACCTGCAGCGACCGTCAACTTCAAGATGTCAAGCTCAAATGACACAAGATGGCTCACGTAAAGAACTGTACACATTCCGCACCCAATGTGACATCATGGAATGTCGGTGATGTCATGTGGCATCTATAATACAGAGATCTGCAACATAAAACCTTCATGTACATGATGACATCACAGATATGTAACAGTGACCGCACCCATTTAAAACTACATCAGAGTTCAACATGGAAGAGCCCTGATATATCGGGACACATATAGAGTAAGAGCCCTGATATATCGGGACACATATAGAGTAAGAGCCCTGATATATCGGGACACATATAGAGTAAGAGCCCTGATATATCAGGACACATATAAAGTAAGAGCCCTGATATATCAGGACACATATAAAGTAAGAGCCCTGATATATCGGGACACATATAAAGTAAGAGCCCTGATATATCTGGGCACATATAAAGTAAGAGCCCTGATATATCTGGGCACATATAAAGTAAGAGCCCTGATATATCTGGGCACATATAAAGTAAGAGCCCTGATATATCGGGACACATATAAAGTAAGAGCCCTGATATATCGGGACACATATAAAGTAAGAGCCCTGATATATCTGGGCACATATAAAGTAAGAGCCCTGATATACAACCCATATATCACATATAACAACCCATTCCCCGGGTGTGCACATGGTCATAGAATGAGGCATCTCTAAGAACTGTCCATCCTGTAAAGAATTGTCCTGACAGCAGGAATCACATTGTACAGAGGTCTAGCTGAGATGTTGGCAGTGTTGATGGAACAATCCCGAACTTCAGACCCCCCCCCACCAATACAATGTGTGAAGCAGTCCGCACTAAGTGAAGAGCTACTTACCTGCACGTCTGTCTTCTTCAAGCTGTCAGGCTCTAGTGACACCAGATGGCTGACGTTGAGAACTTGACACATTCTACACATGATGTCACAGGGTGTCTATGATGTCATGCACTTTGCAATGTGACATGCTGTGTATGATAGCAGGGGTTTTATAATACATTCACCTGTAGAGATGATATTTAAGGAGTTTTATCCAGAATTTACCATTCTACTAATATAGTAAATGGGAACGTTCGGATGTTTGTGTGTTTGTTACTCGATCACACAAAAACGGCTGAGCAGATTTGGATAAAATTCAGCACATAGATAGTTTGTAACCGGGATTAACACATCGGCTACTTTTTATCCCATTAAATGACATGGCATCACCACTGTTATGAATTTATGTTCATATACTATATTACACTGCAGGAGATGTCAGTTATTTGCATTTTTGCTGATAAAGTTGCTGTGTTCTCTCTCTATGTAAGCACCCAGATAACACAGAAGCTGCTCAGACACTGAGATAGGAAAAACCCTTTTAATCTATATCTGCCAGATCTGCCAGATGTAGCAGTGCCAGGTATGCTGTGCCTATGCAGAGATGTAGCAGAGCTGGGTATGCTGTGCCTATGCAGTGATGTAGCAGGGCTGGGTATGCTGTACACATGCAGACATGTAACAGAGCTGGATATGCAGACATGTAGTAGATCTGGGTATGCTGTGCCTATGCAGAGATGTAGCAAACCTGGGTACGCTGTGCCTATGCGGAGATGTAACAGAGCTGGGTATGTTGTGCCTATGCAGAGATTTAATAGAGCTTTGTATGCAGAGATGTAGCAGAGCTGGGTATGCTGTGCCTATGCAGAGATGTAACAGAGCTGGGTATGTTGTGCCTATGCAGAGATTTAATAGAGCTTTGTATGCAGAGATGTAGCAGTGCCAGGTATGCTGTGCCTATGCAGAGATGTAGCAGAGCTGGGTATGCTGTGCCTATGCAGAGATGTAGCAGAGCTGGGTATGCTGTACACATGCAGACATGTAACAGAGCTGGATATGCTGTACACATGCAGACATGTAACAGAGCTGGATATGCAGACATGTAGTAGATCTGGGTATGCTGTGCCTATGCAGAGATGTAGCAAACCTGGGTACGCTGTGCCTATGCGGAGATGTAACAGAGCTGGGTATGTTGTGCCTATGCAGAGATTTAATAGAGCTTTGTATGCAGAGATGTAGCAGAGCTGGGTATGCTGTGCCTATGCAGAGATGCAGCAGAGCTGGGTATGTTATGTATATGCAGAGATGTAGCAGAGCTAAAACGCTGGAGCAGGCAGATCATTGACAGCAGCACTTTGCTCAGCTCCTTCTTTAACGCTGCGCTCCGGCTCCTGCATGTGTAGGTGTGAATAATCTGTAATGGGGCCCCTGCTATTTTGAATAGTTCTATATTTTATGGGTTAGAGTGACCCTTGGTGCCCCTTCAGGGCTTCATAGCAATTGCTACCTCTACACCCCTATTGCAACACACTTCATGCACTAGACTATCTGGCTACTGTATAACACTGCAGGGCCAAGCAATCCTGTCCTGTTTTCAAAGACAACCACCAGAGAAGTGAATGCAGCTGTGGATGTGACTAGAGTATAGGTTAATGTGTAACTCAGGATCAGCAGATAGATAACACGGTATTCTCAGATTGCTGTGTAACATGCCCGCACTCATCTGGACAGCGGGGGTCTAGTGAGATGCCACAAATCTATGTTATAAATGTATAGGGAGGGACCATCCCTTTACCAAGTTCCTGAAGTCCTCTGTCTAATGACGTTCATCATGGATCCCACTTTAATCTAGTAACAATGGCGGCCCGACAGTGCCTAGATGGCGTCCACCTTCTATTCTAAGACAATGAGCGTGCGAGGGGACGGCGGTGGCCTCGGCCTGAGCGCTCAGAACTGTATTTCACACAATTCACTGGAGATTTAACCAGAGGAGACACCTTGTTGGCGGCGACGCCAGAGAGAATTACTGCCTAAAAGCCCAGATCCGATCTGCAGCAGGAACTGAAATGTCTATTGACCCCGCTCGCTCTGGCGCCCCCTCCCCGCACGATCTGCACTGGGATTTTTCCCACCCCCTAATTTTCTTTCCACAGGAGAATATTTTCTGTAAATCTCTGAAGCTGTCACTTTCCCTTTATTTCCTCTCGCCCCGCGCGCTCCGCTTTCTGGGTCAGCGATCCTTTTTCTGTAGGCTTAATCTGTGCTGACAAAGCATCCACGACTTCGCAGGTTTTCCCTCTGATGATATTCTGAACGTCCAGATCGCAGTTCAAAATGGAGTCTGGAGAGACAGGTGAAGAAAATGTAACCGCCAAGGCGAGTGATACGCCTAATTACCCTCCCCACCCCCGCCGCCGTGGAAAAAAAAAAGGTCCTTTGAAATACATATAATTTAACTAAGGAGCCTTTAACTGGCAGGACCGCAGATGGGCAGACGCCGCGGATACAGAACATAAAAGTATGTGCGCCTTCACCAAACACAAGGCTGTCAGCATCTCCAAGAAATGCATTTCCTTTCTCCACACCACTTCTAATAATAACTATTTTTTTTTCATATCGCAGAGTCGAGTGTGCGTGCACGGAATAGCATCCAGGATGGAGAGGCTGCCCCAGTCATCACACAATAAAAGTTCTTCAACTTCCTAATAAACTTTGTCTTTTACTTTTTCACCACTTTGCACTTGCTCTCAGTGAATGGAAACGTCGCCTTGGCCTTGTCCTGCTCACACAGCTGCACAGATTGTTACAAGAGCTGCCAGACAATGTGACGAGTCTTGCAAGAAGAGAAACAATAAATAGGTTAAGAAAATGCAGAACTTTTCATTTTTCAGCAAGTGAGCTCCCCCTAGTGGTAGCAGCAGGTGGACAGACTTTTAGAATTTAACTCTATCAATCCAGGGTAGGATCAGAAGGGGTTTGCATCTTATTGTATTTATGGACTGGGCTAAAACCTGAAAGTATTTTGAAAGGGATTGTCCAAGATGTAAAAAAAAATGCTGTTGCTTCGAGCTTGGGGCTATTGAAGTGACTAAAGCTGAGCTGCAATACCAGACATACCCTGTGGACAGAAGTGGCGCTGTTTCTGGAAAAAAAAAGTCATGTTTATGTAATAGTGGACAATCCAGTTAAGGCACAATGTGAAGGTCTCAAGTAGCTGCTCCATTAAAGTGAATAAGAATGAGCTGCAATATCAGACAGACCCTGTGGACAGAAGCGGTGCTGTTTCTGGACAAAAGCAGCCATATTTATCTAATCCTGATCAGCCCCTCCCTTTAAGGCACACTTTCCAGGTCTCAAGTATCCACGACATTGAGCAAAGTCAAAGATACAGGGCTGGCAGAGTTGCTAACTCAAGCAATAGGTCAGGACCGGCAGAACAGGTTCCGAGCCAGGAACCAGGCTGAGGTGAAACAGAACATTGCAGGGACCAGCAAGGAACCAAAATTGCTCAATGGTGGAAGGGGCGGTATAAAACTAAGGCTAGTGCTAGAGAAAATTCTCACCAAACTGGTACAATCCCAATAAAATTGCTGGCGACCTTGCAAAAATTTGCAAAATGAATGTCACAAAGTTGAGCTCTCTCTAAATATAACTGAGCCTGTACATGGCCTATGGGAAATAACCAGAGGATGTGATAAGCAGCAGCAGGCGGGGCGCACAGCAGTACAATGGAGACGGCGAATAACGCCATTCGCCATTCCAGCCTTGTAATCCCTTGTAAGATTAAAACTGCAACCAAATCATTCAATGCTCTACAACCGACGTAAGATAAGTGCAGAAAATATTTATTAAGCGTGTCAGAAGCCGATTCTAAATCCTTCATCGTCTGTATTAAATATGTCACATTAATGAAATATACATGACACAGACTAAATATTTCACAGCGGTAAATGAATGGCGCCCTGTACAGGACGGGGCCGTGTTTGAAGATCGCTTCATTAAATCTAAGTAGAGTGGAGAGGTGCGGAGAGAAGTCAGACGTCGGATGCAGACATGGTGCTCGACAGGAAGGATTTGTATATTCCGCTTGTTCCTGACAAGTATCGCAGAAATTACCAAGTCACTTCGATTCTGTTTGAAGTCAATAAAGTCGTCTTGTAAATGTAACTGCGGCGTACAGTCAGCGTGTGCGCCGGCGCCATTCAGAGGCTCTACATCATGGAGGTGAGACAATGATACTATGAGCAGTGACTCCAACTTAGCTACATTGTCTACAGGAGTCCTAGGTAGCCTGAAATACATTGTATCATTATAGGCTCAGGCTGACGGTGGTGTTATCTATCCCCCATGCTTTACACTGCATTTGAGAATAAGGGAAGGATCCTTGAGATTCACTTAAACATCGGTGACAGCCCTGTGGTGGCAACCTTGTAGGGACTATCCTACTAATATTATGAATGTGAAAGTTTGGATGCTTGTGTGTTTGGATGTTTGTGAGTCAATCACGCAAAAACGGCTGAACGGATTTGGATGAAATTTGGCACACAGATTGTAACCTCGATTAAAACATAGGATACTTTTTATCCCAGTAAATGACATGGCTTCATGACTGTTATGAATTTAGGTTCACATACTATGTTAAACAAGTCTTAGCAGCAGCCTTATCTCAGCCAGGGCTGTTATCTCTCTGTGTAAACACACGCTAACCCTCAGTGTGTAGACACCTTTGGATATTATCTGATCTGCTCCAGTGCTGACAAACATGGGCAAACACCTTTAATCCAAATTGGCAGTTTGCCAATTTTTAACATGCCGGGAAAAAGAGAATCTAATTTGTCGCAATGAGAGCTATGAAGGAGCCAGAAATCACAGAGGTCTCCCCAAGTGCAGCTGAGGCGGATCATTGACGTCAACAACACGCTCATTATATGGCTTCCCAGCGAGGTGCTGAGATGCCGGAACAATCCCAGGCACAGTGCAAGAACCAAGTTCAGCGGCAGGCCAGCTTGAGAGCTGCTGAAACGCCGGAGCAGGCGGATCATCACCAACAACATGCTCATTATATAATGCTCCAGCGAGGTGCTGAGATGCCGCAACAATCCCAGGCACTGTGCAAGAATCAAGGAGCAGGCAAAATATCGATGGCAGCACTTTGCTAAATATAGGCAAATCATCAATGTCAACAACCCGCAGACGAAGTCACGGGCACAGGCTAGTATACCATATATGCAACACATGATGACGTTGGGATTGAAGCCAGGTCACTTTCTTTTTATGCAGATTGCGAGCCCCACATAGAGCTCACAATGTACATTTCTCCCTAACAGTATGTCTTTTTTCAAATATGGGATGGAAATCCATGCAAACATGGGGAGAACATACAAACTCCTTGCAGATGGTTTTATGCCCTTGGTGGGATTTGAACACCAGGACTCCAGCGCTGCAAGGCTGCAGTGCTAACCACTGAGCCACCGTGTGGACCCTGAAGCCAGGTCACTTCTATCAAGAGATATGGAGCTAGAAGAGTGGCAAACAAGTCCTGGTCCTCCATATTCTACATACATCTGTGTTCATATTGAAGTTATGTTGACAACTCTGCTGGTTGTTACTGGGAACAGTCAGCAAACTTGTGAAGGCGCAGCCCTAACAGCTGAACTGGACTTCTATCATTCAGGAATTATTCGGCTAGAGTTGCATTCATACTTACAGTTTTCTCCCTGACCCCTGGTGCACTGGAGTGAGAAGATTTATGATGTACAACCCTTTAATGTCAATGGATTCTGCAGGGGAGGCTATGGCACAAAAGGGTGAGAGGATTACCACGTGAGGGCACCAATGGGGGTGGGAATGATGGGAAGCTTGTGTGCACAGACATGTTGTGACGTCATCTTCATGGTGGACCCAGATAGAGAAGGAAAGGAGAATGTAAATGCTGCTACAATGTACGGATGGGAAGTGTCTGATGGTGGTGAGAAGGTTCGCTGGGGCCCAAGAGCCTTTAGTTCTGCCCCTGCATGTTGTTGTTCCCGGGATCCGGCCCTTTGCTCCGTTTTCAGCACCGCTCAGTGTTAACCTTAATACACTCCCGGATTACAATCTCCTCCAATCCTGACATCATAGCGGAGAGTTTTTAGTTGAGAACTAGTTATCCCGGACCCGGAACGACAGCTCTCCCATAGATCATTGTGAGAGATTGCATCGATATAACCGAGCCTTTCCCCTCGCAGCTTTATAAATTATCCCGGTTACTATTTCCTCACCCGGCACATAATAGAAATAAATTAGATCCCATAAAATTGTCAAAATTTCTTTGACTTCAAATTGGACCCATTCTATTAAGAGCAGGAAGCTATTTTCCTGTGGGATGGGTATTTATGGCCCTGGCAGGGCTGTTACATTGTATCACTATCTCCCTTTTCATCTTACTTTGTCTCATTTGTAGCATGGAGCAGTACACAAGGAAGACGCTCCACTCTCCGCAATAAAACATATGCAGACTCATAAAATATTGAGTGCAAGCTAAATCAAAAAGTGATAATATTTATTTGCCAAAGCTGCGGAAAAGATTTTTGGGGCAGCGGATTAGTTTTTAGTGAATCCAGGTAATTGCAGTTCTCCTGAAGTAATTGCCACACTTTTAGGAAACATCAACATTTCATGTCTCTGCATAGTTATTAGTAGATTTTCATTAAAATTGGTGCATGACCCATAAAACCATGAAATAGATAGAAAACTGCATCTCATTTACTAGGAGAGGAGCGGAATATATACACGGGACCTGGAAGACTGCCACAGCCCCGAAGATACAGCCGTCTCCATCTAATATCTACTAACTGAGATACGGCCTAGGAAGTCATGCAACATACAGAACAATAGAGACATGTATCATATAGTGTAGTCAGGCATCACTACAGAGTCATGTAACATATGGAACAATAGAGACATGTATCATATAATGTATCACTACAGAGCCATGTAACATATGTAACCATAGAGCCATGTATCATATAATGTATCACTACAGAGCCATGTAACATATGTAACCATAGAGCCATGTATCATATAATGTATCACTACAGAGCAATGTAACATATGGAACAATAGAGACATGTATCATATAATGTATCACTACAGAGTCATGTAACATATGGAACAATAGAGACATGTATCATAGTATAGTCAGGCATCACTACAGAGTCATGTAACATATGGAACAATAGAGACATGTATCATATAATGTATCACTACAGAGCAATGTAACATATGTAACCAGAGAGACATGTATCATATAATGTATCACTACAGAGCCATGTAACATGTAACCATAGAGACATGTATCATATAATGTATCACTACAGAGCCATGTATCATATAATGTATCACTACAGAGCCATGTAACATATGTAACCAGAGAGACATGTATCATATAATGTATCACTACAGAGCAATGTAACATATGGAACAATAGAGACATGTATCATAGTATAGTCAGGCATCACTACAGAGTCATGTAACATATGTAACAATAGAGACATGTATCATATAATGTATCACTACAGAGCAATGTAACATATGGAACAATAGAGACATGTATCATAGTATAGTCAGGCATCACTACAGAGTCATGTAACATATGTAACAATAGAGACATGTATCATATAATGTATCACTACAGAGCCATGTAACATGTAACCATAGAGACATGTATCATATAATGTATCACTACAGAGCCATGTATCATATAATGTATCACTACAGAGCCTTGTAACATATGTAACAACAGAGCCATGTATCATATAATGTATCACTACAGAGTCATGTAACATATGTAACCATAGAGACATGTATCATATAATGTATCACTACAGAGCCATGTAACATATGGAACAATAGAGACATGTATCATATAATGTATCACTACAGAGCCATGTATCATATAATGTATCACTACAGAGCCATGTATCATATAATGTATCACTACAGAGCCTTGTAACATATGTAACAATAGAGACATGTATCATATAATGTATCACTACAGAGCCATGTAACATATGTAACCATAGAGACATGTATCATATAATGTATCACTACAGAGCCTTGTAACATATGTAACAATAGAGACATGTATCATATAATGTATCACTACAGAGCCTTGTAACATATGTAACAATAGAGACATGTATCATATAATGTATCACTACAGAGCCATGTAACATATGGAACAATAGAGCCATGTAACATATAATGTATCACTACAGAGCCATGTATCATATGTAACAACAGAGCCATGTAACATACAGTATAATGTATCATTACAGAGCCATGTAACATATGTAAAACCATGTATAATATAATGTGTCATAATAGTGTCATGTAACATATAATGTGGTAATGAATCATATAACAGGATCTTGTATCATATTATAAGGTAATGTATCACGTAACATATCATATAATATAGTCATGCATCATATAATGTCATATAATTGGCTCATAGTTTATATAATTGCATCATATATCGTATAATTGGGTCACATATGATATAATGGGTTCATGTGTCATAAGGTAATAATATATAGTATCATGCAATAGGATCATACAGGTCATGCATCTTATAATGGGATCATGTATCATGATTAGGGTGCACAGTATAGTGACAGGGCATGACCCCCTCCATCTTGGATAGCCCCTCAACACCTCAGTCCACTTGAGCCAGGAGGATCTTGTGCTTGACTGTTAATAATAAATAATAATAAATTTTATTTTTGTAGCGCCAACATATTCCGCAGCGCGGTACAGTTTGTAGGGTTGTATCCAGAGTGTGTGTGACAAGCGGTCATGAGATTGTGACGCCATCTGGTGACGGTGCTGCTGAGTGCAAGGGCTGGATTGTGCGAGACTGTGGCCACATAAGAGGGCGGCCGCTACTGGCAGCCTCAGGTTTGGGCTTATACAAAGGCTGGTGTTCTGCTAAGCTGTGTGCCCCTGCCTAGAATGAAATTGTAGAGATCTGAGCTATGGCTTAGGAGGCCATGTACAGACAGGTAACCACCAAGTCTGTGCCACCCCTGAGAGACTCAATGTAACCGCCAAGCTAGTTGCCTGTAGGACACTCTTGTAACCTCTACGCCTGTTGCTTCTGTTAATCTGCTGTTTTCCACCTGAGTTTCTTCATCATTCTTGAGTGGAGCCTTAAGACAGGCCACATACATGGTCAATGGCCCTGGTAAGGACTGACCCCTGTGCACATCAGAGATGGGTGCACTGATTCTACAAGAGCTGGGTTCGATCTGAATATTTCAAATTGCTCGCTTTTTTTTTTTGAAAACCCAATAAATGGCGATTCATCTGAACTAAAATGGCTGCAGCTACATGGATTAACCCAGAAAAATCCACGAGTTACTGTAGTGCCAATAGTCAGTGGTAAGTGGACACCGCACAGTGCTGGGACAAGGGGCAGATCAGTGATGGTGGGAGAGGGGGATGGATGTGATATTCAGCACTACATGAGACCGAGCACTGCAAAGCTTATAATACATCCAGAGAGTCTAAGGAGTAGGAGAATTACAAGACAGTGCAGTCAGATGGAATCCATAGCAGGAAGAGAGTGATGGAGAGAGGGAGGAGATCTGTATCATCCCCATACTGCACTGCCATGGGCATATCTCCACTGCCACCACCATCGGACAGTCCTGTGGCGGCAAAGTGTTGGCGTAAAAAACAAAAAAATAAAATATCATTTTAATTCCACATTTGCTCCCATAAAGGGATAATTTTTGCTGCTTTGTTTTTGACCTTTTCAACTTTGTAATCACTTTTCAACTCGGCAAACTTGTTTGACTCAAAACAAGGACTCTTGAGAGGTTTGTCCATGTCTAGTGCCCGCACGGGATACAACTCCAAATACTAGTTTACTTAGATGGAAATTAGATTTGGGCAATGATTGGTTTCATGATTTGGGCATTATATTGTACAAGTGACGTAAATAGAATGAGACAATCTTTGGCTGGTCCATCTTCTTCCGAGCCCACACACTCCATGTTTTCATCTTATGAGCTAGCAATCAATGGCAAAGAAGGAACCTGCAGCAAGTGGAGAGTAAAGCAATATACGGTGACCTCCCCACGGGGAGTATTAACCCTGCGTGATGAGCCAAGTGAACGTCAAACCCTAAAGATTTCCACTGCAAATATCTGCCGGCCCATTGCGCCCCTATTACTGTCGCTTGTCATGTTCTGCTGATGAGGAGACAAAACACCAAAGAGAAGAGGGGTCTGGAGGACGACAAAACTTTAGTGTTTCAACGAGCAGAGCTGTCCAAGCCGGGATGATATCGGCCGTGTGCAGGCTGAGCTGTAATTAGCGGTGCTTGGAGCTGACACGTGAAGTTGGTTCCGGATGACATGTCGTATCGCCTGGCACCGCCGCGTCAACCGGGCATCAGAGCGGAGACGAGAGATTAGAGGCAGCCGTGGAGGACAGGTGTAGAGCTGGACCGAGGAAGCTCAGGACCCTGATAATACATGACAGAGGCTCAAAGCAAAAGAGACTTGTAGATGTCATCGGCTCCGCTCCTCCACCTGTCACCCAGGGGCTCAGAGCAGACAGCTCCCTGTTATTAGGACAACAGCGTCTTTGTACCGAATCCGATCACTTGCCTTCACTCTCGTTACTTCCCCTTTAAAGAACTTTACGCCAAAATCAAACAAGTGACCTGAAACTATCAGACTCGGAGCCGTCCTCCATAGTGAAGTCCCTTAATTACATTTCACTCGGTAGTCTCTCGGCGTCCTCGAGGAGTATCACGTGGCGTCAGATACGGCGCATGTCAGGGCTTCTCACCCAGCTTTACCAGAGCCTTGTTCTGCACAGTGACATTCTCCATTCTCCTCCCCTGGGCAGAGAACTCCAAGGACATTGCCCAAGTGCAGACTCCAGGCAGGACATGTCCAATCTTCTCGCCACATTTCCCAAATTTCGGGCGCTGTTACATGTCAGCCCCTGACCACACTCTGTTCTTTACACATAGACTGTCGTGCAATGGCTTCTGGTTCTTGGCCATGAGCTGACATAGACCTGCCATCACTCATCTACAGGGATTTATTTTCTTGTCTAAATGGCGCCATACGTTCTCCAGCTCTGCTTCGGATATGATGATTCCAATCCCCCGCGGTGATATTAAATATAGAACTTTAGGACAAGTTAACCAAATTCCCCCATCAGCCGGCACGCGTCCTCATAATTGAAACGCTCCTAAAGCCTTTATTAAGTTGCCAATCACTTTCCGTACGTCGCTCTGTTCAGTATTCAAGGTGAAATGTTATCAGAGATTTGTATCGCCGCCGTTTATTACTGTGTCCGCTTGTTATACGCCGTTTATGCTAATTCAAGGCCTTTTGTGGAAAAAAAGTGTTATTGATAAACAGATACGATCAGTCACTGACATCACACGGCAGGAATACATTATGTCAGGCCGCCCACGGAGATTTAAAGGGGCAGCACTGCGCAGAATGGGGCAGAGCTGGAAGTAAATGAGCCAACAGGACGATGTATTTCTATAACAGGGGTCCCCCACTAAGGACCAATCCTCTATAAGGCAGGGGGTGCAAATTCTGCCAAATATATGGAGAGTGTAGAGGTAAACCAGACAATGCATAACATCGCTCCGACTCCGCTGAATGATACGTCTGGTGCACCTATATACTGCCTAGCTAAGGTTATTTCACCTATTACATGGCTTACATTGCTCCAGAATTCTGGCAGAATTTCAATATATTGTTTGACTGTCCAACTTCTAGCAATTCTTTTCCCATTAAAGGGGTAGTCTGATGCCAAATTGATTTTCATAGGAAAAGCCATCAGTATATGATCTGTGGGGTCTGACGCCCAGCCCCGCACAGATCAGCTGTTCGAGCTGCAAGTGAAGTCGGGCTGTGTGCAGCCTAATCCATTGCAAGTGATAGGATGTTGGACAAGCGCAGATCACGTCCTAGGACTTATTCTATGGATAGGACTGGACAACCCCTTTAATCCCTGCCCCTTTGTCACATATAGACTGCTACTATGGAATCAAACATGATTACACCATATCTAGGCCTCCATAGAGCTGACACTGACTCCCCTGCAGTCTAATGCTGAGATGACTTTGTTGACCTTGTCCCAGTCTGCACAGTAAAGCTAGACGTGAGATACATAAAGCAGGGAGTCTCGGCCTATTGATTTGCTTCTTAGTCATAATCAATATGGAGGTCATTACTGCTGATATAGAGACTGCACCCAGCTTTCCTCATGTAGAGACTGCACCCAGCTTTCCTCATGTAGAGACTGCACCCAGCTTTCCTCATATAGAGACTGCACCCAGCTTTCCTCATGTGAGACTGCACCCAGCTTTCCTCATGTAGAGACTGCACCCAGCTTTCCTCATATAGAGACTGCACCCAGCTTTCCTCATATAGAGACTGCACCCAGCTTTCCTCATGTAGAGACTGCACCCAGCTTTCCTCATATAGAGACTGCACCCAGCTTTCCTCATGTAGAGACTGCACCCAGCTTTCCTCATATAGAGACTGCACCCAGCTTTCCTCATATAGAGACTGCACCCAGCTTTCCTCATGTAGAGACTGCACCCAGCTTTCCTCATGTAGAGACTGCACCCAGCTTTCCTCATATAGAGACTGCACCCAGCTTTCCTCATGTAGAGACTGCACCCAGCTTTCCTCATGTAGAGACTGCACCCAGCTTTCCTCATATAGAGACTGCACCCAGCTTTCCTCATGTAGAGACTGCACCCAGCTTTCCTCATATAGAGACTGCACCCAGCTTTTCTCATGTAGAGACTGCACCCAGCTTTCCTCATGTAGAGACTGCACCCAGCTTTCCTCATATAGAGACTGCACCCAGCTTTCCTCATGTAGAGACTGCACCCAGCTTTCCTCATGTAGAGACTGCACCCAGCTTTCCTCATATAGAGACTGCACCCAGCTTTCCTCATGTAGAGACTGCACCCAGCTTTCCTCATATAAAGACTGCACCCAGCTTTCCTCATGTAGAGACTGCACCCAGCTTTCCTCATGTAGAGACTGCACCCAGCTTTCCTCATATAGAGACTGCACCCAGCTTTCCTCATATAGAGACTGCACCCAGCTTTCCTCATGTAGAGACTGCACCCAGCTTTCCTCATATAGAGACTGCACCCAGCTTTCCTCATATAGAGACTGCACCCAGCTTTCCTCATGTAGAGACTGCACCCAGCTTTCCTCATGTGAGACTGCACCCAGCTTTCCTCATATAGAGACTGCACCCAGCTTTCCTCATGTGAGACTGCACCCAGCTTTCCTCATATAGAGACTGCACCCAGCTTTCCTCATGTAGAGACTGCACCCAGCTTTCCTCATATAGAGACTGCACCCAGCTTTCCTCATGTAGAGACTGCACCCAGCTTTCCTCATGTGAGACTGCACCCAGCTTTCCTCATATAGAGACTGCACCCAGCTTTCCTCATGTGAGACTGCACCCAGCTTTCCTCATATAGAGACTGCACCCAGCTTTCCTCATGTAGAGACTGCACCTAGCTTTCCTCATGTAGAGACTGCACCCAGCTTTCCTCATATAGAGACTGCACCCAGCTTTCCTCATATAGAGACTGCACCCAGCTTTCCTCATGTAGAGACTGCACCCAGCTTTCCTCATATAGAGACTGCACCCAGCTTTCCTCATGTAGAGACTGCACCCAGCTTTCCTCAAATCCTGAAGGCCAATATTAAATAATAACATATCCCTGATTCCTATGTGATTGCAAACCTACAATGCTGTGCTCTGGTTAAAGAGGCTGCGTTATAAGACATTACTTGTCACCCACCTACACGTGTTACTCCCATGCATGTTCTGCACATAGTACCGCCATGTATGGAGCGCGATACATTGTAGTAACACAGGCCACACAAAGACTAATCCGATCTGTCCAGATTTCCACCTGGCCGTTCCCTGATACTAATCTACCCTGTAAAAGGCAATAACTGAGCCCAGGACACATTTCCAGCCGTCACGCAATATTCAATGTCGGCTTCTCTCCGGGGAGATTAGAATCTTGCAAAATGCTTTCAAGGGGAAATGCCAATTTCCGAATTTCTGTTATGGATCCTTGAAAATCATCACCCCGGCCGCAGGATTCCTCAGGACACAGATGGAAAGACAGAGATAAGAGCTTATAAATCTGCAGCTCTCAGGACACAATATAAGAAATGAGTTCAGTGATAGATAAGGAGGGGGCGAGAGGGGGCGAGACCACCACCCGATGGTTAACCCACACAGACCCCCATAGAGCAGGTGCACAGCCCGGGACAGCTGCAGCACCTCACATCATGTAGCATGGTCTTGTATTTCTGTCACTGCATTCAGGGCTGCCAGGACATTACACGGATACAAAGGAGATGTTTTTGCTGTTTTATTATTTTTTTACCTAATGGTTTCCAAAGCGAAAAACTGAAAAGAACATTAATAACAATTCTCATATCAATATCCATAATTATTTTATACAATGTGAGAATTAAAGCTGCTGTAGTGTTGAGAACTGCATTAACCATTCTGCAGGATTCACAGCTGAAATCTCAAAATTAAGTGACTTCCATGTAACTCAGCAGAAGTACATGAAAAAGTAATGTAATATACCAGCAGAATAGTAAGCGCAGCTCTGGAGTATAATACAGGATAAGTAATGTAATGTATGTACACAGTGACTGCACCAGCAGAATAGTGAGCGCAGCTCTGGAGTATAATACAGGATAAGTAATGTAATGTATGTACACAGTGACTGTACCAGCAGAATAGTGAGCGCAGCTCTGGAGTATAATACAGGATAAGTAATGTAATGTATGTACACAGTGACTGCACCAGCAGAATAGTGAGCGCAGCTCTGGAGTATAATACAGGATAAGTAATGTAATGTATGTACACAGTGACTGTACCAGCAGAATAGTGAGCGCAGCTCTGGAGTATAATACAGGATAAGTAATGTAATGTATGTACACAGTGACTGTACCAGCAGAATAGTAAGCGCAGCTCTGGAGTATAATACAGGATAAGTAATGTAATGTATGTACACAGTGACTGCACCAGCAGAATAGTGAGCGCAGCTCTGGAGTATAATACAGGATAAGTAATGTAATGTATGTACACAGTGACTGTACCAGCAGAATAGTGAGCGCAGCTCTGGAGTATAATACAGGATAAGTAATGTAATGTATGTACACAGTGACTGCACCAGCAGAATAGTGAGCGCAGCTCTGGAGTATAATACAGGATAAGTAATGTAATGTATGTACACAGTGACTGTACCAGCAGAATAGTGAGCGCAGCTCTGGAGTATAATACAGGATAAGTAATGTAATGTATGTACACAGTGACTGTACCAGCAGAATAGTGAGCGCAGCTCTGGAGTATAATACAGGATAAGTAATGTAATGTATGTACACAGTGACTGCACCAGCAGAATAGTGAGCGCAGCTCTGGAGTATAATACAGGATAAGTAATGTAATGTATGTACACAGTGACTGCACCAGCAGAATAGTGAGCGCAGCTCTGGAGTATAATACAGGATAAGTAATGTAATGTATGTACACAGTGACTGCACCAGCAGAATAGTGAGCGCAGCTCTGGAGTATAATACAGGATAAGTAATGTAATGTATGTACACAGTGACTGCACCAGCAGAATAGTGAGCGCAGTTCTGGGGTATAATACAGGATAAGTAATGTAATGTATGTACACAGTGACTGTACCAGCAGAATAGTGAGCACAGCTCTGGGGTATAATACAGAATAAGTAATGTAATGTATGTACACAGTGACTGCACCAGCAGAATAGTGAGCGCAGCTCTGGAGTATAATACAGGGTAAGTAATGTAATGTATGTACACAGTGACTGCACCAGCAGAATAGTGAGCGCAGCTCTGGAGTATAATACAGGATAAGTAATGTAATGTATGTACACAGTGACTGTACCAGCAGAATAGTGAGCGCAGCTCTGGGGTATAATACAGGATAAGTAATGTAATGTATGTACACAGTGACTGTACCAGCAGAATAGTGAGCGCAGCTCTGGAGTATAATACAGGATAAGTAATGTAATGTATGTACACAGTGACTGTACCAGCAGAATAGTGAGCGCAGCTCTGGGGTATAGTACAGGACCAGTGAGTAAAAGTAATAAGGAGTTTGATAATAAAACTAGTTTTCTCTATATCCATCATAAATCATCACATATTTCCTTACTGTCATACAATTCATTGTACATAAAACCCTGTTAAAAATTCTTTAATCTGTCATAAACAAATAATATGTATAAGTAAATTCTTGTTGACATGCAGAGACTGAACATCCAATCTATTATAATAGTGTTCACAGCTGAAGATTTGTTACAGTGTATCAAACTAACCTTTGTCATCTAAACCAAAAGAAAACTATTTACCCAGTCGTAGTAACAATGTATCAGTGAAGGTTCAGTAGTTTGTAGTCTGTAACCATAGAAACACACATATATAGGAGCTGCATGTATCAAAGGAGGAAGATCGATTTAATCAATATTATTACTTCACTTTAGATACAAGGTAGCATTAAAGAGAATTGGACGTAGTTGATAAATATGAAGATTTTCACAGCACTTGGATACCACTAGAGGGAGCAAACCATAGACCGATCTGTACCAAACCTATTACTTCCATTTTTGGCCTCTACGCTTTCATTGCATTCGTACAAATTGTCATTTCATTTCTCTTTATTCCTCTGACCCCCTTCTATCCCGCAGTAAAAGTCTTCCAGTTACTGAGCATTTGGGATTCAGCTGCTAATTGCCATTATCTGTCGAACCTGCGGCTTTCCTGTAATATACGCGTGATTACTAATCAGGAACATTGTTCTGAAAGCGTCACATTAATGATACGGGAAATTAGATTAATGCGGCACAGAAGAAGGTGTTACGATTATTCAATGATTTATTCTAATTTTATTAATGTGACTGTAAACAGCCACTCCGCATTTCCACCCAATTATTCTAAATATGAGATTTTATTTTATTGGTGCACAAGCTGGCAAAAGCTTATATTCTGATTGTAATTTCCGCTCTCTGGCGTATTTATATCCCTGTTTATGTTTATTAGATGATATAAATAAGATAAAAATACATAATAGTAGTGTTATATCATCTCTGCATCTGTATAAAGCAATAGACTAGAACTGAGGGCGGAGCGGGAAGGAAGTCATGGAAGTCTAGATTTCTACATAGAAAAGGCGGTCATTAATTATACTGCATGATGGGAACCTGAACACGAGGTATACGAGTGGCCACCACTATACTATAATACTGCTCCTATGTACAAGAATATAACTACTATAATACTGCTCCTATGTACAAGAATATAACTACTATAATACTACTCCTATGTACAAGAATATAACTACTATAATACTACTCCTATGTACAAGAATATAACTACTATAATACTACCTCCTATGTACAAGAATATAACTACTATAATACTACTCCTATGTACAAGAATATAACTACTATAATACTGCTCCTATGTACAAGAATATAACTACTATAATACTACTCCTATGTACAAGAATATAACTACTATAATACTACTCCTATGTACAAGAATATAACTACTATAATACTACTCCTATGTACAAGAATATAACTACTATAATACTGCTCCTATGTACAAGAATATAACTACTATAATACTACCTCCTATGTACAAGAATATAACTACTATAATACTACTCCTATGTACAAGAATATAACTACTATAATACTACTCCTATGTACAAGAATATAACTACTATAATACTACCTCCTATGTACAAGAATATAACTACTATAATACTGCTCCTATGTACAAGAATATAACTACTATAATACTACTCCTATGTACAAGAATATAACTACTATAGTACTACCTCCTATGTACAAGAATATAACCACTATAATACTACTCCTATGTACAAGAATATAACTACTATAATACTACTCCTATGTACAAGAATATAACTACTATAATACTACTCCTATGTACAAGAATATAACTACTATAATACTACTCCTATGTACAAGAATATAACTACTATAATACTACTCCTATGTACAAGAATATAACTACTATAATACTGCTCCTATGTACAAGAATATAACTACTATAATACTACCTCCTATGTACAAGAATATAACTACTATAATACTACTCCTATGTACAAGAATATAACTACTATAATACTACTCCTATGTACAAGAATATAACTACTATAATACTACCTCCTATGTACAAGAATATAACTACTATAATACTGCTACTATGTACAAGAATATAACTACTATAATACTGCTCCTATGTACAAGGATATAACTACTATAATACTACTTCTATGTACAAGAATATAACTACTATAATACTACTCCTATGTACAAGAATATAACTACTATAATACTACTCCTATGTACAAGAATATAACTACTATAATACTACCTCCTATGTACAAGACTATAACTACTATAATACTACTCCTACGTACAAGAATATAACTACTATAATACTACCTCCTATGTACAAGACTATAACTACTATAATACTACTCCTACGTACAAGAATATAACTACTATAATACTACTCCTATGTACAAGAATATAACTACTATAATATTACTCCTATGTACAAGAATACAACTACTATAATACTACTCCTATGTACAAGAATATAACTACTATAATACTACCTACTATGTACAAGAATATAACTACTATAATACTACTCCTATGTACAAGAATATAACTACTATAATACTACTCCTATGTACAAAAATATAACTACTATAATACTACTCCTATGTACAAGAATATAACTACTATAATACTACCTACTATGTACAAGAATATAACTACTATAATACTACTCCTATGTACAAGAATTTAACTACTATAATACTACTCCTATGTACAAGAATATAACTACTATAATACTACTCCTATGTACAAGAATATAACTACTATAATACTACTCCTATGTACAAGAATATTACTACTATAATACTGCTCCTATGTACAAGAATATAACTACTATAATACTACTCCTATGTACAAGAATATAACTACTATAATACTACTCCTATGTACAAGAATATAACTACTATAATACTACTCCTATGTACAAGAATATAACTACTATAATACTACTCCTATGTACAAGAATATAACTACTATAATACTACTCCTATGTACAAGAATATAACTACTATAAAACTACTCCTATGTACAAGAATATAACTATTATAATACTACTCCTATATACAAGAATATAACTACTATAATACTGCTCCTATGTACAAGAATATAACTACTATAATACTGCTCCTATGTACAAGAATATAACTACTATAATACTACCTCCTATGTACAAGTATATAACTACTATAATACTGCCTCCTATGTACAAGAATATAACTACTATAATACTACTCCTATGTACAAGAATATAACTACTATAATACTACCTCCTATGTACAAGAATATAACTACTATAATACTACTCCTATGTACAAGAATATAACTACTATAATACTACCTCCTATGTACAAGAATATAACTACTATAATACTGCTACTATGTACAAGAATATAACTACTATAATACTACTCCTATGTACAAGAATATAACTACTATAATACTACTCCTATGTACAAGAATATAACTACTATAATACTACTCCCTATGTACAAGAATATAACTACTATAATACTACCTCCTATGTACAAGAATATAACTACTATAATACTACTCCTATGTACAAGAATATAACTACTATAATACTACCTCCTATGTACAAGAATATAACTACTATAATACTACCTCCTATGTACAAGAATATAACTACTATAATACTGCTACTATGTACAAGAATATAACTACTATAAAACTACTCCTATGTACAAGAATATAACTACTATAATACTACTCCTATGTACAAGAATATAACTACTATAATACTACTCCCTATGTACAAGAATATAACTACTATAATACTACTCCCTATGTACAAGAATATAACTACTATAATACTACTCCTATGTACAAGAATATAACTACTATAATACTACTCCTATGTACAAGAATATAACTACTATAATACTACTCCTATATACAAGAATATAACTACTATAATACTACTCCTATGTACAAGAATATAACTACTATAATACTACTCCTATATACAAGAATATAACTACTATAATACTACTCCTATGTACAAGAATATAACTACTATAATACTACTCCTATGTACAAGAATATAACTACTATAATACTACTCCTATGTACAAGAATATAACTACTATAATACTACTCCTATGTACAAGAATATAACCACTATAATACTACTCCTATATACAAGAATATAACTACTATAATACTACTCCTATGTACAAGAATATAACTACTATAATACTACTCCTATGTACAAGAATATAACTACTATAATACTGCTCCCTATGTACAAGAATATAACTACTATAATACTACTCCTATGTACAAGAATATAACTACTATAATACTACTCCTATGTACAAGAATATAACTACTATAATACTACTCCTATGTACAAGAATATAACTACTATAATACTACTCCTATGTACAAGAATATAACTACTGTAATACTACCTCCTATGTGCAAGAATATAACTACTATATTACTACCTCCTATGTACAAGAATATAACTACTATAATACTACTCCCTATGTACAAGAATATAACTACTATAATACTGCTCCTATGTACAAGAATATAACTACTATAATACTACCTCCTATGTACAAGAATATAACTACTATAATACTACTCCTATGTACAAGAATATAACTACTATAATACTACCTCCTATGTGCAAGAATATAACTACTATAATACTACTCCCTATGTACAAGAATATAACTACTATAATACTACTCCTATGTACAAGAATATAACTACTATAATACTACTCCTATGTACAAGAATATAACTACTATAATACTGCCTCCTATGTACAAGAATATAACTACTATAATACTACCTCCTATGTACAAGAATATAACTACTATAATACTGCTCTTATGTACAAGAATATAACTACTATAATACTACCTCCTATGTACAAGAATATAACTACTATAATACTACTCCTATATACAAGAATATAACTACTATAATACTACTCCTATGTACAAGAATATAACTACTATAATACTACCTCCTATGTACAAGAATATAACTACTATAATACTACTCCTATGTACAAGAATATAACTACTATAATACTACCTCCTATGTACAAGAATATAACTACTATAATACTGCTACTATGTACAAGAATATAACTACTATAATACTACTCCTATGTACAAGAATATAACTACTATAATACTACTCCTATGTACAAGAATATAACTACTATAATACTACTCCCTATGTACAAGAATATAACTACTATAATACTACCTCCTATGTACAAGAATATAACTACTATAATACTACTCCTATGTACAAGAATATAACTACTATAATACTACCTCCTATGTACAAGAATATAACTACTATAATACTACCTCCTATGTACAAGAATATAACTACTATAATACTGCTACTATGTACAAGAATATAACTACTATAAAACTACTCCTATGTACAAGAATATAACTACTATAATACTACTCCTATGTACAAGAATATAACTACTATAATACTACTCCCTATGTACAAGAATATAACTACTATAATACTACTCCCTATGTACAAGAATATAACTACTATAATACTACTCCTATGTACAAGAATATAACTACTATAATACTACTCCTATGTACAAGAATATAACTACTATAATACTACTCCTATATACAAGAATATAACTACTATAATACTACTCCTATGTACAAGAATATAACTACTATAATACTACTCCTATATACAAGAATATAACTACTATAATACTACTCCTATGTACAAGAATATAACTACTATAATACTACTCCTATGTACAAGAATATAACTACTATAATACTACTCCTATGTACAAGAATATAACTACTATAATACTACTCCTATGTACAAGAATATAACCACTATAATACTACTCCTATATACAAGAATATAACTACTATAATACTACTCCTATGTACAAGAATATAACTACTATAATACTACTCCTATGTACAAGAATATAACTACTATAATACTGCTCCCTATGTACAAGAATATAACTACTATAATACTACTCCTATGTACAAGAATATAACTACTATAATACTACTCCTATGTACAAGAATATAACTACTATAATACTACTCCTATGTACAAGAATATAACTACTATAATACTACTCCTATGTACAAGAATATAACTACTGTAATACTACCTCCTATGTGCAAGAATATAACTACTATATTACTACCTCCTATGTACAAGAATATAACTACTATAATACTACTCCCTATGTACAAGAATATAACTACTATAATACTGCTCCTATGTACAAGAATATAACTACTATAATACTACCTCCTATGTACAAGAATATAACTACTATAATACTACTCCTATGTACAAGAATATAACTACTATAATACTACCTCCTATGTGCAAGAATATAACTACTATAATACTACTCCCTATGTACAAGAATATAACTACTATAATACTACTCCTATGTACAAGAATATAACTACTATAATACTACTCCTATGTACAAGAATATAACTACTATAATACTGCCTCCTATGTACAAGAATATAACTACTATAATACTACCTCCTATGTACAAGAATATAACTACTATAATACTGCTCTTATGTACAAGAATATAACTACTATAATACTACCTCCTATGTACAAGAATATAACTACTATAATACTACTCCTATATACAAGAATATAACTACTATAATACTACTCCTATGTACAAGAATATAACTACTATAATACTACCTCCTACGTACAAGAATATAACTACTATAATACTACTCCTATGTACAAGAATATAACTACTATAATACTGCTCCTATGTACAAGAATATAACTACTATAATACTGCTACTATGTACAAGAATATAACTACTATAATACTACTCCTATGTACAAGAATATAAGTACTATAATACTACCTACTATGTACAAGAATATAACTACTATAATACTGCTCCTATGTACAAGAATATAACTACTATAATACTACCTCCTATGTACAAGAATATAACTACCATAATACTACTCCTATGTACAAGAATATAACTACTATCAAAATCAAAAAAATAAAAAAAATGCTTTATTGGCACGTCCGAATAGGTATTTGGCATTGCCAAAGCTAGTAAAGTGGGTGGGTGTGGGGGGGAGTTGGGTTGGGTGGGTGGTGGGTATGGGCGGGGGGGTTCGGTTATAACAGTCCATGGAGTCTCATCTTCCTCTTCGTTGGTGACTGCTATATGGGGAGGTGGGGGTGGGGCGGGTATTTTGGGATAAATATAACAGTCCATGGAGTCTCATCTTCCTCTTGTTTGGTGACAGCTGGACACGTATTGGGCAGCGATCTCCACAGTGGCCTCTTCTTCTCCCAGTAGGATGTAGAGTTTCCTCTTCTCGTCTGCAGATATGAAGTCTGGGATGTGGGCAGAGAGTCTTTGGTAGTAGATGGCCCTCACAGCTGAGTATTTGGTGCAGTGTAGCAGGAAGTGGGTCTCGTCTTCTAGGACCCCCTGGTCACAGTGCTGGCACAGTCTCTTCTCCCGTGGCTTGTACGTCTGCCTGTATCGCCCCGTCTCTATCTCTAGGTTGTGGGCGCTCAGTCTGTATCGGCTCAGGGTCTGTCTGTGCTTGGGGTGGCGTATTCTCTCCAGGTAGGTGGCCATGGTGTAGTCCCTTTGTAGGGATTGGTACACATTGGTGAGTTTCTTGGAGTTATTTATTTCGTTTCTCCATTCTTCAATGTACCGCTCTCTGTTTGCCTCTGTGGTCGCCTTTATTTCGGCCTTGGTTATCATCTGTTGGAGTTTTTGGTTTGGTGGTTGGCTGCTGTTTGGTTGTTGAATGTCTGGTTTGCTCAGGTGGCTTAGCCATGCTTGGTGGTGGTAGGAGTCGCTCCCCTGGATGTGTGCCTGGAAAGCTAGCGCCCTCTTCTGTATGGTGAGCCATAGGGGGAGTCTGCCTAGCTCTGCCCTGCAGGCCATGTTGGTGGTGTTGCGATGGACATGTAGCAGGTATTTGCAGAACTCCAGGTGGAAGTTCTCTGTTGGGCTGGAATCCCACCTTGACTGGTCTGGGTAGGTGGCTGGGCCCCAAACCTCACTGCCATAGAGAAGGATCGGGGAGATGACTGCGTCAAATATCTTCATCCAGACCCTCACCGGTGGTTTGAGGTGGTACAGTTGTCTTCTGATGGCGTAGAAGGTTCTGCAGGCTTTTGCTTTCAGGGTTTCTATTGCTGCTTTGAAGCTTCCTGATTGGCTGAGCTCCAGCCCCAGGTAGGTGTAGCTGTTGGTTTTCTCCAGTGTGGAGCCGTTCAGTGTGAATTGTGAGGTGGTGGAGGCTTTATTGTGGCCCTTCTTCTGGAATACCATGACTTTGGTCTTCTTCTGGTTGATGAGTAGGGCCCATGTGGTGCTGAATTTTTCCAGCACTGACAGGCTTTCTTGGAGGTCTTTCTCGGTGGGGGCCAGGAGTAGGAGGTCATCGGCGTATAGCAGGAACTTCACCTCTCGGTCGTTCAGGGTGAGGCCTGGGGTTGGTGAGGCCTCCAGGGCTGTAGCCAGTTCATTGATATAGATGTTGAAGAGCGTTGGGCTCAGGCTACAGCCTTGTCTGACCCCTCGGGCCTGTTGGAAGTATGCTGTCCTTTTCCCATTCACCTTCACACTGCACTGGTTTCCGGTGTAGGAGCTCTTGATGACGTCGTACGTTCTTCCTCCTATTCCACTCTCTAGGAGTTTTAGAAGTAGGCCTGGGTGCCATACTGAATCAAACGCCTTCTTAAAGTCCACGAAGCAGGTGAATATCTTGCCTCTTCTGGTGTTGTGGACGTGCGTCTTGATGAGGCTGTGCAGGGTGTAGATATGGTCTGTGGTGCGGTGGTTTGGCATGAACCCTGCTTGGCTCTTGCTGAGGACCCCGTGTTGTGTGAGGAAGGTGAGGATTCTGTTATTGATGATGCTGTTGAACAGTTTCCCTAGCTATGTGCTGCTGACGCAGATCCCTCTGTAGTTGTTGGGGTCATATTGGTCCCCATTCTTGTAGATGGGGGTTATGAGCCCTTTGTTCCAGTCTTCGGGGAAGTGTCCAGCATTGAGCACGAGGGTGAATAGCTTTGCCAGTGCCGCGTGTATTGCTGGAGGGCTGTATTTGATCATCTCTGGTAGGATGCCGTCAGGGCCACTGGCCTTTTTGCCTTTCAGCACGGCAATTCTTTCCTGTATATCTTTTATGGTGATTGGCGAGTCCAGAGGGTTCTGGAAGTCTTTGATGACTTTCTCCATGTCCCTCAGTTTGGTGATTATCTGTTGCTGTTCTGGAGTTAGTTCTTCTTCTGGGATGTTTTTGTAGAGACCTCTGAAGTAGTTGAGCCAGATATTGCCATTTTGGATGTGGAGAGAGTTTTTCTTGGGCTTTGTGCCCATGTGGTGCCAGGTCTCCCAGAATGAGCTGTCCTGGAGGGAGTCCTCTAGTTGCTCAATTTTGTGGGAGAGGTATCTCTGTTTCTTCTCTCTGAGGGTGCCCTTGCTATAATACTGCTACTATGTACAAGAATATAACTACTATAATACTACTCCTATGTATAAGAATATAACAACTATAATACTACTCCTATGTACAAGAATATAACTACTATAATACTACTCCCTATGTACAAGAATATAACTACTATAATACTACTCCTATGTACAAGAATATAACTACTATAATACTACTCCTATGTACAAGAATATAACTACTATAATACTACTCCTATGTACAAGAATATAACTACTATAATACTGCTCCTATGTACAAGAATATAACTACTATAAGGCCGGGTTCACACGGAGTTACGTGCCGCGAGATTTGGCACGTAGACGCCGCGTGACCCTTTGCGTGCCGTACACGCTCCCATTCATTTCAATGGGAGCGGGGAGCGTATGCGCCGCGCTAGTTTGCGGCCGTGAATAAATGCACGGCCGCAAACTAGCGCGGCGCATACGCTCCCCGCTCCCATTGAAATGAATGGGAGCGTGTACGGCACGCAAAGGGTCACGCGGCGTCTACGTGCCAAATCTCGCGGCACATAACTCCGTGTGAACCCGGCCTAATACTACCTCCTATGTACAAGTATATAACTACTATAATACTGCCTCCTATGTACAAGAATATAACTACTATAATACTGCTCCTATGTACAAGAATATAACTACTATAATACTGCTCCTATGTACAAGAATATAACTACTATAATACTACTCCTATGTACAAGAATATAACTATTATAATACTGCTCCTATGTACAAGAATATAACTACTATAATACTACCTCCTATGTACAAGAATATAACTACTATAATACTACCTCCTATGTACAAGAATATGACTACTATAATACTACCTCCTATGTACAAGAATATAACTACTATAATACTACCTCCTATGTACAAGAATATAACTACTATAATACTACTCCTATGTACAAGAATATAACTACTATAATACTACCTCCTATGTACAAGAATATAACTACTATAATACTACTCCTATGTACAAGAATATAACTACTATAATACTACCTCCTATGTACAAGAATATAACTACTATAATACTGCTACTATGTACAAGAATATAACTACTATAATACTACTCCTATGTACAAGAATATAACTACTATAATACTACCTCCTATGTACAAGAATATAACTACTATAATACTACCTCCTATGTACAAGAATATAACTACTATAATACTGCTACTATGTACAAGAATATAACTACTATAATACTACTCCTATGTACAAGAATATAACAACTATAATACTGCTCCTATGTACAAGAATATAACTACTATAATACTACTCCTATGTACAAGAATATAACTACTATAATACTACTCCTATGTACAAGAATATAACTACTATAATACTACTCCTATCTACAAGAATATAACTACTATAATACTACTCCTATGTACAAGAATATAACTACTATAATACTACCTCCTATGTACAGGAATATAACTACTATAATACTACTCCTATGTACAAGAATATAACTACTATAATACTACCTCCTATGTACAAGAATATAACTACTATAATACTACTCCTATGTACAAGAATATAACTACTATAATACTACCTCCTATGTACAAGAATATAACTACTATAATACTGCTACTATGTACAAGAATATAACTACTATAATACTACTCCTATGTACAAGAATATAACTACTATAATACTACTCCTATGTACAAGAATATAACTACTATAATACTACTCCTATGTACAAGAATATAACTACTATAATACTGCTCCTATGTACAAGAATATAACTACTATAATACTACCTCCTATGTACAAGAATATAACTACTATAATACTACCTCCTATGTACAAGAATATAACTACTATAATACTGCTCCTATGTACAAGAATATAACTACTATAATACTACCTCCTATGTACAAGTATATAACTACTATAATACTGCCTCTTATGTACAAGAATATAACTACTATAATACTACTCCTATGTACAAGAATATAACTACTATAATACTACCTCCTATGTACAAGTATATAACTACTATAATACTGCCTCTTATGTACAAGAATATAACTACTATAATACTACTCCTATGTACAAGAATATAACTACTATAATACTGCTCCTATGTACAAGAATATAACTACTATAATACTACTCCAATGTACAAGAATATAACTACTATAATACTGCTTCTATGTACAAGAATATAACTACTATAATACTACCTCCTATGTACAAGAATATAAATACTATAATACTACTCCTATGTACAAGAATATAACTACTATAATACTACTCCTATGTACAAGAATATAACTACTATAATACTACCTCCTATGTACAAGAATATAACTACTATAATACTACTCCTATGTACAAGAATATAACTACTATAATACTGCTCCTATGTACAAGAATATAACTACTATAATACTGCCTCCTATGTACAAGAATATAACTACTATAATACTGCTTCTATGTACAAGATTATAACTACTATAATACTACTCCTATGTACAAGAATATAACTACTATAATACTGCTCATATATACAAGAATATAACTACTATAATACTACTCCTATATACAAGAATATAACTACTATAATACTGCTCCTATGTACAAGAATATAACTACTATAATACTACTCCTATGTACAAGAATATAACTACTATAATACTACCTCCTATGTACAAGAATATAACTACTATAATACTACTCCTATGTACAAGAATATAACTACTATAATACTGCTCTTATGTACAAGAATATAACTACTATAATACTACTCCTATGTACAAGAATATAACTACTATAATACTACCTCCTATGTACAAGAATATAACTACTATAATACTACCTCCTATGTACAAGAATATAACTACTATAATACTGCTCCTATGTACAAGAATATAACTACTATAATACTACCTCCTATGTACAAGTATATAACTACTATAATACTGCCTCTTATGTACAAGAATATAACTACTATAATACTACTCCTATGTACAAGAATATAACTACTATAATACTACCTCCTATGTACAAGTATATAACTACTATAATACTGCCTCTTATGTACAAGAATATAACTACTATAATACTACTCCTATGTACAAGAATATAACTACTATAATACTGCTCCTATGTACAAGAATATAACTACTATAATACTACTCCAATGTACAAGAATATAACTACTATAATACTGCTTCTATGTACAAGAATATAACTACTATAATACTACCTCCTATGTACAAGAATATAAATACTATAATACTACTCCTATGTACAAGAATATAACTACTATAATACTACTCCTATGTACAAGAATATAACTACTATAATACTACCTCCTATGTACAAGAATATAACTACTATAATACTACTCCTATGTACAAGAATATAACTACTATAATACTGCTCCTATGTACAAGAATATAACTACTATAATACTGCTCCTATGTACAAGAATATAACTACTATAATACTGCTTCTATGTACAAGATTATAACTACTATAATACTACTCCTATGTACAAGAATATAACTACTATAATACTGCTCATATATACAAGAATATAACTACTATAATACTACTCCTATATACAAGAATATAACTACTATAATACTGCTCCTATGTACAAGAATATAACTACTATAATACTACTCCTATGTACAAGAATATAACTACTATAATACTGCTCATATATACAAGAATATAACTACTATAATACTACTCCTATATACAAGAATATAACTACTATAATACTACTCCTATGTACAAGAATATAACTACTATAATACTACCTCCTATGTACAAGAATATAACTACTATAATACTACTCCTATGTACAAGAATATAACTACTATAATACTGCTCTTATGTACAAGAATATAACTACTATAATACTACTCCTATGTACAAGAATATAACTACTATAATACTACCTCCTATGTACAAGAATATAACTACTATAATACTACCTCCTATGTACAAGAATATAACTACTATAATACTGCTCTTATGTACAAGAATATAACTACTATAATACTACTCCTATGTACAAGAATATAACTACTATAATACTACCTCCTATGTACAAGAATATAACTACTATAATACTGCCTCCTATGTACAAGAATATAACTACTATAATACTACTCCTATGTACAAGAATATAACTACTATAATACTACTCCTATGTACAAGAATATAACTATTATAATACTGCTCCTATGTACAAGAATATAACTACTATAATACTACCTCCTATGTACAAGAATATAACTACTATAATACTACCTCCTATGTACAAGAATATAACTACTATAATACTACCTCCTATGTACAAGAATATAACTACTATAATACTACCTCCTATGTACAAGAATATAACTACTATAATACTACCTCCTATGTACAAGAATATAACTACTATAATACTGCTACTATGTACAAGAATATAACTACTATAATACTACTCCTATGTACAAGAATATAACTACTATAATACTACCTCCTATGTACAAGAATATAACTACTATAATACTACCTCCTATGTACAAGAATATAACTACTATAATACTGCTACTATGTACAAGAATATAACTACTATAATACTACTCCTATGTACAAGAATATAACTACTATAATACTACTCCTATGTACAAGAATATAACTACTATAATACTACTCCCTATGTACAAGAATATAACTACTATAATACTACCTCCTATGTACAAGAATATAACTACTATAATACTACTCCTATGTACAAGAATATAACTACTATAATACTACCTCCTATGTACAAGAATATAACTACTATAATACTACCTCCTATGTACAAGAATATAACTACTATAATACTGCCTCCTATGTACAAGAATATAACTACTATAATACTACTCCTATGTACAAGAATATAACTACTATAATACTACCTCCTATGTACAAGAATATAACTACTATAATACTACCTCCTATGTACTAGAATATAACTACTATAATACTACCTCATATGTACAAGAATATAACTACTATAATACTGCTCCTATGTACAAGAATATAACTACTATAATACTGCTACTATGTACAAGAATATAACTACTATAATACTACTCCTATGTACAAGAATATAACTACTATAATACTACTCCTATGTACAAGAATATAACAACTATAATACTGCTCCTATGTACAAGAATATAACTACTATAATACTACTCCTATGTACAAGAATATAACTACTATAATACTACCTCCTATGTACAAGAATATAACTACTATAATACTACCTCCTATGTACAAGAATATAACTACTATAATACTACCTCCTATGTACAAGAATATAACTACTATAATACTACTCCCTA
Organism: Leptodactylus fuscus; assembly: GCF_031893055.1. Classification (NCBI taxonomy): domain Eukaryota; kingdom Metazoa; phylum Chordata; class Amphibia; order Anura; family Leptodactylidae; genus Leptodactylus; species Leptodactylus fuscus. The sequence continues at coordinate 3,990,466 of NC_134273.1, read as the reverse complement.
TGTACAAGAATATAACTACTATAATACTGCTCCTATGTACAAGAATATAACTACTATAATACTACTCCCTATGTACAAGAATATAACTACTATAATACTACTCCTATGTACAAGAATATAACTACTATAATACTGCTCCTATGTACAAGAATATAACTACTATAATACTACTCCCTATGTACAAGAATATAACTACTATAATACTACCTCCTATGTACAAGAATATAACTACTATAATACTACTCCCTATGTACAAGAATATAACTACTATAATACTGCTCCTATGTACAAGAATATAACTACTATAATACTACTCCCTATGTACAAGAATATAACTACTATAATACTACTCCCTATGTACAAGAATATAACTACTATAATACTGCTCCTATGTACAAGAATATAACTACTATAATACTACTCCTATGTACAAGAATATAACTGCTATAATACTGCCCCTATGTACAAGAATATAACTACTATAATACTACTCCTATGTACAAGAATATAACTACTATAATACTACTCCTATGTACAAGAATATAACTGCTATAATACTGCCCCTATGTACAAGAATATAACTACTATAATACTGCCCCTATGTACAAGAATATAACTACTATAATACTACTCCTATGTACAAGAATATAACTACTATAATACTGCCCCTATGTACAAGAATATAACTACTATAATACTACTCCTATGTACAAGAATATAACTACTATAATACTACTCCTATGTACAAGAATATAACTACTATAATACTACTCCCTATGTACAAGAATATAACTACTATAATACTGCTCCTATGTACAAGAATATAACTACTATAATACTACTCCTATGTACAAGAATATAACTACTATAATACTGCTCCTATGTACAAGAATATAACTACTATAATACTACTCCTATGTACAAGAATATAACTACTATAATACTACTCCTATGTACAAGAATATAACTATATAGAAAAGGATAGTAGGATCCGCTCGACCAGGTAAGTTAAAAAATAACTTTTAATCCGACATGGTTAAAAAACACACAAAAGAAAATAGATGTGAAATGACAAAAAAGAAGAAAAATGGTGATTAAAACCACATTCTGATAGCTCTAGCTGACGCGTTTCAAGACACAAGGTCTCTTACTCATAGCTTTGCTTCTAGATACTGAGGTTGACACTTCCGTTTAAATGCTGAATAACTGGTATACCACACCTATTAACCACATGTTCTTAATTATATCTGTCAACAAAGGGAAAAACAGCACATTTCTATAATATGTAACAATTCACACTCCTATGATTACATTACAATGACGATAACAATCACAAACCCATTAGACTTAGGATACAAAAAGCTATCTTGCTTATAATCAAAAAACAACAAATAGTTGTGACTTTGCATCCCCACAACTGGTCAGTATGGTGTTTATTTAGTCGGCTGAACCAGCCTAATTGCGTCTGTGGGTATTAGCATAACAGTGTATGTCTCAAGGGTTAATGTATTTATGTGTCCTGTAAAGCTATTCATACATACGATCTAGTCTGCAAATACATGATAAAGGGAATTGTATTCACTCCTTTAGAACACACTCGATTTGCCTGCTATTAACCCTAGGTGTCACTTTATGCAAGATAAAACAAAGCACCGCAAACAACCCTCAGGCTCAATTCACAAGGTGGGTGTAACTGAGAACCGGATTAAAAATACCATCTTAATCTTAGGATACTGATGTTGGTTGGTTTGACCTACATAGTATGCAGTTTAATTGTTAAATGTAGGTATGGTCAAATCGCTAATCTGTGTACAAAAAGACATTGTATGTATAGGTTTTACAAATAATTTTTTTTTTTTTTTTTTTTTCTTCTCCTATAACTACAAGTTGTCAATAGAAGTTAAATTATGAGAGTTAATGTCAATTCATACAATGTCTATGTAGTATATATAATAGACTTTTTTAATATTGACCATATTAATAAATTAGTGCTAGATCCGACTTTGAGTTCATCCCTGCCGGATACCTACTACCAAAACGGAGGATCCAAAGGGCTTCTTTCTTATGTAAGATCTTCTTAAAGTCCCCTCCTCTATGGTTTAATTCTACTTTCTCAATGCCCCAGAATCGCAGTGTGTCCACCTGACCAGTGTGAAAACTGGCAAAGTGCCTAGAGGCACCTGAGATGTTGTCAGTGACTGCTTTGGAGCTGTCTCTAATGTGCTCCTGAACTCTTGTTTTCAGTAGGCGAGTTGTGCTTCCAACATAGTCAATGTTGCACGATAAACATCTGATGCAATATACAACATAGGATGTATTACAATCCATCCTTGAGTTGCAGGTATGTTTATAATTGGTTGCACAGCTAGTTAATTCTTTTAAGTCATAGGTATATTTGCAGGTTTTACACTTAGGTTTCATACACTTATAAAAACCTTTATTAAGGGGATTGGTGGAATTAGTGATTTGTAAAAAGCTTGGTGCCAGTTGATTCCCTAGCGTCGCACCCCTTCTCGCTACGTACTGAACTCCGGATTGCAGTATGTTACTTGTGGTGTTATCTATCTCTAATATTGGGAGATGCCTTTGTATAATATTACGGATTTCTGTGTATTCCAAACTATATGGAGTTGAAAAAACTATCGGAGAAACCATTTCTCCGGTTCTCTCCGCTGTTTTGTCTAATAGCAAAGTTTTCCTTTCTTTTTTATTAACTTTTTTCAAAGCTCTTGCGGTCATCCAATTTGGGTAGCCTCTCTGTTTAAGGCGATTGATTACAATATTGCTCTCTCTATCAAAGTCACTTGTATTACTGCAAGCCCGTTTGACCGTTCCATCAAAACAATTGACACTATACCGGTCAAAAGGGTTAATGCTGATTATTATCCAGTGAACACCAGAGCAGGGAGTTATAATTTGTTCCAACAGAAAGTTGAGGAAGAACTTGTGAAGTTGGAAACCAGAGTAAAGAAAACCAGACATAATAAGCATAATTTAACTATAAAAGAGAAAAAAGCTTTGACAGAATTAAAACAATCCAAAAATTTGATAATAAAAAAAGCTGACAAAGGGGGAAAGACAGTCGTTATGAACCAGGATGATTATGTACAAGGTTGTTTGAACATCCTACAAGATAGGGATACATACTTACCATTAACCCATAATCCTATGGATAAATATACCATAGAGCTAAAAGAACTAATAGATGAGGGAATAGCTCTAGGGGTTTTTAGTCAGTTAGAAGGAGAATTTCTTTTAAATACCACTCCAACAGTTCCAATATTATACGGATTACCCAAAATCCATAAATCGACTAAACCCTTAACTTTCCGTCCGATCATCTCAGGTTGTAACTCCTTATTGGAACGCATGGGTGCATGGCTAGATTACATTCTACAACCCCTGGTTTTTCGGACCATGGGGTATGTCAGGGATAGTAAGGAGTTACTTAAAGCTTTTGAAAAATTTGAGTGGAGCAGTGACAAATCATGGCTTACTTGCGACATCTGCTCTCTGTACCCCAGTATCCCCCACGGGGAAGCTCTGGACGCCCTGGGATACCATTTATATAAATATAGTCTGTACACAGCTGCTACCAACGAATATATTTTGACAGTTGCCGGTTTTTTGTTAAAACATAATTTTTTCTTGTTTCTAAACACTTTTTATTTACAGATTCGGGGGGCCCCTATGGGTGCCCCCTTTTCCCCATCCTTAGCAAATCTGTTTTTGTCCAAATGGGAAGAAGATTTCATCTTGTCACCCATCAACCCTTTTCGAAGTTTTATTTTCTGGTATGGGCGCTACATTGATGATATACTCATCGTATGGTGTGGAGATGTGGCGCCCATACCAGAATTTATTTTATTTTTGAATTCCAATCAACTAGGTTTAACCTTTACTTTTCAACATAATTTGCATAGTATTGATTTTTTGGACATAACTTTAAGGGGTTCTTTACAAACAGGATATGTTACCACAACACTTTACAGAAAGCCCACTGCAGGAAATGGTATCCTCAGGGCGTCCAGTAGCCACCCAAAAAGTACCATCAGGGGTATCCCCGTGGGGGAACTGGTGCGAGTCAAACGGGCTTGCAGTAATACAAGTGACTTTGATAGAGAGAGCAATATTGTAATCAATCGCCTTAAACAGAGAGGCTACCCAAATTGGATGACCGCAAGAGCTTTGAAAAAAGTTAATAAAAAAGAAAGGAAAACTTTGCTATTAGACAAAACAGCGGAGAGAACCGGAGAAATGGTTTCTCCGATAGTTTTTTCAACTCCATATAGTTTGGAATACACAGAAATCCGTAATATTATACAAAGGCATCTCCCAATATTAGAGATAGATAACACCACAAGTAACATACTGCAATCCGGAGTTCAGTACGTAGCGAGAAGGGGTGCGACGCTAGGGAATCAACTGGCACCAAGCTTTTTACAAATCACTAATTCCACCAATCCCCTTAATAAAGGTTTTTATAAGTGTATGAAACCTAAGTGTAAAACCTGCAAATATACCTATGACTTAAAAGAATTAACTAGCTGTGCAACCAATTATAAACATACCTGCAACTCAAGGATGGATTGTAATACATCCTATGTTGTATATTGCATCAGATGTTTATCGTGCAACATTGACTATGTTGGAAGCACAACTCGCCTACTGAAAACAAGAGTTCAGGAGCACATTAGAGACAGCTCCAAAGCAGTCACTGACAACATCTCAGGTGCCTCTAGGCACTTTGCCAGTTTTCACACTGGTCAGGTGGACACACTGCGATTCTGGGGCATTGAGAAAGTAGAATTAAACCATAGAGGAGGGGACTTTAAGAAGATCTTACATAAGAAAGAAGCCCTTTGGATCCTCCGTTTTGGTAGTAGGTATCCGGCAGGGATGAACTCAAAGTCGGATCTAGCACTAATTTATTAATATGGTCAATATTAAAAAAGTCTATTATATATACTACATAGACATTGTATGAATTGACATTAACTCTCATAATTTAACTTCTATTGACAACTTGTAGTTATAGGAGAAGAAAAAAAAAAAAAAAAAAAAAAATTATTTGTAAAACCTATACATACAATGTCTTTTTGTACACAGATTAGCGATTTGACCATACCTACATTTAACAATTAAACTGCATACTATGTAGGTCAAACCAACCAACATCAGTATCCTAAGATTAAGATGGTATTTTTAATCCGGTTCTCAGTTACACCCACCTTGTGAATTGAGCCTGAGGGTTGTTTGCGGTGCTTTGTTTTATCTTGCATAAAGTGACACCTAGGGTTAATAGCAGGCAAATCGAGTGTGTTCTAAAGGAGTGAATACAATTCCCTTTATCATGTATTTGCAGACTAGATCGTATGTATGAATAGCTTTACAGGACACATAAATACATTAACCCTTGAGACATACACTGTTATGCTAATACCCACAGACGCAATTAGGCTGGTTCAGCCGACTAAATAAACACCATACTGACCAGTTGTGGGGATGCAAAGTCACAACTATTTGTTGTTTTTTGATTATAAGCAAGATAGCTTTTTGTATCCTAAGTCTAATGGGTTTGTGATTGTTATCGTCATTGTAATGTAATCATAGGAGTGTGAATTGTTACATATTATAGAAATGTGCTGTTTTTCCCTTTGTTGACAGATATAATTAAGAACATGTGGTTAATAGGTGTGGTATACCAGTTATTCAGCATTTAAACGGAAGTGTCAACCTCAGTATCTAGAAGCAAAGCTATGAGTAAGAGACCTTGTGTCTTGAAACGCGTCAGCTAGAGCTATCAGAATGTGGTTTTAATCACCATTTTTCTTCTTTTTTGTCATTTCACATCTATTTTCTTTTGTGTGTTTTTTAACCATGTCGGATTAAAAGTTATTTTTTAACTTACCTGGTCGAGCGGATCCTACTATCCTTTTCTATATGCTTCAACTACAAAGTGCCTTAGTCAGAGGCCAGGATCGTGCACCCAGGAATTATAAGGACTTATCAAGCTAACTGGAGGTGGTGAGCTATATGCTTATTTTTCTTATCTATTAAGAATATAACTACTATAATACTGCTCCTATGTACAAGAATATAACTACTATAATACTACTCCCTATGTACAAGAATATAACTACTATAATACTGCTCCTATGTACAAGAATATAACTACTATAATACTGCTCCTATGTACAAGAATATAACTACTATAATACTACTCCCTATGTACAAGAATATAACTACTATAATACTTCCTCCTATGTATAAGGTATCGGGATCCACAATAGTCATTAGTTGTAGGCACTGTATGGCATTTGGCTCACTTACTATTTCTGCGGTGCTGGACATCCTTGGTGTTATCTGATGATGGATGCTGCGGCAGGCCCCGGTATTCTGTAGTATAGCGCCCAATATTGCTTCCTCCACAGAACATTTATATACAGTAGGGGGCCGCCTGCTGTGCAGACCTTTGCCTCATAGCTCTTGCATTATGGCAGTGTCCCATCAGTATAATGCTCCTTAGTGCCCCCACCCACAGTATATTACCCTCATTATTACCCCACTGAGAGTATAGCGCCATGTTAGTGCCCCCAGACACATTGTGATGCCACGTTAGGAAATCATTTTACCTAATGTTACTTGTCTATATCTTGTGTGTATCTTATAGTCAGATGCATTTTACTTGATTTGTCCAGCTCAGATTCTTCCATGATGGCGGCCCCGGTCTGCTGACCTTCATTTACAGTATCTGAGGTCCTCGCTCTATAGTTTTGCATCAGTTGTAAAGACTTAAGAGACCACTGATACAACAGCTATATGTGAATATCCCCTAAGAATACAGGAGATGACGGACACGTCTGGAGTCGTCATCCTCATTAGAGTTTACCAAGACAACTTTCTTCCTTTTGCTGCTATATAATAAGCGTCTTACTGACAGATGTGACTTGCTGACGTTGAGCTCCTCTCCCTCCGTACAGTACAGGGCGCTCACATCTGTATTATATACAAGTAAACACTTCTATATACGTATGCTATGACTGACAGCTCACAGGGCCAGAGCCTAACAACCCGAAATCCTTCATCACAGCACCAGAGTCACTGACATGTAGACCGGTATCCCAATTATAATGATGTAAGAAGAAGGGAACACTCGGCTGCGGAAGAGAACTGAAGACAAATGAGGGATCGTCTCCACCTCTGTCTATGGAGATGTAACTTACAGTCCTACTGCTTTATATACGGGTTCCTGGTCATCCTCTTGTGCAGATCAGAGCAGACCACATGACCTGCATCTGAAAGGGGGTGAAGACTTTTGCAACCACTTTTATTATTCCTTCCATCCATGCAAAATAAAACAAAGTAATTGCACGAATGGAATCATTTACAAAGTTTTTTCCCATTGTTTGTATCTTTGTCCTGTTTGTCTCCTTGGTTAAAGAATCCAAACTGAATCCATCACCTCCACCTTCTGTACCAAGAAGAGACATGACTGTGGAATCAGACAATTAGCTATGTGTTGTCTCTAACCATGGTGATACATAGGGCTGCTTAGGAGCTGCAGACAAAATAATAGCCAGAGGGTTTTTAATGAAGATTATTTGCAACTTTTCTTTCAATGCAGTTGCACTGAAATCATTGATTGCAAAAGTCTCCATAGCCTTTAAAGGGATTATCAGTAGCACCCTCGCCTTTAATAATAGCCCCATCTACAAGCAAAGACTTCCACTTTTAATGGTGGAGACTCCTTTCAGCAGAGAAACCTAACTAGGGATTCCCAACTCTGCACAAGGAATAGGATAAGACATTGTGTTCTGCTCCTGCACGGCTGCAGTGGAGGGGAATAGCAGGACTCTGGATTTGTGTTACCACATGTATAAAATAAAAACTATATATAAGAATACAGGTACACTACTTTGTTTGCATCTACAGTTCATATATGTAGAAGCCTTGTATGAGTCACCCCCTTGTTTCTTACTGTCATCAAAGTATACGGCAGGTTATCTTATAGGGCTGTATTTTGTCATGGGAATCACAACATGCACAGCCATATTAGTGTGACAGAAGGAGGAGAAATAAGTCCAAGAGTCATGCATTGAAAGAATGGAAGGGGGGAGACTGTCGCTGCATCTGGAACATCCACTGAGCTCTGAACTTACATCTCCAAAAGTTAGCAAAGCCCATTCCTCTGTATACCTGCAGCACCACAGGATGGACCATGCACAGAGCTCTGAACATGCAGCTCCAAAAGCAGTGGACACCCATAAAGCTCTGAACGTGCAGCTGCACAAGCTGGGAACAATCAACGAGCTCTGAACCTATATCTCCACAAGCTGGCAAAGCCCATTCAGCCCTATATCTGCAGGACCACAACATGGACCATGCATAGAGCTCTGAACACCCACTGAGCTCTGAACTTACATCTCTGCAAGCTAGCATAGCCCATTCCACTCTATACCTGCAGCACCACAGGATGGACCATGCATAGAGCTCTGAACATGCAGCTCCAAAAGCAGTGGACACCCATAGAGCCCTGAACATGCAGCTGCACAAGCTGGGAACAATCACTGAGCTCTGAACCTATATCTCCACAAGCTGGCAAAGCCCATTCAACTTTTTACCTGCAGCACCACAATTTGGACCATGCATAGAGCTCTAAACACCCACTGATCTTTGAACATACATCTCCACAAGCTGGCAAAGCCCATTCACCTCTATTCCTGCAGTACCACAAGATGGACCATGCATAGAGCTCTGAACATGTATCTGCACAAGCTGGCAAAGCCCATTCACCCCTATTCCCTCAGTACCACAAGATGGACCATGCATAGAGCTCTGAACATGTAGCTGCACAAGCTGGCAAGGCCCATTCAGCTCTATACCTGCAGCACCACAATTTGGACCATGCATAGAGCTCTGAACACTCACTGAGCTCTGAACCTGCAGTTGAACAAGTAATCAGGTCATGAGAAAAAAGAAGAAGCATACGGACATTTGTGAACAACACAGAACCCTGATAAATGTCTAACAAGAGCTTGGTGGGCCCTTGTAACTGAGCGGTTATTTATAAATGACATTTCGCCTGCAAAGACTTTCCACTGAAATAAGAGCGGATTCAGCTTCTTAGCTCTTGATACATTGTTTCAATAGATTTCATTGGACATCAAGGGCTGATTTTACAAAGGGAATATTTTTTCCCTTTACGCAGAAAGTATTTTATTGAGCAGCAGCGCTCGCTTCTTTATCTGAACATTTCCCTGAAAATTGCCAGTAAAATGTACAAGGGCTGAGCCCGGGTTAAATGATGCACAGCAGTGAATCAGGATTAAAAGGTGCAGCGTAATGTATTCCCTCCATTACCCTCCACGAGAAGCCTGGCAGAGCGCCGGCCGGGCCCAGGAAGCGGCAGCCAGCAGAGAGTTGGAGCCACTTAGCAGACTTGCTGCACATCTCATATCAATTGGCATTTCTGCCATTTCACAATAAACATGATAAATATTTAATGTTCTGCTTTACCGTGAACCGCTGTTAACAACAAAACAGTTTATGATGCGGAGAGGTGATGAGGAGCGCCGGGACCTGCCAAGTGCTTCCCTCGCTTGCAGATTTGCAGTGACATGTTAGCGGAAGACAGAAGAGCCTCTTCCAGGGAAGCTTATCTCCAACCACTTATAATAAACCATCTCGCAGGCGAAACGCGCCGCCTGCTCCCTTATAGGCCTTTGAATATAAATGTCGTCAGTGTAACAGCCCTCATTGTTCTCACTGGGCATAAAAGTAAGAACTCTAAAATACAAGGCTCCTGCTCGAGGAGACAGAACAAGGCGTCTCTGCCACCAAACTACATGCAAAAATGTTCACGCTCCAACAATGCGCCAATGTAACTGCGTCCCGGGCGTTTGGCGGCCTCGTGGGGGATTCACATTTATTAAATAGTCATCCTGCAGGCAACTGTTCCCGACGTAAAAACTAAGAAGGATGAAATAGTTACTTGGTGGAGCCCAATGTGGACCTGAAGCAGCGGTGGCAGCACAAACTCAGTGTTACATTGGCGCAAGAAAATATATTCATGACGGCAAAAAAAATTAAAAGTCCGGTGAGACTCCGACTAAACATTCACAAAATGTGTATTATAGATTTGTAATTTTTGTTTGGTGATGCGCAAGCTCAGTTTATGGAGTGGTCTGTGGATGTGATCATCCTGAGCTGCCTGCTGCACAAACACAAAGCCTAAAATAGAGATATAGAAAAGCCTGAACGGCTGTGATGTCACAGTACAGGATAATACACACAGTGATGTCACAGTACAGGATAATACACACAGTGATGTCACAGTACAGGATAATACACACAGTGATGTCACAGTACAGGATAATACACACAGTGATGTCACAGTACAGGATAATACACACAGTGATGTCACAGTACAGAGATAATACACACAGTGATGTCACAGTACAGAGATAATACACACAGTGATGTCACAGTACAGGATAATACACACAGTGATGTCACAGTACAGAGATAATACACACAGTGATGTCACAGTACAGAGATAATACACACAGTGATGTCACAGTACAGAGATAATACACACAGTGATGTCACAGTACAGAGATAATACACACAGTGATGTCACAGTACAGAGATAATACACACAGTGATGTCACAGTACAGGATAATACACACAGTGATGTCACAGTACAGAGATAATACACACAGTGATGTCACAGTACAGGGATAATACACACAGTGATGTCACAGTACAGAGATAATACACACAGTGATGTCACAGTACAGGGATAATACACACAGTGATGTCACAGTACAGGATAATACACACAGTGATGTCACAGTACAGGGATAATACACACAGTGATGTCACAGTACAGGATAATACACACAGTGATGTCACAGTACAGAGATAATACACACAGTGATGTCACAGTACAGGATAATACACACAGTAATGTCACAGTACAGGATAATACGCACAGTGATGTCACAGTACAGGATAATACGCACAGTGATGTCACAGTACAGGATAATACGCACAGTGATGTCACAGTACAGAGATAATACACACAGTGATGTCACAGTACAGAGATAATACACACAGTGATGTCACAGTACAGAGATAATACACACAGTGATGTCACAGTACAGAGATAATACACACAGTGATGTCACAGTACAGGATAATACACACAGTGATGTCACAGTACAGAGATAATACACACAGTGATGTCACAGTACAGGATAATACACACAGTGATGTCACAGTACAGGGATAATACACACAGTGATGTCACAGTACAGGATAATACACACAGTGATGTCACAGTACAGAGATAATACACACAGTGATGTCACAGTACAGGGATAATACACACAGTGATGTCACAGTACAGGATAATACACACAGTGATGTCACAGTACAGGATAATACACACAGTGATGTCACAGTACAGAGATAATACACACAGTGATGTCACAGTACAGGATAATACACACAGTAATGTCACAGTACAGGATAATACACACAGTGATGTCACAGTACAGGATAATACACATAGTGATGTCACAGTACAGGATAATACGCACAGTGATGTCACAGTACAGAGATAATACGCACAGTGATGTCACAATACAGGGATAATACACACAGTGATGTCACAGTACAGAGATATACACACAGTGATGTCACAGTACAGAGATAATACACACAGTGATGTCACAGTACAGAGATAATACACACAGTGATGTCACAGTACAGGATAATACACACAGTGATGTCACAATACAGGATAATACACACAGTGATGTCACAATACAGGATAATACACACAGTGATGTCACAGTACAGGGATAATACACACAGTGATGTCACAGTACAGAGATATACACACAGTGATGTCACAGTACAGAGATAATACACACAGTGATGTCACAGTACAGAGATAATACACACAGTGATGTCACAGTACAGGATAATACACACAGTGATGTCACAATACAGGATAATACACACAGTGATGTCACAATACAGGATAATACACACAGTGATGTCACAGTACAGAGATAATACACACAGTGATGTCACAGTACAGAGATAATACACACAGTGATGTCACAGTACAGAGATAATACACAGTGATGTCACAGTACAGAGATAATACACACAGTGATGTCACAGTACAGAGATAATACACACAGTGATGTCACAGTACAGAGATAATACACACAGTGATGTCACAGTACAGGATAATACACACAGTGATGTCACAGTACAGGATAATACACACAGTGATGTCACAGTACAGAGATAATACACACAGTGATGTCACAGTACAGGATAATACACACAGTGATGTCACAGTACAGGATAATACACACAGTGATGTCACAGTACAGGATAATACACACAGTGATGTCACAGTACAGAGATAATACACACAGTGATGTCACAGTACAGGATAATACACACAGTGATGTCACAGTACAGAGATAATACACACAGTGATGTCACAGTACAGAGATAATACACACAGTGATGTCACAGTACAGGATAATACACACAGTGATGTCACAGTACAGGATAATACACACAGTGATGTCACAGTACAGAGATAATACACACAGTGATGTCACAGTACAGAGATAATACACACAGTGATGTCACAGTACAGAGATAATACACACAGTGATGTCACAGTACAGGATAATACACACAGTGATGTCACAGTACAGGATAATACACACAGTGATGTCACAGTACAGAGATAATACACACAGTGATGTCACAGTACAGGGATAATACACACAGTGATGTCACAGTACAGAGATAATACACACAGTGATGTCACAGTACAGAGATAATACACACAGTGATGTCACAGTACAGGATAATACACACAGTGATGTCACAGTACAGAGATAATACACACAGTGATGTCACAGTACAGGATAATACACACAGTGATGTCACAGTACAGAGATAATACACACAGTGATGTCACAGTACAGGATAATACACACAGTGATGTCACAGTACAGAGATAATACACACAGTGATGTCACAGTACAGGATAATACACACAGTGATGTCACAGTACAGGATAATACACACAGTGATGTCACAGTACAGAGATAATACACACAGTGATGTCACAGTACAGAGATAATACACACAGTGATGTCACAGTACAGAGATAATACACACAGTGATGTCACAGTACAGAGATAATACACACAGTGATGTCACAGTACAGAGATAATACACACAGTGATGTCACAGTACAGAGATAATACACACAGTGATGTCACAGTACAGGATAATACACACAGTGATGTCACAGTACAGAGATAATACACACAGTGATGTCACAGTACAGAGATAATACACACAGTGATGTCACAGTACAGAGATAATACACACAGTGCTGTCACAGTACAGGATAATACACACAGTGATGTCACAGTACAGGATAATACACACAGTGATGTCACAGTACAGAGATAATACACACAGTGATGTCACAGTACAGAGATAATACACACAGTGATGTCACAGTACAGGATAATACACACAGTGATGTCACAGTACAGAGATAATACACACAGTGATGTCACAGTACAGAGATAATACACACAGTGATGTCACAGTACAGGATAATACACACAGTGATGTCACAGTACAGGATAATACACACAGTGATGTCACAGTACAGGATAATACACACAGTGATGTCACAGTACAGGATAATACACACAGTGATGTCACAGTACAGAGATAATACACACAGTGATGTCACAGTACAGGATAATACACACAGTGATGTCACAGTACAGAGATAATACACACAGTGATGTCACAGTACAGGGATAATACACACAGTGATGTCACAGTACAGAGATAATACACACAGTGATGTCACAGTACAGAGATAATAGACACAGTGATGTCACAGTACAGAGATAATACACACAGTGATGTCACAGTACAGGATAATACACACAGTGATGTCACAGTACAGGATAATACACACAGTGATGTCACAGTACAGAGATAATACACACAGTGATGTCACAGTACAGGATAATACACACAGTGATGTCACAGTACAGGGATAATACACACAGTGATGTCACAGTACAGAGATATACACACAGTGATGTCACAGTACAGAGATAATACACACAGTGATGTCACAGTACAGAGATAATACACACAGTGATGTCACAGTACAGAGATAATACACACAGTGATGTCACAGTACAGAGATAATACACACAGTGATGTCACAGTACAGAGATAATACACACAGTGATGTCACAATACAGGATAATACACACAGTGATGTCACAATACAGGATAATACACACAGTGATGTCACAGTACAGAGATAATACACACAGTGATGTCACAATACAGGATAATACACACAGTGATGTCACAATACAGGATAATACACACAGTGATGTCACAGTACAGGATAATACACACAGTGATGTCACAATACAGGATAATACACACAGTGATGTCACAGTACAGGATACTATGTTTTGCTGAGAATACGGCCCATGTGGTTGGCTCCTGACACACAGAATCAAAAAGCAAACATGGTAATTTCTGTGTGTCAGGCTCCGCCCCTTCCTGGTAGTTCATGACATATAACACAATCTATCAGTTTTGCATGGACTGTTCCTATTAGGATTAAGACCTGCACAACGATATTTCAGGTATTCTCCGGCTGTAATACAAAAAGCCACAACTTTTCTGGAATTTGCTCCGCACAGCCCTGATGCCCCCCATACCCTCCCCCTCCCCCCATGGCGCTCTATAGGAGAGATTGGCACTTTATTCTAATACAATATAAATTATTCTATGTATAAAATCAGACATTTCCAGTCTAGACTTCAGAATGGAGAGAAATAATTGCCCCCTTGGGTTATATTTTTGGGACGTGCCGAATAATCTGGAGTCATATTTCAGGAGGGTGAATTGCGCGGCTCCCGCTTAGTATAACACAGACATAATGCACAATTTTCTGGCGATGACGATCCTGACAGTGATGTCCTGGAAATCAATAAAATCTTTAAGCTGTTTGAGGACCTTGGAAGAAAATCTGTCAGGGTCTGTAATTTGTTTATTTCTAGTGGCGCAGATATTCGCTCTTATGTGACGTATATTCCCGTTTAATGCAGGACGCCGGGGCGGGATCATTATTTTATCCTCTGCTGGAATGTAAACTTTTTATTGAGTCTCGGTATTGATTGTGGAAGCTGCAGCCGAGACAGCGCAAAATATCTCAGCTCAAAGGAGCCGGGCGGCATTTCTAGGAAATAATGGAGTCATGTGACCCTAAAGAATGGCGGAACACTGGCATTAGGAAAGAGCCACGGCCATATTAACTCCTTGGTGGGCACAGCAGAAAGTTTGTGTATAGCCTTGCCCCTAACCTCCCCACACAGTGTAATTCCTCCTTAGTATCCCCATACTGTAGAGTATAATGTCTCATACAGTGTCATGCCCCCTCTGTGCCCCCAGCACAGTATAATGTCTCTTCAATGACCCCGTACAGTGTCATGCCCCCTTCGTGCCCCCGCACAGTATAATGTCTCTTCAATGACCCCGTACAGTGTCATGCCCCCTTCGTGCCCCCGCACAGTATAATGTCTCTTCCATGACTCCATACAGTGTCATGCCCCCTTCGTGCCCCCGCACAGTATTGTCTCTTCAATGACCCCGTACAGTGTCATGCCCCCTCTGTGCCCCCCGCACAGTATAATGTCTCTTCAATGACCCCGTACAGTGTCGTGCCCCCTTCGTGCCCCCGCACAGTATAATGTCTCTTCAATGACCCCGTACAGTGTCATGCCCCCTTCGTGCCCCCGCACAGTATAATGTCTCTTCAATGACCCCGTACAGTGTCATGCCCCCTCTGTGCCCCCGCACAGTATAATGTCTCTTCAATGACCCCGTACAGTGTCGTGCCCCCTTCGTGCCCCCGCACAGTATAATGTCTCTTCAATGACCCCGTACAGTGTCGTGCCCCCTTCATGCCCCCGCACAGAATAGTGCAAATACAATGTAACAAACTATCAAGAGAGAAATTTGCACTGCTTGATGCTTGTGTCTTCTAGATTGGACACAATTGTGACACATTCTCAGTTCTCACTTGTTTCCTTAGATTGTCCTTGTTCATTGACTGCAAGGAGAAACATGATAGGAGCTTAATAGACTATGAGGAAGTCGACTTCCGCCATATTGGTAGCCATGTGAAGGCCATGGATGCAATGGGGCCCTTCCATCATGTGGAGTAGACTTGACCCAATGGGCTGGTAGTCTTCAGTTACAGAAGTTGTGACGGTGACGCTGGCCCTACTGGACAGAACAAAAATGTCCATAAATATAATAGGATATACGTGACTCCACCACCATCCATCTGCGCCTGCCCCTCCACCCCCGCTGCTTTCATCTCTCCATGTTCCTCTTTCTGTTGTCATTGACTTCTCAAGGTCACCGCTGGTCCATTTTCAAGGTCGCGCTGCCTTTCTATCTGGAGTTGATTGCGTTGTGCCGATTGGCGTTTCCAAGGCGCCTCTCTTATCTTCACAGATGATACTTGGACTGCATTAGATGGAATGAGATGGAAAATTGCCTCGGTCAGATCGGCACTCCACTAACAAATCTGCTCTTAAGATGCTCCGAACGTCCCCCGGACCCTGCAGGTGCTTCCTCTGCTCTTCTATGGGAATGATTAAAGCCTCTCTCAGTGGCCGTGATTTCTTAGGGGATTAGAGCAGAGTGACATGGAAGGGGTTTATGTGGATAAGGCTTAAAGGGAATGTCACCTAGTGAACCTGCGCGCTCTGCGGGTGTTTTATCTGTACAGCTCCATTATATTGCAATGATTAAACTCCTAATATCCCATTATAGCGCTCAGAGCTCCAAATTCTCAACATGGACAAAATGCTGTACAATATAATTCTGCCTCCCTGCATTTACCACTAGGGGGAGCTCAGTAGATCACTGCATACTGATAATACAGTGAACCCTATAGTCACAGTGTACACAATAAGCTCCGGAGCTCCCCCTAGAGGTGGCTGCAGGCAAGCAGAAATTTATCCTTTAGGATTTGGAGTTGGGCATTAGAACAACTTCTATGAAGAGATAGTAAAAGGAATCAACATAGAATTTTATCATCTCCGTTTTATCATCCCTGCTGGCTGTCAGTAAAATTGGTGCTGCTGATGGTGAAAGAAAGGAAGTCAATGCTACTGACACTGGGGAGGGGTGGGAAGCAGGACAATGCTGCTGACACTGGAGAGGGTGGGAAGCAGGACAATGCTGCTGACACTGGAGAGGGTGGGAAGCAGGACAATGCTGCTGACACTGGGGAGGGGTGGGAAGCAGGACAATGCTGCTGACACTGCGGAGTGGTGGGAAGCAGGACAATGCTGCTGACACTGGAGAGGGTGGGAAGCAGGACAATGCTGCTGACACTGGAGAGGGTGGGAAGCAGGACAATGCTGCTGACACTGGGGAGGGGTGGGAAGCAGGACAATGCTGCTGACACTGGAGAGGGGTGGGAAGCAGGACAATGCTGCTGACACTGGAGAGGGTGGGAAGCAGGACAATGCTGCTGACACTGGAGAGGGTGGGAAGCAGGACAATGCTGCTGACACTGGAGAGGGTGGGAAGCAGGACAATGCTGCTGACACTGTGGAGTGGTGGGAGGCAGGACAATGCTGCTGACACTGGAGAGGGTGGGAAGCAGGACAATGCTGCTGACACTGGGGAGGGGTGGGAAGCAGGACAATGCTGCTGACACTGGGGAGGGGTGGGAAGCAGGACAATGCTGCTGACACTGGGGAGGGGTGGGAAGCAGGACAATGCTGCTGACACTGGAGAGGGGTGGGAAGCAGGACAATGCTGCTGACACTGGAGAGGGTGGGAAGCAGGACAATGCTGCTGACACTGGAGAGGGGTGGGAAGCAGGACAATGCTGCTGACACTGGAGAGGGGTGGGAAGCAGGACAATGCTGCTGACACTGGAGAGGGGTGGGAAGCAGGACAATGCTGCTGACACTGGAGAGGGGTGGGAAGCAGGACAATGCTGCTGACACTGGGGAGGGGTGGGAAGCAGGACAATGCTGCTGACACTGGAGAGGGGTGGGAAGCAGGACAATGCTGCTGACACTGGAGAGGGTGGGAAGCAGGACAATGCTGCTGACACTGGGGAGGGGTGGGAAGCAGGACAATGCTGATGACACTGGAGAGGGGTGGGAAGCAGGACAATGCTGCTGACACTGGGGAGGGGTGGGAAGCAGGACAATGCTGCTGACACTGCGGAGTGGTGGGAAGCAGGACAATGCTGCTGACACTGCGGAGTGGTGGGAAGCAGGACAATGCTGCTGACACTGGAGAGGGGTGGGAAGCAGGACAATGCTGCTGACACTGGAGAGGGGTGGGAAACAGGACAATGCTGCTGACACTGGAGAGGGGTGGGAAGCAGGACAATGCTGCTGACACTGGAGAGGGGTGGGAAGCAGGACAATGCTGCTGACACTGGGGAGGGGTGGGAAGCAGGACAATGCTGCTGACACTGGAGAGGGGTGGGAAGCAGGACAATGCTGCTGACACTGGAGAGGGGTGGGAAGCAGGACAATGCTGCTGACACTGGGGAGGGGTGGGAAGCAGGACAATGCTGCTGACACTGGAGAGGGGTGGGAAGCAGGACAATGCTGCTGACACTGGGGAGGGGTGGGAAGCAGGACAATGCTGCTGACACTGGAGAGGGGTGGGAAGCAGGACAATGCTGCTGACACTGCGGAGTGGTGGGAAGCAGGACAATGCTGCTGACACTGGGGAGGGGTGGGAAGCAGGACAATGCTGCTGACACTGGGGAGGGGTGGGAAGCAGGACAATGCTGCTGACACTGGGGAGTGGTGGGAAGCAGGACAATGCTGCTGACACTGCGGAGTGGTGGGAAGCAGGACAATGCTGCTGACACTGCGGAGTGGTGGGAAGCAGGACAATGCTGCTGACACTGGAGAGGGGTGGGAAGCAGGACAATGCTGCTGACACTGGGGAGGGGTGGGAAGCAGGACAATGCTGCTGACACTGGGGAGTGGTGGGAAGCAGGACAATGCTGCTGACACTGCGGAGTGGTGGGAAGCAGGACAATGCTGCTGACACTGGGGAGTGGTGGGAAGCAGGACAATGCTGCTGACACTGCGGAGTGGTGGGAAGCAGGACAATGCTGCTGACACTGGGGAGTGGTGGGAAGCAGGACAATGCTGCTGACACTGCGGAGTGGTGGGAAGCAGGACAATGCTGCTGACACTGGGGAGGGGTGGGAAGCAGGACAATGCTGCTGACACTGGAGAGGGGTGGGAAGCAGGACAATGCTGCTGACACTGGAGAGGGGTGGGAAGCAGGACAATGCTGCTGACACTGGAGAGGGGTGGGAAGCAGGACAATGCTGCTGACACTGGAGAGGGGTGGGAAGCAGGACAATGCTGCTGACACTGGGGAGGGGTGGGAAGCAGGACAATGCTGCTGACACTGGAGAGGGGTGGGAAGCAGGACAATGCTGCTGACACTGGGGAGGGGTGGGAAGCAGGACAATGCTGCTGACACTGGAGAGGGGTGGGAAGCAGGACAATGCTGCTGACACTGGGGAGGGGTGGGAAGCAGGACAATGCTGCTGACACTGGGGAGGGGTGGGAAGCAGGACAATGCTGCTGACACTGGAGAGGGGTGGGAAGCAGGACAATGCTGCTGACACTGGGGAGGGGTGGGAAGCAGGACAATGCTGCTGACACTGCGGAGTGGTGGGAAGCAGGACAATGCTGCTGACACTGGAGAGGGGTGGGAAGCAGGACAATGCTGCTGACACTGGAGAGGGTGGGAAACAGGACAATGCTGCTGACACTGGGGAGGGGTTAACAGAGGTGGTTTCACATCTCTTGGCCATAGTGGAGACTGTTTATAAAGAGAGTCTCCAGCTCTGGAGGACTTGTCCTGTCCTGACTACAAGGACCGCCCAATGATTTCACCAGCAGTGTAATGCAGCATTTCCCCTGTGGAGGCGCTGCTGGCAGTTTAGATTAAGGCTTTATATAAACAACTTACTCTCCACATGTCCATTGTGATTTCTGTCCTAGTCAGATCTGTTTTCGGGGATCCGAGACTTCCATTGAAATCAGTGGAACGGTAATAAAACCAGACGTTATATGAAGTCTGATCTGTGGGGGCGCCAGCCGGGGAGAATGTTTACAGCGGAGACCCCCTTTAAAAAAAAAATAAAGCTGTTGTTGCATATCCTGCCTTTTCCTCTAATTACGCCGCAGGTTGGATATTCGCCGCCGCCGCTGATCTCCGTGACAAGATATCAAGTTTGATTAACCCATTTCCTTGATTGACATGACAGTAAGCAGAAAATTGAAGAAATAATTGCCGTTCGTCGGAGCGCTTACTGTGATATACGGAGCTCATCGTTTTCGTGACGGCGCAGTTTTGGGTTTTTTATGGTTTCCACAATTAACTATTTCCTATCTTCTAGCGAAATGACAATGGCTTCCGTATCCTCTCTTCAAAACGAAGCTAAAAAACAAAATCTGTCAGTGATGCATGCGCGGCGCGGCGGTGATTAGGCGCTTATTTTATTTAGATTTTTTTATGTGCTTATTCTATGGGTTTTATCATGACACTTTATTACCGGGCCCTTACTTCATTACGCTTTCATTCGACTTTCTCATTACGGCCGCGTTGCTGTTTGGCCGGCGCTTTATCCCGTCAGAAGCCATTTTCCTGTGGTTTAACGTGCGCTATTTCAATTTATTGCATCTAGTAAAAGTGCTTGCTCGCTCGGTGCCTGGCGCCCGCCTGTAGTTGTATATATAAGCTCCTCGCCGTCCGCACGCCTGCAGCTTTACACTCAGTTCAGCCAGTTTTAATGGCAGGTGAAGGTTCCACTTAGAGGAACGTTAACGTGCGCGGAGGGCGGCTCCGAGTAACTGGTCGCCGACTAACGGCTGCAGGCGCTAGACAACTGCTTAAGGCTCCCACTTCTGCGCCGTGATGTTCTTGCCGCAAAGCGCTACAAACACGAAACTAATTATTACACACTAATGTGACAACATGTCAGTTATTACGGTTTCACTCTGCAGCGGAGTTGCCGTCATGTTAAATCCATCCAATAATCGCCAAATTACCGCAAAGCGAAAACTTGCAGCACAAAAGCTTTGGAAACGGATCATCCGCCATTATACCGAAGAAACTCAATCACTGTCTAATAGAAAGTTCTATGAGTTCTAATATCCTTCTGTTCCACCATCTCCGATCTCTGCTTGCTGTCAGTGAATAAGAATTGTTACATTGAAACAAGTATAAGTTCTGCTGATGTTACTACAGATGTATATACAGTATATAGTTGTATACAGTGTGTGAGCTAAACAGCCCCAACTCCAGACTGATACATTGCAACAAGACACCACAGGCTTCTGCAACTGGACACAAATGTGACAAACCTTCTGCTGTGAAAAGTATTAGGTCTATCTGGAGTTTACATTTCAACATTATTTTTATTGTAATTTCTATTGTTGTTGTTTTTTTTTTAAGAACAAATTCATTATTTCAGCATATGTATGTATTATTTATATGGACTGCTGAATACCTTACAACTTTGTGAGCGATATCACATCTTAGGGTGCATTCACACGGAGTAACGTGCCACGTGATGTGACACGTATACGGCGTGTGAGATTTTAGCGCCGTATACGCTCCCATTGATTTCAATGGGAGCCTGGATCGTATACACCGCGTTATTTTGCGGCCGCATGGTGGTGCAGTTTTCTATGCAGGTGATTTCCAGCTCTGTAACAGGAAAACAAAGTCCCAACCACTAAACAAATAATAATCACAGAATTTGACATATTTAGGTAAAGCAATGACATCATAGTGTTCATGGTTTGGCGCTTATAAAGTATAATACTGTAATTCTGCTTTTCCAGCTTCTGAACTCTCTGCAACCCTCTGAGAGTTTGGATGAGCTCGGAGGTGGCTCCTTCCCTATTATGACCCCACTATTAACCCTACAGAACACTATCAGCTCCAGCACTTCCCGCCTTCCCGGGATCCTCGGCAGAATACAATGTTTCCTTGCCTCGTCTTATCTTACGTTATGTTGCGGCTGATTCATGAACACATCCATTATTTACAGCGTCCTGAAGATGGGGACAGGTGCTAAAGGTGACTGGACTGGGAAGATTTGTGCGGCTGCTCCGTCCGCCTTGTGAATTATTTATGTCTGGAAGTCTCCCGGAAACGAAACACAAGTAAAAGTAGAGAAAGAAATGAGGATATGGCCGCTAACAATAAGACTGTTACTGTGATTTATCAATCTGCCGATCCGCTACTGAAACGCCACATCTGCTCTCATTAATCTGCAGCTTGTGAGGTTGGCGGCCATGTAATATAACAAGACGTCATTTTATATCAGTTACTGAGGAGGAATCTGAAATCAGCTACAGACGGCATCACTCTACTGGAAATGATGGGTCAAGCATTGGCATTGGCACGGGTCGCTGGACCGGTCTTTGTCTTGTTATAGCAGCGACAGGACCGCACAATGTCTGCAGGTTACAGGGGAAGCACAAGACGAAAGATACATTGCATTCTTCCATAAACATCGCCACACCTGTCTATAGGCTGTGTGTGGTATTGCAGCTCAGCCCCATTCACTCTAATAAAGCTGAGCGGCATCCAGGGATCGAAAGTCACAGATCAATCGAAGTGAATGGAAATAAAACAACAACTGCTTGTCTGCCTAGGTCTCCATTCACATCTATAGATATTCCTCTTATCTCCCCCAGTAAAGGAGTGTTAGTATCTCCCACACAGTGTAATGGGACATGTGATAGGCCTGGCTGAGAAGATGTGCAGACAGTGCTAAGGGGGCATTATATTGTGCAGAAGCACCAAGAGGGCATTACACTGTGCAGGGACACCAAGGGGGCATTATACTGTGCAGAAGCACAAAGGGCACATTATACTGTGTAGGGACACCAAGGGCACATTATACTGTGTAGGGACACCAAGGGCACATTATATTGTGTAGGGACACCAAGGTGACATTATACTGTGTTGGCGTCACTAAGCAGACATCATTACTATGTGTTGCACAAAGAAGGGCACCAGGACTTTGCATCCTCTGGAAAGTTGTAAAATGTGAGAAATCATTTGCAGCTTTGTTGCGTCCTGCAAGAACATTGTTGCAATCCTAGAAGGTGCGGCTGCAATCTGCAAAATGCAGCAGAGGACGCGTCCCCATGTAGCAGCGGTGACTGCTTCAGTATTACATTGAGTCCCAATAGGACGATGCCAAGCAGGACAAACCTTCCTAAACCCTCTTCCACCCAGCTGAGAATCTGACAAGTTTTGCAGATGGTAAATAACACCCAAAGAGGCAAAATGCAGAGATTTTCCCTTGAACCTGCGGAAATTCATTACTACTACAAAGCCATTGCCATGATGGGAGCCTAACAGGTCGGCATGACACAAATGACTC
Source organism: Leptodactylus fuscus (assembly GCF_031893055.1). Lineage (NCBI taxonomy): Eukaryota > Metazoa > Chordata > Amphibia > Anura > Leptodactylidae > Leptodactylus > Leptodactylus fuscus. The sequence goes on along the minus strand of NC_134273.1, from coordinate 3,966,884 downwards.
TAATAAAACAGTATTACGGGATATTGCACAAATAGACATTGCAGCTCGACAACATTGCACACTTTGTAGCAGAGTCACATCACATAACCATTTATTACATAGACTCCTAACAGACATCCCTGTCTGCAGCCGGGATATTGCATAAATTACTTCGCCTCCTAGTTCAGCACATATTGCCTAATATTTTGTCGTCGCTCGCACAGAATATATTTCCATCCGCTATAATCAGATTTTTGATAGGATTCTGCGGCGGACCAGGTGCTGAATAACACAAGGCATTCCACCGGAGAGATGTATATTGTTCCAGCCTTATCTCTGCTAGCCACCAAAATGTGCAATTCATCAGTTTTCTCTAAAAATGACTGAACACAACTCCCTCTGGAGTATACATCACCCCCTACACACCCAGCAACAATCCGAGCTCCGAAATGGGAGGAACGCAACATTGTAGGGAATTATGTGCAACTCTGAAAGCTTCCAAAGATGCAAAAGGTTCCTGCCAGTGTCCTCATCATTAGTGACAGCCACAGTCCCCCATAACAGTGGCAGCTACAGTGTCCTTACCACCAGTGATAGCCTCAGTCCCCCCATAACAGTGACAGCCAGAGTCCTCTATAGCAATGATAGCCTCAGAGACCCCCATAACAATGACAATCCCCTATAGCAATGACAGCCTCAGAGACCCCCATAACAATGACAATCCCCTATAGCAATGACAGCCTCAGTCCCCATAACAGTGGCAGCCACAGTCCCCTATAGCAATGATAGCCTCAGAGACCCCCATAACAATGACAATCCCCTATAGCAATGACAGCCTCAGAGACCCCCATAACAATGACAATCCCCTATAGCAATGACAGCCTCAGAGACCCCCATAACAATGACAATCCCCTATAGCAATGACAGCCTCAGTCCCCATAACAGTGGCAGCCACAGTCCCCTATAGCAATGACAGCCTCAGAGACCCCCATAACAATGACAGCTACAGTGTCCTCATCATCAGTGACAGCCTCAGTCCCCATAACAGTGGCAGCCAAAGTCCCCCTATAGCAATGACAGCCTCAGAGACCCCCATAACAATGACAATCCCCTATAGCAATGATAGCCTCAGAGACCCCCATTACAATGACAGTCCCCTATAGCAATGACAGCCTCAGAGACCCCCATAACAATGACAGTCCCCTATAGCAATGACAGCCTCAGAGACCCCCATAACAATGACAGTCCCCTATAGCAATGACAGCCTCAGAGACCCCCATAACAATGACAGTCCCCTATAGCAATGACAGCCTCAGTCCCCATAACAGTGGCAGCCACAGTCCCTTATAGCAATGATAGCCTCAGAGACCCCCATAACAATGACAGTCCCCTATAGCAATGACATAGTGTTCTCCATAACAGTTCCAGCGACAGTGTCCTCCACAGCCTCAGAGTCCTCCATACAGATCCACCTACAGCCGGGTGCCCAATACCAGTGATAGCCACAATATCCCCCATAACAGCGGCACCCGCAGGTTTCAGCCTCCTGCACTGATTTCTTTATGTCATGTATGTTAGTGTAAGATTTATAGACCTATGACTGGCATAAATGATGAAAGCGGGAGGGTGAGGCGATGCCAGAGTGCCCCCATCTATGTGCTGCAGACTATAAGGGAGACCCCAGAACATGCTGCCCCCGCCCTCACAATCACATAGGAGGTCATGCCTGGTTTGGTATCAGGGCACAGGAGTTTTTGGCGTCTCTGCTGCACTCGGCTGTACACGGTGCCCATAGCGCGGCTGGTAATTTATGCCATGTGTTCCCTTTTATTGCTCCGTTACACTTGCGTTATAAACCTTCATCTGCATATCTTAGCTGGTGGTGGCGGGTATATATCACTGTGATGGGGCCGCGCTGAGTGATTTAGGTTCACAGCCTGTACAATAACTGTGAGCAAGTGGGACATCACCGATCAGCGCTTCCCCCATCGCCTATAAATGACGACGCCATGATAATCAATTATCCTAATGAGTAACGAGATAATGGCGCTGATTACTATTCCACCTAGATGGCGCCACTCGCCCCTCCTCTGTGCACTGGCGACACTGGAGTTACGTGGAGGCCATGAGCAGGTCAGCACAGAGATTGTCCTCATATACTGGTATACAGGGGCTCCCGGGGACCCCCCAATCTCCTTCTATGGACATAGATGCACAGACCTGTATTCAGACATCTAGAGCACACGCAATCCGTGTCTCTGTATAACCTTGTCTCATCCTCTTCCATCAAGCTGTTACATATTCTACAGCAGATCCTCAATTTATCTGACTCTTGGAAAGCTGGGTGAAAAACAGAATGGCTGCTAGTGTAAGGAAGAAGGCTAATATTATTATAAAGAGCAATGTGTATATATCGATGCCTGGATCAGCCCCAGAATCCCTGATGTGACCTGGTATTGCCGACAGCTGATGAGCTTGTTACAATGTATCAGTGTGAAGCCGCAGCACAATGTTCTCTTTGGACCTGGATGTCAGACAGATACTTGTATAACTTACAGAATCTCTGACCTGCGGTTCCCATAGACTTATTTGGGGTCCACCAGGATTTCGACGATTTTGTAGTGAAACTTCCAACTTGCAGGATTGTATTATTCCACCGATTTTAAGCAGAATGTGGGATGAAGTCTTGAACATTAGTGTAAACCTAGCAATAGCTGTAATACCACACTTGGCCTGTGCACAGTGGGGGCGCTGTGAAGGATATACATTGGTGTAAGGAATTGTCTGTCACTTGGTGAGATTACTATTTGATGTCTACTGGTGTAAATAAATGGCGTGGAGGAGTCGCCGTCCCGGGGAGACTCGGAGGAGACACGGCTGAAGCTTCTTGTTGTCATTAGCGCCATATACATTATTAAATAAATGTTAAATTAAACATCAGGCAGGACAGAGAAGAGCGATCAGCGGCGCCCGCCATCAAATATACATGGCCCGTAATGTGTCCATTCATATTCCTTATACAAACACTTACTGAGGAATTGCTGCAACTTTATTAAGATTCATTCAGTTGTGATTGGGTTTTATTGTTTGTGAAGCCGCGGCGGCGCCTTTATCATCCTGCTGGTAACGCGGCGCGACATCTACCGCCACGCGACATCTACCGCCACGCGACATCTCCCTCCACGTGACATCTACCGCCACGCGACATCTCCCTCCACGTGACATCTACCGCCACGCGACATCTCCCTCCACGCGACGTCTCCCTCCACGCGACATCTCCCTCCACATGACATCTACCGCCATGCGACATCTACCTACACACGACATCTACCTGCACGTGACATCTCCCTCCACGCGACATCTACCTGTGCGCGACATCTCCCTCCACGCGACATCTACCTGTGCGCGACATCTCCCTCCACGCGACATCTCCCTCCACGCGACGTCTCCCTCCACATGACATCTACCGCCATGCGACATCTACCTGCACACGACATCTACCTACACGCGACATCTACCTGCACGTGACATCTCCCTCCACGCGACATCTACCTGTGCGCGACATCTCCCTCCACGCGACGTCTACTGTGCGCGACATCTCCCTCCACGCGACGTCTCCCTCCACGCGACGTCTCCCTCCACGCGACGTCTCCCTGCACGCGACGTCTCCCTCCACGCGACATCTACCTGTGCGCGACATCTCCCTCCACGCGACGTCTCCCTCCACGCGACGTCTCCCTCCACGCGACATCTACCTGTGCGCGACATCTCCCTCCACGCGACGTCTCCCTCCACGCGACGTCTCCCTCCACGCGACGTCTCCCTCCGCGCGACATCTCCCTCCACGCGACGTCTCCCTCCACGCGACGTCTCCCTCCACGCGACGTCTCCCTGCACGCGACGTCTCCCTCCACGCGACATCTACCTGTGCGCGACATCTCCCTCCACGCGACGTCTCCCTCCACGCGACGTCTCCCTCCACGCGACATCTACCTGTGCGCGACATCTCCCTCCACGCGACGTCTCCCTCCACGCGACGTCTCCCTCCACGCGACGTCTCCCTGCACGCGACGTCTCCCTCCACGCGACATCTACCTGTGCGCGACATCTCCCTCCACGCGACGTCTCCCTCCACGCGACGTCTCCCTCCACGCGACATCTACCTGTGCGCGACATCTCCCTCCACGCGACATCTACCTGTGCGCGACATCTCCCTCCACGCGACGTCTCCCTCCACGCGACGTCTCCCTCCACGCGACGTCTCCCTCCACGCGACGTCTCCCTCCACACGACATCTACCTGTGCGCGACATCTCCCTCCACGCGACATCTCCCTCGACGCGACATCTCCCTCCACGCGACATCTCCCTCCACGCGATGTCTCCCTCCACGGCAGGCGCCGCCACCAGCACTGTAATATGGCAGCTCACAGTCCTGCAAGAACAAAGTCAGAGGGGGATACATGAAAATATCTGGTGCTAAAATGTGGCAAATATTTGTGCAGATGTTTGTGGTGCAAAAAATTTAGATATTATACTGTATGATGCCACATTCTCTAATAATTCTCTGTGTGTATATTATAGTGAGGGCTGTTACCCAGTAGGGGGCGCTGTTACAGGTTTTGCTCTGGGGCTCCTGGTTTCTTGTCACACACCGGCATCATGTCTTATAGAACAGATCAGTCTCCGCCACCTCCCCATTATTCGGCCGCCCCTATACGGGGTTACATCATCTCCACCCCAATAATTATGAGCTCACTCTGAATAATAATCTAGTAGTTGATGTCATAGACCTGCTAATATGATGTCATTGCTGCAGTGTGACCTTATTACCTCCAGGGGTCGCCATCTAGTACTGTGCAATCGACTGGTCACTATCCAAAAGCTCTCCCTGCCTGTAGCGCCGCCTGGTGGTCACAATCTATAACTGCACCTTGATCTGATAAATTAGACGGCTTTAGAATATAAATCTCCTTAACAGGAATAAGTGTTTTAATGGCTGAGTCTTCATCCCTTGACCTTTGGCTGTCTCCTGAAGCTGCTGAAGGTGGATATATCGTATTATCTGAGGCTTTACCAGGATCTGCTTGCTGTTCATTCGTTTTGTGTCTATCAGGGTTTTAGATGGACACAAAAATCTGCAGATGCTAAACCATCGCACAGAGAGACAGAAGAATGGATTGGGAGAGCGGCGGAGCGGAGATGGTATCAGTCAGGCACACGGCAGATTTGTATGCGGCATCCAAACTGCATCATTTCATGTTAATGAAATCACGTCCCGATCCATCCCCAGTACCTGACACGCATGTGAACTCCTGCAGGAAGCATGCCGCCATATACCAGGAGGAGCAACTCAACTAGCAGGGCTCCAAGTGACTCCATGTAGGCCGGAGGGAGGGAGGACGCAACGTGTTACACAGGGAAGAGCAAAGGAACATTATAAGGAGCCATAATAGAACATTAGCATAACCCCAAATATATCAAGTGTCTGCAGAAACAAAACATGGCGGGTAAGACGTCAGAAAGTGAGACCAGACCCGGGTCATCTGCACATAGAGCCAAAGAGCGAATAGGAAGAGCCGCAAGACGTAACGGAGGATCAACGTCCCAAACATCACCAAACCACAATATCAACAGTCCTATGTAATGTAGTAGATGTCACCGGCAGTCCTATGTAATGTAGTAGATGTCACCGGCGGTCCTATGTAATGTAGTAGATGTCACCGGCAGTCCTATGTAATGTAGTAGATGTCACTGGCAGTCCTATGTAATGTAGTAGATGTCACCGGCAGTCCTATGTAATGTAGTAGATGTCACCGGCAGTCCTATGTAATGTAGTAGATGTCACCGGCAGTCCTATGTAATGTAGTAGATGTCACCGGCAGTCCTATGTAATGTAGTAGATGTCACCGGCAGTCCTATGTAATGTAGTAGATGTCACCGGCACTCCTATGTAATGTAGTAGATGTCACCGGCAGTCCTATGTAATGTAGTAGATGTCACCGGCACTCCTATGTAATGTAGTAGATGTCACCGGCAGTCCTATGTAATGTAGTTGATGTCACCGGCAGTCCTATGTAATGTAGTAGATGTCACCGGCAGTCCTATGTAATGTAGTAGATGTCACCGGCAGTCCTATGTAATGTAGTAGATGTCACCGGCAGTCCTATGTAATGTAGTAGATGTCACCGGCAGTCCTATGTAATGTAGTAGATGTCACCGGCAGTCCTATGTAATGTAGTAGATGTCACCGGCAGTCCTATGTAACAGCACAGATGTCAGTTTTTCACCCCCAGGTTCCCTGTAATAAATAATACTGATAACGCTGATGGTGATTTCATTTCCTCCCTGCCCCCGATATCAGGGCTCGCTATCAGGTGACGGCCCAGATCGCGCCATTGTTGAGTGTCACATTAATTGTCGGCTCGGCCCGGGTCCTCGCTGTCTGAACTCTGACAAATGAAGATTTATCGGCCTCGCGCTTTTCCAATATCTTCTGTCATTTCTGGCAGGAAAAGCGTTAACTGATGAATGAGACTTCGCCTCCATTGTACGTCTGTCCGAGCGATGGAGTTATAATTATCCCTAATTAGAGCCGGCGGCCGCTGCTAATTACCTGCAGCTTCAGCCGTGACCGGGGGCCGGGTCTGAGGTCACTGAGAGAAGAAGTCATGAAAACCAGAAGACAAGCCCCAAATTAGTCACTGACTATCTGCTGAGCACAGGGGATGTCGGCGGAGGCTCTCCGGCAGCTGTAGTGTGCAATATACAGGGTCTCAGCTGCTGCAGAACTTCATAGGACACAAATCAAATGCTGCACAACCTCATAACACATATAGAAGCTGCTGCAGAACCTCATAATACACATAGCAGCTGCTGCAGAACCTCATAATACACATAGCAGCTGCTGCAGAACCTCATAATACACATAGCAGCTGCTGCAGAACCTCATAATACACATAGCAGCTGCTGCAGAACCTCATAATACACATATAGCAGCTGCTGCAGAACCTCATAATACACATAGCAGCTGCTGCAGAACCTCATAATACACATAGCAGCTGCTGCAGAACCTCATAATACACATAGCAGCTGCTGCAGAACCTCATAATACACATAGCAGCTGCTGCAGAACCTCATAATACACATAGCAGCTGCTGCAGAACCTCATAATACACATAGCAGCTGCTGCAGAACCTCATAATACACATAGCAGCTGCTGCAGAACCTCATAATACACATAGCAGCTGCTGCAGAACCTCATAATACACATAGCAGCTGCTGCAGAACCTCATAATACACATATAGCAGCTGCTGCAGAACCTCATAATACACATAGCAGCTGCTGCAGAACCTCATAATACACATAGCAGCTGCTGCAGAACCTCATAATACACATAGCAGCTGCTGCAGAACCTCATAATACACATAGCAGCTGCTGCAGAACCTCATAATACACATAGCAGCTGCTGCAGAACCTCATAATACACATAGCTGCTGCTGCAGAACCTCATAATACACATATAGCAGCTGCTGCAGAACCTCATAATACACATAGCAGCTGCTGCAGAACCTCATAATACACATATAGCAGCTGCTGCACAACCTCATAATACACATAGCTGCTGCTGCAGAACCTCATAATACACATATAGCAGCTGCTGCAGAACCTCATAATACACATAGCAGCTGCTGCAGAACCTCATAATACACATAGCTGCTGCTGCAGAACCTCATAATACACATAGCAGCTGCTGCAGAACCTCATAATACACATAGCAGCTGCTGCAGAAGAGATGGCCGTGACCTCTTATATTCCTCTCATGTATCCCGTATATTACAGCCATCAGCCTCACTAGATGTATTGCTATGGCGGCTGTGACCTGTGATTGGCGCGTCTTCTGTACGTTCCTCGGCGGTGGCGACATCCGGGGCTTTGTCAGATTGCAGACACTTCAGTGTGGCGGCTCCTCCAGATGCTGCGGCAGAAGTCGCCCATTTCCCTGGTCTCGGTCTCTGCTGCTTCAGTTATAAATGATGTGACAAGTAGATATCGCCGGTAACACGTGCGCGGGCTGTCAGCGGCGGCGGCCAGGCGATCGGCCCTGATCCTTCGGTCAATACTGAGCCAGTGATAATGTCGACTTGTAAACAAAGCTCAGAAATGACTCTTCAGTTTCAGCGAGAAATCCCAATAGAAAGCGACAGCCAATAACAGAGCGATCCATCACCCATCAGCCGGGCTGCGGTACCGATTACGGAGAGACTGACACTGACGGCTCTAATCCTCTGCCGGTCAGGAAGGTGGGAGAGCTGGGAGATGGAAGATTCACGAACAATGGAGGAGGGGGGCGCTCTGCCGGCACAATACTGTACATGTACTGGTCATATGGAGGTGTATACTGGTAATACGGGAGTATACTGGTTATATGGAGGTGTATACTGGTAATATGGAGGTGTATACTGGTTATATGGAGGTGTATACTGGTAATACGGGAGTATACTGGTTGTATGAGGTGTATACTGGTAATACGGGAGTATACTGGTTATATGAGGTTGCACTATATATACAGTCTTATGAAAAAGTTAGTGCCCCCCTATTAATCTTAATCCTTGTTAGTTGTAAATATTTTGGTGTTGGCCATGTCAGTCTGATCTCTCTAATAACTGATGGACACAGTAATATTTCAGGATTGGAATGAGGTTTATTGTACTAACAGAAAATGCGCAATATGTATTACACCAAAATGTGACCGGTGCAGAAGTCTGGGCACCTCAACAGAAGAGTGCCAGTAATATTTAGTAGATCCTCCTCCTTTTGCCTCTAGTCGCTTCCTGTAGCTGTTAATCAGTTCCTGGATCCTGGGTGAAGGGATTTTGGACCATTCCTCTTTACAATTCGCGTTCAGTTCAGTTTGATGGTGGCCGAGCATGGACAGCCCGCTTCCAATCATCCCACAGATGTTCAATGATATTCAGGTCTGGGGACTGGGATGGCCATTCCAGAACATTGTAATTGTTCCTCTGCATGAATGCCTGAGGATTTGGAGCGGTGTTTTGGATCATTGTCTTGCTGAAATCTCCATCCCCGGCGTAACTTCAATTTCATCACTGATTCTTGAACATTATTCTCAAGAATCTGCTGATACTGAGTGGAATCCATGCGACTCTCAACTTTAACAAGATTCCCGATGCCAGCATTGGCCACACAGCCCCAAAGCATGATGGAACCTCCACCAAATTTTACAGTGGGTAGCAAGTGTTTTTCTTGGAATGCTGTTTTTTTTGGATGCCATGCATAATGCCTTTTTGTATGACCAAACAACTCAACCTTTGTTTCATCAGTCCACAGGACCGTCTTCCAAAATGAAGTTGGCTTGTCCAAATGTGCTTTTTCATACCTCAGGCAACTCTATTTGTGGCGTACGTGCAGAAACGGCTTCTTTCTCATCACTCTCCCATACAGCTTCTATTTGTGCAAAGTGCGCTGTATAGTTGACCGATGCACAGTGACACCATCTGCAGCAAGATGATGCTGCAGCTCTTTGGAGGTGTCTGTGGATTGTCCTTGACTCTTCTCACCATTCTTCTTCTCTGTCTTTCTGATATTTTTCTTGGCCTGCCACTTCTGGGCTTAACAAGAACTGTCCCTGTGGTCTTCCATTTCCTTACTATGTTCCTCACAGTGGAAACTGACAGGTTAAATCTCTGAGACAACGTTTTGTATCCTTCCCCTGAACAACTATGTGGAACAATCTTTGTTTTCAGATCATTTGAGAGTTGTTTTGAGTAGCCCATGATGCCACTCTTCAGAGGAGATTCAAATAGGAGATCAACTTGCCATTGGCCACCTGAAATCCCTTGTCTCCTGATCGGATACATCTGGCTATGAAGTCAAAGCTCAGTGAGGTTACAGAACCAATGTTGTGCGTCAGTAAGTCAGTAACAAGTAGTGAGGAGGATTCACATCAATAACATGATAAGGGGACCAAAATTTTTGCAGCGGTCACATTTTGGTGTAATGCATATTGCGCATTTTCTGTTAGTACAATAAACCTCATTCCAATCCAGAGATATTACTGTGTCCATCAGTTATTAGAGAGATCAGACTGAAATGGCAAACACCAGAATATTTACAGCTAACAAGGATTAAGATTAATAGGGGGGCACTAACTTTTTCATAGGACTGTATAAGGTGAACTGGTTATATGGAGGAGGAGGAGGAGGTTACATTTCGAGGTATTCTGGTAATATCAGGGTATAGCTATACTGGATATTTGGGAATATACTGGTTATATGAGGGTATACTGGTTATGCTGGTTTATACTGGTTCCATGGAAGTGTACACTGGTTATATAGAAATGGTTGTATGGAAGTATACTGTGTATATGGCTGTATACTGGTTACACGGGGGTATACATAGAGACATATACTTGGTATATAGGGGTACAGACGACAGGGTCCCCCCAACAGACCCCACAGCCGCCTTATTCACGAGCCCCATGACTGCAGATGTAAACACTGGATTTACCAACCAGACTCTGCAATAAGATGGAAATTCAATGCAAATCAATACAAATCCTCGGTGGCGAGATCTCCAGCGCCGTCTGCTCGGAGCGCTGCCGCGTCTCATCATGTAAATGATATAGGGGCAGGAATGTTTGTATAATCTCCGGGCCCGGGACACTGCTACACGTCCATTACACGCTAATTCCCGCATATAGGGCCGCGGCCGCCGCGTCACGTGTCAGACATTCGTGCTGGATTACAGGATTCATCTTACAGAATTCCTGGTCCGTATTCCCAAATCCTACAAACCTCATCTTCTGCTAAGAGGCCAATTCTATCTGTGCCGTGGAAAGCTGGGTGACAACGAATATGGCCTCTGCCCTTGATAACACTGCTTTCAGTTAATGGGGACCCCGATTCTCAGTAGGAGGGAGCCCTAGTGATCTGCAGAGCTAGCCGGCACAGCAGGGGTTAAGACTGTATGAAAACTAATATTAGCAATGATGAGCGGCGGCGAATCCCCTGAAGGCGAATGGATATTTCATTTGTTACAATGTAATTACAAGAAATGAAGATCATGTGAACATTAATGGGCAGACACGAGGATCCGCCACGTCTGATTATATCATCTCCTACCTAATGAATACGTCTGGCTCGTACGTTTCATCACAAAGGCTCCGCGGCTTCAGCGACGCCTCCAGGTAGGAAGATGGAGGAAAGTCAGCGCCCTGACCGCCGTCCTGCCCAGACCCGGAGCGCAAAGGCGACTACTCCGAACTATGGTCATGTGAACACTCAATGATCCCTGCACCGGTCATAGAGCATGCCCACAACTCTGTCCCAAGAACATCTGCAGATTATTGTGTCTACGGTCCGGCTGCTGTAAAGCGTTCCTCTAAATGCTGTAATAGCAGCAGAAATACTGATAGGACGCCATGTCTGACGGCTTGTACAGTCATAGAACGGTCCGGCCAGCAAGGAACACCTGGCAGAGGTTTCACCTCTTCATGAAGACTGCGGTGCTCTTAGAGTCGCCTCCGTATATAACACGCGCTCATACACCGGCTCCGGCTGATTATTCTGTACGTAGGAAAAGCAACATCCGCCATAACATCTGCACGAGAGTTTCCCCTGTAATGGGAGGAATCTATAAAGCCGATCCCGACACATTTATTAATCCGCGCCTATTTGTAGCCATACACGTCCTCGCTTGGTAAAATATTTATGTCGGCTCTTGTAACCAAGTGCATTTGCAGAGGTTTGAGCGATGCCGCCTAGGGCTGGATGCCTGCCACATCCATCAGACTATCCTGAGTACAAAGCCCGCCTGGCACGGGAGCGGCGCCATGCTGTAAAGCGCGCAGGAGCGGACGGCAGGTGAGCCCGGCTCTTACATTTTATGTTATTATATTTCACAAGCCTATAAATATGGGAGAGAGAAAAGCCGGCGCCGCGCGATATCCAATGTAATTCTCTTTATTGGAGAGACCAGGATTTCACTTTATTTCCCAGTAACTGCTGGAGGAATCTATAAGAGGGAAGTGCAAGACGTCCGCACCACCCGCCGAAATGCCGAGGGTCCATGAGCCCGGCTGTGAGCTGGCTACAGAGTAACCCTGGTTATAGCGGGGCTGTGTAATGGCCGATCCTATCGCTGCAGAAGTCACCGCTATATCACTCGCTATATCACCCGCTATATCACCTGTTATATCACTCACTATATCACTCACTATATCACCCGCTATATCACCCGCCATTCATCCCCAAAAGCTTTGTACTAAATTGCTACATTTTGTGTTTTAGATACAATAATGTAAGAACAGATTTGGATTGGAAAAGTGATCACCTGTAAGGAAAACGCTGCACACCTAATTTCCATATTCACTAATTTGCACCATTTTGTTTTTGTTGCATGCAGAATGATGTGATACGTCTTCTTAGGCTATCAAGTCAATTTCATCAGTATCTCATACCTCCCAACCGTCCCGATTTCCGCTGGACATTTACAAATTCAGTGTCCTGTCCCGTGGTCCCGGTCGGTGGGAGGTATGTCTCAATTTCAACTCATCGACATCCAGAGGATGCCAATGAGTTGAACATGTAAGCGAGTAAAGCAGGAGCTGTCACAGGTCAGCTCCTGCCTTACCGCTGCGCTCCAGCATGTGTAGGCGCAATGTGATGATGTCACATCGTGCCTACAATTACGTGAGTGGAGTGAGAGAGCGGAGAGAGCGGCGGGGGAGCGAGGCGAGGTGATTATAAGTATTTATTTGTGTTAAACATTGAGGGGAACGTAATGTAGGGGGTCTATGAAACTGGGGGCATATGGGGGGGGGGTAGAACGGCATGACATTGGGGCAGATGAAGGGGGGGGGACAGTATGACACTGGGGCAGATGAAAGGGGGGAGAATGCCATGGCATGGCACTGGGGCAGATGAAGGGGGGAGAACGGCATGGCATGGCACTGGGGCAGATGAAGGGGGAGAACAGCATGACACTGGGGCAGATGAAGGGGGAGAGAATGGCATGGCACTGGGGCAGATGAAGGGGGAGAACGGCATGACACTGGGACAGATGAAGGGGGAGAGAATGGCATGGCACTGGGGCAGATGAAGGGGGTGTGGAATGGCATGGCATGGCACTGGGGCAGATGAAGGGGGTGTAGAATGGCATGGCATGGCACTGGGGCAGATGAAGGGGGTGTGGAATGGCATGGCATGGCACTGGGGCAGATGAAGGGGGTGTAGAATGGCATGGCATGGCACTGGGGCAGATGAAGGGGGTGTGGAATGGCATGGCATGACACTGGGGCAGATGAAGGGGGGAGAACGGCATGACACTGGGGCAGATGAAGGGGGGAGACATGAATCTGGGGGCAGAGATGGGGGGGACATGAAACTGGGGGCAGATAAAGGGATTATATGAAACTGGTAGTGATGGAGCGGGGGGGGAATATAATTTGCAGGTGACTGTAGGAAGATTATACTGTGTGGGGGCAGCTGAAAAATGAATGAGAATGGGTGGAGTCAACATAAAAGTGGGTGGAGCTAAGCTTGCATATTTTGTCCCTCTTTCGGCTCTTCACAAGTTGGGAGGTATGGTATCCGCCAGTCCTCATTTTATTAAATCATGGCTGCAACTGCAAATCAGAAGCAGAAACCAGGTGACTTCAGTGATGTGACTTCCTTCCCTTTAATAATGCCCTGACACATCCCAATCTGTAATGAGCAGCACTGAGCAGAAATGATAATGACTTCTCAATACTCCGTCACATGATGTCTGTCCTATGTCCGGCCCCCCAGTGGTTGTGTTGTGTATTGCAGACTGTCTGATTGATACTCCGGCAGGTTGAGATATTGAATTTTTTGCAAAAAACATTCTTAACCAAATTCGAACAAAGGTGAGGCTGGATCCGGTACATGTAGGTAACAACATGAGAGGAGTCCGAAATCCAGCTACAGACCAAGTAACAAGCTATACTTCCTCCATCTCCTGCCCCGGGGGACACAGGTTTCCTGGTTGCATTTACCCTCACACCGATCTAATGTGATGATATTTGGCTTCGGGCCGTGGCTGAATGTTTGCACTTATTCCAGATAAACTTAACACATTCAATTCATCACAGAAATCAATACATAATGGATTGGGGCAGCTCGGATTCACGTGCCTGCGCCAGGATCTGCAGATATTGCGCTGACATGCTCATTCTTCTTGTGCAGGTTACAGGCTCACATAGTATTGTATCTGCTATTGAACGGTAATTCTACCCCACGGCGATTTGTACATGAAGGCAATTAGCTTCCTTGTGTGGATGCCGCATTACAGGCAATTACAGAAATCTCCCAACATGCTACTTCCATGGTCCCAGGATGCTTTGCAGCAAAGTTCAAGATTAATACATCTCATTATTGGTGTAGACCAACACCTGAGGTCGGGAGTCTCGGATCCTTGGAAAGAAAGATTTATGCAGAAATTTCTGCAACTGAAAATTGGTTTCATTCTTCTCTATGGGGCTTGTTTATACAGTCGTACAAGTTGTGGCGATTAAAGGGATTTTACTAAATGACAATACTGAGAGTAAGGTATCAAGATCATCTCACCGGGGATTGTCCCTCAAGGTCCTGAGCAATCCGCTGCTGAAAAACCTCTGCAATATGTGCAATATGTGTATATCAGTCTGTGCACTTAGTAGACACTGCTCTGGATATTGCAGCTTTGTCCCATATAAGGGACTGTAGTCACCACCACCTATTGTCTATTAGTCCTGGGCTATATGGAGACGTCTTGTGGAATACAGAAAGTCAGAAGAGGCGACAGCCCCTATAAATCCAGGGACTCACAGGCGATGTCTTCTTGGTTTGCAGACATCCGTATTCCGTCTGCAAGGAGTCCACATGGAGACCCCCCTGAACGGAATACCAACGCTAATGCAAGTGCTGTGCAGTTAAGCACACGGAGCCCATAGACTATAATGGGCTCTGTGTGCTTGCCGTGCACTGCCTGCACAATTCATTCGTGCGGGCAGTGCGCGGCAAGCACATGGACCCATTATAGTCTATGGGCTCCATGTGCTTTGCAAGCACATTGCTTGCAATTGCGATTGCATTCCGCCCAGGGGGGAGGGGGGGGGGTCTCCATGCGGACGGAGTATAAGTGCTAGTGTGAACCAACCCTTATTAGATTCAGACCCTCAGACCAGAATAAATAGACGGACCCCACTATAAACTGACTAAACCTCGCAATCCCCAGACCACAAGCCCCTAAAACAGACATCCCAATACAGACACTCAACCACACCCCTGAGTAAAGACAGACCCCAGATTAGGCCCCCTATAATCAGACCCTAAATAAATGAGGACCAACAGACCCCCAGGACCACGACAAGGCAGAGCTTATACTAATATGTGGACATAGGGGATTTCTGGAAGGTTTGTGGATCCCCAGCCGCCTCCGCCATGATGGATTCTCCCTATTGGAGGTAATTATGTGCTTTTGTTTTGCTGACAAGATCCCTGAATACTTTGTAACAACGTTTCCACCATTTCTGATTTGTCATATCTCGGAGGCGCCGCGTAATTGCAGGCGACGTGCGGACAGGACGCCGTTAGCAGATTAAAATGAGTTTTTCTGATCCCATATAATGTAGCGCTGGAATCTAATTGCGGATGACATTACACGTTGATGATCTGCTCTTTAATGCTTCTGTGCTTGAAAGGTTTATTAAAAGGGACAGTAGCATCTAATCGCAGCTTCTGCTCCCTGAATTATTTAACTTGCGTTGTCTTCTGTTCCCTCTTGTTTCTGGCGCGCGGCCGACATGTGATATCCTCCGTATTGTGTGATACTTGGCTTGCTGCAGCGAGTATAAGCAATGTTAGGAATATAAGGAGATCCCGAAACGCTAATAGAGCTGTAGGATTCATGAAAGACGTAGAGACCGATGTAGCACCGCTGAGTTTGTCATGTGGCACAATGTTCTGTCTGATCACAATGGGTTTGCATCAAATTTGGTGAAATCTGTGCCAGAAATCTATGGTCACGTCTCCTTGCTGTGCAATTCCTTCACAGATGGAGTTCTATGGATCCTTGAGGATGCTGCGACTGTGATTTCTGGTTGTAGTCCCAGGGCAGTACAATGATCTTTGCCTGTATTATGGGAGTCATAACCAAGGTAATCTTAGAGTCAGAGGGTTGGCCATTGTGTATAATGCAGCAGGTTGGGATGATGGACGCTGACGTACAGGGCGCATTCATAGGGCTGCTGACACTATACCCATAGAGAGGCCGCAGTGTTTGGTCTTATGGCCGCTCTATCTATATCTGATAGTTTCCAAATTAATCCCAATCCCTTTGTTGTGTCTGGGATTTTATCTCCGCTCCATAGAAGGGACTGAGACTGAACTGCAATATCACCCACAACCGGTGAGCAGGAGCTCTGTATAAGATAGCCGCCATGCTTCCTTAGTGTTGCACGTGCCCTTTAAGTGCTAATATTTTAAGAAATACAATAACCTGTAAAGTACCGTGCTAACGCCCCCTGACAATATTATCCTCACCCCTATAATCCCCTGCCATCCTCATTAACCATTTCTGCCCTGCAATCTTGCAGCCGCTGACAATGTAATGACCCCTCTGTAAGCTTCTGTATTTGCCATTGTTCAGATTGCTAAGGAGCCATCCTGGAGCAGCTTTATTAGTCTGCAGGCGCGTGGCACTTAACGGATTACATTGTTGCACTGCACGCGCTCCCCAGACAATTTGTGCGCCGGATACACAGCAGACAATGCAATCAAGATCATTATTGTGCTAAACCGACTCCATTCACATGATGAACTGCTCCAACTCATCTGGCAAAGTGCAAGGGGCTTCCTGCGCTCGATACCATATTGCCGCACATCTGTTAATGACTAGTTAACAACGCATTTAACATCATTACCAACTGTAACCAATTGATAGTCAATAATAGCAGGTTGTGCGTGACAGTGTTTGCCTATTGCTGCAACCGCGCGGCTTCATGGCGGCAGCGACTCACGGCCACGTCCTACAAGGTGCAAACCAGGAGATGGGTGCAAACACAAATATCTGAAGGGTCCCGGGCCACCATAGAGACCCCTCCCCCCCTGCACTGAAATAATAATATAATAGATATGTGCAGGAGAATACGGACGTATTACCTAAAAATGTATATTACATGCTGTTATATGATGGGAAATAAAACTTCTACACAGTGCCCAAGTAATACCACCTACATAATGCTGCAAAATACTGCCAGTGAGTACACAAGAGGAGGCATCACACATACACAAAGACTGCAAGGACATCACTGCTTACACAAGAGGACAATGACATCACACATACACAAAGACTGCAATGACATCACTGCTTACACAAGAGGTGACAATGACATCACACATACACAAAGACTGCAAGGACATCACTGCTTACACAAGAGGACAATGACATCACACATTATACAAAGACTGCAATGACATCACTGCTTACACAAGAGGTGACAGTGACATCACACATTATACAAAGACTGCAATGACATCACTGCTTACACAAGAGGTGACAGTGACATCACACATTATACAAAGACTGCAATGACATCACTGCTTACACAAGAGGTGACAGTGACATCACACATTATACAAAGACTGCAATGACATCACTGCTTATACAAGAGGTGACAGTGACATCACACATTATACAAAGACTGCAAGGACATCACTGCTTACACAAGAGGACAATGACATCACACATTATACAAAGACTGCAATGACATCACTGCTTACACAAGAGGTGACAGTGACATCACACATTATACAAAGACTGCGATGACATCACTGCTTATACAAGAGGTGACAGTGACATCACACATTATACAAAGACTGCAATGACATCACTGCTTACACAAGAGGTGACAGTGACATCACACATTATACAAAGACTGCGATGACATCACTGCTTATACAAGAGGTGACAGTGACATCACACATTATACAAAGACTGCAATGACATCACTGCTTATACAAGAGGTGACAGTGACATCACACATTATACAAAGACTGCAATGACATCACTGCTTACACAAGAGGTGACAGTGACATCACACTCAGAGAGGTTACAGAGATCGCCGCTGACCTCACTGAAGTTTTCCTTTCAGATATTTGCGTTACTTTGAGATGAAGCATAGAGCGCTTGTGCTGAGGAGGATCCAGAAGAGACGCGTGACTGTCACCTGTAGATATATATAGAGCAGAGATTATTAATGAGCACTTACAATATTACTTAACAAGCCGCCATGTATCTGGAGCATGAGAGCCGTCTCCAGAGACTGCAACAATTATACTCTCAGCGGGATTCTTATTATATCACGCTGCTTCCTATCCCTGCTACGTCTGAGGACAGCTGACCGCCAGCAAAAATAGTCTCAAAGTCTGTGAGAAGATTACAGGTAAGAAAAGGAACTCTCTGCATCCCTATGACAACACTCCCTGGAAGAACAAGTTATCCTAGAAATACCTACAACCAACCGAAACCCAACTATAACCCCAGGAGGGGACATTAGCGACCTCCTTCTTCTACACTCAGCTACAGTCTTCAGTACCTTCAGAAAGAAGGAGCAGAGACCCCTCCGGGTGTGCAAGTGACATAAATATTAGTCCTAGAAGCAGCCGGGACATCATGGACAATCCTGCTGCCAGGACTGTAAGGGACAGGAGGAAGAGACTGCAAACAGTGACTGCACAGGAGGAAGAGACTGCACACGGGGACTGCACAGGAGGAAGAGACTGCACACGGGGACTGCACAGGAGGAAGAGACTGCAAACAGGGACTGCACAGGAGGAAGAGACTGCAAACAGTGACTGCACAGGAGGAAGAGACTGCACACGGGGACTGCACAGGAAGAGGAGACTGCACACGGGGACTGCACAGGAGGAAGAGACTGCACACGGGGACTGCACAGGAGGAAGAGACTGCACACGGGGACTGCACAGGAGGAAGAGACTGCACACGGGGACTGCACAGGAGGAAGAGACTGCACACGGGGAATGCACAGGAGGAAGAGACTGCAAACAATGACTGCACAGGAGGAAGAGACTGCAAAGATTATCTGCACAGGATGAAGAGACTGCACACGGGGACTGCACAGGAAGAAGACACTGCACACGGGGAATGCACAGGAGGAAGAGACTGCAAACAATGACTGCACAGGAGGAAGAGACTGCAAAGATTATCTGCACAGGATGAAGAGACTGCAAACAATGACTGCACAGGATGAAGAGACTGCACACGGGGAATGCACAGGAGGAAGAGACTGCACACGGGGACTGCACAGGAGGAAGAGACTGCACACAGAGGAGGAGTAGAGACCACACATAGTCAGTGCATAGTAGGAAAGACTACACAGTGACTGTACAGGAGGAAGAGAGCACTCACAATCACTGGAGATATAGATTCATATTTAGAGTCATTTGGGCAGGGGCAGACAGTTCATTGGTGTAAGCTCTGCGTCTATACAGGGGTCCAGTATGTCAGAGGTCCCTATTGCTGCAGCCTGCATTACATTGGGGGTAAATGTATAAGCCAGGGGTCAGCAACCATCAGCACTCCAGCCACTCTGAAACTACAACTCCCAACATGCTCCATTCACTTCTATGGGCGTTCAAAGAACAACAGAACAAGTATGTGTGCTGAGAGTTGTAGTCCTACAATAGCTGGAGTGCCAGAGGTTGTGTAACCCTGGACTAAGCCAATGATGGAGTGTTAGAGAGACATGAGGGGGTGTTCTGTGCTGAGATCCTGGGGCCCATAGTCTGCTCTTACACGCAGGGGCCCTCAGATGTCTTTGCACCCCCCGTTGTCACTGATTTTCCTCGTCCCGGGTGTCCCCGTTGATCCTGCTGATATCCGCCATCAGATGACCTTGTTTACTTGCTCCATGCACAATTAATTCTGGCAGACAGAATATCTTTATGTACAATCCTCTGACCCGAGAGCTGCACAATCTCTGTCTAATAAGCCGCAGCTCAAGGTCATTAAGGAATATCCGGGGAAAATGAGCCAAAGTAGCGCAGACCCCGCACACAATGCACAGGCATCGCATCTTAAAGGAGCAGCTCAAGTCTTCAGTATAGTCGATTATTATGTGCAGAGGATGGAAAATCTGCTTCTTCTTATAGGAAACAGTCAGCAAGAAGCTAGTGATGCCAGTGCACTAAAGTCTTATATGTAGGCGCTGTGTTATTTTATGATGAAGTAGTAAAAGGCCCCATTGCCCCCCCGGGCCCGGTGCACATATGGTGAGACCCCTGCCCAGCCCCTCTAACACCCATACAGGTATTATACAGTCATATAATAATTAGAAGGAAGTAGACTGAGCGCTCAGTAACTCCACAATAATACCCAATAACTGCTTGCTGATGGTTTCCACACTGAAAGCAAAGAAACACGTTTGGAAATAGGAGCGGAAGCCTAAAAGTTCCCCAGAGCAGAAATGGCTGTGACATGGGGCAAATTACATAGAGGGTTCTGGAGATCACCAACCTCCGGGACCCCAAGAATAGATGTTATTGTATGTGTCTCTATATGGACGCGTGTATCCATCTGCATTATGTATGTATGTGTACACATATATGTGTGTGCCTGTCTATGTAGCTGTACCTATATACTGTATATATATATACTTCTAGCTTTCCATCCATGTAAAGTGACCAGTGTGAACTTGACTAAAGCAGCTCCGTGTCCACAACACAATGGCTGCACATAGCGTATAATCTGAGCGCCCCCCCCCCCCGTGCCGCCGCTGCCCATCACCCTCCCAACCATCTATTTTGGTCTGATTTATGACGCTGCGCTCTCCTGCGGGGGACATTGTCGCCAGTTCTCGCTGAACTCATTTGGGGGAGATGTAATTAATGGCAGTGGGTCTAGCAATTAACGGAGTCAAGAGAAGAAAGGAAAGAGCCGCAGGAGCAGAATGATGGCGGCCGCGCCAACAAAAGAGGCTGGAAATATCAAATCACCATAATTCTCACTTTAGATTGAAAACCTGTATAATCGATCCTGCGGCAGAATTTACATGTGACCACGGGACAACGGAATATAGACCCAGGACAATCGTATTTTATCATATGAGAGAACACATAGAAGATGATGATAACTATAACTACATCTCCCAGAATATATTGTATCATCCATCTTAGTGTACAGCTCCTCCCATCACATTTATATATAGCATTCAGGACACCACAGCCTGATAAAGGACTTCAAATCACCTGCACAGACATAACGTTGTATATGCCTACAGCTTTATGTATTTAACTCCCTCTAGTGGTGACTGTATAATCTGTATGTAGTGAGCTCCTCCTAGTGGTGACTGTATGATCTGTATGTAGTGAGCTCCTCCTAGTGGTGGCTGTATAATCTGTATGTAATGAGCTCCTCCTAGTGGTGACTGTATAATCTGTATGTAGTGAGCTCCTCCTAGTGGTGACTGTATAATCTGTATGTAGTGAGCTCTCCCTAGTGGTGACTGTATAATCTGTATGTAGTGAGCTCCTCCTAGTGGTGACTGTATAATCTGTATGTAGTGAGCTCCCTCTAGTGGTGACTGTATAATCTGTATGTAGTGAGCTCCCCCTAGTGGTGACTGTATAATCTGTATGTAGTGAGCTCCCTCTAGTGGTGACTGTATAATCTGTATGTAGTGAGCTCCCCCTAGTGGTGACTGTATAATCTGTATGTAGTGAGCTCCCCCTAGTGGTGACTGTATAATCTGTATGTAATGAGCTCCTCCTAGTGGTGACTGTATAATCTGTATGTAGTGAGCTCCTCCTAGTGGTGACTGTATAATCTGTATGTAGTGAGCTCTCCCTAGTGGTGACTGTATAATCTGTATGTAGTGAGCTCCTTTTAGTGGTGACTGTATAATCTGTATGTAGTAAGCTCCCTCTAGTGGTGACTGTATAATCTGTATGTAGTGAGCTCCTCCTAGTGGTGACTGTATAATCTGTATGTAGTGAGCTCCCCCTAGTGGTGACTGTATAATCTGTATGTAATGAGCTCCTCCTAGTGGTGACTGTATAATCTGTATGCAGTGAGCTCCCTCTAGTGGTGACTGTATAATCTGTATGTAGTGAGCTCCTCCTAGTGGTGACTGTATAATCTGTATGTAGTGAGCTCCTCCTAGTGGTGACTGTATAATCTGTATGTAGTGAGCTCTCCCTAGTGGTGACTGTATAATCTGTATGTAGTGAGCTCCCCCTAGTGGTGACTGTATAATCTGTATGTAGTGAGCTCCCTCTAGTGGTGACTGTATAATCTGTATGTAGTGAGCTCTCCCTAGTGGTGACTGTATAATCTGTATGTAGTGAGCTCCCTCTAGTGGTGACTGTATAATCTGTATGTAGTGAGCTCCTCCTAGTGGTGACTGTATAATCTGTATGTAGTGAGCTCTCCCTAGTGGTGACTGTATAATCTGTATGTAGTGAGCTCCTCCTAGTGGTGACTGTATAATCTGTATGTAGGGAGCTCTCCCTAGTGGTGACTGTATAATCTGTATGTAGTGAGCTCCTCCTAGTGGTGACGGTATAATCTGTATGTAGTGAGCTCCCCCTAGTGATGACTGTATAATCTGTATGTAGTGAGCTCCTCCTAGTGGTGACTGTATAATCTGTATGTAGTGAGCTCCCCCTAGTGGTGACTGTATAATCTGTATGTAGTGAGCTCCTCCTAGTGGTGACTGTATAATCTGTATGTAGTGAGCTCTCCCTAGTGGTGACTGTATAATCTGTATGCAGTGAGCTCCTCCTAGTGGTGACTGTATAATCTGTATGTAGTGAGCTCCCTCTAGTGGTGACTGTATAATCTGTATGTAGTGAGCTCTCCCTAGTGGTGACTGTATAATCTGTATGCAGTGAGCTCCTCCTAGTGGTGACTGTATAATCTGTATGTAGTGAGCTCTCCCTAGTGGTGACTGTATAATCTGTATGTAGTGAGCTCCTCCTAGTGGTGACTGTATAATCTGTATGTAGTGAGCTCTCCCTAGTGGTGACTGTATAATCTGTATGTAGTGAGCTCCTCCTAGTGGTGACTGTATAATCTGTATGTAGTGAGCTCTCCCTAGTGGTGACTGTATAATCTGTATGTAGTGAGCTCTCCCTAGTGGTGACTGTATAATCTGTATGTAGTGAGCTCCCTCTAGTGGTGACTGTATAATCTGTATGTAGTGAGCTCTCCCTAGTGGTGACTGTATAATCTGTATGTAGTGAGCTCCTCCTAGTGGTGACTGTATAATCTGTATGTAGTGAGCTCCCCCTAGTGGTGACTGTATAATCTGTATGTAGTGAGCTCCTCCTAGTGGTGACTGTATAATCTGTATGTAGTGAGCTCTCCCTAGTGGTGACTGTATAATCTGTATGTAGTGAGCTCCTCCTAGTGGTGACTGTATAATCTGTATGTAGTGAGCTCCCCCTAGTGGTGACTGTATGATCTGTATGTAGTGAGGTCCCCCTAGTGGTGACTGTATGATCTGTATGTAGTGAGCTCCTCCTAGTGGTGACTGTATAATCTGTATGTAGTGAGCTCCTCCTAGTGGTGACTGTATAATCTGTATGTAGTGAGCTCCTCCTAGTGGTGACTGTATAATCTGTATGTAGTGAGCTCCCCCTAGTGGTGACTGTATAATCTGTATGTAGTGAGCTCCTCCTAGTGGTGACTGTATAATCTGTATGTAGTGAGCTCCTCCTAGTGGTGACAGTATAATCTGTATGTAGTGAGCTCCCCCTAGTGGTGACTGTATAATCTGTATGTAGTGAGCTCCCCCTAGTGGTGACTGTATAATCTGTATGTAGTGAGCTCCCTCTAGTGGTGACTATATAATCTATATGTAGTGAGCTCCTCCTAGTGGTGACTGTATAATCTGTATGTAGTGAGCTCTCCCTAGTGGTGACTGTATAATCTGTATGTAGTGAGCTCCTCCTAGTGGTGACTGTATAATCTGTATGTAGTGAGCTCCCCTAGTGGTGACTGTATAATCTGTATGTAGTGAGCTCCTCCTAGTGGTGACTGTATAATCTGTATGTAGTGAGCTCCTCCTAGTGGTGACTGTATAATCTGTATGTAGTGGCTCCTCCTAGTGGTGACTGTATAATCTGTATGTAGTGAGCTCCTCCTAGTGGTGACTGTATAATCTGTATGTAGTGAGCTCCTCCTAGTGGTGACTGTATAATCTGTATGCAGTGAGCTCCCCCTAGTGGTGACTGTATAATCTGTATGTAGTGAGCTCCTCCTAGTGGTGACTGTATAATCTGTATGTAGTGAGCTCCTCCTAGTGGTGACTGTATAATCTGTATGTAGTGAGCTCCCCCTAGTGGTGACTGTATAATCTGTATGTAGTGAGCTCCCCCTAGTGGTAACTGTATAATCTGTATGTAGTGAGCTCCCCCTAGTGGTGACTGTATAATCTGTATGTAGTGAGCTCCCCCTAGTGGTAACTGTATAATCTGTATGTAGTGAGCTCCCCCTAGTGGTGACTGTATAATCTGTATGCAGTGAGCTCCCCCTAGTGGTGACTGTATAATCTGTATGTAGTGAGCTCCTCCTAGTGGTGACTGTATAATCTGTATGTAGTGAGCTCCCCCTAGTGGTGACTGTATAATCTGTATGTAGTGAGCTCCCTCTAGTGGTGACTGTATAATCTGTATGCAGTGAGCTCCCTCTAGTGGTGACTGTATAATCTGTATGTAGTGAGCTCCCCCTAGTGGTGACTGTATAATCTGTATGTAGTGAGCTCCCTGTAGTGGTGACTGTATAATCTGTATATAGTGAGCTCCTCCTAGTGGTGACTGTATAATCTGTATGTAGTGAGCTCCCTCTAGTGGTGACTGTATAATCTGTATGTAGTGAGCTCCCCCTAGTGGTGACTGTATAATCTGTATGTAGTGAGCTCCTCCTAGTGGTGACTGTATAATCTGTATGTAGTGAGCTCTCCCTAGTGGTGACTGTATAATCTGTATGTAGTGAGCTCCTCCTAGTGGTGACTGTATAATCTGTATGTAGTGAGCTCCTCCTAGTGGTGACTGTATAATCTGTATGTAGTGAGCTCCCTCTAGTGGTGACTGTATGATCTGTATGTAGTGAGCTCCCCCTAGTGGTGACTGTATAATCTGTATGTAGTGAGCTCCTCCTAGTGGTGACTGTATAATCTGTATGTAGTGAGCTCCTCCTAGTGGTGACTGTATAATCTGTATGCAGTGAGCTCCCCCTAGTGGTGACTGTATAATCTGTATGTAGTGAGCTCCCCCTAGTGGTGACTGTATAATCTGTATGTAGTGAGCTCCTCCTAGTGGTGACTGTATAATCTGTATGCAGTGAGCTCCCCCTAGTGGTGACTGTATAATCTGTATGTAGTGAGCTCCCCCTAGTGGTGACTGTATAATCTGTATGTAGTGAGCTCCCCCTAGTGGTGACTGTATAATCTGTATGTAGTGAGCTCCCCCTAGTGGTGACTGTATAATCTGTATGTAGTGAGCTCCTCCTAGTGGTGACTGTATAATCTGTATGTAGTGAGCTCCTCCTAGTGGTGACTGTATAATCTGTATGCAGTGAGCTCCCCCTAGTGGTGACTGTATAATCTGTATGTAGTGAGCTCCCTGTAGTGGTGACTGTATAATCTGTATGCAGTGAGCTCCCCCTAGTGGTGACTGTATAATCTGTATGTAGTGAGCTCCTCCTAGTGGTGACTGTATAATCTGTATGTAGTGAGCTCCTCCTGGTGGTGACTGTATAATCTGTATGTAGTGAGCTCCCCCTAGTGGTGACTGTATAATCTGTATGTAGTGAGCTCCCCCTAGTGGTAGCAGTATACAGACAGGATTATATCATGTCAGGCTTCTGCTGTATGGATTGTATCAGAATGTATCGGACACTATGACTCTTTATTATGACATTACATAGATGATAAATCTGTGTATATTATTATTAGTATGAGATTGTCCTGCTCGTTATGAATCTTCTCTCCAGTGGATAAATAATGGCCGCTTCAATTAAAACAGATGAACAGACAGTAAGACACTTACCCTGGAGACTGCAGATGATCCCCAGAGGAGCCATCAAGGGGAGCAGCTCATGGGCAGCTACAGGACAGGGAGGTCACAAGTGGACAATGAATTTAATGCTAATATTTTTTTAGTTTGGGTGGAGACTTTGCATTACAAATGTTTCTCTCTATATATCTACAGTATATTTCTGTGTTTTATATAAAATCTTTATATGGATTATAAATGTTTTATATATTTTGCATCTCATCGAGTCTGAGCGCCGACAACCCAAATGTATTCAGCAGCCAGGACATCAGGTATTCTGGTGTAATGTGATTATGGCTGATACATCTCCATATATTCCTGTACACAATGCATAGAAATGTAACATAGTAAAAGAAACTGCAGAGAAAACAAAGGGAAAAGGGATACAAGTAAAAGTCCAGAGAGTCGGTGTTATGGAGATCGTAAGCAGGAGTCGCAACAATGTAGAAACTTTACCATAATAGTAAATATATAGAGTGAGGAAACTTTACAGTGTGCAAGGAAGATTCGAGCGGAGATAGCAGGGAGATAGATAGATAGATAGATAGATAGATAGATAGGAGATAGATAGATAGATAGGAGATAGATAGGAGATAGATAGATAGATAGGAGATAGATAGATAGATAGATAGATAGATAGATAGATAGATAGATAGATAGATAGATAGGAGATAGATAGATAGATAGATAGATAGATAGATAGATAGATACATAGATAGATAGATAGATAGATAGATAGATAGATAGATAGATAGATAGGAGATAGATAGATAGATAGATAGGAGATAGATAGATAGATAGATAGATAGATAGGAGATAGATAGATAGGAGATAGATAGATAGATAGATAGATAGATAGATAGATAGATAGGAGATAGATAGATAGATAGGAGATAGATAGGAGATAGATAGATAGATAGGAGATAGATAGATAGATAGATAGATAGATAGATAGATAGATAGGAGATAGATAGATAGATAGATAGATAGATAGATAGATAGGAGATAGATAGATGATAGATAGATAGATAGATAGATAGATAGATGATAGATAGATAGATAGATAGATAGATAGATAGATAGATAGGAGATAGATAGATAGATAGATAGATAGATGATAGAGAGATAGATAGATAGATAGATAGATAGATAGATAGATAGATAGGAGATAGATAGATAGATAGATAGATAGATAGGAGATAGATAGATAGATAGATAGATAGATAGATAGAAGATAGATAGATAGATAGATAGATATGAGATAGATAGATAGATAGATAGATAGATAGATAGATAGGAGATAGATAGATAGATAGATAGATGATAGATAGATAGATAGATAGATAGATAGATGATAGATAGATAGGAGATAGATAGATAGATAGATAGATGATAGAGAGATAGATAGATAGATAGATAGATAGATAGATAGGAGATAGATAGATAGATAGATAGATAGATAGATAGGAGATAGATAGATAGATAGATAGGAGATAGATAGATAGATAGATAGATAGATAGATAGATATGAGATAGATAGATAGATAGATAGATAGATAGATAGATTGATAGGAGATAGATGGATAGGAGATAGATAGATAGATAGATAGGAGATAGATAGATAGATAGATAGATAGATAGATAGATAGATAGATAGGAGATAGATAGATAGATAGATAGATAGATAGATAGATAGGAGATAGATAGATAGATAGATAGATAGATAGATAGATAGGAGATAGATAGATAGATAGATAGATAGGAGATAGATAGATAGATAGATAGATAGGAGATAGATAGATAGATAGATAGATAGATAGATAGATAGATAGATAGGAGATAGATAGATAGATAGATAGGAGATAGATAGATAGGAGATCGATAGATAGATAGATACATAGATAGATAGATAGATAGATAGATAGATAGATAGGAGATAGATAGATAGATAGATAGATAGATAGGAGATAGATAGATAGATAGATAGATAGATAGGAGATAGATAGATAGATAGATAGATAGATAGGAGATAGATAGATAGATAGATAGATAGGAGATCGATAGATAGATAGATAGATAGATAGATAGATAGGAGATAGATAGATAGGAGATAGATAGATAGGAGATAGATAGATAGATAGATAGATAGATAGATAGATAGGAGATAGATAGATAGATAGATAGGAGATAGATAGATAGATAGATAGATAGATAGGAGATAGATCGATAGATAGATAGATAGATAGATAGATAGATAGGAGATAGATAGATAGATAGATAGATAGGAGATAGATAGATAGATAGATAGATAGATAGATACATAGATAGATAGATAGATAGATAGATAGGAGATAGATAGATAGATAGATAGATAGATAGATAGATAGGAGATAGATAGATAGATAGATAGATAGGAGATAGATCGATAGATAGATAGATAGATAGATAGATAGATAGGAGATAGATAGATAGATAGATAGATAGATAGATAGGAGATAGATAGATAGATAGATAGATAGATAGATAGATAGATACATAGATAGATAGATAGATAGATAGATAGGAGATAGATAGATAGATAGATAGATAGATAGATAGATAGGAGATAGATAGATAGATAGATAGATACATAGATAGATAGATAGGAGATAGATAGATAGATAGATAGATAGATAGATAGATAGATAGATACATAGATAGATAGATAGGAGATAGATAGATAGATAGATAGATAGATAGATAGATAGGAGATACCAATGTCTTGCTCTTATTATGGCTGTGCCTGTATACCATCCGTAGTCGCTGTATACCTGCAGGCGCTCACTGTCCGGTGACTACGACTCCCATCATTGATATAATATACAGCTCCCTCTCTGTAGAGTCTTTATATAGATTCACATCTTCACATCTTCATTAGATAAGTCACAGGGGACGACACACAACAATGGGGGTGAGTGCGCCGTTCTATTATTTATGGCGGTAACACAATGTTTGTTGGATTCTCCGTTTTTTCTGTAAGAAGAGATTCTCTTTGATATTGTACAGCGAGGAATTCTCTTTCCAGCCGACGCGCTTTACAAAGATTGAACTCAGAACAGAAGTGTCCTACAGGTGCAGCAAACAGGTCTCGCCGGCCCGCCAAGAACGCTGCTCTGAAGCACAGAAATTAAAGAGGCACGCCGGAAAATAAAATAAAACCGCAATTACAAGCAGATTGCCAAAGAGATCCCATTACTCAGCTTCTTAAAGGGACAGACTCCGGGAAACAGCAGCATTAAGTGAAGGCAATATGGCCGCCCGGGGATCCGCTCATTGCAAGGATTGGTGGAGTCTTTCTCTCATAGTCGGAGGTGATCCCTGCAGATCCTTGTAATGTTCTATGAAGGCAGGAGTGGACCGGCTGGTGTTTTATGTCTCATGTGGGTCCTCACCCCAAATATGACTCCGAGAGTCGGGGGGCAGTAGTCTGGATCGGAGGGGAAGGGTCATTATAATTGGGTGATGGAGTAGAGAGTCGCACACTTCTAGAGATGACCGGACAAGCTGGGTGACCACCTAGACTATGTGGCCGCCATGGAGTCACCACCCAACTTTCTCAGGCTCTTAAAAGGATTTTCTCAAGAACACAACTTATCTGTATAAAGGAAAAACTGATGTGAGATCACAAAGATGGAGCTCCATGTCCCTGCTTTATTGGAGAAGCTTAGATACAGTAGATCAGGATACTTAGATACATCTCATTGTACATTTAGGGTAATAGATACATTTCTGGCCATGTCCTCACCTTGGTTCCTCTGCTCTGTATATACAGGACAGGAGTATATAGAGGAGTTCTGCTACCTAGGTGTTATATATACGCCCGCGCCCCAGCACCTCACAGGGGTAAGATCTGCTGGATCCGCAGCTCTATGTAGTCAGTGACTGAGATACAGGGAGCAGTTCTATAGATTGGTCCTCTAACCCTCCGGGATACAAGTAACGTCAGACATGTGGAGGCGACAATTGTTCTTGTAGGTCAATACTAACAAGTGCTGAATAATGGCGCCTCATGTACAGAGCGTATACGGGATGACTGCAGTCTACAGTGAGATCCACGCTATCAGTCTGTATCTACCCCATCACACACAATATAATACATTGTATCCTCTACACATATACTATATACTATATACCCAGCTACACCAGGCATATAGCAATGTATTAGTCCTGAAGAATAGTGAGGGCCGCCATCTTATTCAGTATAGAAAAGTATAGGCGCCATACGCCTCTGGTCTTCTCTCTCCTCACTTTCTGGCTAAGGTTGACCTGAGGGAAAGAGTCTGACCTTAGATGAGCCCCAATTCATTGACCCCACACAATCTAATTGGGCAGCCACAAGGTTCTGTAAATCCCCATTGGATCCAATTTCGCAGGTGACCTGCACCCATGGAGTCTGATATTGCGCCGCGCATGCAGCAGAAGCTCAGCAATGGATATTATGTGCAGGATACCGGTGTTAAATCTTCATTACGCCAGTCTATAGTGTGATGTATGGACCACGGGCAGCGTGTCAGCGCCAGCCGCCTTATTACACAGACGGTATTGGGGAGGGGGAGCGGAGCTGGCATTGTATTTTATTCTGCTTCTACGTCCATGTTACCTGCTGAGCGGCTTCGATCCCATCCACTGCATTGAGTTGCTCATAAATCAGCTGTAGGATCAATGCTGGGAGGTAATGGCAGCCCCCTCCTCGCGGCCCTCCTCCCCACTGGGTGATACCAGGCTGTCCTGGATACCGAACCTTCATATTCCTCCTCTGTCTCCTGCGCCCTCTGTCTCTCTACCTGGCTTAGAAGTCACATAAGAGGTGAATAATCCCTGGAAATTCTCTTCGGTTTATTTCCTATGTCTGTAACGCTGGCTGGTAACTGATCGCATCGCCATTACAGGAGAGGAGAAGCCTATAGATTATCAGAGTGTTGTAGAAATCTCATAGAGAAGACAAGGGTTCATTTCCGGATTCCCCCTCTTTTTTGCAGACTGATGGCTCCCGGTTCAGTGGGGAAGGGCTCCTCCTGCAATCCTTCAATGGCGGATATCATGGGGTGATAAGAAGAAAAGCTGCTGCCATCCAGAACAAGTGCCCGCTCTGCCATGCTGTATAATGCTTCTTTCTCCTTTCCTTGCTCCTCCTCTCACTGCTAAATGATGTCCACTCTGAAAATCTCTGCAATGACATATCAAGGCGGACGGCGGGTCACATGACTCAGATTACATAGGTCTATAGAAGTCTATGGAGAGGTGGTGGGGGAGAAGTGAACAGGAAGCACATGGAGTAAAAGAAAAAAGACAATCTTAGTCTGCACCCAAATATCTGTGCGGGCTCCAAGGGAAATGGGCTCAGACAGCACAGGGATGACGTCTATCCGCTTCCCAATCCTCCACTGACCCATTCATATCCTGCAGTGATCCCCAGATCCAGAACAGACAAGAATAGGGCCCATCTTGTGCTCTGCTCATGGTCTAAGGGCTCCATACTTACATTTGTGAAATTTACCTGGGGTTGGTCCGGGGCCCTAGGAAATAATGGGCCAAAGTGTTATCATAGTTACATAGTTACATAGTAGATGAGGTTGGATAAAGACATCAGTCCATCAAGTCCAACCTATAACCCTGCAATCCCTACAGTGTTGATCCAGGGGAAGGCAAAAAACCGCAGGAGGCTCGTGCCAATTGCCCTATTTCAGGGGAAAAATTTCCTTCCCGACTCCAAATCTGGCAGTCAGTATAAAAAGCTTTATCAATAAACATACAGCTATCATACTGACAAGAAGCCAAGGTCTGATGCTAGAGCTAAATAGGAGGTTTTTATCACAACTAAAGCGTTTTACATGACTTCAGGGCTTATTACTCCCTATATCTCCTGCAGATTCTCCTCTGTGTACTGTATGCAGTGTATGTCAGCTCAGAGAGAACTGCAAACTACAGAGAGAGTCTGGTGAGGGGAAAACTGCAAACTAATGGCCAGGTCAGGTATAGTGTCAGTCCTCCTGTACATACAAGGGAGCTTATCCAGGTACGTGCTTAGGATATATTGCTTATACACTGTATAGCAGCTTGTATCCTCACACACACACACACACACACACACACTCACACACACACATATACACACACACACACACTCACACACATACACTCACACACACACACACACACACTCACACACATACACTCACATACACACACACATACATACACTCACATACACACACTCACACACATACACTCACATTCACACACATACACACACACACACTCACATACACACACTCACACACATACACTCACATACACACACACACTCACACACATACACTCACATACACACACACACTCACGCACACACACACACACAATGCTTCACACAGGTTCTTCTCGCTATTGTAACCTTTCCCAACTAAACTTAAGGATACAAAATGGTAAAAGAAAACACAAATTGTAACCAAACTAAAACTCCATAACCTTGCATCCACTTGCTGTGCACATCTGACACTTTGCACTGACTCTACAGACTCGCTCATCTCTTCCTAACAATTCAATATAAGTGAAGGGAAAACTTACACAATCGCAGCTGATTTGCTTTGAACCCATTCACTTCTATTAGAGGGCGACTCATTGCACTGCAATAAATCGTGTATACTGTGCAACAATACACAACATCTTCATTCCAGTCCATGACAACGTCCATTATGGGATGGCTCCCCATCACCTGTCCCTATGGGTTAGATACAGATTCCATCCAGAAATCTATTGTCTTCTGCAAATTAGATTTCCCATCAGCAGAATCCTTCCTTACGAGGATGCAGCGCATCAGTCATAGACTGGACATAGAGACCTTGGTATTGACCAGACGTCTTGACCTCGCTTCTTGCACAGAGCGGAGCACAGAGAGCCTTGTATTTTACCTGGGCAGGCAGAAATCTGGAGTCAGTGGCAGCGAGCAGAGCAGCAAATCAATCCCACAGGAAACCACCTAAATCATAACATCAATTTTATCGACCCCATAAAATGATATGGACCAATAAAGCTCTTGTTTTAATTTTTAAGCCTGACTCTCCCTAAAATCTATCACAGCCTTTCTGCTTTCGGCTCCGCAGTATTGGCAGAAGGGAATAGGCCGGCACTTAGCACTAGATTACAGGAGATTACACTGGAGAGCGAGGACCCGCGGACGACTCCCATCAGTCCATACAGTGTATCACATACATAGAGAACAAGGGAAGTGGTATAACATGGGGAGCAGGCCGAACCTGAGGAACTGAAGACTGGGCAGACCCAGCATTCACATAGTACCCCGAAACTGTGCAAGAGAGGAGGTGCAAGATGCCCAATACAGAATGCCAGGGAGACCCAAGACAGGCGCTGAGGCTTCCTGACCATTCAGCGCAGCTCTGGAGTATAATACAGGATAAGTAATGTAATGTATGTACACAGTGACCAGCAGAATAGTGAGCGCAGCTCTGGAGTATAATACAGGATAAGTAATGTAATGTATGTACACAGTGACTGTACCAGTAGAATAGTGAGCGCAGCTCTGGAGTATAATACAGGATAAGTAATGTAATGTATGTACACAGTGACTGTACCAGCAGAATAGTGAGCGCAGCTCTGGAGTATAATACAGGATAAGTAATGTAATGTATGTACACAGTGACTGTACCAGTAGAATAGTGAGCGCAGCTCTGGAGTATAATACAGGATAAGTAATGTAATGTATGTACACAGTGACTGTACCAGCAGAATAGTGAGCGCAGCTCTGGAGTATAATACAGGATAAGTAATGTAATGTATGTACACAGTGACCAGCAGAATAGTGAGTGCAGCTCTGGAGTATAATACAGGATAAGTAATGTAATGTATGTACACAGTGACTGCACCAGCAGAATAGTGAGCGCAGCTCTGGAGTATAATACAGGATAAGTAATGTAATGTATGTACACAGTGACTGCACCAGCAGAATAGTGAGCGCAGCTCTGGAGTATAATACAGGATAAGTAATGTAATGTATGTACACAGTGACTGCACCAGCAGAATAGTGAGCGCAGCTCTGGAGTATAATACAGGATAAGTAATGTAATGTATGTACACAGTGACTGCACCAGCAGAATAGTGAGCGCAGCTCTGGAGTATAATACAGGATAAGTAATGTAATGTATGTACACAGTGACTGTACCAGCAGAATAGTGAGCGCAGCTCTGGAGTATAATACAGGATAAGTAATGTAATGTATGTACACAGTGACTGTACCAGCAGAATAGTGAGCGCAGCTCTGGAGTATAATACAGGATAAGTAATGTAATGTATGTACACAGTGACTGCACCAGCAGAATAGTGAGCGCAGCTCTGGGGTATAATACAGGATAAGTAATGTAATGTATGTACACAGTGACTGCACCAGCAGAATAGTGAGCGCAGCTCTGGAGTATAATACAGGATAAGTAATGTAATGTATGTACACAGTGACTGTACCAGCAGAATAGTGAGCGCAGCTCTGGAATATAATACAGGATAAGTAATGTAATGTATGTACACAGTGACTGTACCAGCAGAATAGTGAGCGCAGCTCTGGGGTATAATACAGGATAAGTAATGTAATGTATGTACACAGTGACTGTACCAGCAGAATAGTGAGCGCAGCTCTGGAGTATAATACAGGATAAGTAATGTAATGTATGTACACAGTGACTGCACCAGCAGAATAGTGAGCGCAGCTCTGCAGTATAATACAGGATAAGTAATGTAATGTATGTACACAGTGACTGTAGCAGCAAAATAGTGAGCGCAGCTCTGGAGTATAATACAGGATAAGTAATGTAATGTATGTACACAGTGACTGTACCAGCAGAATAGTGAGCGCAGCTCTGGAGTATAATACAGGATAAGTAATGTAATGTATGTACACAGTGACTGTACCAGCAGAATAGTGAGCGCAGCTCTGGAGTATAATACAGGATAAGTAATGTAATGTATGTACACAGTGACTGTACCAGCAGAATAGTGAGCGCAGCTCTGGAGTATAATACAGGATAAGTAATGTAATGTATGTACACAGTGACTGCACCAGCAGAATAGTGAGCACAGCTCTGGAGTATAATACAGGATAAGTAATGTAATGTATGTACACAGTGACTGTACCAGCAGAATAGTGAGCGCAGCTCTGGAGTATAATACAGGATAAGTAATGTAATGTATGTACACAGTGACTGTACCAGCAGAATAGTGAGCGCAGCTCTGGAGTATAATACAGGATAAGTAATGTAATGTATGCACACAGTGACTGTACCAGCAGAATAGTGAGCGCAGCCCTGGAGTATAATACAGGATAAGTAATGTAATGTATGTACACAGTGACTGCACCAGTAGAATAGTGAGCGAAGCTCTGGAGTATAATACAGGATAAGTAATGTAATGTATGTACACAGTGACTGTACCAGCAGAATAGTGAGCGCAGCTCTGGAGTATAATACAGGAGAAGTAATGTAATGTATGTACACAGTGACTGCACCAGCAGAATAGTGAGCGCAGCTCTGGAGTATAGCACAGGATAGAACATGCTGTTACTTATATAATGTATAATAAATCTGTATATCTCTGTAGAATGGTAATTAGAAGTGAATATACAATTTCCTCCCTCAATGTAAATTTGCTGCAACTTTCAGCAGAAACCTAAACTTTACCTAGATAAGAGCATCCATACTGCATCATGTGAACAGTGTCTGAAGTAATACAATACAATGAGTACATTCTGCTTCCTGTAAGTTGTGGCTACAGGTGATAAGTTCAGGGGTTAATAGCGCCGTCTATCACAACAACCTTCTCTTTCACCTTCCTCTGCCCCAGTGAGGCTGAGACTGTTGCAGAAATCACACGGTAGGTAAATACATATTGGATCGCTGATCTGCGGTCGATTTCCCAGGAATGATAATGTCAGTGAAGGAGAAGACATTGGCTCAGGTCACAGAGATTATTCCTTATTACTGTTCTGCAGCGACCCGGCTCCAGATGATGGCAGGAATGTTCTATTTCTCCATCCGCCCCCCAATCCTCAGCTCCAGACTTCACAGACCATGGGTCACTGCTGAGTGTGTTAATATTTCACCGCGTGGAGTCCTGGACAGACTTTAATGATCCATAAGTCTCATCTGTCTTTCCCTGAATATATTAGGATTTTGTTAATAAATCAGAGGGAGTCCCAGCCATAGAGCCAGTGATCTGTCTGTAAAGAGAGCGGCTGCAGATTATTGCTCCTTCACTGCAGGCTCTAATAGCTGGGTCATTACTCAGAGAAGATTAACCCCCTTATCGCCGCTGGAGAGGTCAGCCTGCACCCGGGGATTGAATGTAACAGCAGCATGGACTCCGCCATAATAATAGGATGAGAACATATTTATCTAAAATGACATTCTCTGATGCTGAAGATTATTCAGAGCTGGAGAAAGTTCTGCAAATTAGTAATCAGAAGTGCCAGCATTTATCTTGTTATCCTGCACGGAGACTGGTAATACATACATGCCACCTGCACCATGGGAGTAGCCAAGTGGGCTGAGGGGGCCAAGGACCCATTGTGTTTATGAGATTGCAACCACTAGAAACATATGACATCACCGAGAATACAGCGTATGTATATACTATAGAGCGGTGACATCATGTTGGACATAGATGAAGGTCCCAGTATTGGATATGAATCAGATATTTCGGATATATGTGGTGGATACATTTGCACGGTGTGAATACTGACTATATGCAGAGTTCCTTACTTATATAAGGTATGTATGGTGACCGTCTGTATAACACTGTTCACACTTAGCTCCCTATAAGCTATCCCCTACCACACGCCCCACATTAGGCGCTGAGGACGCGGCACAAAGAATAGCAGAGATAACATCACTTATAAATGTTTCTAAAAATGACAATCCAGATCGGCACATTGCAGGCAATTACTCAGCATGCGGCGCTTACATGGCAGCACGGCATTCTGGGTAGTGACATGCAAATGAGTGCTCACAACAAATCCCATTGTTGGATCCATCTACATAATAAGAATTCCTTGCTCCATTGTGCGCAGTAAGCCTGGAGTCAGAGACACAAAGAAGGTCTTGATTTAACCAGTATTTTGTTAGAATTGAGCTTCACAGCAATATAAATGTATTATTACCGGCACAAAGGCAAAGTGCGAGCGGCGCCGGCCTCTCCCTGTATACCTGTATACAAGGGCCACAATGGAACGCTGCTGCAGCACTTCAGGAGTCTAAGCCTGTATACAGGAGAATCGGCCGAGCACCGGTATACAGCAGCAGCAGCAGGGGCAAGAAGGGGACAATGTGAGGGCAGATAAGTCCTGGGCTAACATGAAGATCCTGAGCCCCAATGCAAAATCTGTCCCCATAACTATAAACTGTTACCTCCAGTACTAGTCTGCTCATATTGGGCCTGGGTGTGACCCCATCCTCAGCAACCCCTAAAGTGATACCCCTGAGACCCTGCACATGCTCCGGACAGCTGTCTTGTATCTGATCTGTCAGAGACATCCCTCTACCTCTTCCATCTCTTGCCCTCCATCTCCGGCCCATTAGATGCCACAATTTTCCTTTGGGCTGCAGAGCTTGCAATTGGTTTTCTCTGCAGAATCCTTATCTATATCAAACAATGTGCTTTCCTTGTTCCTTCACCTAATTTGCAAGTTCTTCATCCAGGACGTTCCTCCCATCCTTGCATTGGATTGGTTGAGGGCTGGGACCATATCCGGCAATATTCTGTTACATGGGGGCCAGGATCTGTCTGAGGAGAGCGATGGACCCTGTTCTTTGGCATCTGTTATTCTCAGGGAACAAGGCGCTATCCAGTGGTATACACCTAGTAAAAGGGATAGACTTGGAGCCATGGTGGCCTCTGCCAGTCATTGACAGTGTCACTACTCACAATGGCGACTCCATGACAGTCCTGTAGACTTGATGACAGATAGATAATATAATAAAAAAGTTTTGTTTGGGGAATGACCTGAGGCAGAGATAGAAGGCAGAACAAAATCATTGCAACTGGACCGAGGCTGAGGGACAACGCCAGGGTTGGGATACCAACAAACCACTAGGCTTTTTGCAAGGATACTAAGATACAAGGCCATTGCATGATATCTCTACCATGGATGCAGGGAAGCCAAACTACCACACTACAGTTCTATGGCGGTATAGGTTTGTTAGACAGCTATATGGAAGGATTATTCTCACCTACATTATGGAGCTCATAAATGGGCCCTGTTTGGTTTTTACACAATATGGGGCAGGCAAAGAAAAGTCATCACACAGGGCACCATCCAATGTAACGTCAGTCCTGCAGGGGACACGAAGTACAAATCCATCCAGCAGTGCACTCCCATCCTAAAATGCCCTGATTTTAGGGACTCTGACCTTGTCCCCATATATCCTATTATATGGCCCCTGGAATAGGTAGATCCCTCTGTAGGGGTGTTATATTCTGCATATCGTATTGCTGAACTACACTATAATATGATCTATTCTCCAGATCCAGCGGCTATGCCACTTGCTCAGTAAAAATCCGGATATGAGTATCCACAGGAAGACATGCAGATAAATCCCATGCTGGCCTTGGACTGTATATCATTGCTATGCAGAGCATGTAGGGTTCCAGCATGTGTCATATTGTATCGAAGCCACAGCTTAATATTCAGATTCCTCTTGGGGCCGCTCCACAGGTGGTGAACTTGCTGTGTTTTTGTGCATCTGTTAACGTCCCTGCCAGGGTAGATGGTTCTCCGAGGCCGGGGAAGACACGAGCTGCATGCATTTGTCTATTTAAGTACCCATTGTAACCTAATTAATACGCCGCGCCAACGGCAATGGAAGGGAAGAGGAAGAGGCAGGATGGAGATACAGGAAGAGTTGACCTCACAACACCAGTTGGTGGGAAGATCCCGGGGGCTTATCCACTGTACTCAGCAGAGACTTCCCCGCTGGAAGGCTGGAGACATCTGTAGCGGAGCCCGGGCAGGCCCAGAGCCTGTAATGAACTCGTGTGCACGTAATGAGGTGCCTGGCTCAGCTCCGTGTCCTAGGGCATTATCCTAAATTATCCCACACAGTCCCTGCTCTACAACACAAGCTGCTTTCTGTGCAATGATAGAATGTCTCCTCACATGTGTCAGCTTTAACCTGCTGCTTGACTTTATTGCACAAGGCCACAGAGGAAGAGAATATGATTATGCCCCATGCCTAACCTTGACTCCAACCCTGGAAAGTATTTACTGTACAGAGCCGTGAAATGCTGACAACTTGTGTTTCTCCAGAATACATCTCCCATGACAATCCGCGCACAACAGGTGGGCTGAGTAGACGCTTCACACTCCAGGTCCAGGAGTCTTGTGATGAAGGTCAGCTGGAGAAACCTTCACTTACTCATTAATTACTGGTAAATGAGCTGCGGAGAGAGATGGAAATGACTGAACGGTATGGTAACATGCCCCAATCATCTGCCCTTATATTCCCATTACCACCAGAGGGACTGGTGGGGGCGCGGGGTCCTGTTATTAAAGATTAGGAGAAAATGAAGACGCTTTACAAGAACATTCAATCCAAAAGAGATCAATTCTGTTTTCTGGTCTAAGTTTAAAGGCTCTTCTGTCACCTGGTTGCTTGAGGATCTGAAAGTTCAGAGTTCAGTCGATGTGTTCACTCCTATGGAATATGTGTGCCGCTCCTACACTGACAGGACTAGGCCATCTGTGACATGTCTATATATCCTGCTGTGCACGAGTAATACTACCACCATAACCGGTAATAAAGCTGTGTATCTGCAAGGAGAGATGGGAATGACTGAGCAGTACGGTAACAATCCGGAATGATCTGTCCTTATATACAGACTACCATGTGTGCAAAGTACAGGACGCATGGATAGGACAATGTGGCCCTTAAAGATATGGAAACCGAAAGGAGAGATACATTCAGTTGTCTTCACTAAGTTTCAGAACCTGATTTCTCTTACAAGGTTGCTTGTTGATCTGCAAGTTCAGAGCTCAGTGGGTGTCCTCTGCTTTGGATACGTCGCTTCCCTCTCTCACACTGATGTGACTGCGCGACCTGCAATTCTTAGGAGAAAATGGATGTATAACCTGCTGTGAATGAATAATACTGCCATAGTAACATTGTATGCTTGGTGGTTGACTTATGTGATTGTAGGGGGATGTGCATAGATAATACCGACCAACAGGATATTTCCTATCAATACAATTTGCAATTTTGCTCCAGATCTTTGCTTTGGATACATTAGAAAAATACAAAAATGTTGGCAAAGATGTGCACGAGTAATATCAAGTCCGGTGGGTGCAGGTCACGGCAATAGTCCTAGTCAATAGTCTTTGGTGTAATGGATTCATGTTACCAGTTCCAATCTATCTATGCAGCATTATTATACCACTAGGCAGCAGATCTCCTCAGTATTACGCTGTACTTTCCATATAATCTGCAGGATTCATGTACTGAAGTAATCAATGTATAGAATAGAGTTGTATGAAGGATTGCAGGGAGCCCCATAAGCACCAGCAGGGGATCATGGTATCTGCAGCCCCGTCATTCACTCCCTGTATAATACAGATCATCAGTTCAATAGCGTCTTCTGTTTTTCTTGCAGTCGGCCGTGTCCTTCCAGCTTCTAGGATGTAAGGAGCATCTGCTTTGATGAAGATTTCTACACCTTGGCTCGATACATCTATATTTAGCCGTCATTAGCTGCAGTTGCTCCAATGTTTTAACTCATTGATTGTTTTATTGCTACTTCAAATTCTATACGGAAACATGAAGGATGGGGGCGAGCAGCGTTCAGAGCTGGAATACATTCACTGTAGCGCGGTATATTTTATAGGCCTCTCAGGCAATTGCTTCAATCCTAGATAAACCTACATGGAAGGATAAAATACCCAAATAAATACTACAAAATTATAAAAAAATATACAAAAAGGTATTCATTCCTAAATAATAGCTGCAGACAAGGACACATAAAACACTTAGAAATAGGAAAGTGGAGTCGCAGAGCTTCAATAGGATGACAATCACAGGTAAGAGGAAAAAATCGCTATCCAGCAACAATGTATCCAGGTAGAAAGATGTAATATATGTATATATGATATCACAATGTAATGCATATCCATCCACATATATCTCCAGTCACACAAATATATAGATGTGAGCATGGATCCTGCAGTTTATCCACATCTAGAACTTACACATCAAGCACAAGCTTTGCTATTACCTAGGATGTAAGATTATAGGTTTAATGACTTCAATCGCTCTGTAGGATAAACTACTGCAGGATATTATTGTGTATGTATCAGTGTGGCCATATGTGGCCCGTGCGGCTCTAGATCTATAGGGATTGCTATATACTGTAGGCAGGTGTGAAAAGATAAGCTGCAAAGTATCAAAGTGACCTCTCACATTACTGTAATTCTTCCCCATGAGATGGACATTTTGCATTAAGACTGGTATTGCTTTGCTGATCCTTGCACAGTCACAATAGTGACTCCATACTGTATACCTTGGTAAGATCTCTGCTTGCTGCCAATGACCTGTAAACCAGTCCTGCCTTTCACTTTGCAGGGAGAAGAATATGCAGCCACATAATTCCTACAAGACTCTTGTTTGGACACCTCGTGACACGTAAATATGGGAATGATCCTAAAGATTCGCGCTGTGTCATAATGGACATCAGATTGGAAATAGAAAAATGTCTAAGCCAGAAGTCCCAGATGCAGAGAGGGGTATGCAGAGAGAAAAGAAGTGCAGAAAGATTCCCTAAATCATAGGGACGCAAACCCAACCCCCGGCTCAGGTTTAGCATTTGC
The DNA here is from genome assembly GCF_031893055.1 of Leptodactylus fuscus. Taxonomy (NCBI): domain Eukaryota; kingdom Metazoa; phylum Chordata; class Amphibia; order Anura; family Leptodactylidae; genus Leptodactylus; species Leptodactylus fuscus. The sequence goes on along the minus strand of NC_134273.1, from coordinate 3,924,915 downwards.
ACTGGGGTCAAGTAGCTGCTTGTGACGGTCAAGTAGAGGGGTGACCTGATGTGTGCAGGGAGGCGTAATACCGTATTTCTGGGAGCCTTGCACAGATTTTGCACTGGGACCCAAAAGCTTCATGTGAGGCCTCTGGTGTCCATCCTCACACAAGGAACAGCATTGGCTGCAGGATGCAAGAGTCCGGACCATTGCTGTGCGCTCCTTAATCATGTCCCCGAGCCCCTCTCCCTCTAATTAGACGTCTTCCATCTTACATGTGCGGCTTTTTTTCCGACTCTGTGCTAATTTCCTTGCTTGCTCTCCAGCTTGCTCTGTCCTTTGGGTCTCCCTGTTGTTATGAATGATCTGGAAACGAACAAGTCATTATCCAAATTTGTCAGTGTATCATTAACAGCGGTTAAATGACAGCTGCGATTACACCGGGAAGAGAGACATCAGCGTCTCAGTAACTGTGTTACACTAGTCAATTCATTCTGCGTTTTGGATGCGATCAGGCTCGAAACAAATGGGAGAACGTTATGAGAGCTGGCGCCGCTCATCAAGATCCATCAACTCGACCCGGAACGGAACAGATGAGATACTGAGTGGAAATGATAGGAAATAGCAGGGATTTGTCCCCGGAGTGCCGTGCACAAGGAGTGATTGGACTTGGCGAGAGCCGGCCAGCGCCACTCGCTCTTATTTACTAACACAACCTGAAATTCCAGTTATGGGCCTGGAAATATAATGGAGGAAATAAGGCAAGTCCTGGCTGAAAATGGAAGCGCTCATTAGCATAGCTCTACCCAGAATGCATTGCCTGCAGCTTAATGGCTGAGCAGCGTGTGACAGCGCCGAACTCAGGAGCGACTTATGGAGAATTACTCAAGGGTTCAATGTCTTTCACACATCAATGCCAGGCTAGCGAGTGCGAGATACGTGAGAACCGCGGAAATATTAACCCGAGGAACTACAGCAATATCCTGTGTGATACTGTCTGCTGTATCTAATCTTATCCTATGTGATACTATCTGCTGTATCTAATCCTATCCTGTGTGATACTGTCTGGTGTATCTAATCTTATCCTATGTGATACTATCTGCTGTATCTAATCCTATCATATGTGCTACTGTCTGCTGTATCTAATCCTATCCTGTGTGATACTGTATGCTGTATCTAATCCTATCCTGTGTGATACTGTCTGCTGTATCTAATCATTTCATGTATGATACTGTCTGCTGTATCTAATCCTATCCTGTGTGATACTGTCTGCTGTATCTAATCCTATCCTGTGTGATACTATCTGCTGTATCTAATCCTATCATGTGTGCTACTGTCTGCTGTATCTAATCCTATCCTGTGTGATACTGTCTGCTGTATCTAATCCTATCCTGTGTGATACTGTCTGCTGTATCTAATCCTATCATGTGTGATACTATCTGCTGTATCTAATCCTATCATGTGTGCTACTGTCTGCTGTATCTAATCCTATCCTGTGTGATACTGTCTGCTGTATCTAATCCTATCATGTGTGCTACTGTCTGCTGTATCTAATCCTATCCTATGTGATACTGTCTGCTGTATCTAATCCTATCCTGTGTGATACTGTCTGCTGTATCTAATCCTATCCTGTGTGATACTGTATACTGAGCTGTGTATCTAATCCTATCCTGTGTGATACTGTATACTGAGCTGTGTATCTAATCCTATCCTGTGTGATACTGACTGCTGTATCTAATCCTATCATGTGGGGGGTACTGTCTGCTGTATCTAATCTTATCCTATGTGATACTGTCTGATGTATCTAATCCTATCCTGTGTGATACTGTCTGCTGTATCTAATCCTATCATGTATGATACTGTCTGCTGTATCTAATCCTATCCTGTATGATACTGTCTACTGTATCTAATCCTATCCTGTATGATACTGTCTGCTGTATCTAATCCTATCCTGTGTGATACTGACTGCTGTATCTAATCCTATCCTGTGTGATACTGTCTGCTGTATCTAATCCTATCCTGTGTGATACTGTCTGCTGTATCTAATCCTATCATGTATGATACTGTCTGCTGTATCTAATCCTATCCCGTGTGATACTGACTGCTGTATCTAATCCTATCCTGTGTGATACTGACTGCTGTATCTAATCCCTTCCTGTGTGATACTGTCTGCTGTATCTAATCCTACCCTGTGTGATACTGTCTGCTGTATCTTATCCTATCATGTATGATACTGTCTGCTGTATCTAATCCTATCCTGTGTGATACTGTATACTGAGCTGTGTATCTAATCCTATCCTGTGTGATACTGTATACTGAGCTGTGTATCTAATCCTATCCTGTGTGATACTGACTGCTGTATCTAATCCTATCATATGTGATACTGTCTGCTGTATCTAATCCTATCATGTGGGGGGTACTGTCTGCTGTATCTAATCTTATCCTATGTGATACTGTCTGATGTATCTAATCCTATCCTGTGTGATACTGTCTGCTGTATCTAATCCTATCATGTATGATACTGTCTGCTGTATGTAATCCTATCCTGTATGATACTGTCTGCTGTATCTAATCCTATCCTGTATGATACTGTCTGCTGTATCTAATCCTATCCTGTGTGATACTGACTGCTGTATCTAATCCTATCCTGTGTGATACTGTCTGCTGTATCTAATCCTATCCTGTGTGATACTGTCTGCTGTATCTAATCCTATCCTGTATGATACTGTCTGCTGTATCTAATCCTATCCTGTATGATACTGTCTGCTGTATCTAATCCTATCCTGTGTGATACTGACTGCTGTATCTAATCCTATCCTGTGTGATACTGTCTGCTGTATCTAATCCTATCCTGTGTGATACTGTCTGCTGTATCTAATCCTATCCTGTGTGATACTGTCTGCTGTATCTAATCCTATCATGTATGATACTGTCTGCTGTATCTAATCCTATCCTGTGTGATACTGACTGCTGTATCTAATCCTATCCTGTGTGATACTGACTGCTGTATCTAATCCTATCCTGTGTGATACTGACTGATGTATCTAATCCTATCCTGTGTGATACTGTCTGCTGTATCTAATCCTATCCTGTGTGATACTGACTGCTGTATCTAATCCTATCCTGTGTGATACTGACTGATGTATCTAATCCTATCCTGTGTGATACTGACTGCTGTATCTAATCCTATCCTGTGTGATACTGACTGATGTATCTAATCCTATCCTGTGTGATACTGTCTGCTGTATCTAAGCCTGTCATGTGGGATATTCTCTTGGATCCCCTGTCTTCTCCTGTGTATGACTATAGCTGTGTATTCTCCTTCTTTGCCTTGTTCCCCTCCTCTCTGATGCTCCAGTGTCGGTGCTGATGACAGGCGTCTCCCCGCAGCAGCCTCCTCCTGTCCCCGCAGCCTGATACTATTCCTGTAGGTGACTCAGCTCGGACACTTGTGATCCCCATAATGACTCGGTGGCAGCGCCCTGGGATGTCACAGGCTTTTTGCAGGTGCAGTGACTCAGATTCCTGAGAGCTCTAGTACCTGAGGGATACAGAGGAGCAACTGCAGGGTCACTCTGTGCAAATACTACAGCAGATACAGCACCAGTGATGCTATGGCCATGCACTATTATATGAGGTGGCCCTATCCTCCAAAATGCAGGTACAGGGGGCGAGTTCCTTTAAGATCTTACATGTCAGCGCAACACCAGGCAATGCCCCATTCATAGTTACAACCAAAAGCTAACCATCACAGCTGACATAGGACTTATCACCCAACTTTCCTAGGTTCCTGACTGTCAGTACTATCACTGCTATAAGGCTACACGAGGGAGACTCCCCTCTATGACATAGACCCTGCACCCTGTAAGAGGTCTCCTGCCTATGGCCTTCAGGTGTCAGAGGATGCTGGGAGTTGTAGTGTCACAGCTACTGTACAGGTAACACTAAAGATATCCACTATGTTCCTGAGTATTGGGGAAGTGACTGCAAGGACTAGTAGGATTCTGTATTCAGCACCCTGGACAGCTCATGTGTAACCTAGGGGGAGTTCACACAGAGTAACGTGCCGCGAAGAACTGGAATTAGACCCAGTAGGATGGATACATCAATGTTTGTTCCCAAGGACATGCATGCAAGTTGTGAGTGCAGATCTGGCTGTGACTAGTGTACAGTGTACGCTGACATCAGACGGAGTAGCTGTATATAGCTGTAGATAGAGTTGAGCTCCTCAGCGCTGCTCCTGACACTTCTTGCCTTATGGCGCCTGCACAGTTTGACTCTGAAGCTTGTTGCTCCCTCTCTGCCCGCAGTTACTTTGTAGCTCTCATTTCTTTGCTCTCTGGTGAGTTTCCATTTTTCTTCTCTTCTCGTGTCAGCAGCCGCCTTCAGGTCCCTCTGGTCAATATCTGGGTCAGCAGTCTGGAGGCCTGGATGCCCGGACGCTGCAGATGTGGCCAGAGAACATCGATTCACGAGACAGAAGAAGGATGGTGCAGTGTCTGGGCTGGAGACGTCATCCTTCTCAAGGTCACTGCATGTGACATCCTGGCGTGTGGGGCGGGAGCCGCGCTTATCTGCATGTGCTGGGGCTTATTCACCAATATTCCCTATTCTGGGACTTATCCTGTTCATCCAGAGCTCTCTGGTTCATGTAAATAATGCCAGAGGCAAACACAGCAGTAGGGGGGGAATGAATGGAGGACGCAATTCTGCCTCATAGTGTCAGATAAAGGTGTATCCAGAGACTGCGGAAAGCTGGGTTATAACCCCTATACAGGTGCATATTAGCAATGGGACCATTTACACTCACCAACTTGATAGCTACAGGTCTTACTGGATAGAAGTTGTATCAGGACAGGGCGTAGCTATAGGGGGTCTAAGCGTATATATTGCTATCAAGGGACTTATAGACCTGTCTACAACAGAAGAAGACTCCAGTATTACAGATAGCACAGGGTAAGTAAGTCGGCCCCATTAGATATTTTGCATTGGAGCTTCAAGTTCTCCCTCTGAACCTAGAACAACACCAAAGTCATCTAAACAGACTATTCTAAGGTCTTGAGTACCTGCCATGTGACTTCTCAGCCCAAGTGTCTACATGAGGGGTTGCGCTATGTCTGGACATTGTGACTTACATTCTGCCCTTTTCAGCAGTTTCGTGGAGTTTTGTGACCCGGACGGCTGCCTAAGCTGTCCGGGTCTTGACCAGGCATGTGGCTCCCCCCTCTTCCTCCTTTCCCCCTCCCGGCGGCTTTCGCTGAACGGGGGGCGGGGTTTTTGGAGGAGGCGGGGTTATGCGTCTGATGTAAGTTCCGGCGCTGGGCGGGGACTTCCTTTCGGATCCCCGCCAGCGTCGGAGCAAGACGTGCTGGACTCCGATGGATGCCACGACCCATCAACAGCAGCTCATGGAGCTGCTGCAACAGCGGGTAAGGGACGAGGGGACGGCTTGGTTGGAGACGCTGCTCACTGCGAGCGGCGGCTCCAGCCGGCCTCCCGCTCCACTGGTGCCGCAGCGTGAGGCCTCTACCCGGCCTAGTAGGACGGCGAGGCCTCCCATGCGGCTGTCCCCTGATGCGGCCCCCAGTAGACGGAGCAGGGCTCCGGCACAGGGGGTCGCACGCTCAGTGTCGCGTGCTGCCCGGGCTCCTGCGCGTACCGGGCAGCGCGCTGCTTCCTTATCGGGTGGTGTAGGCGCCCGGGCTCGCGGGCGCCGCCCCCCGGCCTCTGCTGTGGCTGACGATACTGGGGGGGTGCCCCCCCCTCCCCCTCCTCCGGTCTCCATGGTTAGCGGCCCGTCGGCACCTGAGCCGGTGGTGGGCCACCCGCCCCCCTCCCAGCATGTTTCAGGGAGTGCTCCCCCTATGGAAGCCTCCCAACAGGCATTAGTCATTGTGCCCCCTGTGGGGCCTAGTGTTTCTGTGGCTACAGTTACTCCTGTGGCCCCCCCACCGCCGCCGGGTAGATTGGCGCGGTGGTTTGGGAGGGCAGCTGCCGCTCCTGCGGGGGCAGACAGTGCTGCACCAGCCCATGATGCGGCGGTTGGCAGTTCCGCCCAGGCTCCTGCTCTGGCTCCATTGCCGACCGCAGCCTCCCCGGTTTTGTTTCAGGAGAGTGAGGAGGAGTTCTTTGATGTAGAATATGTGCCTGGAACTCCTCACGTTTTGCCACCGGCTCACTCCCGTTCCCTGTCGAGTCGCGCGCCGGGGTCTGGGGCCCGCTCCTACAGGAGTTTTGGGCCTGAGGATGATGTGTCGATGCGTTCCGGGCGGTCTCAGCGGTATCGTAGCCGTTCTAGGTCACAAAGTCGCCACAGGCGGCGGGGGTCTCGTTATAGTCAGCGTCGGTCAGAGTCCCGTTCGTCCTCTTCCTCACATGATTCCCGTAGGTCCCGGCGTTCGCATTATAGCAGGAGTTCCAGGAGGCGGAGTGGGAGGAGAGAATATGGTTCCGCCCAGGGCGTCCCAGTCGTGCCTGCTGTTGTGGTTCCTGACCCTCCTCCTGTTGTGGCTCCGTTGCCTCCACCTCTGGTTGCTTCGTCGCAGATCCCAGTGATTCCGGCTGGTGAGTTGTCCTGTTCACAGGCTTGGTCTTCTCAAACGCCACCGGCTGGTGGTGATGTATTGGATGTCTTAAAGGCTATGGTTAGTCAGTTGGAAGGTAGGGGGCAGTCACTTGCTTCTCCAGGGGCGGCTAGTACGCAGCCTGAGACGGTTCCCCCTCCTTCTGGTTTGAGATTCCGTGATTCTTATTTCTGTGCGGTGGCTCCGTTGGGTACTCATGTCTCAGCCGAGCTTCGCCATAAGATCACGGCTAATGAGTATATTGACATCTGGCTCTTGTTGTCCCCCGATCAGTTGACAGTAGATAAGGAGAGAGGGTTTGGTCGGGGTGACGATAAGAAGCCCAAGGTAGCGAAGACGTTTTCCAATTGGCTACAAGCCTTTGCTATTTATTCTTGTATATTGTGTCAGTCAGCTCCATCTTTGGCGGCTGATCTTTTTGTTTATTTGGAAACTATTTTTACTGCTCATAAGCTCTATGGCGGAACGGCATGGTGGAGGTACGACGAGGAGTTCCGGCGTAGGTTGGCGCTTCAGCCGGAAGTTGGTTGGGCCTCTAAGGCTACCGACATCTGGATTCAGCTGATGCTCTCGCCGAAGCCGGTTTCTTCTCCCTTTCCATCCGCGGCCGCTGGGGGAGCTGGTTCTCCCTCCGCGGCCGTTCGCAGGCCAGGCGCCTGCTGGATGTTCAATGAAGGGCACTGTCGTTTCTTCACTTCATGCCGTTTCAAGCATGAATGTTCAATTTGCGGAGGAGCGCATTCCGCTCTGCGATGCGCCAAGCGCGGCAGAGCCGCCAAGTCTGGTGCGGGTAAACCCGAGGACGCCGGTGAGCGCAGTAAGGATGCGCCCCTGGCTCGACAGGTACCCCAAGAGACAGGAAGCAGACCTACTGCTTAGTGGTTTTACGGTCGGTTTCTATATACCTCATGTGCCTAGTTGTTCTGTTACGTTTACCGATAATCTACGTTCTGTTCAGAAGGATTTAGTTGTGGCTCAGGCCAAAATTGATAAAGAAGTTGAGTTGGGCCGTTTAGCTGGTCCGTTTGCGCAACCCCCTTTTCCAAATTTTAGGGTGTCCCCGCTGGGTTTGGTCCCGAAGAAGGAGGCCGGTAAATACAGATTGATACATCACTTGTCCTTTCCTCCGGGTGAATCCGTGAACGATGGTATCCCGAAGGAGGAGACGGTGGTGTCCTATGTCTCTTTTGATAAAGCGGTCTCTTTGGTGGTCAATGCTGGCAGGGGTGCCCTCATGGCGAAATCGGATATCGAATCTGCGTTTCGTCTGTTGCCGGTACATCCCGATTGTTATCATCTTTTGGGTTGTCAGTTTGGGGGTTCCTTTTACTATGATATGTGTTTGCCCATGGGATGCTCCATCTCTTGCCGTTACTTTGAGTTGTTTAGCACATTTTTAGAGTGGGTGGTTCGGCAAGAGACGGGGTCCCAGGCGGTAATACACTATTTAGATGATTTTCTTTTTGTTGGTCCTGCTTCTTCTCGTTTGTGTGAATACTTGCTTAATACCTTCCGTTTTTTCACAGGTTATTTTGGCGTGCCCCTCGCGCTTGACAAGACTGAGGGTCCGGTTTCGTCACTCTCCTTCTTGGGTATACTCATTGACTCGGACCGTATGATCCTTCAGCTTCCGCAGGACAAGTTGTCTCGCCTCCGTGCGGATGTGGATTTTTGCCTGTCGGCCCGCAAGGTCCAGCTGTCCCGTTTGCAGTCATTGCTGGGTCAGCTGGCCTTTGCGTGTAGGATTTTTCCTATGGGGCGTGTTTTTTCTCGCCGCCTGTCTATGGCCACGGCGGGAGTCCGCAAGCCGCATCATTATGTGCGGATAACGAGTGTGCTGCGGGAGGATTTGAAGGTTTGGAAGTCCTTCCTTTTAGATTATACTGGTGTTTCTTGTTTCCCTGAGAAGGAGTTGTGCAATTCCGACTTTCAGCTTTTCACTGACGCTGCGGGTTCGTCTGGTTATGGAGCCGTTTTCGGTTCCCGCTGGTCCGCTGCCCCATGGCCTCAAAGCTGGTTGTCCGCTGGTTTTACTCGTAATCTCACTTTATTGGAGTTGTTTCCCATAGTGGTTGCTTTGGAGTTATGGGGCGCGGACATGGCAAACCAGAGAGTTTTGTTTTGGTGTGACAATGAGAGTGTTGTTTCTGTTATAAATAGCCTCTCGTCCAGCTCTTTGCCTGTCTTGGCCTTACTGCGGCGTTTGGTCTTGAAATGTTTACAGTTTAATCTGGTTTTCAGGGCTCGCCATGTCCCGGGTGTCGATAATTCTGTTGCTGATTCTCTTTCTCGTTTTCAGTGGGAGCGCTTCAGAGACATGCACCCGAGAGCGGATTTGGTGGGCTGCCCGTGCCCTCCTTCGCTGTGGGACCTGGTTCTGCGGTCTTGAGCCCTTTATTGCAAGATTCCATGACGCCGGCGACGTGGTCAGCGCATGGTAAGGCGTGGAATGAGTGGCTGTCCTTTGGTTCCCCGGAGAGATTGTTAGATCCTGACTGCTGTAGGGACTTAACATTTTCTTACTTAGCTCGTTTGAGGTCAGAGGCCGTGTCGGCTGCTACCGCGGCCAGACGGTTGTCGGGTGTAGCTTTTGGGCTTAAATTGTTGGGTTTTCCGGATGTGACGAAGGAGTTTGCTTTCCAGTTGATTTTGCGGGGTTGGAAGAAAGCGGCACGCCCGGTTGACAAACGTCGTCCGGTTTCCTTTTTCCTGTTGCGTCGCCTGGTCGGGATTTCTGAGTCGATGTGCTCGTCCCCGTTTGAGGCGTTATTGTTGAGTTGCGCTTTTGTTTTAGCCTTTTTCGGGGCGTTGCGTGTGGGTGAATTAGTCGCCCCGTCTCGGCGGGCAGCGGGTGGGTTGGCTGCGGACGATGTGGTGCTTTTGCAGGATTCCATCCGTGTTCGGGTTAAACGGTCTAAAACGGATCCTTACGGGCAGGGTACTTGGTTGACTATTTCGCGTTTAGAAGGCCCCTTATGCCCCGTTGATCGAGTTTTTAGTCCATGCTGATGGCTCATTTTTTACTAGATTCCAGTTCGAATCGTTGTTTAAGTGCTGTCTTGCCGCTTTAGGGGTTCCGTCTGAGGATTTTGGCACCCACTCTTTTCGCATCGGGGCGGCTACTGCGGCCGATGCGGCGGGCCTCACTGAGGAGGAAATTAAGCGTATTGGCCGCTGGCGGTCTAATTGTTATCGGCGTTACGTCCGCCCGGGTCTTCTCACGGCCTAGCTTTGTTTGATTCCGCGGTTTTGTTTTGGTCAGTTTCTCTTCATTCTATAATTTTATAATCAAAAAAAAAAAAAAAAAAAAAGTATTAACATTGTTCTCTATTTTAGGTCCATATCCTGTGGTTTGGATTCTGGGCCACTCGTACATCTATTGGGCGGCGCGGCGCGCTGCCATCCGGCCTGGAGGTTTGCAGCTTGGTTTTCAAGTCAGAGGGATGAGTTGGTCGGAGATGTTGTCTCAGGTCGTTGAAATTGGGAGAACCTCCCAGGCCCCAGTGGTGCTGGTGTTTCATGCCGGTGGTAACGACTTGGGCGTGATACGCTTGTCCGAGTTGATTTCATTGATCAGATCTGATATTGACCGCTTTCCTGCCTTTTTTCAGGATGTTATTATTGTGTGGTCCGAAATTGTTCCGCGGGCCAGATGGCGCGATGCTCGTGACCCAGCAGCTTTGGAGCGTGCGAGGCGCCTGCTCAATTTGCGTGTGTCGCGCCACGTGCGCTCCCGATCGGGAGTCGTGGTTCGGCACAGGCAGCTTGAGGGTGATAACAGGGCGCTGCTCCGGAGGGATGGTGTCCATCTGTCTGACATCGGCCTAGACATTTTCTTGTCTGGGCTCCAGGATGGCATCGAGCGTGCGCTCTTTATGCTCTTGGAGGGGGGTCGGACCCCTTTGTAGGTCTACGTCGGGGTCCGGTGGCGGGACCTTGCGCCTTTCCCCTCCCTTCCCCTTCTGGTCATCGGTGGTAGAAGATGGAGCGCGTCACCCGTTAAACATCATACACATGCACACCGCAGGCGGTGGCAGGGCATTCCGGTGACGCGCTTGGTCAAAGAGTAAAGGGTAGGGGGATAGCAGGGCCTGCCGATATGTTTATAGTTTAATAAAGCTGTGGCCGACCCCCACTATTTTACCATCCAAGAGTGTGTCAGAGTTTTATTGTACGTTGGGGTTAACAGCCATGGGAGGAGGTCCCCCCTTTTGTAGTTGTACCACATTCCGCCTGGTCTTCATTCTCGTTGAGCTGGTGTGTAAAGACTAGACTCCATACACACAGTAAGAAGAGGAAAATCTGCTCTAGAACGTTCTCTCACTCAGGAACAGCCCTGGACTATGCAAGACATATAGAGAGTAACACTGACCTGTACTATAGAGAGTAACACTGACCTGTACTAATGTGATGTAAAGTGATTTGGTTGTGACAGAAAGCTCCTACTTGGCTCCAGCATCAGACTCACCGTGTCTTAGCTCCTGCTCCATATATAAAACCAGTAATAATGAGATCTGCTCATCGATAACGCAGGACGCAGCAAAGTTCTCTCCTTACTGCAGATTCTACATTATATCCTACAGCACAAGTCTATCTAGCATCTGCAGATCTAGCTAAATCTGGTGAAATCTGCCACAAATCTGATGTCTGTGGTGTCATGTGTAGGATTAACGGCAGATGCCACTTGGATAAATGAAACCGGCCAATGATCTGCAGAGAAATATCTCACGGCCAGTTTAAGGATCTCTGTCAGATTTGGATTTACAGCTGTAATATGAAGTCAGTCTTTGTTCAGATATAATTGCCCGATGCAAGCCGGCATGTTCTGCATCAACCAAGGGTAGTAGACAGGTTTATAGGTAATGTCAGTATGCGGATTGCAGCTTAGGAGGTGACTGGAGCAGCCGCTAACCCCGTCACAATACAGATTTTTGCAGGGCCGGGTGCACTTTTTAATTCTACCATTTTGGGGAATGGCTTTTGCTTTGATCACCTTTTATTCAAATTTTTATCAGCGGTGAAAGAGTGAAAAAAATACAGCAGACACCTGTAACTATGACGGCTGCTTAGCCTCCGATTGGCTGCCATGTTTATATACCCGACATCCGCCATACGATTACAGGTAAGGGTTAAAACACTGCAGAATATTTAGTTATGTAAATTTGCAAAAAAAAAAAAGTCACTTTTAATTGACGACAAATGTAAATGTGGTTCTGTTCATGGGAAAGCCCTGTACGCCAGGTTGATGTGACTGCAGGCTGATGCGGGGAGCCGGGTTCCACTTTAAGTACTGCCACAAAAAAAAATGTGTTACCCAAAATGTACAATGGCATCCAAAACTTATCTAAAATGTAAATAGGAAAATCTGAGCAAACAGAATAAGATCATGACATGCTCCGGACCTATAAGTAGCATGTGCAGTCTGCCACCAACCAGATGGACCAGGGCAACGAGCTAAAGAATGTTTGAGATTCAAGAAATAAGAAACTAGGAGACAATACAACCCCAGCAGTGTAATGGACCAATGCCATCGTTACCACTGCATATGGGGTAGATGGTCACAATGGCTAAGTCTGTCTTGTAAAGCCTCTAGCCTGAGACAGAATGGACACATGACTTATGATGTGCAGCTCCTGCCTTTCGTGGCCCAGATCACTTAGAATGAGCTCGTTACATCTTAGACAAGTTTTCCATAAAGGTTACATTTTCGATACATATTGACTGTAATTTTTGTTCCGATGTTGGGGTTTGGGTCTAGGAATAAGCCCCCTGTATCAGTCACCCATGTAAGCTCCGCCATGTCTGACTTCATGCAGTCTATGAGCAGTTTGTGTTGTCAGCGAGGAACGTTTAATGGAGACTGTTAGGAGACATATGTGTTTGGCGTAATAAGCCTGGCCTACTGGCATCCAGTCATTTCCTTCCGAGCGCACGCAGTCTGTCGGGAGAAGCACAATTGCTCGTCAGTCGTACAGAAAATGCCCTCTGCTTGTGATTCCGCTTCTCTACACACGAGAGGTGTCTGCGGCAGATTCTTCTGGAGCACAAAGCTGGTGCCTGTTATCAAAGCTTCATCACACAAGCCCATAACAAACTGCTCAGCTGTTCCCCCCGCACCTCAAGCTGTGCTCAGCCTGGATCCGCTCGCTCTTTAATTGTTGCTCCGGCTGCTGCCCATAGCCGCTGTGTGTCTGCAAACAAGGGCTGCAGCGTCCTCCGGAGAGCGAGCGGCTCCTACCGATCACTTAACCCGGGTATTTACTGCGAGCAGGATGCAATTCGATGCACTAATCCGGTTTCTTGCTTGCAGCGAGACTATAGAACACTGTAAATCGACTCTCTGATGGCTGCCAAGAACTCCGAGACTGTTCTGAAGTTTCCCCTATGACCGGGCTTAGTCGCTGACTGTTGCCAGGAAGTAGATTATGCTGTAAACTGCTCTTATCCACTAACACGTAATGAGGCTATAACCCTGTGCACACTGCTGTATACATAACCATATACAGTTACCGTATCCTGCCCATACACTGTATACTACGGCCCCTCACCGCTCATATGTCTATTTGTATTCCTCATGACAGCAATTCTGCAGCATCTTTTCTTAGAAGTCCCTGTTATGTTGTTCCTCCAGTGTTCCTCCTGGAAATCTCCTAGCCATGTATGAATAAATGGACTAGTGTCTAGTACTGATAGTGTGAATTAGGCCGTATTCACATGTGCATTCATTTCAATGACCTGCATTTATTAATGCAGATGCGTCTGGAAAGTAGCCAAAAATTTATAGAGCACTCCAGCCGCTCGGCCTCTGCACCGCCCCTATACTTGTTATAGACAGTGGACGGAGCAGGGCTGGACTCTGTACGTGGGCCGGGGCAGGGACTCCCAAGTTTGCAGATTTATTATAAGGCCGGGGGCCGCACGTGGTGTAAACTAAATTCAGAAAAGCAGTAACAGTAAAGGACTGTGCCAATAGATGCCCCCCCCCCCCCACGGGTGTCTCCCCCTCCCCTAATCCTTCTCCATAACATGAATATGTCAGAACTCACCATCCTCCCAATAATTATAAGTAAACCATTTCACTGCTGGAGGTAATTTGACCCTGAGGGTCCCGCACCAGCCTGCGCTGCACATCCCCTCCAGGCTCACAGGGAATCCCTTCTTCTGGTTATCTACAGAAAATGTATTTTCACTGCTGCATTCATTTTCATAATGTGAATGTGCTCAGAAATGGAAGCAGAGTTGTGTATCAGAGCAGGTGTCGGTATATATTAGCGGTAGACACAGGAGAAGACCATCTGTCTGATCTTCATCCTATTATACTTGACATCAGTTCAGCCGCCTCATCCATCCAGACTGAACTCTCAGGTGATATCTATATATCTAACAGAAGCGTACTGCATAAATATCACAGCGGAGCATTAGCCTGATCCGTGCCTGAGAAAGCTGGGTGCCAGCCAATATGTCCACCATTACAGCCTTATTACAGATTATTCCCCTATGATACTGGAGAAGCCGTGAGGGTCGGTATAATACACAACACTGACACTTCTGATCCAAAACCTGGGAGAGGACAATGGCCCCCCGCCCTGAGAGCAGAGGATGTATATACTTAGTAATGAGGTCACATGGGCTCACCCCGACTAAAGGCTAGCGCTAGAGCCTGACCCTCGTGGCTTGAGCATTGTATGGCAGTATTGCTGGAGAAGGGTATAGTGATAGTATATGAATCTTGTATGGTGGTGGCATGTAAGCACTGAGTGCTGGTATTACTAGAGCATTGTATGGCAGTATTGCTTAAGCACTGTTTGGTGGTACTATTTGAGTACTGTATGGCGGTGGAATTTAGGTACTATATGCTGGTATTATTTGAGCACTATATGATGGCATATTTTTCAAAAGAGGACTGTTAGTGCTACTATTAGAATACCTTTAGCAGTGTTTGGAGTTTCTGGGTTTCTCTGGGAGCTCCTTGGATCTTCTGCATTTGTTTACATGGGTAGCTTCCTGTTCTGTTTTCCTACAACTACCATGATGCCTTGGGCTTCACTCAGAGCTCACTCCTTCCCCCTCCCTCTCACATTCTCACCCCCTCCCTTTCTCACTAACACCCCCTCCCTGTTTCCCTAGCTAACCTGCCAACTACTAGCCTTTCTGAAGTAACTCACCCCCCTCCACCCCATCCTACTTACCTGTCTGGGAACAGGACTAGGTAGATATACCTTTTTGGTATAGTAAGTAAGTTAGAAGGTGGGGGTGGGGGCAGCTTAGGTGAGAGAGATCCATTTATCCCGGACAACCACTGTGTGCTGATACTATGTATAATGGCAGTAGTTCTGTATAGCATTGTCTTCTAGGCAGTGGTTTGTGGCCAATGTATGGGCCCCATACCATAGAAGCTATATCATTAGGATCCGTATTGTATGTACACTGTATGACAATCACCAATGTATGGAAGGGTGTCATCAGAACTTACCATGACATCATACAATCTAAGTCTGACCTTATGCTACAATCCCAAAAATGTAAATATTTCATTGTTTATCTGGTACTCAACTCACATCCAAAGCTGCAGTCACGGTTCTATGGTTTCCTGACAAGTGCACACAGCACAGTGGTGAAGCTCATATGACATATGAATAAATCCAGTCTTTTGCATTAAGAAATTGCACCCAAAGCTGCACATGCGCTGGTCTGATAGAAATACACAGGACACCCCCAGAGCTGCACAGGCGCTGGTCTGATAGAAATACACAGGACACCCCCAGAGCTGCACAGGCGCTGGTCTGATAGAAATACACAGGACACCCCCAGAGCTGCATCGGCACTGGTCTGATAGAAATACACAGGACACTCCCAGAGCTGCACAGGCACCGGCCTGATAGAAATACACAGGACACCCCCAGAGCTGCACATGCACTGCTCTGATAGAAATACACAGGACACTCCCAGAGCTGCACATGCACTGGTCTGATAGAAATACACAGGACACCCATCCTAGATGACACTGTGACTGTGCACTGTATACACATAGTGGACAGAAGGCAGTTGCAGCTCTGGATGTGACTGGAGTATAACATAGGATGTATTTCCAGTACAACAGAATTAAAGATAGTAAACAGAAATAAAAATATTTACGAAGGTGCGAAGCCGCTCATTATCATTATTCTTAATGCATGAATAGATTTTCTTCTTGTCTTCCAGTTTGTAATATTTTACTAATCTGAGATGAATCTTCCACATTTTAATTACCTGCGCTGTTACATGTCCCCGTCCCGGGAGATTAAATGTGATGCCTGATTGTCTGAAAGCGGCAAAAGCAATACTGCGGGACTGGAGGAACCTCACCGCACATAGGAAGAGGAGGCAGAACCAACTAAGGAGGCCTCTCCATCCATGTCTGAGGAAGAGACAGCAAAGACTGATAAAGAGTTACACCCTGCATTATACTCCAGAGCTGCGCTCACTATTCTGCTGGTGCAGTCACTGTGTACATACATTACATTACTTATCCTGTATTATACTCCAGAGCTGCGCTCACTATTCTGCTGGTGCAGTCACTGTGTACATACATTACATTACTTATCCTGTATTATACTCCAGAGCTGCGCTCACTATTCTGCTGGTACAGTCACTGTGTACATACATTACATTACTTATCCTGTATTATACTCCAGAGCTGCGCTCACTATTCTGCTGGTATAGTCACTGTGTACATTACATTACTTATCCTGTATTATACACCAGAGCTGCGCTCACTATTCTGCTGGTACAGTCACTGTGTACATACATTACATTACTTATCCTGTATTATACTCCAGAGCTGCGCTCACTATTCTGCTGGTACAGTCACTGTGTACATACATTACATTACTTATCCTGTATTATACTCCAGAGCTGCGCTCACTATTCTGCTGGTGCAGTCACTGTGTACATACATTACATTACTTATCCTGTATTATACTCAAGAGCAGCGCTCACTGTACATTACACTAATGTAATGTATGTACACAGTGACTGTACCAGCAGAATAGTGAGCGCAGCTCTGGAGTATAATACAGGATAAGTAATGTAATGTATGTACACAGTGACTGTACCAGCAGAATAGTGAGCGCAGCTCTGGAGTATAATACAGGATAAGTAATGTAATGTATGTACACAGTGACTGTACCAGCAGAATAGTGAGCGCAGCTCTGGAGTATAATACAGGATAAGTAATGTAATGTATGTACACAGTGACTGTACCAGCAGAATAGTGAGCGCAGCTCTGGAGTATAATACAGGATAAGTAATGTAATGTATGTACACAGTGACTGTACCAGCAGAATAGTGAGCGCAGCTCTGGAGTATAATACAGGATAAGTAATGTAATGTATGTACACAGTGACTGTACCAGCAGAATAGTGAGCGCAGCTCTGGAGTATAATACAGGATAAGTAATGTAATGTATGTACACAGTGACTGTACCAGCAGAATAGTGAGCGCAGCTCTGGAGTATAATACAGGATAAGTAATGTAATGTATGTACACAGTGACTGTACCAGCAGAATAGTGAGCGCAGCTCTGGAGTATAATACAGGATAAGTAATGTAATGTATGTACACAGTGACTGCACCAGCAGAATAGTGAGCGCAGCTCTGGGGTATAATACAGGATAAGTAATGTAATGTATGTACACAGTGACTGCACCAGCAGAATAGTGAGCGCAGCTCTGGAGTATAATACAGGATAAGTAATGTAATGTATGTACACAGTGACTGTACCAGCAGAATAGTGAGCGCAGCTCTGGAGTATAATACAGGATAAGTAATGTAATGTATGTACACAGTGACTGCACCAGCAGAATAGTGAGCGCAGCTCTGGAGTATAATACAGGATAAGTAATGTAATATATGTACACAGTGACTGCACCAGCAGAATAGTGAGCGCAGCTCTGGAGTATAATACAGGATAAGTAATGTAATGTATGTACACAGTGACTGCACCAGCAGAATAGTGAGCGCAGCTCTGGGGTATAATACAGGATAAGTAATGTAATGTATGTACACAGTGACTGCACCAGCAGAATAGTGAGCGCAGCTCTGGAGTATAATACAGGATAAGTAATGTAATGTATGTACACAGTGACTGTACCAGCAGAATAGTGAGCGCAGCTCTGGAGTATAATACAGGATAAGTAATGTAATGTATGTACACAGTGACTGTACCAGCAGAATAGTGAGCGCAGCTCTGGAGTATAATACTGTGTTACTCTCTGTGTAATTTCAGGTGATATCCGGGTTATAAGTCATCGTCACGATTTATTCTATAAAGTCATTATTTATGTATCAGCATTTTGCAGTGTTTGCTACACAAGGACATGACGCCTGAGCTGCTGGAATTGGTTTATTCTGCATTTCCTGGTAAGCTTTGCTTTCTTCTTGTTTCCTCTCCATGCGCTGCCTTTATACAAGGATGTGTACATGGCCACGCTGTACATGAATAAAGGGGTGACGGCTGTATGTCGGGGCAGCAGTGACATGTTCTCTTCTTCAGCATTTTCACAGCAGACATACTTTGCATGCAGACTCTGCCAATGACACGACTGTGTGTGATTGAAATGGCGGCTGCGTCTCCGCGTCCTTGGAAATGAGTAATATAAATGGAGCAGCCTGAAGCTGTAACCTTGCGCTGGAGTAACGAGAAGGATTTAGTCAGTGACCTCTGCCTAGGTGAATATTTATAGAGGTGCAGAGCTGTGGGTATAACGGCAGACCAATGCCAGGGTAAGAGGGAGGGGCAGAATAAATAATTACCCCCCTCACACATGATGGATTCACATTGCAGCACCACCATTTGTTCTCCATTAACATCCTCCGGAGGCCAAAGCCAGAACTCCAGAAAGTCTCATGTGCAGAGGAAGAATATTACAGTCTATTAGTAGAGGAGGTGAGAAGAAGCGTACAGCGTACGGAGCAATATATATATATACCAGAGAGGAGAGAAGAAGACTGAACCCCAGAACAAGATCAACCACATCAGATCATAGACAACCTTCATGTAGATCCCGACAGATCCCTTCTACATGGTCAAAGGAAAATCCACTATAAGCCCTTGTAGAAATGGCCCGGTGTCCATACACATCTATAGGTCCATACACATCTATAGGTCCATACACATCTATAGGCCCATACACATCACTGTCCTATTCCTGTACAATTTTGCGACCCTGTAACACTGGCTCTTATTCATTGAGTGACAGAGGCCACGGAATCACAGCTGGTGCAAAGACGGCACCAGGATACAATCCATGTGTCACCCTCACGCCATCCATGTCTATCATTCACAGCCACCGGTTAGTACACGGTCATATGCAATAGAGGTGTACAAAGAAGCAGAACCCTGTTAGTACTGGGGGAGCGGGTGATGTCAGTCATATACAGTAGTGTTATTTTCTTTCATGTTCAGGCCTTTAAGCAAGAATTCTCATACATGAGTGCAGTATTATAGCAGTTATATTCTTGTACATAGGAGCAGTATTATAGTAGTTATATTCTTGTACATAGGAGGTAGTATTATAGTAGTTATATTCTTGTACATAGGAGTAGTATTATAGTAGTTATATTCTTGTACATAGGAGTAGTATTATAGTAGTTATATTCTTGTACATAGGAGTAGTATTATAGTAGTTATATTCTTGTACATAGGAGTAGTATTATAGTAGTTATATTCTTGTACATAGGAGTAGTATTATAGTAGTTATATTCTTGTATATAGGATCAGTATTATAGCAGTTATATTCTTGTACATAGGAGGTAGTATTATAGTAGTTATATTCTTGTACATAGGAGTAGTATTATAGTAGTTATATTCTTGTACATAGGAGGTAGTATTATAGTAGTTATATTCTTGTACATAGGAGCAGTATTATAGCAGTTATATTCTTGTACATAGGAGGTAGTATTATAGTAGTTATATTCTTGTACATAGGAGTAGTATTATAGTAGTTATATCCTTGTACATAGGAGTACTATTATAGTAGTTATATTCTTGTACATAGGAGCAGTATTATAGTAGTTATATTCTTGTACATAGGAGGTAGTATTATAGTAGTTATATTCTTGTACATAGGAGTACTATTATAGTAGTTATATTCTTGTACATAGGAGCAGTATTATAGTAGTTATATTCTTGTACATAGGAGTAGTATTATAGTAGTTATATTCTTGTACATAGAAGCAGTATTATAGTAGTTATATTCTTGTACATAGGAGTAGTATTATAGTAGTTATATTCTTGTACATAGTAGTAGTATTATAGTAGTTATATTCTTGTACATAGGAGCAGTATTATAGTAGTTATATTCTTGTACATAGGAGTAGTATTATAGTAGTTATATTCTTGTACATAGAAGCAGTATTATAGTAGTTATATCCTTGTACATAGGAGCAGTATTATAGTAGTTATATTCTTGTACATAGGTCAATATTATAGTAGTTATATTCTTGTACATAGGTCAATATTATAGTAGTTATATTCTTGTACATAGGTCAATATTATAGTAGTTATATTCTTGTACATAGGAGTAGTATTATAGTAGTTATATTCTTGTACATAGGAGGTAGTATTATAGTAGTTATATTCTTGTACATAGGAGCAGTATTATAGTAGTTATATTCTTGTACATAGGAGTAGTATTATAGTAGTTATATTCTTATACATAGGAGTAGTATTATAGTAGTTATATTCTTGTACATAGGAGTAGTATTATAGTAGTTATATTCTTGTACATAGGAGTAGTATTATAGTAGTTATATTCTTGTACATAGGAGCAGTATTATAGTAGTTATATTCTTATACATAGGAGTAGTATTATAGTAGTTATATTCTTGTACATAGGAGTAGTATTATAGTAGTTATATTCTTGTACATAGGAGCAGTATTATAGTAGTTATATTCTTATACATAGGAGTAGTATTATAGTAGTTATATTCTTGTACATAGGAGTAGTATTATAGTAGTTATATTCTTGTACATAGGAGGTAGTATTATAGTAGTTATATTCTTGTACATAGGAGGTAGTATTATAGTAGTTATATTCTTGTACATAGGAGCGGTATTATAGTAGTTATATTCTTGTACATAGTAGTAGTATTATAGTAGTTATATTCTTGTACATAGTAGTAGTATTATAGTAGTTATATTCTTGTACATAGGTCAATATTATAGTAGTTATATTCTTGTACATAGGAGCAGTATTATAGTAGTTATATTCTTGTACATAGTAGTAGTATTATAGTAGTTATATTCTTGTACATAGTAGTAGTATTATAGTAGTTATATTCTTGTACATAGTAGTAGTATTATAGTAGTTATATTCTTGTACATAGTAGTAGTATTATAGTAGATATATTCTTGTACATAGGAGGTAGTATTATAGTAGTTATATTCCTGTAGATAGGAGCAGTATTATAGTAGTTATATTCTTGTACATAGGAGCAGTATTATACTAGTTATATTCTTGTACATAGGAGTAGTATTATAGTAGTTATATTCTTGTACATAGGAGTAGTATTATAGTAGTTATATTCTTGTACATAGGAGGTAGTATTATAGTAGTTATATTCTTGTACATAGGAGTAGTATTATAGTAGTTATATTCCTGTAGATAGGAGCAGTATTATAGTAGTTATATTCTTGTACATAGGAGTAGTATTATAGTAGTTATATTCTTGTACATAGGAGTAGTATTATAGTAGTTATATTCTTGTACATAGGAGGGAGTATTATAGTAGTTATATTCTTGTACATAGGAGTAGTATTATAGTAGTTATATTCTTGTACATAGGAGCAGTATTATAGTAGTTATATTCTTGTACATAGGAGTAGTATTATAGTAGTTATATTCTTGTACATAGGAGTAGTATTATAGTAGTTATATTCTTGTACATAGGAGTAGTATTATAGTAGTTATATTCTTGTACATAGGAGGTAGTATTATAGTAGTTATATTCTTGTACATAGGAGTAGTATTATAGTAGTTATATTCTTGTACATAGGAGGTAGTATTATAGTAGTTATATTCTTGTACATAGGAGTAGTATTATAGTAGATATATTCTTGTACATAGGAGGTAGTATTATAGTAGTTATATTCTTGTACATAGGAGTATTATAGTAGTTATATTCTTGTACATAGGAGGTAGTATTATAGTAGTTATATTCTTGTACATAGGAGTAGTATTATAGTAGATATATTCTTGTACATAGGGAGTAGTATTATAGTAGTTATATTCTTGTACATAGGAGTAGTATTATAGTAGTTATATTCTTGTACATAGGAGCAGTATTATAGTAGCTATATATTTGTTACCTATCCTCCCTCTAGTTCTGTAAGGTCCAGGCCTGGATTAATCTTCTTTTGCTTGTAACTAAATGAACAAGGAGGAGAAATGAAGGAACAGAGACAGGCAGGAAAACACCACACGCCTCTGATTTATACACAGACTTTACAGATAAATTCATACTGAAATTAACTAGGAGGAGAAAACGGAGATAAAACTGCCAAGGAGAAATGCAATGGTGAAGAATGCGCCACTGGCATCCAGTAGATGGATGGATCAACTCTGGTGTTGAATAAACAAGGTGGTGGTTGTATGCTTCAAGAAAGTGTGATGGAATAATAGAAATTAAATATAGATAGATAGATAGATAGATAGATAGATATGAGATAGATAGATAGATAGATAGATAGATAGATAGATAGATACAGTCCTATGAAAAAGTTTGGGCACCCCTATTAATCTTAATCATTTTTAGTTCTAAATATTTTGGTGTTTGCAACAGCCATTTCAGTTTGATATATCTAATAACTGATGGACACAGTAATATTTCAGGATTGAAATGAGGTTTATTGTACTAACAGAAAATGCGCAATATGCATTCAACCAAAATTTGACCAGTGCAAAAGTATGGGCACCTCAACAGAAAAGTGACATTAATATTTAGTAGCTCCTCCTCCTTTTGCCTCTAGTCGCTTCCTGTAGCTTTTAATCAGTTCCTGGATCCTGGATGAAGGGATTTTGGACCATTCCTCTTTACAAAACAATTCAAGTTCAGTTAAGTTAGATGGTGGCCGAGCATGGACAGCCCGCTTCCAATCATCCCACAGATGTTCAATGATATTCAGGTCTGGGGACTGGGATGGCCATTCCAGAACATTGTAATTGTTCCTCTGCATGAATGCCTGAGGATTTGGAGCGGTGTTTTGGATCATTGTCTTGCTGAAATATCCATCCCCGGCGTAACTTCAACTTCGTCACTGATTCTTGAACATTATTCTCAAGAATCTGCTGATACTGAGTGGAATCCATGCGACCCTCAACTTTAACAAGATTCCCGATGCCGGCATTGGCCACACAGCCCCAAAGCATGATGGAACCTCCACCAAATTTTACAGTGGGTAGCAAGTGTTTTTCTTGGAATGCTGTTTTTTTTTTGGACGCCATGCATAACGCCTTTTTGTATGACCAAACAACTCAATCTTTGTTTCAACAGTCCACAGGCTTGTCCAAATGTGCTTTTTCATACCTCAGGCAACTCTATTTGTGGCGTACGTGCAGAAACAGCTTCTTTCTCATCACTCTCCCATACAGCTTCTCCTTGTGCAAAGTGCGCTGTATTGTTGACCGATGCACAGTGACACCATCTGCAGCAAGATGATGCTGCAGCTCTTTGGAGGTGTCTGTGGATTGTCCTTGACTCTTCTCACCATTCTTCTTCTCTGCCTTTCTGATATTTTTCTTGGCCTGCCACTTCTGGGCTTAACAAGAACTGTCCCTGTGGTCTTCCATTTCCTTACTATGTTCCTCACAGTGGAAACTGACAGGTTAAATCTCTGAGACAACGTTTTGTATCCTTCCCCTGAACAACTATGTTGAACAATCTTTGTTTTCAGATCATTTGAGAGCGGGCTGTCCATGTTCGGCCACCATCAAACTTAACTGAACTTGAATTGTTTTGTAGAAAGAAATGGTCCAAAATACCTTCATCCAGGATCCAGGAACTGATTAAAAGCTACAGGAAGCGACTAGAGGCTGTTATCTTTGCAAAAGGAGGATCTACTAAATATTAATGTCACTTTTCTGTTGAGGTGCCCATACTTTTGCACCGGTCAAATTTTGGTTTAATGCATATTGTACATTTTCTGTTAGTACAATAAACCTCATTTCAATCCTGAAATATTACTGTGTCCATCAGTTATTAGATATATCAAACTGAAATGGCTGATGCAAACACCAAAATATTTAGAACTAAAAATGATTAAAATTAATAGGGGTGCCCAAACTTTTTCATAGGACTGTAGATAGGTAATGTCTTGGGTCTATATGTAAATAAACCGATTTGACTTTGCACTATTCCTAAGTATGATGTGATACTTTAGTGTTCACCCTTTAACCCCTGTAATGGGCCTTAGATTTACTGCAGGGGGACACCAGATTTCTGTCTCTAGGAGTAACCCCCATGTTAGTGACAGTAGACCAGACCAGTTATAGACATCACTGCAAGGAACCAATGGCATGAGGCAGAGACAGGGTCAGAGGACAAACTGAGATCAGGACAGGCAGAGTTTGTTCATCACTGGAAGGCAGAACAGAATCCTGAGACTAGAAACAGATCTGAGGTCAGGAGGCAGGTAACCAGACAGACACATTTACATCACACTGGGATCAGGGGGCAGCTTGTTAGAGAAGAAGCCTCAAACAGCCCAAAGATACAGAAGAATGGCTGCTCTTCAAGGAGACTACACCGCAGACAAGGACTGGAGTATAGTAATGGCAGATAAATATGAGATATGGATATGAGATAGATAGATAGATAGATAGATAGATAGGAGATAGATAGATAGATAGATAGATAGATAGATAGATAGGAGATAGATAGATAGATAGATAGATAGATAGATAGATAGGAGATAGATAGATAGATAGATAGATAGATAGATAGATAGATAGGAGATAGATAGATAGATAGATAGATAGATAGATAGATAGATAGATAGGAGATAGATAGATAGATAGATGATAGATAGATAGATAGATAGATAGATAGATAGATAGATAGGAGATAGATAGATAGATAGATAGATAGATAGATAGGAGATAGATAGATAGATAGATAGATAGATAGATAGATATGAGATAGATAGATAGATAGATAGATAGATAGATAGGAGATAGATAGATAGATAGATAGATAGATAGATAGACAGGAGATAGATAGATAGATAGATAGATAGATAGATAGATAGATAGATAGGAGATAGATAGATAGGAGATAGATAGATAGATAGGAGATAGATAGATAGATAGATAGATAGATAGATAGATAGATAGATAGATAGATAGATAGATAACACAACAATACTTCCAATTATTGGTTGGAGATCCATACAGAGGACGGCTTATTGTTTTTTTTATAAATAACTAGATAACGTGACTATTTGATAATGATTCCTGTATATTCTCGGCCATTATAGTGGATACATTTGCTGATACATATAATTCGTGCAGTAATGACTGTGTTACAAGGACTCGCTCGTCGCCAGAGTCGTCCTCCTGGTTATGGCCCTTGTAAAACCTTTCTGTCTGACACGAGAGTTACAATGTGACTTTCACAAGGTCATTTGTCGCTTTCAGGACACGGACATTAAGGTGCATTGTGTGAGGTCCACGGAACATTCTAGGGTGCGATCTGTGCGGGAATAATTATCTATTGTTATTGTGCTTTATGGCAGGGGTAATGATTTATCCGCCGCTCCTGATCGCCGCTGTATAATGCAGGAGATTTTCATTACATCCATAATGACAGGAGAGGGCAGGTTCTCAATAGGAAGAAACGTCAATAAACATTGATACTTGACAAATCCAGCTGGGTAGACACAGGATATAAACCTGCTAATGTAGCCAGTGATTTAATGAAAGATCGTTAAGGCTGCAGGTTTATGAGCGCTCTGACCTATCGCATAGCGCCGTGCAGTCAGTGGTCAGGCCTCGCACCGCTCGCCACCGCGTTCTGCTCGTTCTTCTTTTGAAGCTAAAGCCACAAATTACAAAGTAAATGAACAAAAGATAGAAAGATATAATAGAAGAATGGTACAAAGGTCTGTGTGCAGCTGTATATCAGTGTATAGACCTGGCGCACAGTCATCATGCACATGGTCATGTGGCTGTATACAACCTGTCCATTATATAGTATATTAGCAGGAGGACACGGCTTCACACGGGTATATTACATTTTATGTTTGTGTAGGGGCCCCATAAGAATTGTCCAATTTTGCACTGGTGTATTTTGTATGTGGTTTGTGTTTCCTATGGCGTGTGGAACAGTGTGTAGACGCGCGTATCTAATCCTATGGCATGTGGTACTGTGTGCAGATGTGCATATCTTATGCTCTGGTGTGTGGAACTGTTTGCAGAGGCATGTATCTAATCCTTTGGCATGTGGAACTGTGTGCAGACACACGTATCTAATCCTTCAGTGTGTGGAACTGTGTGCAGAAGCGCGTATCTAATCCTGTTGCGTGTGATACTGTGTGCTGATCTGTGTATCTAATCCTCTGATGTGTGTATCTCAGTTTGGATATCAGTGTTGTATTGTGTGTGTGGAGTGACCGTGTGTATTGCAGTTGGAATATGAGTGGAAGTCTTGCAGGTTTGTATTTGCTAAGGGGGGAGGCATTGTGTTTGGAATGCTGTATCTCAGCAACGGTACGTCCGAGCGAGTTGGAGTCTCCTCTTAAACCTTCCCGGTTACCTGAAGTATCTCTGTACCAAATTTGGTGAAGATCGGTCCAGTCGTTTGGTTTGCATTAGAGAACAGACAGACAGACAGACGGACGGACAGACAGACAGACAAGAATTCATTTTTATAATAGAGAGAGATAGGCCCTAGGTTACCTGTATACCTCTATATACTCTACATCTTTCAATCCTGTAATATGAAGCTCCATAGAGCACTATATGGTAGCACACAGAGTCTCTATGGTTCTGTATTATGACACTTTAGGGTGCACTGTTTGCCACTATGTAGCCACCTGTGTAAAAGTCAATTAACCTCTTCCTTAAAGGGATTTATAAATGGCTCCGAATGCTTTAGTAGCTATCCTGTACTCAGAGACGGGCTTGGTCCTTCTAGAGTTCGACTTCCTGTCCCATCACGGCGCACAGGAAGTACCAAGAGATGATTGTTCAGCCAATCACTGGTGGAGGAGGTCTCAGGTAGTCACTGATTGGCTGAGCCTGAATTTCTTAGGTATATAGAAGATCAGAGACCTCATACGCATCAGAAGAGAAGGGGCTATCTGTAATATGGAGCTATAGAAGGTGCAGGGGCACAATGGGCCCTGGTCTAGCACCACAATTCCTGCTACCACCTAAAGTATACCACTCCTGGCACTAAATGGCACAACGTTAATGGGAGCCCCATTACAGATTTTGCACAGGGGACAAGGAGCTTCAGGTTTCACCTCTTATAGGTGCTCATCCCCAACACTTACTAGGGTCGCTTGTTCATGGGAAGCCGATTTACATACGTGTGCATTTTTGGTGCGTGTGGGAGGAAACCCTCACAAACATGGGAAGAACATACAAACTCTTCAGTCATATTTAAACCAGCAGTCATGCTCTTTCCCATCTAAGGTGCACAAACCCTTTCACATACTAAGACTGGTCATGATCTTGGAAGCTGCAATGTCAGTGATATCGGATGTGACTTTGCTGACCGTGGGTTGTCCCAACATATAAGAGAGCCACCATCACTCTTCTCTCGGGCTTATAGAGGAGTCCCCATTAAGGTGCACCCCTATACAATGTCTAAATGCACAGCCATCAGTCACCACCCGCCTCTCCATACATCAGATAGGTGTTGCGGCAGCCTGGGCTCCTACCAATACAATCCCGTCCATTCATTATTTGGGCTCTGTGCGCCCTGAGCTGATTACATTGAGCCCTGCGCTCTTCCATTTCTCTTCCTCCACGGGACAGCGAGGGACTATTTCACTTTCCACCCTGTAAATTACCCCGCGCCCTTCCATTGAGGCTCGTACTGATGAAGCCGGCTGTCTGTCTACACATCGAAATGAATCAACTTTTAATGTTGTAATGGATTGCCTAATAGCAGGCCGAGCTGCAAGGCCGACTGCGGAGCGCGAATACATCACGAAAAATGAAGTCTCCTTATTTTAGGGGAGTGAACAGTGATCTGACAGTGCTGAGAATGAATCGATACAGATATCCAGTCCTCTACTATTCCTCATGGGCGCTCGGAGCTGTCCTGCCCGCTCACAACTTATTCTAGTTCTGGCGACTGATCTGCATTCAGTGGCCGTGCAAATACTAAACTACAACTCCACTTATGTGCACAATGGCCGACACTTTGCAGGATCTTCTTCTTGGCAGAACTTGAAGTTCCTGGACTTATAATACTGACATGTGGTAGAGTCTCCTTTAGGTCCCTTTAAGCTTCCATCTCTGCATCCTCTTCTGGTATCTTCCAGGATTGTCCTCGAGTCTCCCTCACTTCTTCGTATCTTGCTCATACACTTACCTTCTATCTGGTGCTGTACCATATACAGTTCTGTCCTAAGCTCAGCTCATCTGGCTTCTAACCTTTCCACAAGATAAGTTACAAAGCATTGAAGGTGTCACTACTGGGCCCCTAACCAATGACTAGACCGGGTGTCAGGGGTCCCGTCTACATGGAGCAATGGCTGTGCATGCTCCATTCAAAAACCCACAGATACTGAAAGGAGCGGCAGCACGCCTTGTATGAGCATTGCTCCAATCAAATGGGGTCATGGGACCCTTCTCATCATAAGGAGTAATGGTACCCCCAAAAATCAGAGTATTACCCCAGTGGATAGATGATATGTTGGGATTGCTAAGGATGAGTCATTAATATGTAATCAGTGGGCCCAACATCTGGCGGGGGGGGGGGGGGGGGGGGCGACGACGACGACATTGTTCAGTTTAGCAATGCAACCTTAATGCCAAGTACTGCACCATACATATCACAGCTGCTGGGCTTGTAATGGCGGCTTTAGCCCGTTCACTTGAATGGGACTGAGCTGCTGCTGTGCCATGTGGCCAATGGCCAACTTGATATCATCAGTAGGTGGAAGAAGCCACAGCCCCTTCCAACAGCTGATCAGGTGGGGTCTCGTGCATCAGACCCCAACCAACCACATACTAATGACCTACACTAAGGACAGGTTAGTAAGAGTATAGTCAGATTTGTAGTGTAGTATAACAAGAAATATTTAATGAGAGTTTCCCTATAAATTAATATTTTTAGAAAAAAAAAAAAGGGGGATAAAGTGAGTATCCAAAAAATATAGGGTAGCAAATTAAAACTCAAAAGCTTTTATTAATACCCGCTAAAACATTTACTATAAAATTGCTCCCCCACAAGTGAACCACCATCACCTATCACAATGTAGGATAGCTAGACTACAGATAGTCGCATAGGTCTGATTGGGGGTATAGTAGCCAACACAGGTATTCCAGCTACTAGGATGTCAAGGGGAAAAATATAAATAAACAAGGATCCTCCCCCTCCTTTCCTCAGATCCCTTCAACACCCCATATCAGATCCAATGTGTAAGTTGCTTTTGGGAGATACACAGGATGCTCTTATATACTATTGTTATCTCACTCCTGTGTCAGTATAAATAGCAACTAAACTAGCTGGTTACAATGTTTCTAACTATTTAAAACAGCAATGTAAATATAGCAGAGTGCTTCCTCATATTCCACTCGCTACACTCAGTTTGCCTTTAGCTGCCTGGACTCTCACACTAACACTAATAGCTCCAGGCACTGATAACTGCCTAAATTCACAGCACTATCAGCCTTGAGTTCCTGGCCCTCAGCTCTTGGCAATGCTAACTGCTTAACTTTTCAGCAATGTTAGCTTCACTGGTAACAGCCTTTTTTTTTTTTTTATAGTCAGATTTGTAGCAAAACTTGTTTCTTTCCTGTAACAGATCTGACAATTGTGAATAAACCCGAACACTCCAAAGCTAGAACTTATCTTCTCACCAGAGGACTCAATCT
The DNA here is from genome assembly GCF_031893055.1 of Leptodactylus fuscus. Taxonomy (NCBI): domain Eukaryota; kingdom Metazoa; phylum Chordata; class Amphibia; order Anura; family Leptodactylidae; genus Leptodactylus; species Leptodactylus fuscus. Next base: position 3,895,260 of record NC_134273.1, on the reverse strand, counting down.
CTAGGACCCCAGCGATCAAGCATTTACCCTATGGATCGTCCTTAAGCCCTGGACCCCTGTAAAGGGTCTGCCCGATGCCACTAATAGTCTGTATTTATTCGCTCCCCCGATATTAGCGCAGGAAGCCGATACTTGTTCCCACTATAAGTAATTATTCAGATGAAGGCAGCCGCCATAACTCACCGCTCAGCGCCGCAATCTCCGGAAGAGACAATAATTGGTAGTTTGTAAGATTTAAAAGCCACATTGCGTTTCCTGAACACTCGGGATCCTGTTTACACTGTCCATGGTGGAGACGTGCCAGGGAGGCAGCCGCAGATATATTGGACGTAGTAAAAAATTATTAACGCAGCTAAAGCACCCCCTTAAGTTTCGGCTTGCTACATTTACAGTTTCCTCCGCTGCTTGGGAATCCCGGTAAGAACTGATTAAGCGCCGCTCCTGGGAACTGTCTTTCAGGATGAGACTTCTTAAATCCTTTCACGTCGTGTGACTTTAAAACTGATTTACTGCAAACCTGCCACACTTCACATAGCGGAGCGGCAGCGGCCAGCTGGGGACATTTATTAAGGCCACTGGAAGACTTTGGTTGGCACGTCATAAAGCCCAGCGCTATCAGAAAGACTCAGCAAATTTATACCCGGGCTGAGACCCCAAGGCTATGTACCAAAGCTGCCGGGCCTAATTTGTATATAACAACCACTGAAGCATTGTCTCCGCACTAAAACGCCTGCACCGGAGACATCACTCGTCTCTGTCCCATCCCGCTACTGTCTGATAGTTCGGTGACGCTTTGAATGCAGAACATTGGGCTAGCTATTGATTAAGAAGTTGCCCAAGGACCTAGCACACTAGCCCAACTGGTATATAAGAACGCAACTAGACATAAGCAATGCTGAGGATAACCATGCACATAAGACAACCAGTCCTCAACATTCCCTGGATTAGTAATGGTCTGATCCCTACAGGGTCCCTATGCCTATGAGGTGGGAATCCTTTGGCAACGTGAGAACCTGAGTGTGATCTGTGAACGGGGAATCACCTACAGAAGCAGCAATCCTTAACATGACAGCTACGGAGTGAAATAAACAGTTGCAAGAAAAGTTTCAGCTCAGGCCACACGTTGTGAGACTGCGAAAATATGCAAAAAAAAAAAAAATACAGAAAAAACCCAACCCCAGAAGTGCTGGAATGTTTCACTGTATTTGGTATTTTTGCCCCCCCCCCCAACCCCAATAAGTCTGCAGTTAGTTTTACTTACACACGTATGTATAATACTACATGTCACATGACCCATAAACACGGAGATTCTTGGAAGACGTTGCATTTTCTGCTGCATTCTCTTCTGCAATGTGGGGATGAGCGTAAAGAAAATCTCATTCATTTTGCTGGGACTGTAACACGATGGCCAAATATTCTAGATTTCTGTAGTTGTGACCTCAGCTTTAGGCGAAGGCCACAAGGAGCAAAACGCAAGAAGAAAACTCTGCAGAAAAAACGCTCCATAAGACACATTGCATGTACGGTATCACTGATTTTTTTCGGGTGCTTCCTTTTAGCCTCCCCTTATATAAACTCACGGGGGAAACGCAACATTTGTGCAAGTGCAATGAACCCGCTGCGTTTTATTCTGCAATATGTGGGTGAGAGTAAATATAATCTCATTCAGGTTACTGGAACTGTAAAACGTAGGCGTTCCCCCTGCTGCACTGCCAAAAAATAGTTACTCAATGGCTTTTGTGACAAGATATAGTATCTGCAGCAGGTTATAATGTACAAGGCGACTGCACCAGTTCTGAGGTCAGTAGCTCTGATGTCACCAGCTCTGAGGTCACCAGCACTGAGGTCACCAGCTCTGAGGTCACAGCTCTGAGGTCACAGCTCTGAGGTCACCAGCACTGAGGTCACCAGCTCTGATGTCACCAGCTCTGAGGTCACAGCTCTGAGGTCACCAGCTCTGAGGTCACAGCTCTGAGGTCACAGCTCTGAGGTCACCAGCTCTGAGGTCACAGCTCTGAGGTCACCAGCACTGAGGTCACCAGCTCTGAGGTCACCAGCTCTGAGGTCACAGCTCTGAGGTCACAGCTCTGAGGTCACCAGCTCTGAGGTCACAGCTCTGAGGTCACAGCTCTGAGGTCACCAGCTCTGAGGTCACAGCTCTGAGGTCACAGCTCTGAGGTCACCAGCTCTGAGGTCACCAGCTCTGAGGTCACAGCTCTGAGGTCACAGCTCTGAGGTCACCAGCACTGAGGTCGCAGCTCTGAGGTCGCAGCTCTGATGTCACCAGCTCTGAGGTCACCAGCGCTCAGGTCACAGCTCTGATGTCACCAGCTTTTATGTGACATCTTTTTACAAAAATAACAAGAGCCATTAAAATATGAAGGCAAAGTTCCCATCCCTGGTGTGTTCAGTGTCACCGTCAGGTTTGCTATATCATATTAGGTTACTTGCAGAATATTTGCATTGGAGATGTCTCATCATATAACAGAAAACTCCATTTTGATAGAGGTGATGTCATTGCTGAATTGCGTGATGTCATCAAACACAGCAGCACTGACATTAGTAGTAATGGATGACTTCTGCTCAGCCATGGCCTGTGAGTGCAGTAAATCCAGACATCTTTAATCTATCGGACGTCAGGAGGGATTTCACCGCTTCCCGTCTCGAACCTTCTTCCCTCCAACGTCTATTTCTCTTGTATGAAGAGGAAATTATGAGGGAAATCAATCACAGGCCGAGATCCATCTGGTCAATCTTTGTCAAGGAGCGAGCCGACATGCCCATTCGTGTCCGCGCTCACTACATTTAGTGGACTCTGGCCCTAACACTTGCTGACACTTAAATCAATGATGTGACATTACAGAACTGCTTGTGATCCGTCAAGAAACCCCGGCGTCCCCTCGGAGCAATGGCCGGCATGGTATCCGAGAACTCGGAGAAGAAGCTGGGCAGGAATCCTAAATGGAGCTTGTCCGGGTCTAACATATAGATCTGATATATGATGTATCTATAATTTATATAGCTTACTTCTTCATTCACTTTTAACCCTTCTAGTTCTGGAAGCATTCTTGCTGTGCAGTATTTTTTCTATACCTACCTACCTTTGGACAATACTGTATAAAGGATTATCTTATCTTATCTTATCTTATCTTATCTGTGTCACAAGATGACCAGCTTTTCAAGACAAAGAGCTATGCCATATGCATAGATGTGCGGCCGCCTAGTGCTTGTGTTGTGAACTGCAGCCTGACAAGGGTTTTGCTACAATGTTGCAATATTATATTGATTTTGTTTCCTTAATGAGATCTGAGCTAAGTGAAGAGCCAATAGATCTGTATATAGTAAAACAATGAGAACAGTCCAATAATAACACTCATATCCAGTAGTCGCTTGGCTAGGTTTGTGTGGCTGAGTACAGTGAGATCTACTTGTATCACGGATAGCTTTCTCAGACAGATGCTCTGCAATATGACAGTCACATTCAGTGACACATGACTGGTGATGGGTTTATTAATCCAACCATATAACATATCCAATCACTGGAGATGGGTCCCACCGCATACATCTCATGGTGCACAACCCCTGCCCCATTGTGATGATAGAGGTCGGCCGCTGGAGTTTTCTCCTACCCATAATGATAGACATTTGTCATCCAGGGCTCTGAGACGAGGCAGCGTCCACCTCCAGATCACTAACCAACTGCACCGAGAAGACAAATTCTCCTTCCGCCTTAACTCCTTTGTGTTTTCCTCTCCCCCGCTTCTAGAAAAATTGCTTTGCTAATCCAGTCTAGGAGCAGAATCTTGGCACCTGCGCGCCATAAATCATGCACAATAAGAATATGAGTAACTTCATTACTTCTTGTTTGATAATGCTAATGCCAACTTCATGTTTGTTAGTTTTGTGAGATAAAACGAAGGCCACTTAGCAGAAACGCATTTCACTCCATCGCCTCCAATTCTGTACTTAAAGGGATATAGTCTGAATATTATTGAGGGGTGCTGGAGATGACGGGAGCCCCTGACATGGGACCCCCGGTAACATCATAGTCAATCTCATAAAAGTTTGGTGCTGGGTTTCTCAGTTTTTCTGTTGCAGAGATTTCAGGGATCACTTTGTAGCGTCTGGTCTAAAAGTTAGGTTAAGAAAAGGCGACCTATAGAATCCGTGCAGACGAATAGGAGAAAGTAAGCTGCTGTTACAAGGCGCCCGCACCTACATACAGAGGATTTAATAGCTCACCCGTGTCTTGTGTCATGCAGTTTTTGTGTAAATTGGCCAACTCTTTGAATTTTTCGCCTGCTATTGTCATGGACTTGCTATAATATATGCCAGAAACTAGTGTTCACTATAGTGCAAAACATGGCTGCCATAGATTGAATTTTCTGGCTCATGGACGGGGAAAGATGCAAACGTGTGTGGAGTCACTGAGAATAAGACCCGTAGCAGCTAGCACCCTGCGCCTGCACCGTCCGTCTCTATACAGGTACGTCCTTGCAGAGATAAACAGCGGGCGTGGGGACAGAATAGTCAGTGGATGGTGGGCAAGTCGTTAACCCTGTGCCACATGTGACCCCACTATTATAAACGGTATATGATAGGGTGGGGGGGGGGGATCCAGTTATGAATTTTGCACTGGAGCCCACACAGGTTATGTGGCTTATAGTGACAAGCATTGACTTGGAAAGAATTTTCCTTCTTTCCCCTGATGGGATCCATCACCGCCTTTGACTTGATATCTATGAAGCCGACGCACAGAACAAACACAGCCGTGTGATTACTAGTGATGGAAATATCTGGTCAGGGACTGTCAATTACACCAGACAGACGGCAGAACTGTGATAGAAGCGTGACATGAGGAGCCATTGTTCCTCTTTAGAAGGGAATTGCTTCATATCTCAAGACCTTCATGGGATAAGCGGGATCCGAGCCTCGTCTGTCTCCATTCCACATCTCACTGGTTAATTGACAAGACCCAAGTCAATTGTACATTAACCCACAATCACTTACACGAGCCCTGAGATCCATTCGTCTGGTGCTGGCGCAGTAAATTAGGAGAACACCCCTGGATCGTCTGTGCCCGATCAATTCTAAACAAAATTCAGAAGACGGAAAGAAGCTTTGGGAGCCCTCCATAAAGGGAGACGCCGAGGTCTCTCAACATCTGCCCCATCATAACAATCTTAGGAAACCGGCGATATTCTCAATGGCGGGCGCCGGCGCGTTTTGTCATTTAACTGCCAGGAAGAGGAAACAAATCAATAAAGCCATCGAGCAGCGTAACACTGAGGCTGGCAGTGAATAGTGTAATATTACAGATATATGGCGAGATGATATTACCCTGTCAGGAGCGTCCGCCCCGGGAGCCGCCGTCACAGGCTACGACTCTTACCGCTTAATAACGGCACAAAAATTGCCACTTTCGGAAATGTCACACGAAATGAAAAAGGGTTATTATTACAATAATTCCTAATTACAGCTGTAAAAGAAGAGAATGTGACGTCCCGGTATACTGTACAGTAATGTCACTGACTGCCGTATACAATGGAGTCTAGAAAGGGACATTAAAGGGATGTCCGGGGAATGAAGAAATCACAGAGAAGTCCGGGGAATTGTAACCACAACAATATAACACTCAGCTGTCCCCGAGGCTCCGGTCGCCGCTGTCCTGTCAGTCTCGTCCTGCGTCCGACGTGACCATTCAGTGGCCTCAGTGGCTGATGGAAGGGAACCAATAACATATGTGGCTTAGTAAGAACCGAACCTGGGGTGCAAGAATTCCAGGGTGACAAGGACATGAGGCAAAACATAATGGACAGCGGAGGGCCAGGGACAGGGATGATTATTGTTATGTTACACCTCCCCGGCCTACTCCGAGGTTTGCCCAATTCCTGGAACCCCTTACGTATCACACCATGATATAAATACACAGTATATAGACAACTAATAACTGTCTGCACTGTGCAATTCTTGCAGAATCCTGTTGTCTTACTGAATAAAGTTGCTGAAGCCACGGCCTGTGGTCACACGCTGGTCAAACCTAATTGATTTTAAGAGGCTGCTCAGGGTTTGCAAATCAGCTGGTCACGACAGCAGCGAGCGCCGGGGTTTCTGCACTTTTTACAAAATACTTGTCAGATTTCTCTGATGCAAATTTTGCAAAAAACTGAATGTGAACCGAGCGCTACAAGTTGTCTCTAACATAAGATTTAATAAATAGGACACATCGAGTGAGAGATCAAAATTCTACAACTTGCTGGATAAGTGGGTGTGGCTTTCCTGGGGAAGGGGTGTGGCTTAAATGGGACGAATGTTAGACAATATTTTGGCTTTAAATTCTGCTGCAAAGTTATTCAACTAATAAGTGATGTAATAATAGACAAAGTAACGCTGCAGCATCAGTGCCTGTGATAGTGAGGATTAGTAAATCTGCCCCAGGGTCTCCTGTATAATGTCCGACATCCTGGGTGGCAGCCTGTGGCGTCTTACTGGTTGATACCCAGCTTTCCCAGAACCAGACATAACCAACCCTAAGTCCAGGTCTGCTATTTAGCTCATCTTTGGTTATGGTTAGGGAATTGAAGTAATACAACAATCTTCATATATATCCCCTATATGTGCTGGAGGGTGCACTGGGCACAACCTCTACATCTGTGTTTGCGCCCCCTTTAGTACTGTAGAATGATTTTGCAGAAACCTCCAAACCGGACCGACATCCTGGCACCCCCATAACCTCTCATGTGGCTCCTACTCCATACCTCCCAACCGTCCCGATTTCCGCGGGACATTCACGATTTGGGTGACATGTCCCGCAGTCCTGGTTGGAGGGAGGTATGTCCAGAGGACGCAGATCTGAGTTGAACACATATGCAGCTGAAGCAAGGAGCTGACCTGTGTCAGCTCCTCGCTTCGCCGCTGCCGCCAGCTACTGGCTTGTAAATGGGATGTGATGATCGCGTCTACAAGCCAGTAGAGGCGGCAGCGGCGAAGCGAGGAGCTGACACAGGTCAGCTCCTTGCTTCAGCTACATATGTGTCAGTGAGAGAGGCGCGCAGAGAGCAGCGAAGAAGGAAAAGGTAAGTGTAATGTGGAGGTGGAACGTGAAACTGGGGGCAGATGAAGGAGAGGACGGCATGACACTGGGGGCAGAGATGGAGAGGACATGAATCTGGGGGCAGAGATGGAAGGGAGAGACATGAAACTGGGGCAGAGATGGAGGGGGGGGCATATAATTTACGGGTGACTGTAGGAGGATTATACTGTGTGCGGGCATATGAAAAATTAATGAGTGGGTGGAGTCAACACAAAAGTGGGCGGGGCTAAATTTGCTGCGGCGCGCTGCACATTTTGTCCCTCTTTCGGTTCTTCAAAAGTTGGGAGGTATGCTACTCTGTCAGTACAGATGGCACAGCCCTGGCACCCCCATAACCTCTCATGTGGCACCTACTCTGTCAGTACAGATGGCACAGCCCTGGCACCCCCATAACCTCTCATGTGGCACCTACTCTGTCAGTACAGATGGCACAGCCCTGGCACCCCATAACCTCTCATGCGGCACCTACTCTGTCAGTACAGATGGCACAGCCCTGGCACCCCATAACCTCTCATGCGGCACCTACTCTGTCAGTACAGATGGCACAGCCCTGGCACCCCCATAACCTCTCATGTGGCACCTACTCTGTCAGTACAGATGGCACAGCCCTGGCACCCCCATAACCTCTCATGTGGCACCTACTCTGTCAGTACAGATGGCACAGCCCTGGCACCCCCATAACCTCTCATGTGGCACCTACTCTGTCAGTACAGATGGCACAGCCCTGGCACCCCCATAACCTCTCATGTGGCACCTACTCTGTCAGTACAGATGGCACAGCCCTGGCACCCCCATAACCTCTCATGTGGCACCTACTCTGTCAGTATAGATGGCACAGCCCTGGCACCCCCATAACCTCTCATGTGGCACCTACTCTGTCAGTACAGATGGCACAGCCCTGGCACCCCCATAACCTCTCATGCGGCACCTACTCTGTCAGTATAGATGGCACAGCCCTGGCACCCCCATAACCTCTCATGTGGCACCTACTCTGTCAGTACAGATGGCACAGCCCTGGCACCCCCATAACCTCTCATGTGGCACCTACTCTGTCAGTACAGATGGCACAGCCCTGGCACCCCCATAACCTCTCATGCGGCACCTACTCTGTCAGTACAGATGGCACAGCCCTGGCACCCCCATAACCTCTCATGTGGCACCTGCTCTGTCAGTACAGATGGCACAGCCCTGGCACCCCCATAACCTCTCATGTGGCACCTACTCTGTCAGTACAGATGGCACAGCCCTGGCACCCCCATAACCTCTCATGCGGCACCTACTCTGTCAGTATAGATGGCACAGCCCTGGCACCCCCACAACCTCTCATGTGGCACCTACTCTGTCAGTATAGATGACACAGCCCTGGCACCCCCATAACCTCTCATGTGGCACCTACTCTGTCAGTATAGATGGCACAGCCCTGGCACCCCCATAACCTCTCATGCGGCACCTACTCTGTCAGTACAGATGGCACAGCCCTGGCACCCCCATAACCTCTCATGTGGCACCTACTCTGTCAGTATAGATGACACAGCCCTGGCACCCCCATAACCTCTCATGTGGCACCTACTCTGTCAGTATAGATGGCACAGCCCTGGCACCCCCATAACCTCTCATGCAGCACCTACTATGTCAGTATAGATGGCACAGCCCTGGCACCCCCATAACCTCTCATGCGGCACCTACTCTGTCAGTATAGATGGCACAGCCCTGGCACCCCCATAACCTCTCATGCGGCACCTACTCTGTCAGTATAGATGGCACAGCCCTGGCACCCCATAACCTCTCATGCGGCACCTACTCTGTCAGTATAGATGGCACAGCCCTGGCACCCCCATAACCTCTCATGCGGCACCTACTCTGTCAGTACAGATGGCACAGCCCTGGCACCCCCATAACCTCTCATGTGGCACCTACTCTGTCAGTATAGATGGCACAGCCCTGGCACCCCCATAACCTCTCATGCGGCACCTACTCTGTCAGTATAGATGGCACAGCCCTGGCACCCCCATAACCTCTCATGCGGCACCTACTCTGTCAGTATAGATGGCACAGCCCTGGCACCCCCATAACCTCTCATGTGGCACCTACTCTGTCAGTATAGATGGCACAGCCCTGGCACCCCCATAACCTCTCATGCGGCACCTACTCTGTCAGTACAGATGGCACAGCCCTGGCACCCCCATAACCTCTCATGCGGCTCCTACTCTGTCAGTACAGATGGCACAGCCCTGGCACCCCATAACCTCTCATGTGGCACCTACTCTGTCAGTATAGATGGCACAGCCCTGGCACCCCCATAACCTCTCATGCGGCACCTACTCTGTCAGTACAGATGGCACAGCCCTGGCACCCCCATAACCTCTCATGTGGCACCTACTCTGTCAGTACAGATGGCACAGCCCTGGCACCCCCATAACCTCTCATGTGGCACCTACTCTGTCAGTATAGATGGCACAGCCCTGGCACCCCCATAACCTCTCATGTGGCACCTACTCTGTCAGTATAGATGGCACAGCCCTGGCACCCCCATAACCTCTCATGCGGCACCTACTCTGTCAGTATAGATGGCACAGCCCTGGCACCCCCATAACCTCTCATGGGGCACCTACTCTGTCAGTACAGATGGCACAGCCCTGGCACCCCCATAACCTCTCATGTGGCACCTGCTCTGTCAGTACAGATGGCACAGCCCTGGCACCCCCATAACCTCTCATGTGGCACCTACTCTGTCAGTATAGATGGCACAGCCCTGGCACCCCCATAACCTCTCATGTGGCACCTGCTCTGTCAGTACAGATGGCACAGCCCTGGCACCCCCATAACCTCTCATGCGGCACCTACTCTGTCAGTATAGATGGCACAGCCCTGGCACCCCCATAACCTCTCATGCGGCACCTACTCTGTCAGTACAGATGGCACAGCCCTGGCACCCCCATAACCTCTCATGTGGCACCTACTCTGTCAGTATAGATGGCACAGCCCTGGCACCCCCATAACCTCTCATGCGGCACCTACTCTGTCAGTATAGATGGCACAGCCCTGGCACCCCCATAACCTCTCATGTGGCACCTACTCTGTCAGTATAGATGGCACAGCCCTGGCACCCCCATAACCTCTCATGCGGCACCTACTCTGTCAGTATAGATGGCACAGCCCTGGCACCCCCATAACCTCTCATGTGGCACCTACTCTGTCAGTACAGATGGCACAGCCCTGGCACCCACAGAGTTTGGCTCTGGCTGGTGAGAAGAACAATAAACTTTGTGAGCTGTGAACTTCTTCCCACACATATGCTGACGGGCTCGCTGCAGCCGAACACCCCAGTGCGCAGTATGTCAGCGGCGGCGGCGGCTGCGGCGGGACTTGTGGGATCAGCCTCCAGTTTATTGATACTCAGCGATTCTCCGCTCACACAGAAGAAAGTGTCAGATTAATGTTGTTATGCAAATGTGACATATTAGATTAATCTGCCGTGACCTTTCCTTCCAGAACCATCTATATAAATACAGTCATTGTATCTGATATATTTAGTAATGTTACAAAGTTTTTTATCTGCATTTTTATGTTTTATATGATCACATTAGGAGGAGGCTGATCAGGAAACATCCAGTACTACACAGTCCCCGCGCACTCCCTAAATCCTCGCTCATTACACAGATAGTCCTAGGACTGAGCCCGACATTGTGGAGTGTAAGAGGCTGCAGGATAAGTAATGTGAGTCTGCAAATGGTCCGCAAGTCAGGGATTACAATAGTGGACACATTATACTCAATGCAGCCTCTTATATTCTATCCGTGGTGCGGCCGGGCCGTAACCTTGGTCTGTGATTTATAGGGCATGTCCGTAATGGCTGTGAATTGGAGCACTGCACGGACGCACCCATACAACTCTATGCGGCAGGACAAGGACTTCTGCGGAGTCTATGTGGCCGATCAGCAACATGCGGACTGTACAATCTTTTACGGTCATGTAAGATCAGCCTTAGGGTGCATTGACACGATGTAACGTGCTGCATGATCTGACACGTATACGGCGTGTGAGCATTTGCGCGCCGTAAAAGCTCCCATTGATTTCAATGGGAGTTAGGATCATATACGCCGCGTTATTTTGCGTCTGTGATTTATATATATCCTGTGCAGGATATAGATGCTGTTCCAGAGGTTTCCCTATAGTAATATATTTGCTGCACACGCGGTATGCGCTGCGCGCTCTCACATATAGATATTACACATGTACTGACAATATTATCCGCGGTGAACAGATTGACGATAATGAGACTTATCTCAAGTCATTTACTACGAGTTCAACAAACAGATCAATGTGCAGGGAAAACACCGATCTTATTACAGCGGATGGCGGGGCTGTCAGGGGGTTCGCGCTACACGTGTCACATATCATCAGTATCACTGGATTATTCCGCGCTCTGACACGCTGTCGTCTGACTGTAAGCGGCCTGTATTCTGCCCAGAGTGAAGTCATTCCCGCAGTCTCCAATGACACAGAACTCCCTTCTACCCGCTCATCCATTAGCTCATCCATTAGCGGCACATTCTCCATTTCTCCTGAACATGAGGTTGAATCTTCGTCTTAATTCTGAAGCCCTGCACCAGTCTCGTGATTGCACTGCAGGCGCTTGTCTTAAAACTTAAAGGAATTGTCCAGGATTCTTTTTATTAAGATCATTGCTTCCTGTAGATGAACAGACAAGTCATTGTGAACCTCTGAAGGCTGGATTGGCCCTACACATGTCTGAGGGTTTGTTACACTGGGTCAGTACAGATTTTTTTTTTTTTTTTTTAGGACAGAACAACTTCCTTAAGGCTGATACTAAGCCATGACTTTAACCACAATTCCCTGCGTTGTCCGGTGACTCCTTCAGCAATGTAAATGATATCAGTCCTGCAACTTAGCAGCCAATTATTGGGGACAGGCACTCGTACAAGGGTCTGCTCCACGTAACGCAGCAGAAAATGCAAACATTTTTTGCATCATTGTCCTATTCGGACTTTCTGCCCTTATACCTATACCCAACGCTAGTGTTTCTGCAGGTATAAGTGACATGCAGCGATTTTCATAAATGTAAGTGTTTTCCAGCTTTGCTGCTGTGGATTTTCTTCTGCAGTCTGTGGAATGGACCAGACACAATCTCATCCACTTTGCAGGTCCATGTTTGGTAACGTGACCACATAACACACTGATCCCTGGCCAAAGAGAAGGTCTCACAGTGGTCAAGGACAGAAAGCCTGGACCTGGAGCTTGAACATTACTGGAGAGCCTGCAGATTTCTAAATGCTGCTTTTGATGTGAATAGAGCAGACGATACAATATAACTGGTGCAATATAACTGGTGCAATATAACTGGTGCAATGTAACTAGTGCAATATAACTGGTGCAATGTAACTAGTGCAATATAACTGGTGCAATATAACTGGTGCAATATAACTGGTGCAATATAACTCCATCTGCAAGACAAGGACAACTCCTAGCGGTCGGTCGTTTCCTCTGGGACTAGTCACAGGCTCCACCAATGGAAGGTTTGCAGTTTTTGTGGCCTGAGGGAGACTCCAGTTTAGCCTTTCATTGTCTGGCCTGTTATGTTTTGGAACAAATATCCTTACCTAAGGGATTGGTCACATCAGTACTGGACAAGTCCCATCACTGGAGTTGTAGTTTCACTGGTGCTGGGGAGCCACAGGATGAGACCACTGATATAATCTCACCGAGTCTGGTCTCTGTACATAACAAGGACATTGTGGGTTATATATAAGATATAGAAGCCGCCGATCTCCTTTAGCCTTTGTATTCATGTCCCTTCCTATCTATGAGCTGTCGCTGTGTCCCCGGATCCCTCCTTCTTCATAACCACATGTTGTATTTTTGCTCGTGATCATAATTACCACTAATTGTCTGATCTCCCTCCCTGGAGCACGGCCATTACCTACATTCACATGAGAACTGAGCGGCGTCTCAGAAGAGCCCTGATACTATACATAGACCTTACTCGTCATCCGTCAGTCCTACGTAGACGCCACCACAGTGAGTGCAGGGTAGGAGAATAGCTGACTGCTGAATTATTATTATGTAGACTATTCAGGTGTATTCACACAGCGCTATTTGGCACAATCAAAACTGCACTGGAAAAAAATGGTATGAAGTTTTTGGTGCAGTTTCTCCATTTCACAGGTAAAATGCAAATGAATTTCATCCGTGAAATGAATAAACTGCAACAAAACTTTACGTCATTTATTTCCAGTGCAGTTTTTATGCAGTTTTAACTGCACCCAACTGCACTGTGTGAATGCACTCTTATATACCAGGCATATATAGCAGGAAGGTGCTGGCAATATTCATGTATTAGGATCCATTCACACTGAGTTTTCTGGAGCAGATTCTGACACGGAATTCACATCACAATCCGTGCGGAAAAAAAGCTTCCCATTGAAGTAGCTTTTTTTCTGCACGGATTCTGATGCAAATTCTGCATCAGAGTCTGCTCCAGAAAAGTCTGTGTGAATGGATCCTTAGGCTGCTTTCACATGATCTGCTGCAGATGGATCTGGACGTTGCACAACTTGGTGTATTTCTGTTTTTCAGCATCAAGCTTTTTTGTTTGTGTCTCTATGAAACACTAGTAACTCTCATTCTAAGACCCCAGGCAGCTAAACACAGCTAAAAACACTTTGCAATAGTTTTTTCTACAGCAAAAATTCATCAATTTTTTTGCATTTTCTTCTGTGCTTTTTCCTCTTAATAGGGAATACACTTGATAACATTTGCATGTTGCAATTTTTAATAATATAGGGTTTCTGCATCAATTTTCTCTGCTATGAGTGGATGAAATTATATCTGATTCACTTTGCTAGTGTGTGTGTGTGTGTGTGGGGGGGGGGGGGTTGTCGCTGCATTTCTGCAACATGGGGGCCTTAGGCTCAGTCTGTGACCAAGCAGTTCCCTCCGTCCTCACTGATATCATCACATGAGCTGACACGTGCCCATACATTGCCTGTGATCGTTCTCCTATTCCAGGGTTCTGTCCCCAGGCGATGGTGCTGCACATTACCGCTATGACAGGTATGATGTGCAGGGTGTCACATGTTCTGACAGCCCATTACCCAGCACATCACACCATCACTTCATTTCCCTGATTCAATGACATTCACAATATCATTAATTACTAATTTCATCCGTTCAGCCTCAGCAGATCTATAAAACAGGCCGATCCTATGAGAAAGTCTATAATGAAGCCATAATGTGTATCTGCTGGTAATAACATGATAACACATCCTCCGCAGATCAATAACTTCATCCTGGATATTATTCTCATCATGGAATAGGAAGAAGAAGAAAAGACGCTGCTTACCATGAAATTGCTACAAAAGAAGACAAATATCAACATTTAGATCTAAAAATACAGAGCGGAGACAATGGCGGGAGCAGAGATGATTGTGGGCTGATATTACAGGCCGGGGATATACGAGGAGCCGTGTCCAGGGAATGTTAAGTGCACACTAGTGCTTGTTACATCAAAATCCATTCTGTGCCTGGGAAATTGCAGATGCAAACACTGAGAAGATACTAGTACAAGTGTCCAGGGCTCATGGATACGTTTCTTCTGCACTTTACTGCACAAGCCATCATCGGGAGACTCTGAGACCTGAGATAGAGGCCGGTGCTATGAGAAGTAGCAACACAAAGGAGATTGCGCCCGGGCGCTCACATGTTACATCACATGCAAGTCCCATTAGAAGAGGAACGTTACAAGGGACAGGGACAGGCTTGGGTGCCAAGAGTGCACCGTCATATGAGATCCTTGCATCATGTGATGTCACTGTGTCTGTATGATGACATCACCGATCCTCACCCAGAAACCTACAATAGCTCTCAGCCCTGTAAAGAGCCCCCAGGACGGGTGCGATGTCCTCTCCTCCAATAATGCTTCTCCCGCACATCACAAATCCGATCCTAAATCTATTTACTGCATTGCTATCCCGTTCCTCAGGAGTTTGCACAAATCTGAGTGTTGGAAATCTTATTAGCAGTGATTTCATACGCGGCATCTTCAAATGAAAACTTCTCTTTTAAGGAAAACCCCTTCAGACACAAATCCGAGCAACTAGATTTGGCGCAGACGATTCAGACAAATGAGGTCTGTGGAGCTTTGAATACAAATCATGAGACCTGGGGAAGAGCCTTGGAAGGTCCGGGCGACGGGGACGCAGATCATCTGGCGATGACACCGGTAACAGGTGTTACTTTGACGCAACGCCTCAGCGTGCCAAGTCTCCCGGGTCTCGTTTCCGCAAGAGAGAGGTTTCTATAAACTCAATGTAACAGGAGGAGAAAAGCCTCCATTAATAAAAAATCTGGCGCCGGTTACGTGTTCCGATTGGATGAAATATCCGTCCCCGCCGCAGACACAGACTGTACATCTGAACACACTCCAGGGGGTTAATTAGTCGCTCTCTTTTCGTTGCCCATTTCACACTGCTTGGACGGCTCTTGGAGACATTACACAGGCGCTGAACTCCCCGGCTCCGCGCTCTACAGTCTCTCATTTGTGCTTAAAGATTTCATCTCGCCGTCCTGCCGCGTTGTCTCTCATTATACCGAACAGTCAAAGCGCCCGAGGTAGGACAAAAACAGCAAAGAGAAAGGTGCCAGACTCATGTTCCCAGGCCGGAGACTCCGCGCAGCGCACAGATGTATTTAGGTGATGGCGCATGAATGCCAATGGATATTGTCACCACTGGGGGGCGCACACCCCGGGGGATAGTAATGGTTTATTGCAGGACTCTGTGCCATGGAGTCTAACATGATTTTATTAGAATTAAACCCCTCCCCCATTATAAATTGATCAGCAATAGAGAAGAGCGAATAGTATTAGATCGAATACCTCGCCGCCATAGGAATGCGTGTAAGTGGCCAAACACCAATATTCAGTGCATTTAACCCCTTGGTGTTCGGCCACTTACACGCAGTCCTATGGCGGCGAGGTATCCGATCGAATACTATTCGCTCATCTCTAATCAGCACATGTCGGGGTAGTAAAAAGTACCAAGTAAGGAGTCACAAGGACCCAGGTAGGGTCTTCTTCCTACTAAAATAAAAGGTCATCTCCTTTGTCTTAGAAGAATAGAAGGGTTTTCGGCCCCTATTTCATACTGGACCCTGCACAGATCAGCTATTCCAGCAACGTCTGGGTGCCAGAAACGCAGAGACATGGATTGCGCCCAATCTACTCCAATCCAGGCTGAAGCCCCTGAATCCACCGCCATGCAATGGGGATGAGGCTGCAGTGCCGCTCCCATTACTTGAATAGGAGCAAACTGCACGCGCTCCCCGTCTAGTGCCCAGAGGCTGCTGAAATAGCTGATCTGGGCAGGGGCCAGGCGTCAGACCCCCACACATCAGATACAGATGACCTAGCCTTTGGATAGCATCTGACCAAGCTGGTCTGTGGAGTTAGACAAGGACAATGAGTGACGCTAGCGCTATTGATCCTGAGATTCTGTTGGGTGATAAAACTTCTGCAAAGCCTTTTTTTACCTGTGTCTGGCACGCGCCTTGCTTGGGACTGACAAGTTAATATGAAGTGTCCCTGGAGAATTGCAAATGGTCCTGCACTGCTTCCTGGAGAGTAACAGTACTATGGTCTAAGGCTGCACCAAATATCTGTCCAGCAAAGAAATTGCACAAAAAAATGGAACTTTTTCATCCAGCAATTTAATTTAAAATAAGGAAACCCAATGGACCCGCTTATATTCAATGGGGTTCCTCGGGCTCCCATTGTGTGTGATATTTTTGGAGTCTGTTGTTTGTTTCTTCCATTCTTCAGGTCCTCTGAAGGATCACAAGATGGAAACTCAAAGTGCAGATGTGACTATAGTGCAAGACGAGCCCTGAGGAACCGTGCCGATCAGAGACAGCGACAGCGCCAGTCCAAGCCGCCCCGCCATGTTACCGTGTGCAAGTTACTCATGGAAGCCATTGATACTGCAAGAAATGCATTGTGTTTGTGAAGATGGAGGCTGAGGAGTGTCTAAGATCCTACAAGACAAGAGGGTTGTGGAAGTGTCACCACATGGCAGGGTGAGTATCTGTACAGTACAAGGCGTCACGGCTGCATTACCTCCGCTCCTCGCCCTGGATTCACCTACTGCTCAGAAAAGAGTAAAAATAATAGAAAAAAATTAGCATAAGAAAAATCTCAGCTTTATGAAAATGGATCACTTAAAGTTGAGCTTTTCTACAAATAACAAACTGTTGTCATCCTCCAGATAATGCCGCACACTTAGCTGACTAATAACCACTTCTTAGCACTGACAAAACCACGCCGCCGATAATTCTGCCGTCTCTCCTGGGTGCAGAGCAAGAAACTTCTGCAGCATCGAAATATATTCGGGAGATCTGAAAGTTTTACCAGAAAACTTCATTTGCTTTTTTTGCAATTATGTGTCATAACAAACGAAATCTTAGAACGGAGGCAAAGCCGAAGCGAGGCGGCGGTGTGGGGTATAGACAGGGGTCGCGTCTATGTGCCAAGGACGCCAGCCTACGTCTGTATACAGACACTGATGTGTAGTCATGTGGGGATAGAAGTAAACTAAGCTCCTTTCTGGTACATGGGTGTAAAGAACTCGGCCACCATAAGGACATCACAGCTGGTTCCAGACAAGTCTCAAGCCATAGAGAGTTCCTGCATTCATGGTCGCATCCATAGGCAACTGGTCAAGACAAGAGATGCCACCACTAAAATGATAAGAGGAAATATGCAAAGTTTTAATTACTTATATTTGCAAAAAAGTTTCACTTTTAATTGTCTGCAAATGTATATATGGTTACGTTCATAGGAAAATATACCCTAGTTTATACAATGAATACATGAATACAGGGCTCTGCATACACATAAGCTGTGTGTGATGAGACACCTCCTGCCATCAAGCATCAAATGCTGCAAATTGTGACGCTCTGTCTAACATTTATACATCTAATTGAACACTAAATGTTAATGACATAGAAGACATTTACTTTGCGTTACTTTGTTTAAGTAAGTTCTTGTCATGAACACCACTTGTCTCAGTGCAGTCAGGGATATAACACTAGGCTGGGATCGCACTGCGTGCAGAATTGCAGCTTTTTTAAGGCTGAGACCCCGCATTGCAGAAGTGCAGCTTTTCTTTTTGCAGATTTTGCTGCAGTTTCTTGATCCAAAGCCAAGAATGGCTACAAAAGGAATGAGAAATATACAGGAAGGTTTTGTCTAAAAAAAACCACAGCAAAATCTGCAACAGAAAAAGCTGCATTTCCGTAACGTGGGCCCTCAGCCTGAAGATCTGCACCACTTCTTAATTTATAGTACATGCGCATGACCTGGATCTACAAGTGGGAAATCCGCAGTGAAATCTGGATGTATATTCATGGAAATTCATTTGGAAAATCTGAACCATCAGGCACTTATTTGGGTGCATATTTTAATGTATGCACATCCCCAAGAAAATCCTGCCGAAGAAAAGAGAAATAAATTGACACCATAAATCTGCACCATAGGTTAGTTTCTGCATAGAAAAATAATCTGCATCGTGTGCAATAGATTTATATAGGATTTCTCATTGACGCTCATGCTAATGGGTCGGGCCTGGTGCACACAACTGTTTACAGTGTCAGTGTGCAAGCCACGATTTACACAGAGAGCACCCTGACCAATGATATCCTATGGCTCCATGTATTATCGCTGGTCCATGTCTGGGGCCGTAAGTCAAGGGAAAAACTGTACAAGTCCCATTTTTGCAGCCTGTACTCACTGATGTGAAATAAGGGTTGTGTGGTCAGCACATGGATATAGTTGTGTGCATATAGCCCTATAATGTGGATTTTCCACAATTAAATCAATGCAGAACATCTGATCGTGTGCAATTACCCTTATAATGGGGAGACATAATTTGGATATGTCTTGTGTCACTGCCGTCACCTACAGTTTTCTAAGCAATAACTATAAGCAGTACGTGCCATTATTATTGCTACCAACAACACAAACATATACTGAATGGTAACCCCAAATCTGTATGTCCCAAGTTTTGTATGGAATTACTTCCAGGCCACTTCATTGGCTGCAGAAGGAAGCCATGTTGGTGAGATCCTACCTATAGCACAAGACCCGGCCTAACTCCAGCCCTGATGTTATTAGCACCTTCATGCATTACATATTTTGCACTAAAGACACATTACGGAATAAATCCATTTGCCTTCTTAATAGAAGCATAGCAGGGTATCAAAGGAAACAACACGGAGGCCCCGCGTCCTCGGCAGCTAATCGGAGGGGTTCTACGCTGAATCAGCAATCCAATATTAATTAAAATACCAAATTGGGTAATTCTCCATCTCGAGGAGGAGGATAAGTGAATTTTCTTAACCGTGAACCTTTTGCATTAGCTGCTTTACTGCAACACGACATGGAGGAGAGTTTAAGACTGAGCCTGGAGGAGAGATAAAATGAGAGCGAGATGTAAGGTCATGTAAGATGGAGCCCGAGCATAGAATAGGGCCCGGGGTTAGTACAGGATGAGTACAATATAAATGGGGCACCGGAGCAGACCCCGGACCATTGCAAGAAATAATTACTAGCACTGAGACTCTTCTGAGCAGTCTTTGGGTCCGAGAAATGAGATCTCCCTGACAGTTGGCTACTTCAAGAATGATATTTTCCTTCCCAAGGCTAAATCCTGGTAAATAGAAATCCGTCTCCACGTAACAAGGTCTTCTATCAGGAACAGATGTTTTATTCAGTGTTTGTGTGTTTTTAGCTTATGGCCACTTATTTCTCTATATTTATATTGCAATATGTCTTAAGTTCTCTGCAGGAAAGAATCGCAAACTCAGATCCCGGGAAAATGTAGAAGGATTGAAGGAGCGAATCTTCAGCTGCAACAAAGTAGGAGGAATCATATACCCTGCGGCCGGGCAACAACCTATAGGCAGTCTATGGCCTGCGAGTCTTGGCAATTGGCAGAGTGATGGTCTACAATGCGGGGTGTCTATTCCAGGACGTGCAATGCCCCAGCGCTACCCTGGTCTTGCAGATTTTAACTTCAATGGGGAGGGTTGCTTTGCAGAACCTGGGGCACATAACCATACAGTGGCCATGGAGTCTGCAATAAAGATTGGTGTCTAATGGTTGTAGAGTATTCAGTGATGACAAATGTTGGGATAAGTTCTTTTATCTCCAGAATTGGGATTCTTTAGTATTTATATAACACTAATCCATATTCTGTAGCTGACTACACAGGCTGACATCACTCAGGTGTCAACCTCAATTACAAGGTAACCTATTAGTTTTGGATCCAGTCTGTATACTGTATATACCTATCACCGGGTTTGTCAGCAGAGGATACAATGGTGAGATCCTTGGTAAACAGAACATGATTGTTGAGAACGTCCTCAGAAATAAAACTTGCAATAGTTTATTTTTGTCAATTAACAAAATGCAAAGTAAATGAAATGCAAAGAAAAATGCAAATCCCGTCAATATTTGGTGTGAGCTTTGCAAGTCTATGTATGAGTGCGTGAGTTGTATTCAGTTGCAATCATATCTGGGTAGACCAGGTAAGTCTAAAGCCCCTTGCAGACGACCGTGGGTGAGATTAGTGTGCTAATGTGTGTTTTACTGGATACCACACCGACCCATTCAATTCTATGGTCCCATGCACACAACCAGGATATCCATGAATCAGTTTGTGGGCCGTGAGTCTGCACCCACAAAATATGGAGCTGGTCCTACTCTATTCAGAGATTGCAGCATGGACACGAACATGGAAGCCAATGGAAGACTAAAAACTCATCGTGTGTCATGCGTATTTGTGGAACCTAGCAAACCAAAGGCTAAAATACACAGGGGCGTCTGCAACTAGGATAAGGGAAAAGTGTTCCTAGTGCCACAGGGTGTGAGTGGATCCGATCCCGGCCAATCTATATATACGGCTCATTGATGGAGGTCTATTATATCCATATACATAAGATCTTAGTGAAGCAGTGGCCACTGCCTGCAGACTTAGGGCTTGTAGCCTAGGAGGCATGGGGTAGGCCGAATACTGCTAAATATACTGCCATCCCTAATAGAGCTGTGATGTTCTGAGCCCTGGGCTGTGGCCTGGAGATGACGTGACTACCAGTCTGCTCACTGATGCTACTATCGTGGCCATCGCCGTGTCAGTGTATCAGTCACTTTGCGGGTGACGGGCTTCGGCAGACATCGCTCTGTATATATACATATGTTATTAATGGCATTTTATGATTTTATGAAGCTGCATAATTCATTTAGCTTAACAGCAAGGTGCTAATGAGGGAGGGAACAATATTACAAGCGGCTGATTAGATTCTATGTAAAAATAATAAAGGCAGAGATGGTGGCGGAGCAATTTACATAATGTGTATAATATATAACAAGGGATGGTAGGAATGGCGCAACTCAATCAGAAACCCACTGAGAAAAGGCGCCAAGGAAAATGGCTGGAAACTATGAGGGTCAGAACAGCCGAGATCAAAGCTTCAGAGACGCTACAAGACGCTTCATACAGAACATACAATGTACAAGTATACAGATCCTTCTATAAGTGTCACTATATATAATGTATATACAGAACATACAATGTATACAGATCTTATATAAGTGTCACTATGTGCAGGTATATACAGAACATACAATGTATACAGATCTTATATAAGTGTCACTATATATAATGTATATACAGAACATACAATGTATACAGATCTTCTATAAGTGTCACTATATATAATGTATATACAGAACATACAATGTATACAGATCTTATATAAGTGTCACTATGTGCAGGTATATACAGAACATACAATGTATACAGATCTTCAGGCTTACACGGAGCTCCATTTGCTTTCAGGTATTCTCCAGGAGTTTTCTGCAGTTCCCTTGTAAACATCTGATCCTGTGCAGATCTATAATTATATTACGGCTTGTTCGGTCTATTGATGTGAAACATGGTAATTTAATAAAAAGGAGAATTAATCCTCAAACTGCTGCCGGTGCTAAAAAACCTCCAAACCTGTGTAAGTGTATACCTGGTGTATGAGCGCCCTGCCATGGCCTGTTACATGGAGGGAGGAGGTCAGGTGATGGCGTCTTCTGGGTCAGGCGACAGGTAAGTGACCCCTTCTCTTCTGTAGTGATTTCTATAAGTGACAACCAATATACAGTATTTGCCTTCACGTGTAATATACGACTGCGCCCTGGAGTCTCAGGTGGCCTAAGTGCGGACACAATATAAGAAGATATTATAGATTGTACAAGGTAAGTGCGGACACAATATATAGTTTGCACTGGCTTACAGGTCACACATCAATGGAAATCTTCAAGCGCAATCTGGATAAACATATAGCTGGGATATGATTTAGGAAAACCTGCACTCGCAGGGGGTTGGACCCGATGGCCCTTGAGGTCCCTTCCAACTCTACCATAAGAATAAGAAAATAAGAACATGTAACCCTACGAATTTAGGAAAGCCATGGAATCACTGTGTGTATTGGGTCCTTTCCCCCTCACCAGTCCGGCAGGGGTAGATGATCCGGAGTTCCCCCATAGTCTTCCCTCTCATAAACCTCCTCTGTTTTCCAAATCTAACGTCACAATCTCACTGTAAAGGTTTCCTGTGTTTTACGACAACATACATT
The DNA here is from genome assembly GCF_031893055.1 of Leptodactylus fuscus. Taxonomy (NCBI): domain Eukaryota; kingdom Metazoa; phylum Chordata; class Amphibia; order Anura; family Leptodactylidae; genus Leptodactylus; species Leptodactylus fuscus. The sequence goes on along the minus strand of NC_134273.1, from coordinate 3,872,468 downwards.
GTAACCTTCACAGTCTAAGCCGATGATGGCGCTCCGCCTCCAGCACAGCGAGGGTTAATCCGGCGGCTCCTCATAAACCGCCTTTGACGAGGAGATAGGCCTTTGTTAGAAAAGGTCAGGGAGCCCTAATCTACCTTATTTATATCGCTGACATTTATATTTATTGAGTAAAGGGGGAAAAAGAAAGAGAAAGCGGAGTTATAAATACTGTGCGGAATATAGATCACGCCATAAAGTTACATTTTCGTCCGAATTCCGCTCTGCGTCCTCCCAGCCCTCCCCCCGTCCCCACAGAGAGAAGTCATTATTGCCACAGAATCTAAATCAGCCGCTCTCATCTCGGTTATGTCATTCATCCTTACGTCTTATTATACAGCCAACCATCTGCAGCCGCCGCCACAGAAGGACCCTGCCAAGTGGCGCTGGAAGCCGCCATGTCGCACTTACCGTTTGACTTCCCTCCCGTCTATTAGCGCCGAGGACAATTCATTCTCATTCTTATTCCTGACATCAGATATAAATAAGACAATCTCATTGCCCCTTCATTTACAAATGTTGTGCGACAGATGAAAACCTCCTGATTATGTCTCGCTAGTCGCATATTTATTCTGCAAACTAGAGAGACAACAAGCGCCGGAGATGTCAGGTGCGGAATCTACAGGAGACGTCTTGTAATTCTTATTTGTATGGGACCAACAACCGCAATGGCAGGATGATTCTGTACAGGTTGTACCTGAAGGATTCACTAATCTCTGTAGTAAAACATTGCAAGAGCGGCCGATGCAACAGATATGAGCGGAGCCGGGAATCCTGCCCCGTGCCGGGTATAGTCCGGGTGGGCTGGTGGGGCAATAAGCCATTCTGTCTCCACTAGTGTATGAGGGGTTAAAGGGGTCGGTCTCTTTCAGACCAATATTGAGAGTCACATTGTCGTCATCCATTCTGATTACCTGGAGTGGATGAAATTCTGGCCATGGTCATGTGATATACCGTCTATGGGTCATGTGATATACAGTCTATAGTCATGTGATATACTGTCCATGGTCATGTGATATACAGTCTATAGTCATGTGATATACTGTCCATGGTCATGTGATATACAGTCCATGGTCATGTGATATACAGTCCATGGTCATGTGATATACAGTCCATGGTCATTGTGATATACAGTCTATAGTCATGTGATATACAGTCCATGGTCATGTGATATACAAGTCTATAGTCATGTGATATACTGTCCATGGTCATGTGATATACAGTCTATAGTCATGTGATATACTGTCCATGGTCATGTGATATCAGTCCATGGTCATGTGATATACAGTCCATGGTCATGTGATATAAAGTCCATGGTCATGTGATATACAATTCATGGTCATGTGAAAATGCAGTCTATGGTCATGTGATATACAGTTCATGGTCATGTGATATACTGTCCATGGTCATGTGATATACAGTTCATGGTCATGTGATATACAGTCTATGGTCATGTGATATACAGTCCATGGTCATGTGATATATAGTCCATGGTCATGTGATATACAGTCCGTGGTCATGTGATATACAGTCCATGGTCATGTGATATACTGTCCATGGTCATGTGATATACAGTCGTGGTCATGTGATTATACAGTCCATGGTCATGTGATCTAATATAGTCCATGGTCATGTGATATACAGTCCGTGGTCATGTGATATATAGTCCATGGTCATGTGATATACAGTTCATGGTCATGTGATATACTGTCCATGGTCATGTGATATATAGTCCATGGTCATGTGATATACAGTCCATGGTCATGTGATATATAGTCCAGTGGTCATGTGATATACAGTCCATGGTCATGTGATATACAGTCTATGGTCATGTGATATACAGTTCATGGTCATGTGATATACTGTCCATGGTCATGTGATATACA